>NW_006399759.1:5488439-5489050 GCF_000299155.1 Elephantulus edwardii
ACATGAAAACAGTAAAAGATAAAAAAGCCAAGAAAGTATAAAAAGACCAAAACAAAATGAATGCCAGTAGAGTCTCTGATACTTGTTCTTAACGGAGAAGTCAAAGGAGAAGGACGAAGTGGTGAAAAAGAGAGCTGAGCATAAGATTTCAAAGGGCAGCTCAGGAAAACAGAGAAGTATTGAAATGTGCAAAAAGCAGAAGTTAGAGAATCAGAAGGGAAGAACATACTTGGCATTACTCAAGCTGAAAGAACTTAAGCAAAAATTCAAACTTGAGTTGCAACACTGAAGGAATCCGTGAGCAAGAAATTGAATGAACCTACAACCAGGAGAGAATAAAATAGAATGGGACCTTCTAAGACTCAAATCCCTATGCATATCATATGAATAGCCACAGACTGAGAAACAATATTTGGCAATGACACATTGATAGAACACTCCAACAAGAAAAAGGTAAGCAACCCAATCACAATATGAGCACAGGGTATGAATAGACACTTCACCAAAGGAGACATTCAGATGGCAAACAAACAAACACACAAAGACATGTTCACATCCCTACCTATCATAGAGATGCAAATCAAAACAACTATGACAATATCACCTTGTTG
>NW_006399759.1:5507032-5507954 GCF_000299155.1 Elephantulus edwardii
CTTTGACAAGCACTGTGGCAATTGGACAATTAAAACAGACTTTCAAGGGGGGAAAAAAAGAATGAACTGGGGAGGAGGGTAGAGAAAATAGTGCAACAATGAATGAATGAAACCCCAAAATCTCTGTAAATGTTCATTAAAATTAATAAAATTTAATAATTAAAAAAATTAATAAGGAGATCCATTTCACTGGAAAAATCTGCAGTTATGAATATCTCCAAATTATTGAGGAGTAAGGATATCAGTTTGAGGACTAAGGTGCATGTGATTAAGACCATGGTCTCTCCAATACTTGGTAAGCATCTAAGATCTGGACAATGAATAAGGATGATAGAAAAGGAATTGATGCCTTTGAGATGTGGTATTGGAGAAGAGCACTGAATATCCCATGATGGCCAAGAAAATAAATAGATATGTCTTGGAGAGAGTGCAGCCGGAAGGCTCTTTGGAGGCAAGAATGATGAGGTTTTGTTTGCCTCACATATTTTAGGCATTTTGCTAGGAGGGGCTGTTCCTTGGAGAAGGACATGATGCTGGGTAGGGTAGAGAGTTGGAAAAAGAGAGGAAGACAATCAACCAGGTGGATTGACACAGGGACTGCCACAATGGGCTCTTGTGTGTCAGAAAGTGTGAATATGGTGCAGGATAGAACAGGTTCAGATCTCTTATTCTTATTGGATCGTACTAGACTAGACGGCATAGTGGTAAAAATCTATGCTGTAACCCCAAAGGCACAGGGTTTGAATTCACTAGCTGCTCTGTGGGAGATGGATAGACAATCTCCTTCTGTGCAATTAATTACTGTGTCTGAAAACCTGCTGGAAGATCAGCCATGGGTTGGTTCTGATGTGCTGGCACACAACAACAACAACATAAAAGTGCAGACATAAGAAGAATTACTAGAAGGAAGGGTATTTTTTTT
>NW_006399759.1:5508499-5510153 GCF_000299155.1 Elephantulus edwardii
AGTAAATTTTCTTAATAAACTCAGTTTTACTTTGTTGTTGTTAAGTGCCATTGAGTCATA
The DNA here is from genome assembly GCF_000299155.1 of Elephantulus edwardii. Taxonomy (NCBI): domain Eukaryota; kingdom Metazoa; phylum Chordata; class Mammalia; order Macroscelidea; family Macroscelididae; genus Elephantulus; species Elephantulus edwardii. Next base: position 5,508,560 of record NW_006399759.1, read on the forward strand.
GGCAACTCATAGCGATCCTGTCGACAAAAGTCCTCAACACTTGTGTGACTTTCAATTCATCCTCACTCCAGGTTCATAGGGTTTCCGGGGGCAAGCTATTATGGAAGTGGATGCCACTCCTACTTCCAAGCTTGTTTTAATCGGGGAGCTCCACCAAACACTGTCCACCATGGGTAACCATTAGCGCAGTCGACACATCAGTGTCACAGTGATCATCTTCACAGCAACCATGAATTACCTCTGTATGGCAAGTGGACAGACACACCAGGGCTACATGACCTAGAAGAATGTTTGAACAAAAACAATGAAAAACAGACAGGCCTGAGGGCCACAGATTAAAGTCACCCACCTTTGGCTTGGTAGCATCACTTTCTGTCCACTAGGCCAACTGATCACTCTCTTTGTTGATGTTATTGTTGTTATGTGTCAGCAAGTCGTAGGCGACTCATAGCGACCGTATGAACAAAAGTCCTCAACACTTGTGTGACTTTCATCCTTTCTCCAGGTTCAGGGATCAACAACACTGCCTTAGCAGCATCTTAAGATCAGAATAATCTCAGGTCTATTGTTCTTTGGAGTGAGAGCAGGGGAGCAGGGCTGTTTGCTAAATTTAACAGGAGCTATTTACTTTTTTTTCCTAGCTGGGTGTCAAGGGATAGGATACCTAACCAGGAGGAAATAAATCCAGAAGAACAAATCTATAAACTACAGAAAGAGTTCATTAAAGGTGCCACACATATTCTCATGTTTTACATTTAGATTAAGATTAGGAGGAAGGTTAAGAGAAATTGCTTCAAGTTGTTTTTAAATACACTAATGAATTTAAGCTTAGTTTGAGACTGCTTTTGGGGGTTACTTAATTTGGAACACAGTTAAAGGTAATAGTTGATTTTAATTTTTACAAAGTTCCACTGTCCTCTTTAAGGTGCAGCAGGTTTGGTTTGTTTTTAAGATCCGCTTTTTCAGGCTAAGTGCATTTTTATCCTTTTTTTGTTTATCTTTTTTTTAATCTTTGTGCATTTTTATTTGATCTGCAGTGTTTGTTAATCTGCTAAACTATGTTGGTAATAAATGTGTTACTTTTACTCTAAATGTTATCTTTTTTAAACTTAAGTATATCTTTATTCTGAAACTAGGACAACTATTTAAAGATATACAGAACTAAGAATTAGTGAGGAAAAAAAAGAAAAATATTACTTAATATACATATACAAGAATAAAAAAGTATTACAAGTTAGAAAGGAAGTTTTAATACATCTTTTTTAAATTATTAGTTTAATGAAAATTTGCAGACTTTGGATTTCCATTTCATTGTTGCACTCTTTCCCTGCCCACCCCCTCCCCCTCAGTTAACATTTCTCTTGAAAAGTAAAAGAAAAATTCTTTCATTCTTATACAATCCCTCCCTCCTAGTCCACTCCACTGTACAACCTTCTTCTAGACTCCTATCATGACAATAATACCTAATCACATATCACTTTTAAATTGTTCTCTCCCTCATCAGTTTCAATGCAGTATACATAACTTATCCCATCATTCTCAGTCTCCCCCCAACCCCGATGTCAGTCCCGTTTTACATCAGTGGTACTATGCA
>NW_006399759.1:5511569-5512641 GCF_000299155.1 Elephantulus edwardii
GGTACACAATCCCCCACCCCACCCCACACACAACCCGACCCCCACCCCGAATAGTTCTATTGGGATTACATTGAATGTTTAAATTACCTTTGTTAGTATTGTCATTTTCATAATATAGAGTCTTCTTATCCATGAGCAAGGAATATTCTTCCATTTCTCCAGGTCTCTTTTTATTTCTTGTAGTAATGTTTTGTCATTTTCTTTGAATAGATCCCTTGCGCTTCTGGTTAGATTTCCTCCCAAGTATTTAATCTTGTGATTAGCTATTGTGAAAGGTGTTGTTTTTCTTAGCTCCAGCTTTGTATTCTCTTTGCCACCACAGAGAAATTCAATTGATTTTTGTATGTTGATCTTTTATCCTGCCACTTTGCTGAATTGGTCAACTATGTCCAATAGTTTTCCTGCTGAGTCTTTAGGTTTTTCTAAATATACTATCATATCATCTGCATAGAGAGATAATTTTACCTCCTCTTTGCCAACTTGAATACTTCTTATTTTCTTCTCTTGTCTAATTGCTGTTGCTAAGATTTCCAATACAATATTGGATAAGAGAGGTGATAGTGGGCATCCTTGCCTAGTTCCTGTTCTTAAAAGGAATGACTTTAATCTCTCTCCATTGAGAACAGTATTGCCTCTTGGGTTTGCATATATACTTTTTACTATGTTGATGAAATTCCCCTCTAACCCTATTTTGTTGAGTGTTTTATCAGGAAAGGGTTTTGGATTTTGTCATAGGCCTTTTCTACATCAATTGATAGGATCATGTGGTTCTTGTTCTTTGCTTTGTTTATATGATGAATTACATTCTTTTTTTTCTCTTATGTGGAAACATTCTTACATGCCTAATATGAAACCCAGTTGGTCATGATGAATAATTTTTTTTATGTATCACTGGAGTCTATTGGTCAGGATCATAAGATATATTGGCCTATAGTTTTCTATTTTGGTGATGTCTTTACCTGGCTCTGGAATCAAGAATATGTTAGCTTCATAGAATGAGTCTGGGAAAATTCCAACTTTTTCTATTTTCTGAAATAGTTTATGTAGAATTGGTGACAGTTCTTCTCTGAAT
>NW_006399759.1:5513366-5520799 GCF_000299155.1 Elephantulus edwardii
CAGCAGAGCATCCGGTGGATTTGAACTGTGCACCTCTGGGATTGCAGTGCAGCTTCTTACCACCAGGCCACCAGAGCTCGCCCAAGCAAGTTTTTAAAAACAGATTTCTGCCAAAAGGAGAGCTGGATAATTAGATAGATAGATAATAGATCCTTTTTTAAAATATGGATTTTATGGAAAGGAGTGTGTAAGGCATAAATCCGGTCTCCATACCTTTTCAATCTATACACAGAACAGATCATTTGGGAAGCTGGACTTTATGAGGAGGACCTAGCAATGAAAGGACATTTATGTCTTCCTGCTTGGGGGATATGGATCTGTAATTTCTCTAAGAGAAGTAAAACTTTGCCAATGAAAGGGAACAGTGATCTTTATGTGCACTGGAAGCATCACTGGTCTTGCTGGGTACAGAATGTAGGGGGCGCATATTAGGAACCAAACCAGTGCTAGCATTCAAATGAGTTCAAGATTGATTTCCATTTATGCTGTACAAGATACAGACAGGATTGGCAACCTCCTCCTGGACCATTAACTGCCTCTGAAAACGTACTGGAGGGTCAGCTATGGGTCAGTGCTGAGTGCACAGTACACAACAAGAAGTCCGGGAGGAAGCTTGATTGAAGATTTGAGGGAAACAACATAGGCAGGGAGGAGAACAAACCTCATCTGCTAGCATCTGGAGCTGATTGCTTCTTGCAGAGGGAGAGGGACAATGTGGCTGGTGTAACTGACAAACGGTCAACCATCAACTGACAAAGAGGACCGTTACTCTGAGAGGGCCTGTGATAGGTTCTCTGAGAGGGACTGTGTGATTCTCTAACTGGGAAAGTCCTGCTTTCAGAAGGACTGCATCTTCTCTCTGGGGAACTGTGTGATTCCTCTCAAGAGGAACTGCTATAATGATTTCCTTCCTTGGAAAGTTACTGTTTGGGTCCTCTTCAGAGATTAACTATGTAGGGTTCTTTCTCTAGCCTGAACTCTGGGTCCTGGTTTTGGTAAGTCCTTAAGTTCCTGGTTGGAGATTTCCATCTGGTGGTTTTCTTCAGCTCTGATCCTGTCATTTCAAACTGTACTCAAAGCTGTCTAAAGTGGTTTGAAAAGTGACATCTTTTGAGAAAGCTATAGACTTAGGCTCCACAATCAACATTCTTGTCACCGGCAGGCAGGAAACTAGAGACAAATTGCACTAGCAAAGTCTGGTGTCAGAGACCTCTCCAAAGTGCTGAAGAGCAACAATGTCATTCTGTAGACAAAGGTGTGCTTGATACAGGCCATGGTCTTTGCAATTACTTGCTATGCATCAGAGAGCTGGACAATGTACTAAGGATAATAGGAGAACTGATGCCTTTGAGCTGTGGTGTTGGAGAAGCGTATTGAACATAGCATGGATTGCTAAGAGAACAAACCGATTAGACCTGGAGAGGCTGAAACCAGGCTGCTCCTTGGAGGCAAGGATTCTGAAGTTTCGTCTGACACGCTTTGGACATGCTGCAAGGAGGGATGTCATGCATGGGAGGATGGAGGGACAGCGCAGGAGAGGAAGACACTCAATGAGATGGATTGACTCAGTGACTGGGGTAATTGAGATAGGTGTGCTGGAGACAATGAGATTGGCACAAGATAGAGCAGGGTTTAGGGCTGTTGTACATAGGGTCACTATGAGTAGCATGATTTTACTAGCTATGGTCCTGGGATGAATTCTGCTGTTTTGAAATCTTGGGTTGTTGAACCTGGAGTCAATGTCACAGATTTGATATTTTCTTTTTGAGGCCTTGAGGCTATTTCCATATATTCCAGACCCTCTATGGTCAGTCCCTCAGAGACCAAGCCTGAGATCCTTCTATTAACAGAGATAGTTCAAGAGTTAATTCCACATATTTCAAATCTTGCAGAAGGGGTTCTGATTTCTCATCTTATATCTTTGGACGTAAAGTCATATCCAGAAATCCTTTTTCTGAATATGGTGCTACTGAGGTTGTTTGTTGTCTGGGTTTTCTTTTTTCAACTTAGTGTAATGTCAACCCCACAGTTTCATATCCTGATTTCAAGGTTTTCTCTGAAGAGTCATTAACTCTTATCTCTGAAGATTCATTAACTTGAAGACATGGCCTTAGAGTCAGGCATTCCTAGAAATTTGACCACTTCAGTTATTGGTTTTGGTTTAAATGGTACTTGGGACAAAGCCTCAGAAGTCAGTCTAACAATTTCTGTCTGTTGGCAGTCTGGTCCTGAGATGTCCCTGAAACGTTTTGAAGCTGTGTCCCAGGAATCATCTGCAGTTTCCATGTCTTGCTTTACAATCAGCTTTCCAGGTTCCTCTTTTTGTGGCCAAATCTCAGGAGCTAACCCGCTACATTCTACCATTTGAGGAGTTAATTGTGCAGTTTTCACATCCTCTAGCAAAGGTACTGGGGTTGGTTTTCTCAGATAGGATCTCATAAGAGAAAAAGTCTCATAAAAAAAAAAGGGGTTTTTTTCTTCCTTCACAGAATCATATCTTGCTATATGTTCTGAGGGTCAATTCCATAGTATAAAACTTTGAAACTCTAGTGGTATAGTCAACCTTGCAACTGTGAATTGGGGATCATTTGTACATATTTCTTACTTTGTATTTGCGTGCAGCTCTGCAGATAATGCTGTTGTTGTTAAGTGCCGTCGAGTCGCAGGCTACTCATAGCGAACTTATGAAGGAGAGTCCTCAACACTCTGCAGATATTAGACTTAGAAATTTTGTGCCCATGGTCAACTGTATATATTTCACACCTTGAAGCTGAAGCTTCAAAGTTATTTTGTGGAGACAAACTCCTCAGGTTTTACCTCTTGCAGTTGTAGTTCTGGGGCCAATTCTGTAGTTTCCACAGGTGGGATCAGCTTTCAGTATTCTACACTTTGTGAAAACCTCAGATTTCATACAACTTTGGTCCCAAGGTCAGGGTCTCAGATTTAAATTTTCCAACCCTGGGAACAACTTCATGCTACCTTTACTCTTACATTGTGGCATTTGCTCAGCCTCTTATACTTTACACCTTGAAGGAGTGGTGCAGTATTCATTACTGCAGATTCTGTCTCTTGTTATAGTGATTTTTACTCATTCTCACGGGTCCTATATGACTTGGTGACCCTGAGATTATCTCTAAAGACTCATTATTTGATGATGTGACAATTACAGCCTTTCAGGTTTCTTCATAGGAGTCATGTGTCAGAGGCCAGCTGCTTTGTTTGGTGATAGAATATCTGAATATCCTGGGATTTGATGCCATAGGATCAACTTCGATGGTTTCATGATTTAATGAGGTGGTCTTGGATTGAATGAAGCAGAGTCTGTGTCTTGATAACATGGTTGTAAAACCATCCACACAGATCCTAGCACTTGAATAGATGACCTAGAAGTCCAGTCAAGGTATTCAGGGACTTGAAATATTGGCCTTGGATTCAAGACAATTTTTAACTGCCGTTTTGTCATCACCCCATGAGTGATTCCAATACTATTGGAGACTGTGTGGCTTGACTTTGGAGTGGTCCCTACTAGTCTCTTGAATTTAAGGGAAAGCCTTGGAGGTAAACCCAGACATGCAATTAAGGGTCTGGAGCCAACAATTTCAGGGTCATCCCAATGTTTGTAAGTCCTTAACTGTGAAATTATTGGGTCTACCCATTTAATCCAGATTCTACTCCAGTGTTCACAATGAAAGTCTTGTGGATTTTGTTTTGGTATTTTGCTCAGCATTTTAATGAAATTGGCTTCTGTTTCTCCTCAGGATAACCTGTCCCTTTTACTCCTGGCGTAAAGGCACCTGGAAAGTGCTAGTAATTCTTTTAACTCCTCTATGGGCTTGATCTGAGTCCTGACTGCCCCTATTTCAACTGCTGAGTGGATACCCTTCTCCAGGGCTTTCTCCCTCTTGCCTTTGCTGACCTTCCGAATAACACCAGTCCTTGCCTCATGCAATGTCTTTCTAGTTTTCTACAGGAACGGATGAGGGCTTTTGCCAACCACACAGTCCATCAACTCCTCGTATTACCGACTGAGTGCCAACCATGACCCTCCACCATCACACCTACAGACTCTGCTGCTTAAAATAAACAGCCTTTCCCCCTTCCTTTAGATCGTCATCCCCATCCAGCAGGAAGCAGTTACAGAAGAGAACCTCAACGCCCCCATTCAACATTCATAAAAGGCTGGAATATTAGATCGGCAGAGCTCTTTCCTTCCTTTCCCAGAAATGGCTACTGCAAGAATCCAATCACAGGAAGCAACTGCTGTGCTTTTTCTGTCAAGGATGGGAAACTACCCTACTCCCTACTCCCTTTCCCAGAAATAGTTAACTGGGACCCCAGTCCACTTTCCTATCTTGTAGAAAACATCTGTGAGCATCCATTTCCCCAAGTTCCTTGTAAGAGAATATAAAACACTTCTCTAACTTTGAGTGGAGGCTGGTCCTCTGCTTGAGAGAAACCCAGCAATTTCTCCACAATAAACTGTCTTTCTTGGCTTGAACTGGCTTCTGTCCTTCCTTGGCGACCTTACACCTATGAACCCTATTGTTATCCAACCACTTAGCAGCATTCTAAATCCTATTACAAGAAAAATGAACATTTATTATATCACAAGTACTTTGGTTTTAGTTCATGTATTTTGTTATTATATTGTAGTTTGAATCCTCTATTAATTATCATTTGTAATCAATATGTATTATCTATATAAATTTTAAAGAAATGAGAGCAGTATTTTAGATTAGTTTTAAGTTCCTGTGTATTATTTTTTCTTTTTTAATAATTTTTTATTAATTTTAATGAAAATTTACAGAAACTTTGGATTTCCATTCATTCATTGTTGCACTTTTCTCCCTGCCAACCCCACAGCCCCAGTACACTCTTCTCTTTGAAAAGTAAAAGAAAAATTATTTCATTGTTTTACAATCCCTCCCCCCAGGTCCACTACACTATGCAGCCTTTGATCTGAACTCCAGTCATGACAAAAATACCTAATCACATATCCCTTTGAAACAGTTTTCTCCTTCCTCTGATTCAGTACAGTATACATTATTTATCCCATCTTTCTCAGTCTCCCCCCAACTCCGATGTTAGTCCCATTTTACAACAGTGGTAGTATGCAGTAATTGTCCCTTTGTGACTGAGATATTTCACTCAGCATGATGTCCTCCAGGGTCACCCATTTTGAATAAAATTTCATGAGTTCCTTGTTTTTCAATGCAGTATAGTATTCCATTGTATGAATGAATATATTCTTAGAAGGTCCCATTCATCTACTTTATCTTCTCGTGATTGTAGATTGTAGTTATTATTTTTTAGCCAGTAAATTACTTTAAATGTTGAATCTTGGGATTGCAGCTACCGCTGCCACCATCATACCAGCCCCTTGGGTCTCACGGAGCCTGGGCAATACTCCATAATGGGAGACAAGCCAATCTGAGAACAGATTGGACCTAGTTTCATTCAACATTACTACCAGTTATTTGATAATGACGGAGTCCAACTAGGCGCAATTTATATTGACACGTCATGCCTTACATGAAAAGGACAATAGTTCAAGGAGAAAGCTGCCATTGTGGAGAAATTGTCTAGCACTTCATTCCAGAAAATCCAGCACAGCATCACGTCACAGGACCATCAGCCCACGTCAGATCCTCAGCATGGTTGTGGGCCGGTTCAAGGCCAATGAAGACCCCATCATGGGCTTTCACCAGATATTCCTATAAAAAAACATCAATTATGCTTGGGTTTGCACCAATGATATATTCAGGCTTTCTCTGCACAACTTTGGCTGACCTTGTCCCAGCCAGGTATTAACACTGTTTACTCCTCTTTTTCCTGATACTGTTCACTGTCCTCCAGATGCTCCAAATATCACACACAAACCAGCAAGGCCGAGGTGGGAGTGGGCATGGTGTGCTGCTTCCACTGAGGTGTTAACAGTGTGGGATGTTTGGACACTAGACTAGTTGGATCTGACAGAAGTTTGTGTTATACCAGGACATGCCTTGGAAAGACTTAAGTAACTTTTTTGTAAGTAACTTAAGTAACATTTTCCCCTTTCTTTTTAATCCTACAAGTTGCTCTAGTAACCCTGAGAAGTGAAGGGGAAAAGAAGCTGCCTCACCGCCCAGATATTGATTTGTTCAGATGTTTCAGTGCCTCATTATACAATAAAATCGAGAAGATTTTCTTAACAAAAAAAAAAGTATTGTATCTTAGTTCAGAAATATAACCTGTTATTTTAACAGTGCTCTTTTTTGAGAAAACATAAACAACTTCTATTTTTCATAAATGAAGGAGTTCAAAATAATTTTCCTGCTTTTTCATTCATGTGTAAAATGAACTCTTTAAAAATAATTCTTAATATATGAACTTTGTATGTAACCTGGTAGAAAATAAAAAATTTTAAAAAAATACCTGAAAAAAGCCTTATAAAGGCTCTTCCCTTAAAGTGCCTCTAATTTCTAATTTTAATAGTTTTTATTGTTAACTGTGTTTTCTGTTATTAATCAGGAAAGATTTAGGATTACTCACTGGTTTTTATTGTTATTTTATTTATTGTTATTATAGTAAATTTTCTACAATAAGTACAAAGGCCTAGATGGGCCTTAACTTTGATATGTGATTCTAATTTTGGTCTCTTAGTTGAAACCCAGAGAATTCATCAGCAAACACCACTGGAGGCCATGTGTAGCAACATTCTGTTTAATTCATGCCAGGAGTGAGTGGGCTGAGACCCAGTGTGTCATCAGCATAGACAAAGGGTAAGCCACAGATATTTATAATATCTGGTCAACAGGAAATGTTACTTGGTCCATCCAAGCTACACCTATGTGTAGGCCTGGCCCTCTTCTGGCCTCAGGGCCTCCATGTCTTCTGGCCAGCTCTCTTCTTTCTTCCCTTATCCATTGTAATAGGCCACAGACAGAAGCAGCCTTGTGATTTGGGGCTGGACTTTAGAAGAGGAGTGGTGTTTTATCCCCTCAGGCTTTCAGGCTAGTGGAACGCTTACTCTATGTTCAAAGAACAGAAAGGTCAACATGCCTAAAGTGTAGTTAGTTGTAGAATGGATAGAGAAGTAGGGAGCTTGTGAAGCAGGAGGAAGAGCTGGTTGACTAAACTAAAGGATTTTAATTCTTTTCTGCATTTAAGAAGTCATAAGCCTTTTAGCAAACGAATGAGGAAGACTGACTTACATTTTTAAAACACGGGGCTGCTATAGGCAAATTAATGAAAAGCAGAAGCAAAGTAGTCAGGAAACTAGTCTAGGTAACCCAAGTTGGATGGCTTGGATTAGGATGGTAAATACAGACATAAATTAGAATTTTATTTAGCAGTTGATCAGCTCAACTAATTGCTATCGAATCAGAACCAACTCATTGTTGCCCCTCTATAGGATTTTCAGAGGCTGTAAATCAGTTATAGAGGAGGAGATT
>NW_006399759.1:5522089-5529767 GCF_000299155.1 Elephantulus edwardii
CTGGACTTCTGGTAGTTCTCTGTTGATGTGCTGTTCCAGTCGTTTTTGGATAATCTTCAGTAAAATCTTGCTTGCATGTGAAATCAGTGAAATTGTGCTGAGCAAATAATTCAAGAAGCTGTATTTTAGGAAGCAGAGTGTGGCATCAGGATTGCAGAAGACTCGTCAACAGTCTCTGTGATGCTGATGATACAGCCCTGCTTGCTAAAAATGAGGAAGACCTGAAGCACTTGCCACAGAGTATCAAGGATCATAGACTTCAATATGGATTACATGTCATCATCAAGGGGAAAACAAGTCACTACTGGAACAATAAGCAACATCACGATAGACAGAGACAAAAATGGAGATGTCAATAATTCAACCTTACTTAGACAAAACTTCTGGCCATATTAAATCATTTACTGCACTATATACCCCTTGTATCATCAAATGCTTATTGAGTACCCTCCGTGTGCCTGGAACTTTGCTTGGAAGTGGGTTTACAAAGCTCAGTGACACTTTGCCTTGTCATAAAGAGCTCTCATCCTCTGGGTGAGGAGAGAGAGGGAGACATGGTTTGACAAGCAGAGACACAGGCATGTGGATAAGGAATACAGGGGCACAAAGAAGAGTCTTCAGCCCTATCTGGGTTGGCATAATAGAAGAGATAAAAGAACTCTTTAACTGGGTCTTGAAGGATGAATAGGAGTTCTCGGGGACTGAATGAAAGCTTCTATGTGTTTTGGGCTCAATTACTAATTGGTTGTGTGTCTGTTATCTCAGTGCACTTCATCCTATTATTGTGTCCTCTTTATTAGCTTGTGATTTCCATACTCAAAGCTCTTGCTTTTCCTGAAACTTTCCTCAGATGGCCTTGCTCTCTCACCCTTCGTTTCCCCCTGCTTCTCCCTCACAGGTGATCCCTGCAGCACTGTTGTGCCTCCTGCTCCGCCGCTCCATCCCTAAGGCTCAAGCACACCAGGCTGCAGCGGCTTCTGGCTGTGATGCTGTCAGGAGCGCCCTCTCTTGGTGGAGCCAGAGACATACTGCAGAAACAAACCCTGGAGACTCCAGTGAGCGAACTGCAGTGAACCCTCGCATCTGGATATGGGAAGCCTGGCCCAGGTCCGTCCGCCCATGGTGGCAGAGGCACCAGCAGAACAAGCAATGGGAAAGAGGCCTGGTCTCCAGGGGCAGTACAGTGTGGGGAGGAAGCTTTTCTACTGCCCTTTACCTCGTGGTCTCCACTCACCCTGGCTTATTTTGGAAATAGAGTGAAATAACTTGTTTGGCCAGTTGCTTCCCAAACCAAGCTCAGTAGGTTAAAGGTGAGACACAGTGGAGTGGTCTAGCTTGGTCCTTATAGAAGATTTGTGTCTTTGCTTCTCACACATCTAGAGACCCAAACTTCACACTTAGCACAGCATGACTAATCCTCTTTACCAACATTCGTATGTGAACACACACATATAACCACACAGACTCACACACACAAGGAAAGGTTGAAATGTAGATAATTATAGGAAGACAAGGAGGCAGTGTTTCCTCAACATGGTTACTGTTAACCTGCTATCTAATTGGAACCAAACTCATAGATAGCTGTGGGTTTTCAGAGACTGTAAATTGCACAGAAGGAGATTCCCTATCTTTTTCGTATGAAGAACACGGTAGATACAAAGCTACTCTCTTCAGTTTGGCCACCCAACCTCTTACCCATTAGGCCACGAGAGCACCCTACTCAACATCATGCTCCCTGAGAATGGCAACTTGGATGAGGCATGACAAGATGTTTATCCTTGTTATGTGCTGCGGAGGGTGACGGGCCCGCGGAGGGGGGCGGGCCCGCGGGCAGAACGCTCTGCGCTCGCCGAGCGCTCGCGGGTCCTTCCACCCCTCTAGGCCCCCGGCCTCCTGCAGCCACCCCTGCTGTGCCAGTCCTGGACGGCGCCTCCCCGGCTGCCCACAGAACCAGCCGGATCTTGGAGAGTCCCTCCTGGGCCCCAGGACAGCTCCGCACGCCTCACCCCGAAGCCCTGATGGCCAAGCTCAGGTGCTCTTGTCTAAGCTGTCCGCCAAAGCGCCTGAGTTCAAGCCCTCGCGGTTTCCAGCTACAGGGAATCCTGTGGGATGGCTGTGATGACTACCCCACGATGTCAGAGTATGTGCAGTACTTTCTGAATCACCTCACAGAGCAGCCTGGTAGCTTTGAGCCTGAGATTGAGCTGTTTTCAGACACCCTGAATGGCTGGGTTACCGCAGATGAAGCCCTACAAGACCCTGAGGAACTCATCTATCAGCAGGCCACATCTGTCCCCAATTTCTATTGCAATGGGGGATCGCCTGTGTAACTACTTGTCCTGTCAACTAACAACCCTCAGAGTGGCAGCTTCTGCCAGCTGCTGCATCAGAGGTGTCAGACTGAATATGATGATAAGATGAAGCCAAGAAAGGGGATGAAGCAATGTGCAAGCGACTTCACGCATTTGTGTTCTTCCTGGGAGAGCTGTACCTTAACCTGGAGATCAAGGGCACAAACGGGTAGGTTATGAGAGCAGATATCCTCCAGCTTGGTCTTCAGGAGTTGCTGAATGCCCTCTTCTTTAACCCTGTGGATGACAACTTGATCTGTACAGTGAAATTACTGAAATTGACAGGGTCAGTTTTGGAAGACGCCTGGAAGGAAAAAGAAAAGAATCACATGAAAGAAATTGAAAATGTTTTAGATGCATGTTGCAGCAGAGATGTAAAACAAATGCTCTTAAAGCTGGTAGAACTCAGGTTGAGTAACTGGGGTCAAGCCCATGTAACTTCCACATATAGAGAGGCAACACCTGAAAATGATCCCAATTATTTCATGAATGAGCCAACATTTTATACACCTAATGGTGTTCCTTTCACAGCAGCTGATCCAGATTACTAAGAGAAATATCAAGAAAAAATGCAACCAGAAATGCACAATCTAAAGAGGATAAAATTGATGCATGGGATCTTCTAAAGATTATATCTCTGTGCACACAAAGATTTTTTTCCACCAGGGTGAAAAGAAAACCTATAGACTGGGAACAAACGTTTGGTAATTCCATCTCAGACAAGAGTTTTGTAACAAAAGTTTACAGAATACTCCTGGGCTTTCACAAGAAAAAGACTGATAACCCAATTATAAAATGGGCAAAAGATATGGAAAGAATTTTCACAGAGGAAGATACTCAAATAGCAAACAGGCACGTGAAGAAATGCTTCAAATCACTGGCAACAAGAGAGATGCAAATCAAAACCACAATGTGGTACCATCTCACTCTAGTAAGAGTGACAAAGTTTAACAGGGCAGGAAGTAATAAATGTTGGAGAGGATGTGGTGAGAAAGGAACTCATACATTGTTGGTGGAATTGTAAAATGGTACAACCATTCTGGATACCAGTTTGGTGCTTCCCCAAAAAACTGAACATAGAAATTCCATATGACCCAGCTATTCCACTACTTGGAGTATACCCTAAGAATATGAGAACTGAGGCACAAACTGAGATTTGTACACCAGTTTCATAGCAGCATTATTGACCATCGCAAGAACATGGAAACAGCCCAAATGTCCAACCACAAATGAATGAATTGAGAAATTATGATACATTCACACAATGGAATACTATGTAGCACGCAAGAGCAGTAACTTTATAAATTATTACCTAACTTGGGAAGGACTAGAGAGCATTACACTGAGTGAACTAACTCAGTCCCATAAGGATAAATATTGTATAAAACCGTTATTTTAGGATGAGTATAAGGATCCAGGAGAGGTGGGAGAGGATGGAAGCAGATCACTCAGTTGTACAATTTGATTGGGGGGGGGGAGGTGAGGGAAATTGAAAGCATTTGTTCAAATCTGTATTTTAATTTCATAAATAAACTGATAGGGAAAAAAAGTTACTTGAAAGGGAAGAGTTTCCCCCCAATTTTGAAGAAAATGGTACCGATTTATCAGGCACTGGTGATTCATACTTGGATGATATTGATGATGAAATGGACCCAGAAATTGAGGAAGCTTATGAAAAGTTTTGTTTAGAGTCATAGCATAAGCGAAAACAAAGTTCAATTTCAGCGTATGAGTTTGATAAAGCAGTTTAGGAGTGGTGGTCTGGCAAAACACAGGAAGAGAAAGAAGTGTCACACACAAAATTAGGGTTTTGTTACTAATGTATGCCACTTTAATTCTATTTAACACTGTCTGACAAAATAAACTTTATTCCCTGTAAAGAACAAAGAATGCTAAACTTACACATTAGATGATGGAACGAAGATTGTACCCTCTGCAAGACAAAGGTGTGAAACTCCTGGGTACCAATAATAAAGGAATTTAATAATTTGAGAGTTGTACATGATATTTAGGTATTAGCGACATAATGGAATATTACACATACTCTGATGGCCAGTGGTAAGAAGCTGCTCTGCCAAACTGAGGGCAGACTGTTTAAATCAAAGCTGCTCTGTGGGAGAAAGATGGACAATCTCATTCCATGTGGTTTGCTGCCTCTGAAAACCTGCTAGATGGTCAGTTATGAGTTGCTTCCAATTCGAGGGTATGTAACAGCCACCATTGGGGTACTGTGGAGTGGAAACAATAGGAAGAACAGTCTTAAGCATCTTGTACAACCAGAAAGGAAAATTCAGAAAGAACTCAAAACCAAAGGGACTGGGGCATGTCAATGGACACAGAAGTCAACCTGAAATAGCTCCCAGTGGTCCAAGTTAGAATGATATGAGGAACAAAGTAAATAATGTAGAACTGGAATAGAGTAAAAAGTAGAAAATACATCTGCATAAACTGATAGTGATATAAACAGGTAAGTGAAAAATAAAGGGGTGGGGAAACAACAAATCTTCCCTACAGAAGAAGCCCAAATAATGTATGTGGATATATCTCCTCCTAGAAGGGCAGGTTAATCTCCCCAACTCAAATGAAGAGGGTTTAGGAATTCGTGTTTAAAAAATCAAGTAAGGGAAGAGAAAAATAGTTCTTTACAAACCTGGCAAGGGCTTTGTAAACAAAGATTATAATCATGTTCACAAGATGCAAGGAGAAAGGCATGCCATCTCTTCTTGTTCCCTAAATGCCTAACACCAACCTAAACATAAGGAAAACTTCAGAGTAACCCAGACTTATGGACAGCTTACAAAATACCTGCCCAATACTATTCAGAGCTATCAAGGTCATGGAAACAAGGAGAGAATGAGAAACTCTCACTGACTAGGTCTAGCACAGAACAGGACATGAATAGAGAAACTGTTGTTGTTTTCGTCATTGTCATCAGGTTCTGTAGAGTCTAGCGATTTAGATGTAGATTCCTAGTGATCCTATCTGTGAACAGATATGAACCCTGTCCTATCCTGTGCCGTCCTCGTCATCTCTTACATGCCCGAGCCCTTTGCTGCAGCCACTGCGTCAATCCATCTGGTTGAGAATCTTCCTCCCTTTCATCTGCCTTTACCCTCCAAAGCACGATGTCCCTCTCCGAGGAAGAGCCTCTCTGAGCCACATGCTCAAAGTATATGAGAGGAAGCTTTGTCAACTTTGCCTACAAGGAGCACTCTGTTTGCACTTTCTCCAAGATATATGTTTGTTCTTTTGGCACTCCATAGGATAGACAGAAAACTATAGATAATCTAGTAGAAACAATAGGTGGTGCTGGTTGTTGATTGCTGTCAAATCAAGAATGACTTATAGCACAACAAAAGACCTGAAGCCTTTTTATAATTATCGTCATTTCTCAAAATTCATAGTTTCCAGAGGCGTGTTATATATAATATAGTAAAGGGGGGGGGGACCAAAATACGACTGTTGTGTTGCAAATAATGTCTAGAATTTATTTAACAATAAATGTACCAGTGGCAATCTCTTAGTTTTGAAAGATGTTCCAAAGTAAGATAAAGGCGTTAACATCCAATGAGAATGTATGAAAAAAACGCCTGGTAGGGTCTTTGTCACTTTCCTGTGAATGTTAAGCTATTTCATTGATTGGACCCTGTCAGTTTTACCTTGAAATGACCATTGTGATGTCCTTCATATGCCAGGCTTAAAAGGAGACAACACGCCAGCTGAGCAGCACATGGAGTCCAGTAATGGCGCTGTTAGGTTGGCTGGCCACCCCATTGCCATCATATTGCAACCTGTTAGCATGGTTTAGTTTTATCATATTGGGGATTTGTATAGTATTGTCTGGGAAACAGAGATGGAAGCCAATGGCAACCGAAACAAACTCCAAGGGATGTAATACATCCTTTTCTTGATATTTGCTATTCTAGACTGCTAAATTCATAGACATGTTACATTGTGGGCTATGGGAGAAATTTGGCTGAATTATGAGGGAAAGGTGAATTGAGTCAAGTATCCTTGATGTCTTCTTAGAAAACAAATGTTACCAAGTGAACTCTGGTGTAAGGCACCCTCATGTGTGTCAGCGAGGAACTGTGCTCCAGAGGATGGTCGATGGCTCCTTGTCTCAGAAGCCCATCACCCGTCCTTTCTTCTGAGGTTGCTCTGGGAGGACATGAGCGCCCACCCTTTCAGTCAGTAGCCTAATGGGTTCAACACGTACACCACCTAGAAATTCCTGATGGGAAGAATCGGAGAGAAAGTAAAAGAATCAGAGTCGTGAAGTGGACAGGGAAAGAGGACACGGCTGCCACAACTCACATCTCCCACATGTTCCTAGGTACAGTGAATACAAAGGTGAATGGAGGAACCAAAACCCTCTCCTCTTAGGTATGGAAAAGAGGAGGCGCAAACTGGGGTGAAGATGGATTTTTGTAGGTGAGGCAGAGAGAAATAGAAGGGACTGGCATTTTCTTTGCTCCTCTTCCATGATTTGACCTCAGATGCAGAGGGAATTCTGAACATTGTCATCCTATCCCTAGGAGCCCTGGTGCTCACCAAAATGTGCTCCATTTCTGATGGTTTGCATTCACCTTCACATTTCAAGTCCTCAAATGTGACTGTTGTTGTGAGTGTTGAGTCAGAAGTGGCCCATACCTGGCCCTCCAGAGGGTTTTCAGAGGCAGTAAATTGCACAGGGAGGAGGCTGCCCATCCTTCTCCCTCTGAGCAGCTGGTGAAGTCAGACCAAATGCCTTTGGGATTGCAGCGTAGATTCTTACCACTAGGCCTCCAGAGGCCTAGTGTCTATTAGCTTGGACTGTGCAGATAGAAAATACTTACATTATTGTAGAACATTTTCTTGGACGACACCAGTCTAGATTCTAGATCTTGAAGATAGAAACTACTATACATTTAGCCACATAGTCCTTTTGATTTTTTTTTCCCCTGAGAAATGTCTCTCAAATACCACCCAGCTCCAGCATAATGTCGTAACTAGAACTACATATTCTGGACAATGTAGTCTCCTAACTGGACACCAACGAGCCCTGGAGGTTTAGGGGTTAAGCACCTAGATCCTCATCGAGAGGTTGGAGTTTTGAACTCACCACCTGCTGTAGGGGAGGAAAATAAGGCAATCTGCTTCTGTAAGGATTACGGCCATGGACACCCTATGGGGACAATTCTGCTCTGTCCCACAGGGTCCCTGTGACTCAGAATCAACAATAATTACTTCGTCTCCACCAAATTTTTTTCCAGCTTAAGAACATATATACTTGCCTGTATAAAACAACACCAGGTTTTCCCATACTCTGGGCATGTTATTAGGAG
>NW_006399759.1:5529867-5530984 GCF_000299155.1 Elephantulus edwardii
ACATATATACTTGCCTGTATAAAACAACACCAGGTTTTCCCATACTCTGGGCATGTTATTAGGAGGGACTGTTTCTTGGAAAGGGAAATAATGTTTAGAAAGATGGTGGGTCAGCGAAAGACAGGAAGATCCCCAATGAGTTGGATTAACACAGTGACTTGCAACAATGGGCTCCAGTGTGTTGGAGATGATGTGCACGGCACAGCACAGGACAGGGCTCAAATCTGCTGTTCACAGGGTCACAAAGAGTCATACTCAACTGAATCTGACAAGAATACTGCCTGACAAAACATTTGCTGAAGCCCCCAAATCACATCTGTGCTCTAAGAGCAGCAGAAAGAAGGACAACATTCCGTCCAGCTCAGGGACCCCCCCCCCAGGATCATCTGCAGCTTCACCTGGGTTCCCAGGCTCAACAAGTTCCCCCCTCTCCGTCCCTAGAACACTAACCATCAGTGCTCTCCTTGTGACACAATTCAGCGTAATCTCTCCAGGGATTTAAAGTAGGTTTCTGACAGTTTTTAAAATCCGAAATGACAGTAGATTAGAAGAACCAGGGTTAAAAAAAAAAAAAAGAAGAAGAACCAGGGTTATGTTGTTCCTATGGCCTGAATACTTTGTGGTAAGTGCAGAAACTTGCATGGGAAGAGCTTGCCCATATTTCTACCACAGAGCAGCTTGTAGATTTGAACTACACACAGAAATCTGTAAATAGATAGAAAATTTTCCCCTAAGAAACATCTATCAATAAAAATAAACTCTAATGTAAATTTCTCAGTAGGTCAGTCTGCTACATGAAATAATTAACATATTTTCTTATTACATTTTTTTCTGAGAGTTAATTGGTTTTTATCAACAAACTCATTTTTAAGTATAATCACACATAGCAAAAAACAGAGTTCAAGTACACCATTTGATGAGTGTCAGTGTAACTAACAACTCAATTAAAACAGTTTTCATACCTATAGAAAGTTCTCTTTTCCCTTTTTATTTTCTATGTGCATCTACATGCAAAGCAATGTCTATTTTTATTTCTATCATCCTTGAGTGTTACTTGCCATGGAGCTGCTTACAGCTGATGACAACTTTGTATATGTAGAATGAAATGGTTCCATAA
>NW_006399759.1:5533474-5537902 GCF_000299155.1 Elephantulus edwardii
AACTCC
Organism: Elephantulus edwardii; assembly: GCF_000299155.1. Lineage (NCBI taxonomy): Eukaryota > Metazoa > Chordata > Mammalia > Macroscelidea > Macroscelididae > Elephantulus > Elephantulus edwardii. Next base: position 5,533,481 of record NW_006399759.1, read on the forward strand.
CTGATAGTCTCCATTGCTGCTGTCTGCAAGGAAACAACCCCATCTTTCTCCAGATTGTCCCCCCATCATTGTTGTGGAGTCAGAAACGACTCACAGGGTTGTCATTGGTGACAGAAGTATTCAGATTCATAGAGGTGAGCTCACATCTGCTCATGTCAGTTCTATGAGATCACTAGGATATTTACCTATGTGTCCAAGGCTGTGTTTGTTGTATAAACAAAATCAGTGAAGCTTTAGTGTGTCTATACATCTCTGAGTATCACTATATCTCTATATGTTTATAAATTGTATGACACTGAGTCAAAATGGACTCATAATTGACCATCCAGCAGGTTTTCAGGGGCTTTAAATCACGTGACAAAACAGAGAAGCATAGATTTATTTCTAGGAAATAGCTCATGTGCTTAAAGAGGCTGGCCAGGCCTAGGACTGTAAGTGAGACCACAAAAGAGAGAGGCATCTGGGGATGCTTATAGTCCACACTTCATGGCTGACAAGTCAAAAGGTAGTTGTGGTTGCTGATGGTCAGCTTTGGATACAGGAGTTCAAAGTCTGTAAGTTAAGTCCAGTAGGCCACTAGTTTTAATCTGGATATGTGCTGTCGAGTTGTCTGCGACTCAGAGCGACCCTATGTACAACAGCTCTGAAGCCTGGCCTTTCCTTACCCAATTTCACTGACTCTGAAACACAAACCCCATTGCCCCAGTTACTATATTAATCCATCTCACCTAGGATCTTAATCTCCTGTGCTGTCCCAGCACCCTTCTGAGTATGATGCCCAAAGCATGTGAGACAGGAGTTTCAAAATCCAAGCCTCCAAAGAGAAACTTGATTTCACCCTCTCCATGACACATTTGTTTTTTGGAGGTCCATGGCATGTTCAGGACCACAACTCAAAGGCTTCAATTCTTATTCTGGTATCCTTAGTCTTCGTCCAGGCCTGGATTAGGTGTACCTTAGTCTCTAGACTGGCATCGTTGCTTCTCAATCTCTGGAGAGGTCCCTGACAGCAGATTTTCCCAGAGTGATTCATCTTTTGATTTCCTGACTGCCGGTGCCAGAGTGTTGATTACAGAGCTGAGCAAGCTGTAATTGTTGGAGAAGAGTATTAAATACCCCATAGATTACCAAGAGAAAAACTTGTCTGTCTTCCTCTCAGTCTGGTCACTATCCTGAGGTTGATATAACGCAGTGGGTTTCTCTGGCCTGACTATGCCCTATCTACAAGTCATTTTATTAAAAGAGTCAAGAAAGGATTAATATAATGTTGAGTTCTTGTAGTTAAAATATTTAAGATTTCTGGGGAAATTCCAATGTTTTAGAAGTTATTTCTTAGGAATCAAGGATAAAGATCAAGTGATTTTGAGAAAGTAAAATTCATTTTACCATATGTATTACTTTTTACTATGATTAAAGATGTAAATTGTATGACTATCTGTGTTCATAGGATAAGACAGATGTGCTGTCCATAAGGTGTCCAACCAAGAATACAACCTGATATTACTTCCTTTCGTGTATCTCTAGATCTCACAGCACCATACACTGAAAACATCCCAGAAACTCACAGGTGAGCAGGATCCAGTCTTTTATACTTTATTTCCCACAGGGAAGCTGTACACCTGCTTTACACAGCAGGTAGAAGGAGGTCCAAAAAGAGGTTTTACATAAAATCATGCTTATTCTTTTTAGCATTTCTTCTTTGAAAGAGATGTAAATCATTCCATAATTATTGCCATGCATACTTTATTTCATTTTTTACAAAGCCCAAAGTCCTAGGTGAGAAACAGAAACAAACCACTACCAAAGTGGTGAGATTTGTGAATGGAAGAAGAGACACTCCAGGAATTTTAGGAGGAAAGTTTCAGAGCTTTTTGCTCTCTTGCCCCATCAGATACACTGAGTAGACTTCCCCCTATTCAGGAAAGGAGGAAACTATTTAAGTTATAACCTTTCCCCACTAAATCTAATCCTCTATTATCATGATTATATTTCTCAAATCAATATATGATGAAGGGAACATAATACATTTTTTTGTTTACAATTTATTTTTTAAATGCGGTTTATTACAGTCTGTTAAAGGTCTGCCCTGTGTCTATGATGAAAAACAAACCACACTAAATCTCAACAACATGATTGACACAATGCCTGTAGCAATGGGCTTGAGCATATCCGAGGTCACAAGGATGGCACAGAAGGGCAAGGTTCAGAAACATTGTTCATGAGGTCACTGTGAGTCACAGGACTACCTAAAGAACAATACAAATTAAACCCTTAAGCATAAAACAGTTTTAAAATAAACCACTTGAGTTGTGGGCTAAGTTTGAGGCATATCATGTTTAATGGACAAAGCAAACTAAGTGGATTAAGGTTGAACCATGACATTTTTTTTTGGACATGACTTTACGTCTGTCTTCTTATTTGCAAACTAAAGGGAGGTGGATTAGGTGATGTCAATAATTCATTACGCTAATAGATTTCTTATTTCTACTCCTATTACCACACCGTGATGAAATACTCAGGAATGTCTCAATTGATGCAGATCTGGTAGAGTGAGTAACTTCCCTTTAACCTGTCAGTTCTTTTTCCCTTCAGTTGTGCTGAAAAATTTTATGAAGATTTAGGGTAAGATACCTGAGACTGTTTTAATTCCCTCAGCTGACTCCTTATTAAATTTCTTTTCCTACTGGTTGCTTCCTATTATTTTATCATCACCTCTATTTTGTTGATACACTTTGTGATATGCAGATTTTCAAGACTCCCTCCGGTCTGGGTCCAGGAATATATACTATGGTCAATGGAGAGAAGTATTCAACACATCTTGAATCACCTGGACAGAGCAAGGTCGGTGGAGAGTTGCTTTTATGCAGGTTGTAGAATCAAAGAAAGCTTAAAGATTTCTTCTCTACAGAAGAATTGGAAGTTGTACAGCTACTAATTCTGAACATTTTGATCAAAGGTTCTATGGAGGAATTCTAGGCAAACAGGGGAGGAATTTAAAATGTCATGGAATTCATCCCCAATGAACACTTAAAACTATTGCTCTGAGGTCATCATTAGACATTAAATGAAAGTGTTTTTAAAATGGAACACTTGTTGAGATTAACTAGTAAAGAATGTCTCCTTTGTGCATTACCATCTTTTAAAAACTATCTGTGAACTCTGGTGACTAGTGTGAGGCGGGGCTTGGTGCTGACCCAAAGGCACGTTCCTTCCATGTGATTTACAGCACAGCCTCTGAAAACCCACTGGAAGATCAGCTGGTTGTGACTCCTCAGTAATGAGGTATGGGATCAAATTGGCAATAATAGCTAAAAGGATTGGCTAGGAATTTGAGAGGAGTGAGTGTATGTTCCTGAGGGAGGAACAACACAGAGAAAAAAATATTTATATGAAGTTGGAACAGCCCACAGCTGACCCTCCACTGGGTTTCCAAAGCTGCCATCAGGATGGGAGGAGCTTGCATATCTTCCTCATCTGAGCCTCTGGGGGATTCAATCTGACTGACAGGTGGCAGTGAGGCCCTGGTCTTTGGGTTAGTAATGCAGCTCAATATGAAATTAGCCACCAGGGATCCCTAACTCAGAAAGGGAGGGTAAGACTAGTGGCACACCCCAAAGAATGTGAACTGTGTCACTAAATTGCAGATGCAGAACTTGAACTGGTGTGTATTTTGTTGGGTATATTCTAAAAAACAACAAAACCAAATAAATGCTTTAAAACATAATGGATTCTAGACTTTATTTATTGACGTATTATTATTTGAATGAAAACAATTGACTTTTTTTGTTCTGAGGAAGGAGGCATTCTTCCCATAAGTAAATAATATTAATGAAAGCTGCTTTACTATTACTATTACTTTACTATTACTATTACTATTACTATTACTATTACTATTACTATTACTATTACCTGCCTTAGACAAAGAGAACTTGCATTTCACATGACCATTCTTTTCCATTTTTTTTAAATTTTTGTTTCTTAGATCAAGTCTTATAGAAGTAAATATGCCTAGAGCACAGGATAGGATTGTTTCCTCCGACTCCTCTGTGGCTAAGGAGTCTGTTTCACCCAGCTGCGATGGTAAGAAGGCAAAGCATTCTGCTAAGTTCAGCATCTCCAGCAGGTCTCTACACAGCATCTCCAGCCAATCTCACTCTCCCATCTTTTCTGAAGGAAAACACTGCCAATTCTCAAGCCATAGGTTACCTGTTTCCTAAGAAGAGCAAACTTCTGTGTTCAGAAACCAAGACACACTGCCAACTTCTTTCTCACTCCCAGAACCTGAAAAATCCATGTCTTTTCAGAATTTGACAATTTCTTCATCCTTAACACCTGAAAGCTGCTTCATCAACTCTGTTTTTCAATCCTCAAGTCTATGCATGCAAGAAAGAGCAGAAGATTGTAGAAACAGGGAGAGCCCTT
>NW_006399759.1:5538377-5543724 GCF_000299155.1 Elephantulus edwardii
GGAGTTGTCAAAGAGAAGAAAACCCAAGTGACTGACGTGGAATTGACAGCAAGTCTACCTCATCAAGTCACAGATAGAATTACAATTACTCCATTATCACTGCATCAGGTCATGGCTCCCATGGGGCTGATTCCAGAATCTCTGGATTGGGTCGCAGAACCACCTAATCATGTAGTTAAGTCCACGGAAGGCAGTGAACCTGTGAGTGGGACTCCAGAACCACAGCATCAAGTCCCTATGTCAGCAGAAGTTACCCCAAAGCTTCAAGATCAAATGATTGAGTTAAATTAGCTGACCTTCAGATCACTGAATGAAGTCTCTGACAATGTGAAGGTAAATCCTGTAGCAGTTTTTCAAGTCATACATCGGATGGAAATGATCCACCATCCACATTCACATATCATGGAATCAGTAGGAATGATCCCAGGATCACAAAGTTATAGGGAGACGCAAAAGATGGGTCATCAAGCAACAGGAGCAGTGATTCCTGTGGCACAATATGCAGTCACAGAAATGGTAGCCACGAGGCCAAAGAGCCAAGACTCAGAACCAGGGCCAATACATCAAAACACACAATCACCAGGAATTGTCTCAAGGTCACTGTACCGGACCATACATGACCTGAAAATAACTCCAGGGGCCCTGTTAGAGGCCATGAGCTGCACGGGGATAATTCCACCAGTGCACTCACATGTTATGGATTATGGGACTCTCACCCCATATTCACAGTCTCCAGATGAAACTCTGCCCCCAAGTCCAACTCAGCCAGAGGTTTTGACTTCTCCCTGTAAATCACCTAATACTCCGTTACCATGTGGAGTTATAGAATCTGCTATTGTAGAACCATGGCTGCAAGATTGTAAATACATACAATTAACTCCTGCAACATCTCCAGTAATGGAAGGGTCTAAAGAGTCAATTATAAGACAACAGGCACACATTATGGAGTTGGACCCAGGACCACAGCTCCAAGGAATGAAGGCTGGGCAGGTGGATACAGAACTACCGTTGCAAGATGTGAAACATACACATCTCACCAAATCATTAACTACAATCTCCATGAAATCTGAGTTGATTTCAAATAAAACAGCAGAGGAATTGACCAAAGTTACCCAGATCCATGGTGTCAAATACGGAGATTTCATCCCTGGCCCAAGGCAGCAAAGTGCCAGATCATCTGAGCTGACCTCAGGGTCACAAATTTCCAAAGTCTCTCTGAAGCCACTTCTGCAAGGAGAGCCAACAGCAGATGTTGTCTCGGGGACTGTACATCACTGTGTAAAATCGGAAGAACAGATCCCAGGTTCTCCGCTACAAGGGTTAGTAGCAGAGTCATCTGTGCACTTAGGCCAAAGGCCACAAGTTGAATATCCACAATTCGTTCTGTCTACACAAGAATCACCATTTCATGGAGAGAAATCTGTGAAACATACTAAAAAACAACAAATACATAGTAGGAAACCTGACAAAATAAAGGTAGGGCAGAGAGACGTCATGTTTTCAAAATTGAACCTAGGACAAATTCTTCAAGATGTCAAAATTAGGGAACACATCCCACAACCAATATTTCAAAGTGTGGATTCTGAAGAAGTGAAACTAGGGCCCAGTCTGCCAGATTCAAAATTAGCAGAGATTTCTCTTGGGCTTCAGGGCATAAAGCACCTGGACCTTAAACCAGAACCACGCCTACAAGATGTCCAGTTGGGGACTATGACCCCAGGGATGCAACTTCAAGATGTAAACTCTTCAGAGTTAAACTTAGGACCACAACGACAAGATGTAAAATTTGTTCAATTGACTCCAGAGACAAAAATGCAAGAGGCTACATCTATGGAGTTGATCTAAGGAACAGAGGGGCAATAGGGAAAGCCTGACATGTTAGTACCACAGCCATTGTTTCAAGATGTCAAATATGAAGAGGCCAAGCAACTACCAGTTTTTAATAAATCAACCTCGGAGTCACAGACACAATGTTCTGAGTTGATCAAAGGTCCGCACTTCCAAGGCATAAACTCTTCAAAATTGATCCGAGGGTCACAATCTAAAGATGTGGAACCTGTGAAGTGGACTCCAGAGTCCAAGCTCAAAGGCTTAGGTTCTGAGGAACTCACCCTGGAGGCACTGATAGAGGGTGTGGAAAACACAGACATGGCCTCAGGGCCTCCGAAAGAAAATGTGGAATGTGTGTCAACAATCCGCAGAGTTCATCCCAGATGCAGAGCTGGTAAAAAGTGTGAAAGAAACCAGAAGACAAGATGTGTTTCAAGGGAAAAAGTACCTGCATTTACCCCTAAGGTTTCCAGGAATGGCAGATGTGGACATAACTCCTACACCAGAACAGGAGGGTGACAAATCTGAAACAGTCCCACCAAATCAACGAAATGTGAATTTAGAACAGTCAAAGACAGTGCCCGATTCAGAAGATTCAACGTCCTTGGAAATAATTCCAGAGTCAAAATTTGAAGGTATAAAATTTGCTGAACTACAGCAGTATGGTACGGAATTATTAAAAGTGACTCCCAAAGCAGACACAAAACCTAGAACGCTCAATGATGAACCACAGCTGAAAAACATCAAATCTGTTCAATTGAGCATAAGACCACAAACCCACAAAGGGAAACCTTTGAAGACAACTTCAGGACCTCAGCTTCAAGACAGAAAAGCTATGCAGGTAAGCCAAGACTTGGAGTTTAAAAGTGAGACATCTTTGAAGTGGATCCCAAGACCAGAGTTTCAAAGTGCAAAATCTACAGACTTCTCTGGAGGATTACAATCTCCAGATGTTCAAAGAGCAGAGTTAAAAGCTATATACTAGAGTTGAGAGACGTGAAGTCACGTGAATTTATTCTAGGGTCAAAATCTCAAAATACAAAAAGACAGAGTGTGGAAACTCCCGAGTTGTCTACAGGACTCCAGTCACATAAAAGAGACATTTTGAACTCAGTCTCAACACTACAACGTAAAGATGTGAAAATTAAGACATTAAACCAAGATGCAGCGCTTAAAGGTATGAGATCTGCTCAGTGGATACCAGGACCAGGGTTCCAAAGTAGGAAATCTGCAGTGATGCATCCTGGGTCACAATCACGAGGAGACAAACATGTGGACTTGAAGCAGGTGTTGCATGTGAGAGAGGTGGAGTCATCTGGTTTTCCTCCTGGACCAAAAGTTGAGGATGAACAATATATAGTGTTTAGAACTAGGCCACCACAGTCATACAACATGGAATCACCTGAGTTGTCCCGAGCACCACAGTTGCAGAAAAGGGAAGTGTTGGAGTCACCCTCAAAGCAACCTCCAGATGTGAAAATTGTGGAGTTAAATGGAAGTATGAGGTTGGCCCAGTGGATACCAGGATCAGGATTCCAAAGTAGGAAATCTGCAGTGATGAAACCTGGGTCTCAATTTCGAGATGTCAAAGTGGTAGAATTGAAGCCCACGTTATATAGGAGAGACGTGAAGTCACCTGGATTGACATTAGGACCAAAAATTCATGGGTCACAAACTCAAGAACTCAGTTCTGTAAACATTAAGCCTATTACTCCTATGAAAGATGAGACTTCACCTGAGTTTACCCTTGAGCCAAAATCTCGAGTTACAATATGCCACACGGTGAAAACTCCCGAGTTGTCTTTAGGACTAGAGTCACAAAAAGGGGATACTATGAACACTACCTCACAACTACAACAAAAAGATGTGGAAATGAAGGTCTTAAACCAAGATGCAGAGCTTAGGGGTATGAGATCTGCTCAGTGGATACCTGGACCAGGGTTCCAAAGTAGGAAATCTACAGTGACAAAACCTGGGTCACAATCTCAAGGTGTCAGTCCTGTGGACTTGAAGCCCATGTTACATATGAAAGAGGTGAAATCCTGCGGTTTGACCCCAGCACCAAAAGTCCAAGATGAGAAATATGTGGAGACCAGTTCTGGACCCCAGGGGCAGCGCATGAAAACCCCTGAGCTTTCCCCAGAACCACAACCACAGAAAGGGGAAAATTTGGAGTTACTCTCAAAGTTGCAGTCTCCAGATGTAAAAACAGGACAGTTAAACCAAGATGCAGGGCTTGGAATAATGAAGTCGGCCCAGTGGATACCAGGACTAGGGTTCCAAAGTAGGAAATGTGTAGTGATAAATCATGGCTTAAAATATCAAAGTGTCAAACCAGTGGACTTGAAGTCCATGTTACATACAAAACAGGTGAAAAGTTATGGTTTGACCCCAGGACCAAAAGTCCGAGATGAAAAATATGGGGAGACCAGCTCTGGTCCCCAGGGGTTTGAGTTCTCCCCAGAAACACAAGTACAGAAAAGGGGAAATTTGGAATCAGTTTCAAAGTCGCAGCCTCCAGATCTGAGAACTGTGCCGTTAAACCAAGAGCCGGAGCTTAGAAGTATGAGGCCGGGGTTCCAAAGTAGGAAATCAGTCGTGATGAAGCCTGAGTCACAATTTCAAGATGTCAAACTGGTGGACTTGAAGCCCATGTTACATAAGAGAGATGTGAAGTCACCTGGATTGACATTAGGACCAAAAATTCATGGGTCACAAACTCAAGAAGTCAGTTCTATAAACATTATGAATTTGACTCCTATAAGGGATGAGACTTCACCTGAGTTTACCCTCGAGCCAAAATTTCAAGTTACAATATGCCACATGGTGAAAACTCCCGAGTTGTCTTTAGGACTAGAGTCACAAAAAGAGGGCACTGTAAATGCTACTTCACAACTACAACAAAAAGATGTGGAAATGAAGGTCTTAAACCAAGATGCAGAGCTTAGAGGTATGAGATCTGCTCAGTGGAGACCTAGACCAGGGTTCCAAAGGAGGAAATCTACAGTGACAAAACCTGGGTCACAATCTCAAGGTGTCAGTCCTGTGGACTTGAAGCCTATGTTACATATGAAAGAGATGAAACCCTGTGGTTTGACCCCAGCACCAGAAGTCCAAGATGAGAAATATGTGGAGACCAGTTCTGGAACCCAGAGGCAGTGCATAAAAACCTTGAGCTTTCCCCAAAACCACAAGTACAGAGAGGAGAAAATTTGCAGTTATTCTCAAAGTTGCAGCCTCCAGATGTGAGAACTGTGCAGTTAAACCAAGAGCCAGAACATGGAAGTATGAGGTCAGCCCAGTGGATACCAGGACCAGGGTTCCAAAGAAGGAAATCTCCATTGATTAAACCTGGGTCACACTCTCAAAGTATCACACCTGTGGACTTGAAGCCCATGTTGCATAAGAGAGGTGGGACATTCTTAGGCTTGAGGCCAGGATCAAACCTTCAAGGTGAAAAATATATGAAGTTCAGCTCTGAGGCACGAGGGCAAAGCATAAAGAGCCCTGAGTTGTC
>NW_006399759.1:5547649-5553534 GCF_000299155.1 Elephantulus edwardii
AATATGTTTATTTCTTTCCTAGGCCATGCTCTCAAGGACTTTCAGGATATATGGAATTAACTACAAGGACAAATACTCCAGAGAAATCTGGAGAATTAGCTCCACAACCAAGAATTACATTTGAGGAACATACAGTATTGACTCAGGAACAAGAGCTTCAGACTAAGGGTCCTATAGTGATGCAAACATGGCCTTCTCCAGCCATGGAACCTAAGGAGTCAACATCAGGACAAGAGTCACAAGTGGGGACTTATTTCTCTCAATTCCTACCCTGCTTCTCAGTCCCACTCACCTCAAGCCCAGTCAAAACTACTCTTGACTTAGGAGCCTATAAAGATCCTAAAACATCCTCTATAGGCCCTACTTTGGTACAGTCTTCAGCCCTTCCCTTGAACTTTCTAAACCAGTCCTCTGATCAGAGGGCAGTTACTATAAGAACCCCAAGCTCTCAGACCCCACACTCTCAGACCCCATGGGAGGATCTCCTATCTAAGGAGAAAAGGAAGAAACACAGAGTGGAGCTAGACAACTCACTCCAGGGGAAATACAGTCATCGGAGCCAGTGCCCAAGTTCACCACGCAGCTGGACATCACCGTCTAGGATTTCCCAGGTAGGATCTGGTGCTACAAGAGGGCCAAGTGGGTCCATCCTCGGCAGACAACAAAATGTCTGGGAGAGTCGTGCCTGGAAACAGCGACTCCCTAGAAAATATCTCTCCAGTATGGTGACGCTGGGGGATGTGTTAGGAGCCGCTATGCAAAAGAAACTTTGTTCTCAAAGAACTCCAGCAGAAAGAGCCACAGCCACTACCCGCCAATCTGCTCAGACAGTTTTTGGGGTTCCAGCAGAACTGGTAAAATGTCCCCAGAACCTACTAGAAAATAATCATGGCACTAGTTGTCAGTCTTCGGTGGTCAAAAATTACATTCAGAGACATACTTCCTGCCGTGGTCATGAGCAAAGCATGGCCCTGAGGATGTGGACACGGGGCTCTGCCTCTTCCATAATACAACAGTACTCTAGGACTAGAGTAAGAAGAAAGAAAACAAACGCGAAGGTCAGGGAGACATGGCAGGAAGTCATTCCACACCTGTCTGCCTCACATACAGGGGCCCAGATTCCTGCCTCAGTAACGTCAGAGCCTTCCTTCGCAACACTTTTTACTAGGAAAGATTCTGTTCCACTGGATCAGAGTGAAATCTCACAGGGGGATTCACAGACAAGCGTTTCTGAGCCACAAGCCAAGACTGGCTTCTCAAAAGACTACCAGCTCCTCCAAGATCTACACTTCAAAATAGCAAGGAAACTCTAAGAGAGTCAACTACCCCCTAATGTGCCTCCACCTGTAGGGTCAGGACTGGTACTAAAATACCCTTTCTGCCTACAGTGTGGCCGGTGTTCAGCAATTAAGTGCTGTCATAAATTAAAGACCACATTTGGGCCTTACCTTCTGATCTATCCACAGCTCCACCTCGTAAGCACTCCTGATGGCCATGCTGAGGTTGACGTGCAGCTCGGCTTTTGGTTGAAACGTGGAGAAAAATCCCAAATTACAAAGTATGGGAGAGGTAGACCCATCACATCAAGGAGCCCAAAATCACCATCCCGAAGGAAAGCTACTACTATCTGTTCTGGAGCTCCCAAGAGCCCTACTCTCTCAACACATTTCTGGTCTGGCTCTTCCCAGTCTCCCACCCTTGTACAAGCCAACTTCAGGCAAAGGAAACCTGGCAGCCCTGACCCAAGAGTAATGGCAGAAATGTCTGGGAGCAAGAAAAGGACTCCAGCTCACCTACAGTGTGCTTCTGAAAGCAGTCTAGATAAAAAATGTGCTGTAGTGAAACCTCAGAGGACTCCTGATATAATAGAGCCAAGAGAGACAATCACTAGGGAGGATATAACACAATCGAGTTCCTCTTCAGAGTTAACAACTCAGTCAAGAAGGAAAAAGGCTAGAGCAGCCCAGAGTGCTTCTTTCAAAAGGAAACCCAAGAGATCCTCCCAAATGACATTTATGCAGCTGCTTCTCCAAGGTCTAAAGAAAGCATTTCAAAAAGCGCATAGAATTATGGCTTCTACTGTGCACAAGGCTGGGGACAAGGCAAAGCCAGACAAGCTGAAGTGGAGCTCTAAAAGCCACCATGCCTCTGAAAGGAGAAGCAGAAGTGTCTCAGAGGTGAGGGATCTCAGGAGATCTTCAGAGGGCAGAGGCCACAGGTGTTCCTCTGAAGGGAGGGGCCGCAGGAGATCTTCAGAGGGGAGGGGCCGCAGGAGATCCTTGAGCAGCAGGAGATGCTCGGAGGGGAGGGGCCACAGGAGATCCCTGGAGAGACAAAGTTGCAGAAGATTCTTGGAGAGCTTTTCCAGAAGTCCCTCTAACAGCAGCTATGCTAGGCTCTCTGAGAGAAACTGCTCTCCTTGTCATTCTGAGAGAACCCACAGCAGTCCCTCTCCCCCTGCAAGAGCTGTTAGGGTCACACCTGGCAAAGCCAGACAGAAATAAAGACAGCCTAAGCAGCGAATGTTAAAGGCAAGGCTCAAACATCATCTGTTCAAAGTTTGGGGAACATAGCAGGCAGGACTAAGCAGCAGTTGTTAACAAAGCAAGAAGTGGAACCATCACAGCTGCTGGTGTGACGAATCAAAGAGGACCTCAATCAACAAAGCCTGGAGCAACCAATGGAATCTCAGCAGAGTGACCAGTCTCATAAGACTTCCCTAAGACCTACAAGTTCTCCAGCCTTCACGCTTCTATAAGAAAACCTGAGGACTTGAGAGAGTCTTTACCATTCACCATACAATGGAGAGCTTGTTCTTTTTCCTGTCTTTCTGCATGAACTGCTGTTCTCCCCCAGAGTGTCTTTCTCTCTTTTTTGCCTTTAACTATCTTTTTGCCAGAATTGTGTGCTCAATCTTCGCTAAAAGTGAAGCCTGCTAACCTCTTAGCACCCTCACAGCTTGCTCTTTGCTTTAATAAACTTTTCCTTGCTGGCTTGTAGTTGAACTAGCTTATTTATTCCATTTTGGTCACTCTATCCCCTTCCTCACTGGGGCCTGCCTACCTAGTGCACCCTGTGGCCAGTGAACAGATTCCTGGCCCTGGTGGTATATTCCATGGCGAGGTGTACTGCTAACCCAGAGGCTGTAAGTCTGCAGGAACTGGTCACAGGGACAAGGAACCTTTTTAGGATAATGATCTTATATTGCTCTTTTGTGGGCTGCCTTCAGTCTACCAGTTCCTCCAGTTTATGAAGTATTTCACAAATACTTTGTATCCTTTTTTAGAGTGGCATAATACTTAATAATATTTAATATGTGAACATTATACTTCTTTATCCATTTGTCTGTTGCTAGACACTGGATTGTCTCTATCTCTTTGCTATTCTAAATAATGCAGTAATAAGCATCAGTATACACATATCTACTTGTGTTACAGCTCTAATTTCTTTAAAAAGATACATTTCATAATGAGATATCCAGAGCAAGTTGCATAACTGTTGCCAATTTCTGAGCAATTGCCATACTGCTTTCCATAATGGTTGTACCATTTTGCAGTACCACTGTATGAGACTTCCAATCTTTCCACACCTTCACCAGCATTTGCTGTTCGCTGTCCTGTTGAACTTTGCTTTTTTAGCAGACGATGTTTCGTGATATCAGTTTCTGTGTTTTTAGTGATGTGGTTGAAAAGATTTAAACATTCCTTTAAATGGATCTCAAGTTGTGGGAATTCTCACCTGGTTGGTTCAGATTACAAATATCTTTATAAAAGAAAACACTGAGAAACAGCAGAACTTGTAAGACAAAAACCTAATAATGAAGGGAGGATTGCTGTTTGAAACTGTAGGAGGACATCATTTGACACTTGTGAATCAAGGATTCAGAATTCAACAATTGTAACAGATTTTGAAAGGAGGAAGACACCATCTAGGCAGTCATTGTAGAAGGTACAGAGATTTAAGAGACCATTAACAAAGACTGAAAGCTTATCTTTCAAAAATACATAGCAATGCTAATTCAAGCTTTGTAGCTATGACTTCTTGTAGTTGTTATTATGTGCCATCAAGTCACCTGCAACCCATAACGAACCTATGTACAGCAGCTCTGAACCCTGCCCTGAGCCAGTCCTGCTAATTCTGACACACCAAACACCATTGCCCCAATCACTATATCAAGTAATACAAGATGCAAGCATTGCTAATCAGAAATAGCACTTTCATACTGTGGTCACCTAGTGGTTATGGAGTTGAGCTGTCTCCATTTGAAAGGCAGGCAGTTCAAATCTACCAGCAGCCCCACAGGAGAAAGATAAGCATCCTCCCATGTGATTTACAGCCTCTCAAAACCTGCTGGTAGGTCACCTGTGGGTCAGTGAGTAGGAGGAGAAGCTTGTTTAAGGATAAGTATTTGTGTTGTAAAATCTCCAAGTTTGTGAGGTTCTTAAAATTCAAAAAGAAGCTGGCCAACTACACAAAGATTCTTTGCATGAATGAATGTTATATCATCATCATTTCTTAGCTTTTGACAGGTCCTGCTACTGCCAGTACTTGTATTATTAGAAATGAAAGGGAATTCATACTGTCGACAAAATATAGTTAGTTGTAGTCCCACCACTTCTCTGTGTTATTTGTCATACCATGGTGACCTCCATGTTGGTGGCTATGCCACCAATACTTCAATTACCACAAGGAGGATAGGTTTCAGCAAAGATTCCACACTAAGTCAAGCTTAGACCTAACATTCCATTTCTGAAGTAATGGGCCCTCAGAAACCCTATTCATGGTAGTGAAATATCATCCTATAAAATCCTTCAGGATTAACGGTATTCAAAACATAGCTGTGGAAGAACTCCCAGTTCAAGTTGAATGCGTGTGGAAGGATCCAGATGAAGCTTGAGAGTATTAAAGTCCATGAAAGCCAAAATTTGACCTTGAGTTTATCCCATGTGAATATAAAAACCATGCCAAGAATAGATTTGTAGTATAGGACACTACTGACTGAAGATCAGACCAAAAGTGAGAGAAAACAAGGTCATTTTCATAGTTAAAAAGGCCATTTCTATATCTATCTTGAAATATTATGTTGTGAGTGACAGGATAAAATCAATACACATACAAGAAAGTCTTGTTAATACCATTATCATTCATATGTATGGGGGGGGGGAAACAGCCAAAGAGGAGGAAATAGATGATTTCTACCAATTTTTGCAGTCAGAAGTCGATCAAATAGGCAACCAAGGTGATTGTTGTTGTTGTTGTTGTTGTTGTTATGTGCCGTCAAGTCACTTGCGACTCATAATGACCCTATGTACAACAGCCCTAAACTCTGCTCTGTCCTGTGCCAATCACACTGTTTCTGACACTCCCATCCCGATTATCCCAGTCACTGACTCAATTCACCTCATAGAGGGCCTTCCCCCCCTGCGCTGTCCCTCCACCCTCCCAAGCATGATGTCCCTCTCCAAGGACCGGTCTCTCCTTACAACATGTCCAAAGTATGTTACACGGAGCCTCAGAATCCTTGCCTCCAAGGAGCCACCTGTTTTAATTCATAAGATCTGTTTGTTTTCCTAGCAGTCCATGGTATATTCGATACTCTTCTCCAGTACCACAGCTCAAAGGCATTAATTCTCCTTCTGTCCTCCTTAGTCATTGTCCAACTCTCTGAAGCATAACAAGTGATTGCAAAGACCATGGCCTGTATCAGACACACATTAGTCTCCAGAGAGACATGGCTCTTCAGTACTTTGGAGAGGTCCCTAACAGCAGACTTTCCCATGGCAATATGCCTTTAAATTTCCTGGCTACTGGTGCCAAGAGTGTTGACTGTGGAGCCAAGCAAAGTAAAGCTGTGAACAATCTCAATCTCTTCACCATCCATCCTG
>NW_006399759.1:5553634-5557048 GCF_000299155.1 Elephantulus edwardii
GTAAAATTTCAGAGTCCTCTTCAGAACCACAGTCTGAAGGTGTGAAAACCATGGAGGTAAACCAAGAGTCAGAGCTTGAAGGCATGGGATCTATTCAAAGGATACCAGCACCAGCGTTTCAGGGTGCAAAACTGGTCAATGTAAATCACGAGGCACAACCTCAGGGTGACAAATCTGTGGATTTGAAAAGTGATCTACATTTCAGACCTATGAAATCATGTGACCTGACATCAAAGACAAAGGTTTGTGGTGTGAAATCTATGCCATTCAAACCTGGGCAATACCCACAGAATTTTCAGTCTTCTCGGTTGTCCCGAGGGCCACAGTCACAAGAACTGAAATTTGAAGTTTTAAATCAGGGGTCACAAGTGTTGAGTGATAAAAGTGCAGAAGTGAATCACCTAAAACCCTTTAAGAGTGTGAAATCATCTACATTAACAATTCAGACAGAAATTCAAGGTATGAAATCTTATCAATTCCACCCAGAGACTGAGTTCTGCAATCCAAAATGTACTGAACCAAACCCCAGTTTACAGAAGCAAGATGTAGATGTTTCTGAATTGATTCACAGAAGAAATATTCAAGGTGTGAAGTCTATGGACTTTTAACATTGAGCCACTGTTGCAAGGTGTCAAGCCTTCTGAAGGGACCTCAGAGTCAAGCCTTCTAAATGTGAAATGTTCAGAGTCCTGGCCTGGCTCCCATGTACCAGCTGTAAAATCTCCTAAAGAGAGGCCCTCAAGACCAAAACCCCTAAGTGTGAAATCAGTGGACTTCAACTGTCAGCCATATTGCAAAGAGGGAAAGTCTTCTGGGTTAATCTCAGAGACACAATTTCAAGACGTAAAATCCATGGACTTCAAACACAGGTCAGCGTTGCCAAGTAGGAAATCTTCTGAATCTGCTGTGGGGTCAAAACTTCAAGGAACGAAATCGGTAGAGATCAACTCAGGTCCACAATTGCAAGAAGTACAATCTTCTCAGAGGATCATGGGAGAGCAAGGTGTAAAATCTCTCGATTCCATTTGTCCTCCAGACTTGCAGGGTGAGAAATCTTCAGAAATTTCAGAGATCAAACGGCATGGTCTAAAATCTGCAGAATTCAAATCTGGTCTCAAGTGTCAAGGTGATAAATCTTTTGATACGATCTTGGGTTATATGTTCACAGGTATGAAGTCAGTGGAGGTCAACTCTGAACTGCGGACACAAAGTGGGACATCTTCTGAGTTGGTTTCAGGTACACAATTACAAGATGTGAAATATTCTACATCAATCCTGGGGACAGCAATGGGTTTCAGTTCTGAGCCACAGTTTCAGAATATGAAATCTGAGTCAAGCCCAAGAGCAAAGCTTCAAGAAATGAAATTGGATTCCAGTAGCATGTTACAAGATGAGAAACCTTCCGATTTAACCTTGGTAATGAAATGTCAAGGTGTAAAATCTGTGGAGTCCAGTCTTGGACCACAGTTACAACATGAGAGATCTAACTTGACATCACAATTTCAAGATTTGAAATCTGGGATAAAACTTATTCCAAAATTACAATGTGGAATTTCTTTTGTGTTAACACATGAAAACATAAACCAAGATGGGAAGCATGTAGAGTTTATCCCTCCGTCAAATTGGCAAGATGGGAAGGAAGTCTTTTGAAATTACTCTGGATTCAAAGGAGCAAGGTATGAAATTGCTGGGGTCTAATTCAGCCTCACAGTTAGAAGAGAGTAAATTGTCTAAACAACTCCAAGGGGTAAAATCTCTGGAATTGAACCCTGGGGCAAAGATGCAAGGTGTAAAATCATCTGAAGTGATAAACCTTGAAAAGGTGAGATTTATACAAGTCCGTGACTCAGAATCCCAGGTGGTGAAACCCTCTGAATTTGCCTTGGAATCGAAGTGTCACACTGTGATACCTTCTGTGTTTGGAACTGGAAAACTGTATCAAGATGAAAAATCTTTGAAATTGAACTCAAGTCCAGAGGAAGGGCTTCGAGCTCCCAAAATGTGCACAGACACAAAATCTCCAGATAAGAAATGGTTGGGATTTAAGCAGGATCCTAAATTGCTAGGTGGGAATCCCTCTAATGTGAACCCAGGGCCACAGTTTTAGTGTATCAACATGATGCCGTCTAACACGGGGTCACCACTGCAAAGTGAGCTGAATCCTAGAACAGAGCCTCTAGGTATAAATTCTCACGTGCCTTGCTTTGGGCCACATTTACAACAAGGGAATTTTTCCAAGTTTATTCCAGAACAAAAACTTCAATTTGTATGTTATATTGGGTGTAACCAAAAACCACACACACAAGTTTTGAAATCTTGTGAGGTAAGTTCAGTTTCAAAACTTCAAAGTATCAACTCTCTGTTGTTGAATTCAGGGACAGAGATTAAAAGTGAAACACCTGTGAGGTTCAACCCTGAACCAAATTTTCAAAACCTAAATCCTAAAATGAGCCGAGGGTCACATTATCCAAGTGTAACACCGGCGGAATGCAACTGTGGTCAATTTTCAGGGTCTGTGAACCCTTCTGAGCTACATCTAGAACCAAAATTACAATGTGCAAATCCTATGGGCTGCAAAGATGTGAAGTCTTCTACGTTGATTCCAGGGACAAAATTTCCAGGAGACTATTCTTTAGACAGGTGTCCTGGGTCACAGCAGCAAGTTGTGACATCTGTTCTCACACTGAGCTCTCAATTACAAGATGTAAAACCTGCCACATTGTCACCAGAGTCACTGTGTGATGATATACAGTCTTTGGAGATGAGCAAAGAACCAGTGTTTACCTCTGGTGATTTTGTAAAGTTAATCTTGGGCTCTAAATTACCAGATTTGAAATCTGAAGTGACTACACTTTTCCAAAGTTTTCAAAAAGTAAAAAATGTGGAGTTAAACCTGGAGCCACATCCTGCAGCAGTGAATTCTGAGAAGTTGCCCTCAGATGTCAGGCAGCACGGTATGAAATCTTCGGCATTTGCACCAGACTCATGCTCTGAACGTGAAACATCTCTGGAGTTGAAGTCAGATTCTAAACTGACCTCATGCTTCAGGAAGAAATCTGCGGTGCATTTATCAGAGCCTTGTTCTCCAGATGTCAAATCTGAGAAGTCAAATATATGTCCACAACCTCAACATGAAAACTGTTTTGCATTGACATCAGGTCTTGATTCACAATGCAATCAATCAGTAAACTTTGGCCCACAGCCATGTTTTCAGGATGTAAAATCTGTAGGGCTGACACTAGAGTCTCAGCCACAACATATGAATTGTCAAGAAGTGACTTCAGGTTGGCAGGGTGGGATGTCAGTCATGTGGGCACCAGAGCCAAGTAAGGAATTAATGACAGGACCAAAGAGGACCAGTGCCAAATTTTCCAGTCAGTCTCCAGAATCACAGCAACAAGGTATGAAACCTCC
>NW_006399759.1:5564148-5568149 GCF_000299155.1 Elephantulus edwardii
CAGTTGGTCTAGTGGTGAGAATCTTTGTCTTCTTGACACTGAGCCTCAATCCACATTGGAGGCTGCAGGCTTCAGGTCCTCCTCATTTTCAACAAGCAGGGTTGTGTCATCTGCTTAACGCAGGGTGTTGATAGATCTTCCACTAATCCTGACGCCACACTTCTCATAGAGCCCAGCTTCCCGTATAATCTGTTCTGCATACAGGTTGAAAAGGTATATTAATAATAATAGGTGACTGGAATGCAAAAGTCAGGAATCAAGAAGAAAGATCAGTAGTCGGAAAACATGGACTTGGTGACAGAAATGAGGCTGGGGATAGAATGATGGAATTCTGCACAAGCAGTTATTTATTCATTGCAAATACTTTTTATAAGACACATAAATGCAGACTATACACTTGTATTTCACCTGATAATAGGCATAGGAATCACTTTGATTACATCTGTGAAGGAATCATTGTAGATGTTCAATATCACCAGTGAAAACAAGGCCAGGTGTTGATTGTGGAACAGATCAACTATTCATATACAAGTTCAAATGAAAGTGAAAGACGTCAAGTCAAAGCCACAAGAATCAAAATTTCATCTTGAGTCTATCCCACTTGAATGTAAAAACCAACTCAGGAACAGGTTTGAGGCCTTAATCATTAATGAATGAAGACTAGATGAACTGTGGGAGAATATCAAGAATATCATCCATGAAGAATGCAAAAGTCATTACAAAGATGAAGAAGACCAAAGTGGATGTCAGAAAAGACTCAGAATATTGCATCAGAATGCCAAGAAGCCAAAGCAAAGGGAAGAAATCAACAGGTTAAGGAGATGAATAGAAAATTTCAAAGGGCAGTTTGGGAAGACAAAGCAAAGTAGTATAATGAAATTTACAAGGAGCTGGAGTCAGAAAATCCAAAGGGCTGAACTCGCTCAGCATTTCTTAAGCTGAAGGAACTAAAAAATACATCTAAGCTGTGAGTTGTAATACTTAAGGATGCTATGGGCAGAACAGTGAATGATCCAGGAAGCATTAAAAAACAATTGAACTAGGGTCTGCTTGTGTAGCGCATGGCGAGGGTAGGCCTGCGAGAGGAGTTGGACTCACTGCTATTGCAGCTGCTCCTGGACTTTGAAGAACTAGAGGCAAAGCGGCAGCTCTGAACGCCCAAGTAGAGGAGGGTGGTTCTCTCTCCAAGGCTGGTTACGCCATGGGTGCCAAGTCAGTGGGTCCTCAGCAGTATGGCTCCCACATTGAGACCTGCTGTTGCATCCACACTAGTGAGGCTCAGGACGGACTCCAGAGGCTGTGGGTGGTGAAGACCACCGGTCGGAGCCTAGAGGACGTGGGCCCCCAAGAACCAGCTCTGTGAAGACAAAAGGGCCTTTCTAAGACTCCACAGCCAGAGCCCTCAGCAGGTGCTCAGGATCCCCTGAACTGGTTTGGGATTCTGGTTCCTCACAGTCTGTGACAGGCACAAACCAGCTTCCAGGAGGGCCTGCAGCTCTCTGCAGACATGGCCAGCCTCCAGATCCGCATCAACTGGAATCAAAGACAGTTCCAGGAACTCCAAGAGAAACTCAAGCAACTTGAACCTGGTCCTGCCTGACCTGCATCCAGATTTAGGGCCACATGCACAGCTATTCTCAGACATGGTTACCTTACATCAGGCCTTTTTCCTTTATAAATTTCACTTAAGTTCCAAATAGCCCCTGATCTTTAATGTTTTCAACTTTTTTTAATATGAAAGTTAAAAGCGCTGCTTTTAAACCACTTCTTGTCCCATATTCTCATATGATATACTCAGTAGGGCAGGTACAAGGCTCTTCACTTTTTGGAAGAGAAGAATAAATGTTTTGAGTTCACTGGTTTATTAAAATTTATGTAAAGACGAAGTCATGTAAAATTAACAGAGTAAGACAATGTGATAATAATAAAAATACCTGAGTAGATAGATGGGCAACGCTTGGCTTTAAGCTTTGATGTATGAAAGCTCTAACTTGGGTTTGGGGGGGGGGGGGTTTAATTAATTTTAATGAAAATTTACAGAGACTTTGGATTCCCATTCATTCATTGTTGCACTTTTCTCTCTGCCCACTCTTCCTCCCCCACCCCAGTACACTCTTCTCTTTGAAAAGTAAAAGAAAAGTTCTCCCATTGTTTTACAATCCTTCCCCCAGGGTTTTTAAAGGAACTCTATAAAGAAACTCCTTTTTTAGTATCTTGTTCATCAGAAATGAGATGTAATCTCTCTCCTTTCATGTGTTACCTCTTTTGAAACCTTCATATTTCTCCTGAGTCATTGATCTTTTTAGGTATTTTCTAGAAGCTTTGGGAAAAAATTAGTTCTTTGTTCCTGAAACAACTCTATTTTCCAAGGTTTTGGGTGGTGGGGGTTTTACCTGGGGTATTTTTTAAGAATATTTTTTCTTTGTTGTGAAATAAAACATAAAAACATTGCAGAACAGTTATGTACCATCTAGAGAACGTGGAAACAGCCCAAATGTTCAACCACAATGGAATGGATTGAAAAATTATGGTACATTCATACAATGGAATATTCTGTAGCACGCAGGAGCAATTATTCTGTAAATTATTACCTAATTTGGAAGTGAACTAACTCAGTCCCATAAGGACAAATACTATATAAGACCATGATTGTAGGAATAGATAACTAGTAAAACATGCATGAGAATCCAAGGGGTAGGAGCAGAGGGGTGAGCATGGAGGGCTTAATCATAGGATTGCACAGTTTTATGAGTGGAGGGAGGAGTGGGTTAAGGAAATAGGAAAGATCTAGTGTGAGAAAACAATGTATACAAACTTTGTAAGTAAACCAATATAAAATAAAAATTTCTTAAAAAACACCAACATTAAAAAAAAAAACACCAACATTAGTGAGCTTTGGTGGCCTAGTGGTAAAAAGTTGCACTGCAACTCCAAAGGTGCACGGTTCAAATCCACCAGATGCTCTGCTGAAGGAGAAACAATCGCCTCCTGTACCAGTCAGATCTGATTTAACAGTACACACATAAAATATAGTAATAATAATTAAAAAAAATTTTAAAAACACACCAACATTGCAGGACAATTGAAAAGCTTAATAAATTACTAAGGTGAACACTAAAAAAAAAAAAAGACAATTGAAGGAGTATACAGAGTCACTGTATCAAAGAGAATTGGCTGACATAGAAGTCCAAGAAACAACATTTGATCAAGAAGCAATGGTGATGAAGGAGGAAGTGCAGGCTGCTCTCAAGCACTTGACAAAAAAATAAGGACCCAAGAATTGATGGAATGCCAATTGACATATTTCAACAATCAGTTGCTCTGCTGACTGTGCCACGAAATCTGGAGGATGACTACCTGCCCAACTAACTGGAAGAGAGCCATATATATATTCCCTTTCCAAAAAAAGATGACCCAACAGTGTGGAAATTATCAATATCACATGCAAGCAAAATCCCGCTGAAGAACACGTCAAAAGCTGAGATTAGAAGAGGTCATGGCACATTATTGCCAGTGTCAGATGGATCGTGGCAGACAGCAAAGCATACCGAAGGAATATCTATCTGTGTTTCATTCACTATGCAAAGGCATTTGACTGCGGATCACAACAAATTGTGGCTAACCTTGAGGAGAAAGGGAATTCCAGAACACTTGCTCGTATTAATGAAAAATCTATAGTTGGACCAGTAAACAGTCCTCAGAACAGAGCAAGGAAAAACTGCATGGTTCAAAGTCAGGAAAGTATTGTGTCAGGGATGGATCCTGTCTCCATACTTCTTCAATCTATATGCAGAACAGATCATCCAGGAGGTTGGGCTCTGTGAAGAAGAACGTGACATCAGAATTAGAAGGAAATTTCATCAACAGAAATCTGGAGAACAGGGGAGCTCTGGTGGCCTAGTGGCAAGAAGCTGCACTACAATCGCAGAGGTGCATGGTTCGAATCCACCAGATGCTCTGCCGGGAAAGGAGGGACAATCTCCTCCTGTACCAGTCAGATC
>NW_006399759.1:5570208-5574910 GCF_000299155.1 Elephantulus edwardii
GTCTTGGAAGGGGTAAAACCAAGTTTCTCCTTGGAGGCTAGGATTTTGAAGTTCTGACTCACATACTTTGGGCAAGTAGCCTTGGAGAAGGACACCACAGGAGAAGAAGACCCAGGATGGGATGGATTGATGCAGTAACTGGGTAATGGGGGTAGGTGTGTTGGAGTCAGTGAGAATGGCTCAGGACAGGGCAAACTTCAGAGCTGTTGTATATAGGGTTGTTATAAGTCGTAGACACTTAACAACAGCAAGGATTTTAAGAACTGGTCACAGGAAGTTTCTTGAGGCTCTAAGTACCATTAATCAGTCTTTTTAAACCTGAGAAACTTAGAGGATTCCCACTCAGCATAATGTTTTCTAGATGTTCCATGTTATATAGTACTTTACAAAATCCTTGTTCCTAAGTGCTTGCATAGCATTCTTTAGTGTGAATGCACCACAATTTCTCAATCCATTTGTTTGCTGATGGTCATTTGAGCTGTTTCCATTTTCTTGCTATTGTGAATAACACTCCTATGAACATAGGTGAACACATACTGATTCGTATCTCTGTTCTATTTGAAATCTTTTTCTGATGCCATGGACACTTTGAGAAAAAAGGTCAGGTTAGCTATGTGAACATGAGCTGGGTTCTGTGTGTCAAGGTTTGTATATTTAAGGTAAGCCTGATAAATATTTTATATGAACTTAAAGGATTCTTTTGTTTTGGGTAAACGTATATTATGCTTAAACTCTCATTTGGAAATTCTTTTTTCATACTTTTAAGGATGTACATTTTGTAATGTTTTAGATGTTAACAAGATTTTATTTGGATCTTAGTTTGGCTTAATTAAAGGGATTGCTTTTCACTGGATCCATAGTTCTGATAGGCTTGTGTGTATGGAGATGAGCCGTTTTTCTTTTATTTCTGGTTAAGTGTATTATTAATAGAACTTGAATATCTAGCTACTCAATTAGGCTTATAGGTGGTAATACTAGTGATGTTAAGTTTGTCATTTTAACTGGGCTTTTTTGATAGGAGGGATTTGAATTTTTCTAACACAGGAGATCTGAAGTGCAAAGGAAGGAGAAGTAATATTTGGCAGGTTGTGGACTGGTGTTGGGCACTTTAGTAACCACTGAAGGGTGCAGAGAGCTGTATGAGTTTTCAGATGAAGAGTTTTCTGTAAGGCATGGAGGAGGGATGTGGAGGACCATTTCGGAGCCTCTGCCTCAGTTTCTGTGTTGGGAGGCTCCGGGTCACCGGCTGAGGCTCCTGGTGCCTCAGGAGCTGATGCTACAGGAGCTGGCATCACTTCTTTTTTTCAAATTAAGGCTATAATTATTAGATTTGAGTTGTTGGGGTTTTTCTTTTATATATTTGTTTGCTTACAAAGTTCATAGGCATTGTGTTTCACCCTTCTTCATTCACATTGTATTTCATACAATCATTCCCATTTATTAGATTTTATAAAGATTTGAGTCATTTTAAACTTTGTTTACCTTTATGGGGTGATTAAATTTTTTTTTCTCACGCTGCCCTATTTGGCAGGTCTCTTTCACACAGGCGTTTTTATCGTGTAAGACTACGAAGACTTTTATGTATGGGCTTTTATTTCATTTCCTTTATCTTTAGAAAAATTATTCTAATTGCAAGAGTGTTATAATTTAAAGATTTACTTATAGGCCATTGCATTTGGAAATTTAATTTCTATAAGGACTAAATTGTATTACAATAACATAGTATTCTATTCTTGGGCATTGATTTCTGTTTGGAATGATTCTAACTGGACAAAATTTTCTCTAACGGGAATTGTTAGATAGCTAACAATTTTTGGAAGTTGAAATCTTAGGCTTGTTTCTACAATAAATTAGACCGGATAGAAATTCACATCAGAGGTGCGAGAGCAAACCAGCCGCCGAGGTGCCACGGGAAACTGGTAAAACTCTGGAGGCGGCGCTTTGGTCTTCACTTGAAGATTCTGACGAACTCCGAACACAGAAATACAACTAGATTTATACACTCAGAGCACAGCTCGTGCTTCTGCTCCACAACACAGATACATAAGCACGCAGTTCTCCCAAGACGGTGATTTATCAGACACAAACTTGTGCAGGCATACAAACCAAAGAAAGCAAGCCCGTACAGCTGAGCTCTCTGATGCAAACAAAAACAAGCAAGTGCACCAAACCTGGAGGCGCTTAGGCAGAGCACCCCTCAAATGAACGCGAATAAATCAGGGAGGCGCCTTCCCCACGCATCCCCCAAGCAGTCGACTACTTAAGCATAAACTGTGCACTCCCTGTTCCAGGTTGACTGTACTGTAAACAAACACGCTTATTAAATGAAGTAATATATTCCCTATCTTTGGGCCTACAGTCATATCCAGAGATTCTTTTTCTGAATATGGCACTACTGAGGTTGTTGTCTGGATTTTCTTTTTTCAACTTAGTGCAGTGTCAAACCCACAGTTTCTATGTCTTCATTTTCTGATTTCAAGGTTTTCTCTGAAGAGTCATTAACTCTTATCTCTGAAGATTCATTAACTTGAAGACATGGCCTTAGAGTCAGGCATTCCTAGAGATTTGACCACTTCAGCTATTGGTTTCAGTTTAAATGGTATTTGGGACAAAGCCTCAGAAGTCAGTCTAACAATTTCTGTCTGTTGGCAGTCTGGTCCTGAGATGTCCCTGAAACGTTTTGAAGCTGTGTCCCAGGAATCATCTGCAGTTTCCATGGCTTGCTTTGAAATCCGCTTTCCAGGTTCCTCCCTTGTGGCCAGATCTCAGAAGCTAACCCCCTATATTCTACCATTTGAAGAGTTATTTGTGCAGTTTTCACATCTTCTAGCAAAGGTACTAGGTTGATTTTCGCAGATAGGATCTCATAAGAAAAAGTCTCATAAAAAAAAAAACCATGATTTTTTTTTCTTCCTCCACAGATTTATACCTTGCTGTGCTGTTCTGAGAGTCAATTCCATAGTATAAAACTTTGAAACTCTAGTGGTCGAGTCAACCTTGCAACTGTGAATTGGGGGTCATGTGTACATATTTTTGCATTTGTGCCCATGATCAATTGGATAGATTTCACATATTGAATCTGAGTCTTTGAAGTTGTTGTGTTGAGACAAACTTCTCAGGTTTTACCTCTTGCAGTTGAAATTCTGGGGCCAATACTATAGTTTCATGGGATCAGCTTTCCATATGTAATGCTTTGTGGAATCTTTAGAATTCCACACGTTGCAGCTTTGGTCCCAGAGTCAGGTTCTCATTTAAATTTTGCAACCCTGGAAACAACTTCATGTCACTTTACTCTTACATTGTGGCACTTGCTTCAGCCTCTTTTATTTCACATCTTGAAGCAGTGGTGCAGTATTCATAACTGCAGATTCTGTCACTTGTTACAGTGATTTTTATTCATTTGCCTCAGTGACCCTGGAATTATTTCTAAAGACTCCTTATTTCATGATGTGACAATCACAGCCCTTCAGGTTTCTTCATGGTAGTCATGTGTCAGAGGTCAACTGTATTATTTCTATAACTTAATGGTTTTGCTTTGAACTCATATCTGAATATCCTGGGATTTGATGCCATGGGATCAACTTCAACAGTTTCATGATTTAATGAGGTGGTCTTGGACTGAATGAAGCGTAGTCTGTGTCTTGATAATGTGGTTGTAAAGACATCCACACAGATCCTAGCACTTGAATAGATGACCTAGAAGTCCAGTCAAGATATTCTGGGACTTGAAATATTGGCCTTGGAGTCAAGACAGTTTGTGACTGTCATGTTATCATCACCCCATGAGTGAATCCAGTACTACTGGAAAATATGTGGCTTGACTTTGGAATGATCCCTCCTTGATTTCTTGAATTTAAGGGGAGGCATTGGAGGTAAACCCAGAAATACAATTAACAGGAGCCAACAGTTTGGGGTCCATCTTCACATCGTAAGTCCTTTCCTGGGATAATTGACTATGAAATTTTTGTTTCTACCTATTTAATCCAGATTCCACTCTAGTGTTCATGATGAAAGGCTTGTGGATTAGTTTTGGTATTTTGCTCAGCATTTTAATGACTAGGTATCAGTACATGGACTTAAAGTTTTTATTGTTCAGGAACTTCTTTAGATTCCGTTAAACCACTCAGCATTGCCCATAACTGCCACAGGAGATTTGGGGGAGGAAGAGGAAGTGTATCAATGAATGAATGAATGAAAACCTATCCTTTCTCTATACTTTCACTAAAAAAAAATCACAGATCTGGTGTGAAAAACCATAAGAATTGTGTAAGTAAACCAGCGTAAAAGAAAAATTTTCTTTTAAAAAATAGAAACACACAGAGAAAAAGACACCACTACCTACAAACTTCGCAATCACTTGTTATGCATCAGAGAGCTGGACAATGACTAAGCAGGATAGAGGGAGAATTGATGCCTTTGAGCTGTGATGCTGGAGAAGAGTATTGAATATACCATGGACGGCTAAGAAAACAGATTCATCCTGGAGAGGGTAAAACCGGGCTGCTCCTTGGAGGCAAGGATTCTGAGGCTCCGTGTAACATACTTTGGACATGTAAAGAGGAACTGCTCCTTGGAGAAGGACATCATGCTTGGGAGGGTGGAGGGACAGCACAGGAGATGAAGGCCCTCTATGAGGTGGATTGATTCAGTGACTGGGATAATCGGGATGGGAGTGTCGGAGACAGTGCGATTGGCACAGGAT
>NW_006399759.1:5575010-5583114 GCF_000299155.1 Elephantulus edwardii
AGTCGACTACTTAAGCATAAACTGTGCACTCCCTGTTCCAGGTTGACTGTACTGTAAACAAACACGCTTATTAAATGAAGTAATATATTCCCTATTGTGATGCAGATGCTGAAAATCTGTTTCTCAATGGTCCCTCAAGAAATGTTTTTACTTACCAGGTGAAGGTGAGCAGATCCATTTGTGATCGTCTTAATGTTGCCTGATAAAAGTCCTTTTTGGCCCTTATATCACCAAATAAACAGAAGTCTTTTTTTCTTCTTCTTTTTTTTTTTCCGCTTTTCTGGCTACATGTTTATTAAACACAAAACAATTCCCTCCAACTTTACTGAGGTGGCTGACCAAATTCGCCTTAAGCTGGAATTCAGTTGCTGACCCAGCCCCAGCCTCGGCTTTCTTGTCGGCACCAGGAGGCACTGCACTCTGTCCGTGTCTCTGTCAGCCTCCCCTCGAGTCAATCTTGCAGGTCGTTCACCTACCACACCTTTAGGTCTCAGGAAGACTGCTGCAGCGCCAGGTGGCAAGAACAATCCCAGGGGGCCAGTAGAGTTAATCACACAAATACTGGATACCCTCGTTGGTAAGGTACCAGTAGAAATGTCTCCATAGTCTCAAAAGTCACAAAAACTCTGCATGGCCTTCATGAAATTAAGATGGGGCACATTTTTGTTTGGCAGTTCAGAGTGCTTTGGCATGTGGACATCCTTCTTGGCCACTATCACCCCTTCCTTAAAAAGGAGTTCATATATGGCAATCCGGTTCTTTCTGGGCTTCAACATCACGATGGTGACTGTGTCTGGAGCCAGCACTGGAAAGGACAGAAGATATTATTTTTGTTTACATGCTTGCTAATTAGATCTAGAGGGCTGCAGGATCACCCTACAAATCTCTGCTTTATCTTTACAGGGTTAGGGGCTTTTTATAGGGAATGGTATCCTTTATTTTTATTTGCTATCTGAAGTTACAGGATTTAAAACATACTGAATCAAAATTTTTTACTTTTCATAAGACTTGCCCCAGGAATATTCAGCCTGTTTTTATCTGTTTATTGGTACAAAGAAGGTTTATAGAGCTCCTTACAGTTTATCTCTCAGAGACAGCTTAGGGCTTTGTATTGCAATGCAGAGTTCAGGAGATTTTAAACTATGGCAAGTTTCTATATTGTTGTTGTTGTGTGCTGTTCACTTGGAACCGATCCATAGCTGAAACGCTAGTGGGTTTTCAGAGGCAGTTAATGGTACAGGAAATTACCCATCCTGTATCTTGTACAGCATAAGTGAAATTCAATCTTGAACTCACTTGAATGTTAGCATTGGTGTGGTTCCTAATATGCCGCCCTCCATTCTGTACTCAGCAAGGCCAGTGATCCTTCCAGTGCACATAATGATCACTGTCCCCTTTCACTGGCCAAGTTTTACTTCTCTTAGAGAAATTACAGACTCATGTGCCCCAACGAGGAAGATATAAACATCCTTTCATTGCTAGGGTACAGGAATTAGAGACCACAGATGTTCAGGAAAGCCCAGGAGGGCAGTTTGATTGAAAACCTGAAGGAAACAACACAGGCAGGGAGGAGAGCAAACCTCATCTGTTAGCTTCTGGTGATGATTGCTTCTTGAAGAGGGAGGGGTACAATGTGGCTGGTGTAACTGACAAACGGTCAATGATCAACTGACAAAGAGGACCGTTACTCTGAGAGGGCCTGTGATGGGTTCTCTGAAAGGGACTGTGTGATTCTCTAACTGGGAAAGTCCTGCTTTCAGAAGGACTGCATCTTCTCTCTGGGGAACTGTGTGATTCCTCTCAAGAGGAACTGCTGTAATGATTTCCTTCCTTGGAAAGCTGCTGTCTGGGGTTCTCTTCAGAGATTAACTACGTAGGGTTCTTTCTCTGGCCTCAATGCTGGGTCCTGGTTTGGGCAAGTCCTTAAGTTCCTGGTTGGAGATTTCCATCTGGTGGTTTTCTTCAGCTCCGCTTCTGCCATTTGGAACGGTACTAAAAACTGTCTACAGTGGTCTGGAAAGTGACATCTTTGTGAAAGCTATGGATTTGGGCTCCACAGTCAACACTCTTGGCACCAGCAGCCAGGAGATTAATGATGAATTGCATTGGGAAAGTCTTCTGTCAGAGACCTCTCTAAGGTACTGAAGAGCAGTCATGTCAGTCTGGAGACTAAGGTGCACCTGATAAAGGCCGTGGTCTTTGCAATCACTTGCTATGCATCAGAGAGCTGGACAATGACTAGGGATGATAAAAGGAGAATTGATACCTTTGAGCTGTGGTGTTGGAGAAGAGTATTGAATATACCATGGACTGCTAAGAGAACAAACAGGTTCAGCCTGGAGAGGGCAAAACCCAGCTGCTCCTTCGAGGCAAGGATTCTGAATTTTTGTCTGACATACTTTGGGCATGTTGCAAGGAAAGACCACTCGGTAAAGAGAAACGTCATGCTTGGGAGGGTGGAGGGACAGCGCAGGAGGCGAAGACCCTCTATGAGATGGATTGATTCAGTGACTGGGGTAATGAGGATAGGTGTGTTGGAGACAATGAGATTGGCACAGGATAGAGCAGGTTTTAGGGCTGTTGTGCATAGGGACGCTATGAAGCTCGGGCGACTTGATGGCACATAACAATAGACTTGGACCATAAGAGAGAGATGTATGACTCCCCAGTTGTTGTTGTATGCCATCGAGTTGGAACCGACCCATAGCTGACCCTCCAGTGGATTTTCAGAGGCAGTTCATTGCAAGGAAGTAGATTGCCCCCACGGAGCAGCTGGTGCATTTGAACCACGTCTTCACAATTGCAGTGCAACTTCTTGCCACTAGGCCACCAGACTGCCCAGTAGAAACCATAATTTCATGTACTGTCTGGAATGCCTGTTTTAAAACCCAAAACCAATTGCATAAATGTGGTCTGGGAGGATATCATGGCGGGGGTGGGGGGTGTCCTAGATGATTTTTGTTTGTTTAAAAGAAGCAGAAGCAGTCTGGGTGGTCCTAATCTTCTTCTTCTTCACTGCGTTAATAACCCCCTAAAGGAACTCTGCATTATGTTTCCACCACTTTGTGTTGTAATTTCTTTAGTGATTTTCCTCATTGTTTGCTATCAGGTATCTTTTTGGATCTCATCATAGCCGTTTTTCAACCTGAATGCTTTCAGAACTATTCTCTAGTAAGGCCTGGGCTTGATTCAGTAGTCCATTCCTTGCAGCCAGCCTTTCTGATTTCTGTCTTTCCTGCTGAGTCAGGGCTGTCAGGTTTCCCTTGCCTGAAGTGGACTTGTACCAGGGGCAGGAGACTAGGACGGCCCAGACCAGAAATCTCTTGTGGATGTAGGACTCTTGGAAGCTCCAGAATAGATGTTAGCTTTCCTTCGTGATGGTGATACAGGGCTTCTTGTTATGATGGGCCTATCTCTTTCATGATACATTGTAATTTGGGCTATTTTCCCCAGCTCTCAAACTAAAGCCAGGTAACTGAATCTCACTATGGCCCTTAGGAGCACTTACAAGGTGGAGCTATAGATTAATATCTTGCAAATGTGACCTAAACTCAGAGAAACTCAATTTTGTATTTTGAGATTCTTACTAATTGAATTCAGAGGGTTTTATACCTTGCCTCTGTTGCCCTGGGTTGAACTTCATAGAATTCATACATTCACTTCACACCTTTTAGCTTTGGGACAGAGTTGAACTCCATAGATGTTGTACATTAAAAGTTGGCTTGGATTCAAGTCAGATTTTTACATCTGGCAAATGTTTTCCAGGACCAAACACAAGGGATACCTTGAAGCTCTGACCTTAGATTCAACTCAGAAGATCTCAAACTTTGCAATATTTTTCTGAAGTCAATTCAAATTATTTTATACCTTGAAATATAGGTCAGTGTGCACCCCATAAAATTTGCATATTGTGATTTTGATCTTTGATTCAACTCGGAAGAATTGAGACACTGTACATATGGACCAGGGTTATATTCCGTAATTGATACACCTGGGCACTGTGACCCTCGGCTCATTTCGGTCTTTAGACCTTGCAGATGTGGTCTAGGGTTGCACTCCACAAATATTTCCCTTTGAATCTGTCCCTGAATTCAACAAAGAAGAGCTAATACACTGAAGTTTTGAAACTGAAGTTGATTTGGAAGATTTCAGAGTTTGCAAATACAGTTTTGGGTTATATTAGAACTGCAGAGCCCTTTCCTTCCTGTCCCAGAATGGCTACTAAAAGAATCCAATCATGGGGAGCAGCAGCTGTGCTTTCTCTCTGTCAAAAGACGTGAAACTACCCTACCCACCCCACGTTCCTATCTTATAGAAAACATCTGTAAGCATCCCCTTCCCCGAGTTCCTTGTAAGAGAATATAAAGCCCATCTCCAACCTTTAGTTGGGGCTGGTCTTCTGCTTGAGAGCCAGCCCGGCATTTTCTCCGCAATAAACTTTCTTGGCCTGAACTGGGTTGTGTTCTTCCTCAGCGACCTTACAGGTTACAACCAGTTATATGTATACATTGAAGTTTGGGTTCTGGAATACATGTGAAAAAATCCCCATATTGCAAATGTGACCCAGAACCACTCAGGGGCCATCATGTTCTGCTACTATGGCCCAGACCTGAAATCTGTGTCTTTTTCATCTTGGGGTTCTAATCATGGAGAGAAATCAGATGATTTCACATCTCTCATATGTAACACAGGTTTCCAGTCCACAGGTTTGACACCTCTAGATTGTGACCCAGGATTATTTATCACTGCAGACTTCCAACTTTGGAAACCTGGTGCTGATATCCTCTGCTCAGATCTCATACTTCCAAGCTCTGCTTCTTGGTTTAACTTCTTCTTTTTCACACCTTTATATTGTAGTTGTGAGATTGTGTTCGAAGTCCCCTCTTTTTCCGACTGTAGTCTTGAAAACAGCTCAGGAGTTTTCACTCTGATATTTTTCAACTTTAGATTTTGATCCTAGAGCAAATTCAGATCCCATCCCATCTCTCAACTCTAGCATAGATTTTTTTTTAACTATGTATTTAAACATCTAGTGATAGTAATCCTGCAGATAACTGGTACCGGGATCCACTACACAGAAGACTTACTTGTAAGATCTAACTCTTGGCTTACCTCCATGTTTTTCCTGTCTTGAAGCTGAGGTCCTGAAGTTCTTTCCCAACGTTTCTCTTGATGCTTTTGTGCTCTTGTGGTCAATTGAGCATATTTATTCTTTGTAATTGTGGTTTATAGTTGATTAAGTTTTACATGTGGTTCTGATGTCACTTCTAGTAATTTCATACATTGCAGTTGTGGCTAAGGAAACTTTACACCTTCAAATTTTGACTCTAGGTTTAATTCTAAAAATACTGAATCTTCTGATTCGGATGTTCTCTTTGATCTAAATTCACATTTGGTTGATCTGGTGGGACTATTATAGATTTCTTACCATTTTGTTCTGGTCTAGGGATTAAGTACACACCTGTCATTCCTTGAAATGCATGTCTTCTGGTTTCACTCAAGGATTTTACTAGCTGTGAACCTGGGATGAATTCTACATTTTTGAAATCTTGGGTTGTTGAACCTGGAGTCAGTGTCACAGATTTGACATCTTCTCTCTGAGGCCTTGAGTCCATTTCCATATATTTCAGACCCTCTAGGATCAGTTCCTCAGAGACCAAGCCTGAGATCCTTCTATTAACAGAGATATTTCAGGAGTTAATTCCACATATTTCAAATCTTGCAGAAGGGGTTCTGATTTCTCATATCTTTGGGCCTACAGTCATATCCAGAGATTCTTTTTCTGAATATGGCACTACTGAGGTTGTTGTCTGGATTTTCTTTTTTCAACTTAGTGCAGTGTCAAACCCACAGTTTCTATGTCTTCATTTTCTGATTTCAAGGTTTTCTCTGAAGAGTCATTAACTCTTATCTCTGAAGATTCATTAACTTGAAGACATGGCCTTAGAGTCAGGCATTCCTAGAGATTTGACCACTTCAGCTATTGGTTTCAGTTTAAATGGTATTTGGGACAAAGCCTCAGAAGTCAGTCTAACAATTTCTGTCTGTTGGCAGTCTGGTCCTGAGATGTCCCTGAAACGTTTTGAAGCTGTGTCCCAGGAATCATCTGCAGTTTCCATGGCTTGCTTTGAAATCCGCTTTCCAGGTTCCTCCCTTGTGGCCAGATCTCAGAAGCTAACCCCCTATATTCTACCATTTGAAGAGTTATTTGTGCAGTTTTCACATCTTCTAGCAAAGGTACTAGGTTGATTTTCGCAGATAGGATCTCATAAGAAAAAGTCTCATAAAAAAAAAAACCATGATTTTTTTTTCTTCCTCCACAGATTTATACCTTGCTGTGCTGTTCTGAGAGTCAATTCCATAGTATAAAACTTTGAAACTCTAGTGGTCGAGTCAACCTTGCAACTGTGAATTGGGGGTCATGTGTACATATTTTTGCATTTGTGCCCATGATCAATTGGATAGATTTCACATATTGAATCTGAGTCTTTGAAGTTGTTGTGTTGAGACAAACTTCTCAGGTTTTACCTCTTGCAGTTGAAATTCTGGGGCCAATACTATAGTTTCATGGGATCAGCTTTCCATATGTAATGCTTTGTGGAATCTTTAGAATTCCACACGTTGCAGCTTTGGTCCCAGAGTCAGGTTCTCATTTAAATTTTGCAACCCTGGAAACAACTTCATGTCACTTTACTCTTACATTGTGGCACTTGCTTCAGCCTCTTTTATTTCACATCTTGAAGCAGTGGTGCAGTATTCATAACTGCAGATTCTGTCACTTGTTACAGTGATTTTTATTCATTTGCCTCAGTGACCCTGGAATTATTTCTAAAGACTCCTTATTTCATGATGTGACAATCACAGCCCTTCAGGTTTCTTCATGGTAGTCATGTGTCAGAGGTCAACTGTATTATTTCTATAACTTAATGGTTTTGCTTTGAACTCATATCTGAATATCCTGGGATTTGATGCCATGGGATCAACTTCAACAGTTTCATGATTTAATGAGGTGGTCTTGGACTGAATGAAGCGTAGTCTGTGTCTTGATAATGTGGTTGTAAAGACATCCACACAGATCCTAGCACTTGAATAGATGACCTAGAAGTCCAGTCAAGATATTCTGGGACTTGAAATATTGGCCTTGGAGTCAAGACAGTTTGTGACTGTCATGTTATCATCACCCCATGAGTGAATCCAGTACTACTGGAAAATATGTGGCTTGACTTTGGAATGATCCCTCCTTGATTTCTTGAATTTAAGGGGAGGCATTGGAGGTAAACCCAGAAATACAATTAACAGGAGCCAACAGTTTGGGGTCCATCTTCACATCGTAAGTCCTTTCCTGGGATAATTGACTATGAAATTTTTGTTTCTACCTATTTAATCCAGATTCCACTCTAGTGTTCATGATGAAAGGCTTGTGGATTAGTTTTGGTATTTTGCTCAGCATTTTAATGACTAGGTATCAGTACATGGACTTAAAGTTTTTATTGTTCAGGAACTTCTTTAGATTCCGTTAAACCACTCAGCATTGCCCATAACTGCCACAGGAGATTTGGGGGAGGAAGAGGAAGTGTATCAATGAATGAATGAATGAAAACCTATCCTTTCTCTATACTTTCACTAAAAAAAAATCACAGATCTGGTGTGAAAAACCATAAGAATTGTGTAAGTAAACCAGCGTAAAAGAAAAATTTTCTTTTAAAAAATAGAAACACACAGAGAAAAAGACACCACTACCTACAAACTTCGCAATCACTTGTTATGCATCAGAGAGCTGGACAATGACTAAGCAGGATAGAGGGAGAATTGATGCCTTTGAGCTGTGATGCTGGAGAAGAGTATTGAATATACCATGGACGGCTAAGAAAACAGATTCATCCTGGAGAGGGTAAAACCGGGCTGCTCCTTGGAGGCAAGGATTCTGAGGCTCCGTGTAACATACTTTGGACATGTAAAGAGGAACTGCTCCTTGGAGAAGGACATCATGCTTGGGAGGGTGGAGGGACAGCACAGGAGATGAAGGCCCTCTATGAGGTGGATTGATTCAGTGACTGGGATAATCGGGATGGGAGTGTCGGAGACAGTGCGATTGGCACAGGAT
>NW_006399759.1:5586789-5597477 GCF_000299155.1 Elephantulus edwardii
ACTGCATAGTGCCACTGTTGTAAAATGGGACTGACATTGGGGTTGGGGAGAGACTGAGATGGGATAAATTATGTATACTGCATTGAAACAGATGAGAGAACTGTTTAAAAGGGATATATAATTAGGTATTATTGTCATGACAGGAGTCCAGAATGAAGGCTGCATAATTGGGGGGAGGGATTGCATAACAATGAAAGTATTTTTCTTTTACTTTTCAAAGAGAAAAGCTAACTGGGAGGTGAGGGAGGTGTGGGAGGGGAGAAAAGTGCAACAATGAATGAATGGAAATCCAAAGTCTCTGTAAACTTCCATTAAAATTAATTTTTTAAAAATCACCAGGGAACAAATCAAAGATAATTCTATGCAAATGAAGCTAGGCTATTTCTATTGACAACCTTATGCTTGTATCAGGAAGGAAGGATTTATTTGTAAATACAATCTAAGAATGGAAAAGACGCTGTTAGGTCTGCCTTGACCCCTATCTGTCTCAGTAGGAATTCCAGCTTGTATTTGTGCCTCTCTTAAAAATCCTTGTTAAGCATTTGGCTTAACATTTGGCTTGCCACAGATGGTGAAGAAATTGAGATTGTTAACAACTGCAGCTTACTTGGCTCCACAATCAACACTCTTGGTACCAGAAGCCAGGAAATCAAAAGATTAATTGCATTGCAAAAGTCTGCTATCAGGGACTTCTCCAGAGTACTAAAGAGCAACGATGTCAGTCAGGAGATTAAGGTGAGCCTGATCCAGGCCATGGTCTTCACAGATACATGCTTTGAATCAGAAATATGAACGATGACTAGGGATGATAGAAGAAGAATTGATGTCTTTGAGTTGTGGTGCTGGAGAAAAATATTCAATATACCATGAACTGCCAGAAGAACAAACAGATTCATCCTGGAGAGGGTAAAACCAGGCTGCTCTTTGGAGGCAAGGATTCTGAAGCTTCATCTGACATTCGTCTGAATGTTACAAGGAGGGACCAGTCTTTGGAGAGAGACATCATGCTTGGGAGGGTGGAGGGACAGCACAGGAGAGGAAGACCCTTGAGATGGATTGACTCAGTGACCAGGGTAATGAGAGTAGATGTGTCAGAGACAATGAGATTGGCTCAGGATAGAACAGGGTTCAGAGCTGTTGTACATAAGGTCACGATAAGTAGCAGGCAATTCGACAGCACATAACAACAACAACAACATCTAAAAGATCACAAGCCGTAGTGGACAGGATGGCAATTAACAACACAATAAATCATTTTACTAGGCCGCCAGAGCTCCCTCGGTATAAGAATTTGAAAACCACCTGCTTTATGAACATAAGGAGCTCTGATGTTGTAGTCCACAGGGAGATGCACTGCTAACCCTAAGATGGTGTCTCTCTACTCGTCCAATTCCACCAGCAGCTCTGTGGAAGAAAGGTGGGCTATCTCCTTGCATGGGATTTTTCTCTTTCTCAACTTACTTTTTTCCAATGTAAACCCCTAAATCTTTCCCATCCTTCAGATGGGGGGAATTAAGTTTGTACTACACCAAGTTGTGCCAAGAAATCTGGAAAACAACCGCTTGGCCAATTGACTGGAAGAGATGTATATTTGTTTCTATCCCAAAGAAAAGTGACAGAGTGTGGAAACTATAGAACAATATCATTGATTTCACATGCAAGCAAGATTCTACTGAAGATTATGCAAAAACGACTGGAACAGCACATCAGCAGAGAACTGCCAGAAATCCAGGCTGGGTTTAGAAGGGGTTATGGTACTAGGGGCATTATAGCTAATGTTAGATGAATCTTAGCTGAAAGCAAGGAATACCAGAGGAATGTATATATGTGTTTCATTGATTATGCAAAGGCGTTTGACTCTGTGGATCATAACAAACTGTGACTGACTCTGAGAAGAATGGGAATCCCAGAACACTTGATCATTCTAATGTGAAACCTATACTTGGACCAGGAGGCAGTCATCAGAACACAGCAAGAGAATGCTGCATGGTTCAAAATTGGGAAGGGTATACACCAGGGATGTGTCCTATCTCCATACTTTTTTAACCTGCATGCAGAACAGATTATCTGGGAGGCTGGGCTTTATGAGGACAAATGTGGGGTCAAGATTGGTGGAAGATCTATCAACAATCTGCGTTATGCAGATGACACTACCCTGCTTGCTGAAAATGAGGAGGACCTACAGAGGGTCAAGGACTGCAGCCTCCACTATGGATTGAGGCTCAATGTCAAGAAGACAAAGATTCTCACCACTAGACCAATTGGCAGCATCAGGATGGATGGTGAAGAGATTGAGATTGTACACAGCTTTAGTTTGCTTGGCTCCACAGTCAACACTCTTGGCACCAGTAGCCAGGAAATTAAAAGGCATATTGCCATGGGAAAATCTGCTGTTAGAGACCTCTCCAAAGTACTGAAGAACAATGGTGTCTCTCTGGAGACTAAGGTGTGTCTGATACAGGCCATGGTCTTTGCTATCACTTGTTATGCATCAGAGAGTTGGACAATGACCAAGGAGGACAGAAGGAGAATTGATGCCTTTGAGCTGTGGTGCTGGAAAAGAGTATTGAATATACCATGGACTCCTAAGAAAACAAACCGATTCATCCTGGAAAGGGTCAAACTGGTTGGCTCCCTGGAGGCAAGGATTCTGAGGTTCCGTCTAACATACTTTGGACACGTTGTAAGGAGAGACCCGGTCCTTGGACAAGGACATCAAGCTTGGAAGGGTGGAGGGACAGTGCAGGAGGGGAAGGCCCTCTATGAAGTGGATTGATTCAGTGACTGGGATAATCGGGATAGGTATGTCAGAGACAGTGAGATTGGCACAGGAGAGAGCAGAGTTTGGGGCTGTTATACATAGGGTCGCTATGAGTCGCAAGCGACTCGATGGTACATAACAACAACAACAACCTGAACGCTGCCCTGCTCATGCTCACCTGTTGTGTCAAGAAATCAGAATGACAGCTACCTGGCAAACTGTCTGGAAAGAGACTGTTTATTCCATTCCAAGAAAAAGTTGACCTGACAGAGTGTGGAACTTATCAAACAATATCACTAATATCACATACAAACAAGATCCTGCTGAATATTATCCAAAAATAAATGAAACAGTACATCAGCAGAGAACTGCCAGATGGTCAAGTTGGGTTTAGAAGAGGCCACAGTACTAGGGACATCATAGCCAACATTAGATGGATCTTCGCTAAAAGCAGAGAGTACCAGAGGAATGTCTACCTGTGTTACATTGACTATGCATAGGCATTTGACTGTGTAGATCACAACAAACTGTGGCTGACTCTGAGAAGAATGGGAATCCCATTTGTGCTCATGCGAAACCTATACTTGGACCAGGAAGCCGTTATCAGAACAGAGCAGGGAAACACTCATGGTTTAGGGTCAGAAAAGGTGTGCATCAGGGACAAGTTCTATCTCCATTCCTTTTTAATCTATATGCAGAACAGATCTTCAGGAGGCTGGACTTTACGAAGAGGAATGTGACATGAGGATTGGAGGAAGACTCATCAACAATCTACGTTACGCAGATGACACAACCTTGCTTCCTGAAACTGAGGAGGACATGAGGTGTTTGCTGCAGAAAGTCAAGGACTGTAGTCTTCAGTATGGCTTGATGCTCAACATCAAGAAAATAAAAATTCTCACCAGTGGGCCAATTGGCAGCTTCATGGTAAATGAAAAGAGATTGATATTGTTAACAACTTCAGCTTGTTTGGTTCCACAATGAATATTCTTGGCACCAGCAGTCAGGAAATCAAAAGATGAATTGCATTGGAAAAGTCTGCTGTCAGGGACCTCTCTAAGGTACTGAAGAGCAACGATCTCAGTCTTGAGACCAAGGTGCTCCTGATACAGATGGTCTTCACACCTATATTTGCTATGCATCAGAGATCTGAACAATAAGGATGACAGAAGAAGGATCTGTGCCTTTGAGTTGTGGAGCTAGAGAAGAATATCAAACATATCATGGACTGCCAGGAGAACAAACAAGTCTGTCCTGGAGAGGGTGAAACCAAGCTGCTCCCTGGAAGCAAAGATTTTGAAGCTCTGGCTCACATACTTTGAAACCAGTTCTTGGAGAAGGACATCATGCTTGGGAGGCTCGAGGGACAGCACAAAAGAAGACAACCCCGGATGAGATGGATTGACACAATAATTGAGGTGATGGAGGTAGATGTGTTGGAGACTGTGAGTTGGCTCAGTATAGGGCAGGGTTTAGAGCTGTTGTGCATAAGGTCATTATGAGTTGCAAGCAACTCGATGGCACATAACAACAACATTATATTCCAATACTACATTATTTATTTTGTTATTTATGTTGTTCCCACTTTGTCCACTAGGAACTGTTCAAGGTGGGCTCCTATCCTCTTTGGCATGCCCCAATCCTTCTGATTTTGAACCATTTCTAGAGTTCACATTCTGGCTACATAAGGTATTTCAGATGCCTTCAGACTCCACAATACCCCAGTTGTTTTTGTTATGCACCCTCGAATCAGAAGTGTGATATCAAAAGCTTTTGCTTAAAATGTCTTTTCCTAACCATTGATTAACTGTTTCTTTTGTAATAAAGTATTCATTGTGCTAAGGAGACAGGATTAGGGTGGTATACAAGACCTATCCTACTATATAAAATCATGGAAGCTCAATACCAGCTCTTCCTTTTGGGACCCTCCCTTTCCTGAGACACAGTGTCCAGCTCATCAGTCTCTTCAACACCAATCTCTATCACCCACAGATGCATGAATCACTTCCCTGATGGGTACGAGTCTCTATGAGACCTAACAGTGAACAACCGAACCCAGGGAACACTGAGGAATAGGGAAACTGAATGTAATAGTAACAGTTGATGTCAGAACCTTACAGCAGATCAGACATTTGGCACACTGTAGACTTCCCCCTTCTTGTTATTGGCCTGCTACTAATCTTCAGAATGAATTACAAATGCAGGAAGGAACTCAGAGCTGACCCTCCAGCGGGATTTCAGAGGCAGGGAATCAAGTAGGAGACAGTCCATTTTTTTCTATATAATTTTGGTTTGGCATAGCAGCTCATTGCCATGGGGCACCATGTGCGTGTGATATTGTATTTTGTTGCTAATACCTAAACATCACATGCAACTATAAAACAATTAAACTCATTTCTTGCCTTCATACACACCAAGTCTTATACTTGGCAAATAAATCAACCTGGCCTCTAGTGTGCTTCTCACCAGCCTTGAGGAAACCTCCCCCGACACCATAATCAGTTCACATGTGGGAGGAAGGCAGCTGCACACGTCCACATCCGCAGCAGAATCAAGGGGAGCTCTGTTTTCATAGGTGTCTTCTCAGCCTGGACCCCCTACGCATGAGGCCTAGATATAAGACGCATTTACTCAACCATGACACAAGGAAGAGATTTGCAGATAAGAAAAAGCCAATAACCTTTACAGGATTCGTTCATAACGTCACTCATCCTGAGTTGTAGGGTTTGGAAGAAGTATTTGTTGAGATTAGGAGACAAAGGATATCGCTCAGAAGACTCTGGGGTTTCGGGATAAGGAAAAGGAGTTGGTTCATTAAAAAAGCCACATAAACAAGCAGAAGAGGAAAGCATAACTCACAGATAGAGAGGGAGCTTGCTGTGTATCTTTGAGTTGGAACCGACCCATCGACACATCACTGACCCTCGAGCAGGTTTTCAGAGGCCGTAAATTGAACAGGAGGAGATTGCCCATCCATATCTCCTGGAGCAGCTAGTGGATTCAAACTTGTGTGCCTTTGGTATTGCAGCACAATTTCTTACCACTAGGACATCAATGGAGTACATTAATGACTAAAACTGATTTCTTAGCAATCACCCTCCTGCCAAAAGGTTTCCATAGTTTCCTAACATTAAGTCCAGAGGAGGTTCTTGAGAGTCTATTTCATGAACACCAGGGGGAGCCAGCTGTCCACGATCAGAGCTACTCGCCACCTCCCTGAGAAGTTGACACAGAGCTGGGATGAGAAGAGGGTGTCTTTGATTTGTCAAAACATGTAACAGCTGAGGTCTAAAATCCTCAGACTGGAGTTTCTATTCTTGGTTGCATTTTACCAACAAAGAATGTTCAGCACCCATGAGTTCTAAATCTTCCTTTTTGACATAATGCAACCCTCATTTCATGATCTAATGTGTGAATGTACCATTCCTGTCGCGTCTCATCAAAATTGCCGTTCTCAGGGAGCCAAACGTTGGAGGAGGGAGCTCTGGTGGCCTAGTGGATAAGGAGTTGGGCGGCCAAATTAAAGACAGTTCAAATCCACCAGCTCCTCCATAGGAGAAAGATAGGGAATCTCCTCCTGTGCAATTTATAGCCTCTGAAAACCTGCTGGAGGGTCAGCTATGAGTTGATTCCAATTTAATGACACATAAAAACACCAATTATGGGTCCGTGGTCCCGGCGGCAGCGTCTCCGTGAGGAGGCGCGCGGGGGAGCCATGACGTCAGCGTCCACCGAGGTCGGAGAGATCTTCTCGGCGGCCGGCGGCGCCTCCACGAAGCTCGGGGAGCTGACGATGCAGCTGCATCCCGTGGCCAACTCTTCGCCGGCGAGTGTGAAGTGGACGGAGACGGAAATAGAGATGCTGAGGGCTGCTGTGAAGCGATTTGGGGACGATCTTAATCACATCAGCTGTGTCATCAAGGAACAGACGGTGGCTCAGATAAAGGCCACTGTGAAACGAAAAGTGTATGAAGACTCTTCCAGCCGAATCACCTAAGAAAGGGCCCAAGAAAGTGGCATCTGGTGTTCTGTCGCCTCCTCCAGCAGCTCCATTGTCCCTGAGGCCGGAGGTCCCCCTGTAAAGAAGCAGAAAGCTGATGTGACACTCAGTGCTCTGAACGACTCTGATGCCAACAGTGACCTAGTGGATATTGAAGGGCTGGGAGAAACTCCTCCAGCCAAGAAACTCAACTTCGACCAGGCCTGACCTTGGATTCTGGACTTCTCATGACCTCCGCTGACCCTCCTCTACTCTCCCATTGAGACTTGCACCTCTAACCCCTCTTACTGTTCATCCTGGACCTGTATAGTTTACCTGGGACTCTACTGAGGCCTACACAAGATCAAAGGACTGCTGGGGCTGGGAAGGTCCACCGTGCTGCCCCCCTGTGTAGGCATCTGCCTCTACCCCCTTTGACCTCCACCTAATGGACATTTTTTATACTGAAAATAAAGACTTTTCTCTCAAAAAAAAAAAACACACCAACTATGTTGAAGACACTGCTCTCCTGTCCTAAATTATCAGCAGTTCAACCGTTCTTTGCTTGTGTGATTCAGGGAGTGGGGGTGTGGTGTACATATTTGTGCTCATGCACGTATGTCAGGAGTTGGAGGATTTAGTGATTCTGGGCTAAGCATCAAGGTTTGTGTCAGTAGATTGCATGTGTAAGAAACAAAGAAAAAAAAGCCTTCAACCTGGGCCATCTTGCTGTGTTCCACCTCTAACATACTGACCTAAGTTTGGGAAGGTAACTGTCCAAAACAAGATATTTTATTTTCTTTCCAGAATGAGACTACTCCAGGGAGAATGGAGACCAGTGGGTAAGGGGCAGTAGAGAATCTTCCTGCCCACACTGGATTACCCACTGGAGACCAGGCTTCTTTCCCATTGCTTGTACTGGTGGTGCCTCAGGCCGCCATGGGTAGGCAGGTGCCAGAAGTCCAGAAGGGAAGGTTCCCTGCAGCCCATTTTCTCAGGTCTCCAGGGTTTCTGCAGTACACTTCCGACCTGGGCCAGCGAGGGCGCTCCTGACAGCCTAACAGACAAAAGGCGCTGCAACCGGGTGTGCCTGAGCCTCCGGGATGGA
This sequence comes from Elephantulus edwardii, assembly GCF_000299155.1. NCBI lineage: Eukaryota > Metazoa > Chordata > Mammalia > Macroscelidea > Macroscelididae > Elephantulus > Elephantulus edwardii. The sequence goes on from NW_006399759.1 coordinate 5,594,638, forward strand.
GCGCGGAGCAGGAGGCACAGCAGTGCTGCAGGGATCACCTGTGAGGGAGAAGCAGGGGGAAACGAAGGGTGAGAGAGCAAAGCCATCTGAGGAAAGTTTCAGGAGAAACAGGAGCTTTGAGTATGGGAGTCACAAGCTAATAAAGAGGACACAATAATAAGATGAAGTGCACTGAGATAACACAGACACACAAAGTAGTAGTAATGAGGTGGATCAAGAACACAGAGAAGTCTTCATTCTGACCCAGAAAACGCCTATTCATCCTTCAAGATCCAGCCAAGAGTTCCTCTCTCTCTTTTGTCTGATGCCAACCCCAGATAGAACTGAAGACCCTCCTTTGTGCCCCTATTGACTGTGCAAAGGCGTTTGACTGTGTGGATCACAAAAAATTGTGGCTAACAATGAGAATACCAGAACACTGATTGTGTTTTGCTTATGCAGAACCTATATTTGGACTAAGAGGCAGTCATCAGAACAGAGCAGAGAAACACTGCATAGTTAAAAATCAGGAAAGGTGTATGCCAGGGATGCATCCTATTTCCATACCTTTTCAATCTATATGCAGAATAGCTTATCCAGGAAGCTGTACTTTATGAGGAGGAATGTGGCATCAGGTTTGGAGGAAGATTCATCAACAATCTGCATTATACAGCTGACTCAACCCTGCTTGCTGAAAATGAGGAGGACCTGAGGCATGTACTGCAGAAGATCAAAGACTGCAGCCTTCGATATGGATTGAAGCTCAACATCAAGAAAACAAAGACTCTCATCACTGGGCCAATTGGCAGCATGATTATAGAGTATAGAAAAGAGATTGAGATTGTTAACAGCTTTAGCTTGCTTGACTCAACAATTAACATTCTTGAAACCAGCAGCCAGGAAATTAAAAGATTAATTGCTTTGGGAGAATCTGCTATTAGGGATCTCTCCAGAGTACTGAAGAGCAAAGATCATTCTAGAGACAAAAGTGTACCTGATCCAGCCCATAGTCTTTGCAATTACTTGTTAAACATCAGAGAGCTGGACAATGATAAAAAAATGAGTGAGAATTAATGTCTTTGAGTTGTGGTGCTGGAGAAGAGTACTGAACAACCATGGACTGCTATGAGAACAAACAGGTCTGTCCTTGAGAGGGTGAAACCAAGCTGCTCTTTGGAGGCAAGGATTTTGAAACTTTGTATAACATACTTTGGGCATGTTGTCAGGAAGGACCAGTCCTTGGAGAAGAACATCATGCTTGGAAGGATGGAGGAACAGTGAAAGAGAGGAAGACCCTGGAGGAGATGGATTAACTCAGTAATTGGGGTAATTGGGTGGAGGGGGGTGTCACAGACAATGAATTTGGCTCAAGATAGAGCAGGGTTCAGAGCTGTTATACATAGGGTTGCTACGAGTCCCAAGTGATTTGACAGTACATACCAACAATAACAAGCTCCTCATTCACATGTCTTTGACTGTCCTTGTCAAACCATGGCTTCTTCCCTCACCTACAATGAGAGTTCCCTGGGACAAGACAAACTCTGTGAACTCACTGCCAAGCAAATTTCCTGGCATACTGAAGGTACCCAATAAGCATTTGTTGATATGAGGAGTGCGGGTCAGTGAGTTATTTAATATGGCCTTTTTACTCACACACAAGGAGCTCTGGTGGTGCTGTGGTTAAGCTCTTGGATGTTAATTGAAAAGTTGATAGTGTAAACCTACCAGCCACTCCATACGAGAAAGATAAGGCAGTCTGTTTCCATCAAAGTTTATAGCCTTGAAAACCCAGTGAGGAAGCTCTACTGTGTCCTCTAGGGTTGCTGTGAGTCATTGGGTTTGTCTGGATTTTGTTTGTTTGTTTGTTTGTTTGTTTGTTCATGTGTGAGTTTTTTGACCCTCACAAAGTGATTGGATACGATCATGCACATAGGCCCACCTAAGGGATTGGACAACTTGCTAGCAATGCAAATAAGGAGCATGGAAACTCTCAGAAGACCAGGCAAAAATATACCACCACAGACCTCTAACAAGAAGTTTTTGTTATTTTTGAAATCCTGTTAGACTTTAAAAGATGGCCAATTCTGGAACAGCAAGGAGAGGACCCCACTACCACCAAAAAGAGGGGAGAGGGCTTTCTGCCCCAAAGAGCAAGGATGTTCGAGTGGGTAGGCCTACTACACACCGAGCCAGAGAGCTGAGTGCCTTCACACAGTAAGCTTAATGGTGGCACGCGACACCTTCGATCACTTGCCAGCAGAGATAAAGAGCCCTGTAACACTTGACTGAGCAGACCAGAGGCAGGGTCAAAGGGTCCAAAGGCAGAGGGAGAGGTCTTCCCACAGCCACAGCCAAAAAAGCTGTCCTGACTGAAGAACTGAGTCCTTGGTCATCCCTGCTCCTGAATCGGATCTATTCCTTCCCTAATGAACCACACAACTCTAAGTAGACTTTGTGAACTCTGTGGATGTTCAGTGAGTTATTGAGGGTTGGGAGGGAGAGTTCTGAGGGGAGGGGTAGTTCTTGAGGTTAGACAAGATGGAGTGGTAACAGCAGTTTAGAAAAGTGGGACATCCTTAACCTTCACTCCATGCTATTGTTGTTGTTAGATGCTGTCAAGTAGGAAATGACTCATAGGTGACCCTCCAGAGTGTTTTCAGAGGCTGTAAAGCACAGAGAAGACTGTTCTTCTTTCTCCCATGGAGCAGCAGGTGGATTCAAACCATCTACCTTTGGGTTGGCAGCACAACTCCTTACCACTAAATCAGCAGTTCTTTCTAGGAAACAGCTTTGTGCTGATCCCCAGGGTAGAAAAAAAAATAATTCATTTAGGCAGAGTCATGAATTAAATGTTGTTGTTG
>NW_006399759.1:5598762-5607253 GCF_000299155.1 Elephantulus edwardii
AAATGTTCAAAAGGAATATATGATTAGGCATTACATATATGACAATAGCCCAGAATAAAAGGTACATTGCAAAGTGGACTGGACAGAGGTAATTATGAAATAGTGAATGAATATTTAAAAAGAGAAAGGTAAACTGGGGGAGGTGGGGTAAAATGTGCAACAAAGAATGAATGAAAATCTAAGTTTTCTGTAAACTTTCATTAACATCACAATTAAAACAAAAAATTATTAAATAAAAGAAAATAAAATCCAAACCAAGCCCTTTACACCATGGATCCTATCATAGCCCTCATAGGATTGGCCTGATGTGTGCCCTGAATCACCTTTTGTCTTGCTGTTGTTATGTGCTGTCGAGTCACTTGCAATTCATAGCAACTCTATGTACAAGAGCCCTAAACCTTGCTCTATCCTGTGTCAATGTTACTGTCTCTGACACACCTGCCCACATTGCCCCAGTGAGTGAATTAATCCATCTCATCGAGGGTCTTCCTGTCCTGCATTGTCCCTCCACCCTACCAAGCATGATGTCCCTCTCCTAGGACTGGTCCCTCCTTACAACATGTCCAAAGTATGTCAGACGAAGCCTCAGAATCCTTGTCTCCAAGGAGCATCCTGCTTTCACCTTCTCTAGGCTGAACCTGTTTGTTGTCCTAGTAGTCAATGGTATATTCAACACTCTTCTCCAGCACCACAGCTCAAAAGCATCAATTCTCCTTCTATCACGTCTAGTCATTGTTTGGCTTTCTGATGCATAGCGAGCAATTGCAAAGACTATGGCCTAGATTAGGCGCACCTTAGTCTGCAGACTGACATCATTGCTCTTCAGTACTCTGGAGAGGTCTCTGACAGCAGGTTTTGCCAGTGCAATTCATCTCTTGATTTCCTGGCTGCTGGTACCAAGAGTGTTGATTGTGAAGCCAAGCAAACTAAAACTGTTAACAATCTCAGTCTCCTTACCATCCATAATGATGCTGCCAATCAGCCCAGTGGTGAGAATCTTTGTTTTCTTGATGATAAGCTTTATTCCATATTGAAGGCTGCAGTCCTTTACTTTCTGAAGCAAGCCCTTCAAGTTCTCCTCAGTTTCAGCAAGCAGAGATGTGTCATCTGCATAATGCAGGTTGTTGATGAGTCTTCCTCCTATCCTAATGCCACATTCTTCCTCATAGAGTCCAGATTCCCAGATAATCTGTTCCGCATATAGACTTAAAAGGTATGGAGATAGGACACATCTCTGGCATATACTCTTCCTGATTTTGAACCATGCAGTGCTTCTCTGTCCTGTTCTGATGACTGCCTCCTGGTCCAAGTAGAAGTTTCCCATAAGCACAATCAAGTGTTTTGGGATTTCCATTCTCCTCAGAATCAGCCACAGTTTGTTGTGGTCCACACAGTCAAAAGCCTTTGCGTAGTCAATGAAACACAGATAGACATTCCTTGTTCTCTCTGTTTTCAGCCAAGATCCATCTGACCACAATCTCTTCTAAACCTAGCCTTTTGTCTTAGGAGAGAAAAAAGGAAACGGAAGCAAGCAGAAGGGGTGGGAGCAGGGGTGTCAGTGTCACCAAGAAAGAAGACCAGGCTGGAGCATGTCATTAGATCTCTGTGTCTGCCCTGGGAAGCTTCCTGACACAGGCAAAGGCCAAGACATATGGCATGTGGAATGCTCACAGAACGCCAAACACTACAGAGGCTGAAGGAGGCAAGGACCTTCTCCCAAAACCAGCAGACATCCTTCCCCTGGAACCAACACTCTGAATTTGGACTGTTAGCCTCCTAAACTCTCGAAGAATAAATTTCTGTTTGTTAAATTCATCCACTTTTGATAGATCTGTTCTAGCAGCACTAGATAATGAAGAAAGGCAGAATTCCTGTTCCTTTTCATGTGCAACCTGGATGTGGCAGGAGATGGGTGCAGCTCGAATATCATCCAACAGTGGCTGAGGGAAGTAGATGGCTTGCAGAAGACTCAATGCATTGAACCTTCGGCTGTCCAGAGAACCGCTGAAAAAAAGGGATTTACGTCAATGGTAAGCTAGAAGGTCAGGGGTGTGAGAATGTGTCAGGAGAGCAGAAAGCCAGGAGAGTGGAAGGTTGGGATCCTGAAGCCTGGTGATAGGGAATCCATTTCCTGTATTCCAAGCTTCAATGCCTTGGTGTGAAGAAAGATTGAGTGAAAGGGGATAATTCAAACTTCTTCCTGTGAATCAGAACAGCCTCACAGCTGACCCTCCAGCAAGTTTTTTTTGTTCTTGTTATGTGCTTGTTTGCAATTCATAGCTACACTATGTATAACAGCTCTGAACTCCACCCTGTCCTGACCCAGTCTCACTCTCCAACAAACCCAACCCCAGTTACTGAGTCAATTCATCTCATTATTACCCCAGTTCCTGAGTCAATTCATCTTATCGAAGGTCTTCCTCTCCTGCACCATCTCTCTACCCTTCCAAGCATGATGTCCCTCTCCAAGGATTGGTCCTTCCTTGCAACATGTCCAAAGTATGTTACACGGAGCCTCAGAATCCTTGCCTCCAAGGAGCAGCCTGATTTCACCCTCTCCAGGATGAATCTGTTTGTTCTCCTAACAGTCCATGGTATATTCAACACTCTTCTCCAGCACCACAGCTCAAAGGCATCAATTCTCTGTCATTCTTAGTCATCATCCAGCTTTCTGATGCATAGCAAGTTTTTAGAGGGAAGTCTCACACGAGGAGAGTGCTTATCCTCTGCCTTGACGCAGTTGGTGAATTCAAATCACTGACCTTTGAGTTGGCAGTGCAACGCTTTGTGAACAATACTGCCAGAACTCCCTAGAGGGGCTGATTGTTGTTGCTGTTAGGTGCTGCGAGCCCAGTATGACTCATAGCAACCCTAAGAAACAACAGATCTAAACCCTGTCCTATTCTGTGCCATCCTCATCATCTCTGGCATACTTGAGCCTATTGCAGCAGACATTGTGTCAATCCACCCCATTGGGGGTCTTCCTCTCCTTCAATATCCCTCCACCTTTCCAAGCATGATGTCCTTCTCCAAGGAATAGTTTCTCCTAGCAATATGCCCAAAGTATGTGAGACCTATATCATCTTCGCCGCCAAGAAGCACTCTAGCTGCATCCTCTCCTAAACATATCTGTTTGTTGAATGGGTTCAAGTGTAAATCTAATAGCAACTTGGTAACAATTTTTATTGTGCCCCACCAACTTTCAGGATAGTAACTGTACTGCATTGTACACTGAATTTACTCCCTCTAGTTTCCTCCCTAAACAAATCCACTGTGTGAACCTGTGTCAAGACTGTTTATGTGAAACACCACCTCTACTTTGTCACTCTTCTTCCCCTCTGCCTAGCTCAGCATTGTCCAATAGGCATGTAATTCAAGCCACATATATAATCCAAAATTTCCTCATAGACATGAAATAAAAAGGAAGAGGTGAAGATAATTTTAACAATGTATTTTAAGCCTAATATATATTCAAAATATCATTTCAATTTGTAAATAAATTTCCAATTATTAATGAGGCATCTGACATTTTTCTAATGTCTTTGAATTCTGACACAGTTCAGATGCTAACTTGCAATGCTAAAGTGAAACACAATCCTACTATAATAACAGAATTGCACAAATTTTTTTAAAAATTGCAGTTAATAAAAACAAAATTATGTACTATCAATTGTTTATAAGGGCTTTGTGGGTTTTGTTTGTTTGTTTGTTTTTAACTATTTTGTTGTTGCTGAAAGGTCATGTCCCGCCTAGGGTCTTGGGAAACTTAATGTCAGCTGAATCCGGACTCCGGCTCCTTGAGGCAGGACAGGTTTGCGGGCTCAGGGCAATTTTGGTATTCTTTGGGCCCCACGTGGAGGTCTCCAGAGTGGGCATGCCAGATAAATTGGGGGTACATGAAAGATGAACAAGGGTCTGCGGCCCTCGGGCCAGTCTTTCATTGTTTTAGTTCAGACATTCCTCTAGGTCATATAGCCCTGGTGTACAATGTGGTCACTTGCAGTTGCTGTGAGGCTGAACACTGTGACACTAATGTGTCAAATGCCTTAATGGCCAGTTACCCAATGCAGACAGAGAGTGGCCTGGAGCTCCCCGATTAAAACGAGCTTGGAAGGAGGAGTGGCATCCACTTCCATAATAGCTTTTGTTGTTGTTGTTGTGTGCTGTTGAATTGGATCTGATTGGCGTAAGAGGAGATTGCCCCTCCTCCAGAAGAGCATCTGGTGAATTCAAACCACGCGCCTTTGGGATTGCAGCGCAGCTTCTTGCCACTAGACCACCAGAGCTCCCTTCTACTTCAATTATTTTTTTAATTTTTTTTAAAATATGGAACGCTTCACGAATTTGCATGTCATCCTTGCGCAGGGGCCATGCTAATCTTCTCTGTATCGTTCCAATTTTTAGTATATGTGCTGCCAAAGCGAGCACTCTACTTCAATTTTTAAATAAAAGTCAAAGCCAGTTTTTCAGTTTCATTGGCCACATTTCAAGTGTGACTATTGTTTTGAACAGCACAGGTGTAGCCATCCTGGGTATCTTGGACATTTCATAGTTCCTGTTCCCTCACAGTCCCCTGTTGTTGTTATGTGCCATCAAGTTACCTGCAACTCATTGTGACCCTATGTAAAAGAGCCCTAAACCCTGTTCTGTCCTGTGCCAATCTTAATGTCTCTGACATACCTACCTCCATTACCCCAGTCACTGAGTCAATCCGTCTCATCGAGGGTCTTCCTGTCCTGCTCTGTCTCTCCACCCTCCCAAGCATGAAATCCCTCTCCAAAGACCGGTCCCTCCTTGAACATGTCCAAAATATGTGAGACAGAGTTTCAGAATCCTTGCCTCCAAGGAGCAGCCTGGTTTAACCCTCTCTAGGTGAACCTGTTTGTTCTCCTAGCAGTCCATGGTATATTCAATATTCTTCTCCAGCACCACAGTTCTCTGCAAAAGAACTCTCCCCTCTAGTCAGATCTGTGTCCTGCCACATTCAGGCCTAGGCCCCGTCTGGGTCTTAGCTAGGGCTCTGTCAGAAATGCCCTTCTGTCCTCTGCCTACGTAGTCCATGACCATCAAGACCATCACCAATGAAGCCTTCTCTTCATCTGATCTTCTTTGTACTTCTGAACTTCAGTAGGACCCTATCGCTTGATACTTAATCGTTCTCTATTTCAAGTGCTAATTTTGTCTGTCCTCCTAGATTGTCCACTTGGGATAACAAGGAATGGATTACACAAATCCCTATTCCTGTACTCACTGCACCCCACCATCTAAAACAGTGTTAAGAAGGCTTTGGGTTGGTGGATTCTACTCACTTGAGAGGTTTGTTTGGGAACTGACAACACTCACTAATTCATCACTGATCACTATCTTTCTTGTAGAGTTGCCAAATGTAGAAAATAAAACCACAAGACCTCCATTAATTTCAGAGAAATACCAACATAAAAAAAATGAACATGTTCTGTCCAAAATATTTAGTGGGGTAGACTTATACTAAAAAGGTTGTTCCTTGTCAGGACTTTTGCTTTAACAGAGTGTTCTGTATTTTGTGTGGCAACCTTACTTTCATGAGCCTCTGTTGTGCTGTCTGCTCAGCATCCATTTATCCTTGATTTTCCTCTGGAAAACGACAGCTCCCCCAATCTCAGGCCATGTGGCTTGACTGGGATTTACCTCTCCTTTACCCACTGCCCCCTGGAAGGTGGTGAACATGAATCAGGTCTGAGCAGAGAGCCTCCTTCCCGTGAAGAGTTATCAGTTCAGGGATTGGCATATTGTCCAAATCAAACCATCAGAACCCTCCTCTAGGCATTTGAAAGAATCATGGCAACAAAGTCTACTAAGTACCTTACCTATTACACTGACATTGCTGGAGGCCAGTTTTCCAACTCATGGGGGAAACAGAGAGGAGCAGAGCTGAGAGCTGACGGTTCTGGAGCACACGGTTTGAGTGTCTGGGTCTAGCTACCCCAGGACTTTTCATGTACATGAGCCCATCATTAGTCTTATTTAGCTTAACCCAGTATGAATCAGGTTTCTGTCACCAGAGAGGGGACAATGAATAAGGATGGCAGAGGAAGAATTGATGCCTTTGAGCTGTGATGCCGTAGAAGAGTACTGAATATCCCATGGACTGCCAGAACGAACAGACATGACTTGAAAAGAATGTAGCCAGAGTGCTCCTTGGAGGCAATGATGGCGAAGCTTTGTCTTTCTTACTTTGAACATGTAGTTAGGCGAGGCTCTTCCTTGGAAAGGGGAGTCATGCTTGGAAAGATGGAGGGTCAGCAAAAGAGAAGAAGACCCCCAATGAGATCGATTGACACAATGACCTCACCAATGGGTGCTAGCGTGTCAGAGATGATAAGAATGACACAGGATAGGGCAGAGTTCTTTGACCCCATAGGGTCACAATATGAGTCCTACTTGACTCAATGGCGCCTAACAACAACAACCACCTTAGCTGTTGCAACCTTACCTTTGAGCCCGCTCACTCTGTCCCTACCTGCAACATGGCCAGAGCTCGCCAGAAGAGCTTGGAGTTCCGAATGCGGAGGTCCAGCATGTGGTTTTGTAGGATCTTCCCAAGAAGAACGTGGGCCCCAGTACTCACTGTGTTCAGCACCCACTTGGTGCTTAGCTCGCGCTGGAACTTCTAGACAGTAGAGATAAGAAGATAATGGAAGTGAGAGAAGGTACGAGTCCCAGCATGAACATTACGTTACAGTCAGACAGGAGTTAAAGGATTGAAAATCTGGGGCCAAAATACAGATGCCTTTCACTTGACTAGAGCAGGGTTTAATTTTGGGGAGAGTGGTCCTAAACCAGCTCTGTACAGGGCAAAGCTGGTAGTTTCACATATTTGTGGTTCCAATCCCATAGTAGGAATTTCATGCCAAAATTTTCCTTTTGTTCCCTGGGTGCCAGACAGGTTAAGAGTGGAAGTCGTAGGATTAATTCTACTAAACCATAGCTCAAAGACAAAGTCCATATTTTACTGTAGAGAACTCTGGCTGCCTAGTGGTAAAAAGCTGTCCTGCAGTCCTAATGGCATGTGGTTCAAATCTGCCAGCTGCTTCACCAAAGATCTTCTCCTGTGTGGTTTGTTGTTTTTGTTGTTAGGTGCTGTCGAGTCAAGTATGACTTATGACACTATGAAGAGCAGATCTGAACCCTGTGCCATGCTCACACTTTTTGACACATGAGAAACCACTGTGGAGTCACCATGTCAATCCACCTGGTTGAGGGTCTTCTTCTCCTTCACTGACCTTTCACCCTTCCAAGCATCATATCTCTTTCCAAGAAACAGCCCAAAGTATGTGAGGTGAAGTCTCATCATCTTTGCCTCCAAGGAGCACTCTTGGCTGCATCCTCTCCGAGACATATCTATTTGTTCTCTTGGCCGTCCATGGAATGTCCAGTGCTCTTCTCCAACACCACACCTCAGTTCAAAGGCATCAATTTTTCTTTTGTCATCCTTACTCATTGCCCAGCATTCAGATGGAGAGTAAGTGATTGGAAAGACCATGGTCTGGATCAGACTCACTTTAGTCCTCAAACTGACATCATTGCTCTTCCATAATTTGGAGAAGTCCCTTACTACAGACTTTCCTAGGGCAATACGTCTTCTTATTACCTGACTGCTGATACCAAGGGTATGGATCCAAGTGAAATGAAGTTGTTGACAGTTTCGATCTTTTCTCAAACAATGCTGCCTATCAGTCCACTGCTAAGAATCTTTGCTTTCTTGACACTGAGATGCAATTCATATTGAAGGCTGTATTCGTTGATCTTCTGCAACAACTACTTCAAGTCCTCCTCACTTTCAGGAAGCAAAGTTGTGTCATCTGCATAACGCATGTTATTGATGAGCCTCCTCTTCACAGAGTCCAGTGTTCAAATCATTTTCTCAGCATACAGATTGACTAGGTATGGAGAGAGAATACAACCCTGATTCACTCACTTCCTTCCTAATTTTAAACCAGGTAGTGTTTCCTTGCTCTGTTTGCACAACAGCTCCTGGTTTAAGGACAGGTTTCACATGAACACGATTAAGTGCTCTGGAATTCCCATTCTTCTCAATGTTAGCCATAACCTGTTATGATCCACACAGTCAAATGCCATTGCCTAGCCAATAAAGCATAAATAGACATTCTTCTGGTATTCTTTACTTCAGCCAGGATCCATCTGACATCAGCAATGATATCCCTGGTGCCACAACCTCTTCTAAATCCTGCTTCTAAATTCATGTGTTTACTGCCTTTGAAAACCCGCTGGAGGATCAGCTATGGGTTCGTTCCAACTCGAAGGCACACAACAACGTTTTATTCTGAGTACTAGTCCTCTGAAAACAGTTGACACATGATTGGTTGTTGATCAACATTTTTATTTTAAAATTAGGATCCCAGAACACTTGATTGTGCTGATGCGAAACCTATACTTGGACCAGGAGACAGTCGTCAGAACAGAGCAAAGAAACACTTCGTGGTTCAAAATC
>NW_006399759.1:5608204-5617687 GCF_000299155.1 Elephantulus edwardii
ATTCATTTGTTGATGGGCACTTAGGTTGTTTCCAACTCCTTGCTATTGTGAACAAAGCTGCAATAAACATGGGTGTGCATTCTCCATACTTTTTCAATCTATATCCAGAAAGATCATCCAGGAGGATGGGCTCTAAGAGAAGGAATGTGGCATCAGGTTTGGAGGAAGACTCATCAACAACCTGAGTTATGCAGATGATGCAACCTTGCTTGATGAAACTGAAGAGGACCAGAGGCATAAGCCTCAGGTCAAGGACTGCAGCCTTAAATATGGGTGGAAGCTAAACATCAAGAAAACGAAGATTCTCACCACTGGTCCAATTGGCACCACCATGATGGATGGAGAAGAGATTGAGACTGTTAATGGCTTCCACTTGCTTGGCTCCATAATTGGCATTCTTGACACCATCAGCCAGGAAATTAAAAGATTAATTGCACTGGGAAAATCTGCTGTCAGCGACCTCTCCAGTGTACTGAAAAGCAAGAGTGTCAGTCTGGAGACTAAGGTGCACCTGATCCAGGTCATGGTCTTTGCAATTAGGTGCTATACTTCAGAGAGCTGGATAATGACTAAGAATGACAGAATAATCGGTGCCTTTGAGTTGAAGAGTATTGCATATACCATGGACTGCTAGAAAAACGAACAGGTCTGTCCTGGTGAAACCAGGCTGCTCCTTGGAGACATGGATTTTGAAGCTCCATCTGACATACTTTGGACATGTTGCAAGGAGGGACCAGTCCTTGGAGAGGGACATCATGTTTGGGAGGGTGGAGGGACAGCACAGGAGAGGAAGATCCTGGATGAGATGGATTGATTCAGTGACTGGGGTAATGGAGGTAGGTGTGCAGAGACAGTGAAATTGGCTCAGGATAGAGGAGGGTTCAGAGCTGTTGTACATAGGGTTGCTATGAGTCACAGTCTACTCGATACCAAATAACAACAAATTACACTTAATCCTTGTAATAACCCCCAGGCAATAAATTTTCTAGCTCCATCTCTTCATCTGAGGAAACTAGAGTTCAGAAGGACATTAACTTGCCTATGGAAGGAGCTCTGGTGCTGCAGACCTCCTTCGTTCTGCTAACTGGTTGCTAATTTGGTCGCTAACTGATAAGCCTAAGATTGGAACACTTAGTTAAACAGTTAGAACTCTCCAGTCACTCCAGGGAAGGAAAATGTGATGTGACAGCTTGCTTCAATAACAGTCACAACCTTGGCAACCCAAGGGGAAGATCTATCCCACACTATGAGTCAGAATCAACTGGTTGGCAATGAATGGTAACAAGGTATAGGATTGAGATCTAAATCCAGGATCCCTGATTCAACAATATGGGCTTTTCCTATTTTGTCCCACCTGTCTCCTGAAATGCTTGATATGACATAATCACCCCTAGCTCTCAGCCTTGGTGTTAGGTCCACTATACAGCACCTAGAAGACATTGACTATTTGACCTGAAGAAACAGCCTTCTGTTACTCCTGTCTTCTCCTGGAACTCTCATAACTGTTCACATTAACTCCAGGCAGGAAGTATATTGAGAATCTTTAATAAGCAAATTACAAGGACACTGAGCATAAGAACAGAAACCGGACTGACCAAATGACCCTGGCTATAGAGCAGTGCCAACGTTACAGATTCCATGGTAGACTGGCCTATGGGAGAGAGTTCCACTAAATCTGGGTGACTTCACTAACCATTTATACCACTAACTACCATCAACAAAAAAAGTCCAGCTTTTACTTCATTTGGCATTTTAGAATTTATATGGAAAAATAAGTCAACAAGTATAGTCCAGACAATTCTTAAAAAGAAGAGTAACTAAGAAGGAACTAAGCCTACTGGATATTAGAACATCCCATGAAGCCTCTATAATTAAAGGGTATTGGGCCAGCACATTTCATAGATTAAACCAGTGGAACAGAGTGGAAAGCGAGGAACTAGACCAAAGTACACAGAAATTGAGTGTCATATACAGGCCGCATCTCTAACCACTCAACATAAGATGAACTTCTTATTGTTATGTGCCATCGAGTGATCTGCAACTCATAGCGACCCTATGTGCAATAGCCATAAACCCTACTCTATCATGTGCCAATCTTATTGCCTCTGACACAACTACCACCATTATCCCAGTCACTGAGTCAATTCATCTCATCCAGGGTCTTCCTCTCTGGCACTGTCCCTCTACCCTCCCGCTCCAAGGACTGGTCCCTCCTTGCAACACGTCTGAAGCATGTCAGATGAAGCTTCAGAATCCTTGCTTCCAAGGAGCAGCCTGGTCTCACCCTCTCTAGGACTAATCTGTTTGTTCTCCTAGTAGTCCATGGTATATTCAATACTCTTCTCCAGAACCACAGCTCAAAGGCATCCCTGGTCGTGTCCAGATTTCTGATGCATAGCAAGTGATTGCAAAGACTATAGTTTATATCAGGTGCACCTTAGTCTCAAGACTGACATCATTGCTCTTCAATACTTTGGAGAGGTCTCTGACAGCAGGCTTTCTCAATGCAATTTGTCTTTTATTTTCCTGGCTGCTGGTACCAAGAGTGTTGATAGTGGAGCCAAGCAAACCAAAGCTGCTAACAATATCTTCACCATCTATCATCTTAAAGAACTATATTGGCACAATTGGGTAGCCATCTGGATATAAGTGAATTCCTACTTCATTCTCTATACAAAGTAAACTCCTAATGAGTCAAATATGTATAAATCATGAAATCATACAAGTACTAAAAGAAAGCCTGGGTGTGAGAAAATTTTTATTTCAAAAAATACTCTGGAGTTCAAATTCAGAAAAAATTAAGACAAACACTTTTGAGTGGCTAAAATCTAGAAAAAGAAACCTCTAATATGTATATCACAAATAAAAACTAATGTTCTTAATTTATAAGGAACTCCTCATCAGGACCTAAATAACATGCACAAATTGTTCACAAAGAAAACAACAAACCTTACCTCAGACCCTTTTCACTGCTCTTGAGTAGGAAACTACTCTCAGTGTCAACCCTCCTCTGGCCTCCCCATCCTTCTGCCACAGAGATGCTGGTAGGCTTGAAGCATCAGAGAAGCATGGCCTTTGGGTCAGAGCACAAGTCCTCATGCACTGTGCCACCAGAACACTAAAAGTTCTTAAGCATTTGAAAAGATAGTCAGCTTCAGGAATAATAGGGAACCGAAGACAACACAGAAATATTATTTCTCAGCTAGCTGTGGTGCTGGATAAGAGTGTTTAATATACCATGAACTGCCAGGAAAACAAATAGGTTCACCCCAGAAAGAGTGAGACCAGGCTGCTCCTTGGAGGCAAGGATTCTGAGGCTTTGTCTGACATACTTTGGGCATATTGCCAGGAGGGAGCAGTCCTCGGAGACAGATATCATGCTTGGAAGGGTGGAGGGACAGAGAAAGAGAGGAAGACCTTTGATGAGATGAACTGATATAGTGACTAGGATGATGAGGGTAGGTGTGTCAGAGACAGTAAAGTCGGCACAGGATAGAGCAGGTTTCAGGGCTGTTGTACATAGAGTCGCTATGAGTCGCAGGCACCTCTACGGCACATAACAGTAACAACATCACTCTACCATTGAGTCAGTACCGACTTTGTGACCCTTCATCAGGTGTCCGAGGCCATAAGTCACAAGGGGAAGACATTGTCCCATCTTTCACCTGAGTTGCTGGTGGTGGACTGAAACCACTGGAGACGTGTAGTCTCTGGGGTCAGCAATACAGTCAACAGCAGACTATGCCACCAGAACTGATAAAAGTGCAAGAGCTTTACAACACCTTCAGAGAAGGGTAGTGATTGTCTCATATGCTCCTAGTGTCAGAAGCAAATGGTACAATCTCTATGGAGGGAAATTTTGGAATACCTAACAAAATTATATATGCATTTACCCTTTGGCCCATTTCTAATGCTTCTAGAAATTTACCCCAAGGATAGATGGCCAACATAACAACAATAAAAAGAACACTGATTGCATCAAGGTAGTAGCAAAATATTGGAAACAACCTAGATATCCTTCATAGAATGCTCAATTGAACATGAACACAACACTTACCAAAAAAAAAAAAGAAAAAAGCTTTATATACTGAAGTGGAATGATTTTTCAGGCTATCTTGTTAAGGAAAAAAAGTATAGTATGCTACCTCTTATATTAGAAAGAAGAGCAAATATTGAACATATATATATATATATATTCACACACTAAATATGTACTAATGGAGCTGTGGTGGCCTAGTGGTAAAGAGTTGTGCTGCCAAGTCCACCAGCTGCTCCAAGGCTAGCTCCTCCCATATGATTTACAACCTCTGAAAATCCACTGGGAGGTCATTTATAAGTCAGTTCCAACTGGGGGCACATAACAACAATAGCAATAATGTGTCAAAATACTCAGAAAGATAAACCAGGAATTAGTGATTTGGTTACAGAAAGGGATGGGTAGAAATGATGTGGAATAAATAGGAATAATAAGATATCTCTTCTTTAAAGTTTTTTAAATAGAATTGTGGCTTTGAAACCAAATTATCTTTCACATACTGTAAAAAATGGAGTGCCAGGAGCACTTGAACTCTTCTAACTTCATGAGGGCTGACAGGATAAACATCATTAGCATTCACAGCCTGAAGGCAATGCTTTTAAGTTTCCACATGCCTCCCACACTCTATCTTTATCAGTTCTGATACAAGTGCTCTTCCCATGGCACTCTTCACTTCTAGGCTAGGTTCAATAGTTCATTGCAATGAGTACATAGAACTCATAGACCATTCTCACAATTATAGGGCTTACTGTTGTTGTTTTGTGCCATTGAGTCGCCTGTAACTCACAGCAACCCTATGTACAGCAGCTCTGAAGCCTACCCTGTCCTAAGCCAGACTCACTGATTCTGACACACCTACCTCCATTGTCCTAGTTTCTGTATCAATTAATCTCATCAGGGTCTTCCTCTCCTGCGCAGTCTCTCCACCTTTCCAAGCATAATGTCCTTCTCCAAGGACAGTTCCCTCCTGGCCACATGCCCAAAGTATGTGACACAACTTCAAAATCCTAGCCTCCAAGGAGAAATTTGGTTTTACTCTAAGACAGACCTGTTTGTTTCCTTTACTTTCCAACATTATGTTCAAGACTCTTCTGGACAAGTCAAAGACATTGATTCTTCTTCTTTCATCCTTAGTCATTGTCCAGCTTTCTGAAGCATAGCAACTAATTATGAAGAACATGGCCTGGATCAAGGCACACCTTAGTCTCTAGACTGACGTCGTTGTTTCTCAATACTCTGGAGAAATCCTTTAACAGATTTTTCTCAATGTAATTCATCTTTTGATTTCCTAACTGCTGGTGCCAAGAGTATTGATTGTGGGGCTGAGCAAGCTGTAATTGTTAACAACCTCAATCTCTTCTCCATCTATCACGGTGCTACCAAGTGGCCCATTAGGGAACTAAAAGGTTGCTCTTTAGGATTAAAACACCCAGGACATGGTTCTTTCCTCTTTTCTGAGGTGCCTCAGTGCTTCCAAGTCTGTTCCCTCTCTAGCCCTCAGCCTCAAAGATTTCTAGGTCAAGTCTTATAAAGATCTTTTTTTTTTGCTGCTCCAATTCCAATTTATTTTGCTCAACAGAATGTTTTTCTCTAAGAAGTATCTTAATTATAAATTATAAATCGTAAAAAAATTTTTGCCCTAAAATTACACAGCTAAAGGGAAAATAATTTTCAGTGTCACTATAACTAAGCAGTGTCACTATGCATAACTAAGTAGACTCAACTAATGATTAAAAAATTACATTCTAACTGACAGATCAAAGGCTTAAATGCTAAAAAGGCCTCTGTTATACTGTAAATATAACACCTTCTTTTCATTTGCCCCCATACATTCGCTCAATGTCTTTGAGGTAATGGTTCTTCAGTTCCGTTTCAGCTTGAAAGCATCAGTTACCAAACCAGTTTCTGGAGTCCATGGTTCTGGGCTTAAGCAGGCCTTGGTGGGAATTTCAAATCGCTCCAATTTCGGGGTAGCTGCAGCTATAAAGATCTTTTAGTTCTGTTGGGATGAAGGACAAAAAGCACTCCTCTTTGCTAGGAAGCCTCTTTCCCAAAAATGCTCATCTCTCTCGCTCTTTGGGCTGGGTCACCTATAGTTCTGTAGGGCAACAATCTTCTAGTTCTGTTGCCTCTGTGGCCACCATCTCTCTGTTGCTGCTTCTCACCATCTTGGGGCACCTTTCCCATGATGTTGTTGTTGTTGTTATGTGCCGTCGAGTCGCCTGCGACTCATAGCGACCCTATGTACAACAGCCCTAAACTCCGCTCTGTCCTGTGCCAATCGCACTGTCTCTGACAATCCCAACCCAATTATCCCAGTCACTGAATCAATCCACCTCATAGAGGGCCTTCCCCTCCTGCGCCGTCCCTCCACCCTCCCAAGCATGATGTCCCTCTCCAAGGACCGGTCTCTCCTCACTACATGTCCAAAGTAAGTTAGACGGAGCCTCAGAATCCTTGCCTCCAAGGAGCCACCCGGTAACCCTCTCCAGGACAAATCTATTTGTTTTCCTAGCAGTCCATGGTATTCTCAGTACTCTTCTCCAGCACCATGATACAATTTCTTATCTTTTATCTAAAGGAGGTGTTGGTGCAGATACCTTCTTCAATGCTGGTCCGCCATGAACCATGATGGTATAGAGATCCTACCCTGTCTCTGGAATGGCTCACTTTAAGCCTGGGGGTATAACAAAACTGGCCAATCATCATGTTAGTATTCTAGACACCTTATTTGCATTATCTCAAACAAGGATGCTGTATGTTCTATTTACATTATTATCAGGCTATCTAATCCCCTTGCTGTTTGATGTTGTCAAGTCAACTTTGATTTATTGTGACCCTGTGTACAACAGATCAAAACCCTGCCCAACCCTGCACCGTCCTCACAATCTACACTGTGCTTAAGCCCATTGGTGCAGTCATGGATCAATCCAGTTCACATGGATGAGGGCTTTCCTCTCCTTCTCTAACCCTCTGCTTTTTCAAGCATGACACTCTTTTCCAAGGACTGACCCCTCCTGATAACATATTTATGTATGTGAATGAAGTTTCCCCATCCTTGTCTCTTGGGAGCACCGTGGCTATATATGTCTTCCAAGACTGATCAGTTTGTTTTTTTGGCAGTTCATGTTATATTCAATACTCTTTGCCAACACCACAGTTCAAAAGTATCAATCTGTCTTCAGTCTTCCTTATTCAATTTCAAGCATATGAAGCACAAGTCTTTTAAACTGACATTCTTGCTTTTTAGCACTTTCAAGGGGTCCTTGACAGCATATTTCCCCAAAGCAGTATGTCTTTTGATTTCTTAACTGCTGCTCCACTGAGTATTGCCTGTGAATTCAAGTAACATGAAATCCTTAACAACTTCAATCTCTTCTCTCTTTATCATGATTTTTTTTCCTATGGGTTCAATAATGAGGATTTTTCTTTTCCTAATGTTGAGGTATAATCCATACTGAAGGCTGTAGTCTTTGATCTTCTTCAGTAAGTACTTCAAGACCCCTTTAGTTTCTACAAGCAAAGTTGTGCCATTTACGGAGCTCAGGTTGCTGATGAGTTTTTCTCCAACCCAGTGCCACACTTTTCTTCATATAATCCAATTTCTTGAAGTATTTGCTTCATGTGTATATTGAATAGATATGGTGAAAGGATACACAATTTATTTCCTCCTTTCTTGATTTTAAAGCATGCATTATCTCCTTGTTCTGTCTGAATGACTACTACTTGGTTCTGCATGAACACAGTTAAGTGGTCTGGAATTCTAATCCTCTTTTTTGGACTACAAACATCTCGCAATCCAGTCTCACACCCAGTCAAGCTGTGAGAGTTACACAGAACTATGACTAGAAGAGCTACATCCACTAACTCACTATATTACACACATTCAAGGCAATGACTCACCTCAGTGTCATCGAATTGGTTCTGATTCATAGCGAACTCGTATTGGGTCTCTGAGGCTCTAAATCACAGCAGGAGGGTACTGCTCATCTTTTTCTTGTGGCATCTCTAGTGGGTTCAAACTGCAGGAGACTTGCAGCCTTTGGGGTGCAACTAGCAGTGCAACTAGCTTTGGATGATGCCACCAGAGCTCCCATGCATACTTAAAAGATAAAATTAATTTAAAAACACTAAAATGGAGGTGGGGGAGTATATAGCTGTAAGGTGTGGTGCTGCCAACACCAGAGTTGCTCCAGGGGAGAAAAAGGGGCACTCTCCTCCCGTGCAATTTACAGCTTCTAAACACCCACTGCAGGGTCAGCTATGAGTCGTTTCCAATTCAACAGACCATAACAAACAACAACATATATATCACGTCTAATTACAGAGGTAAAAAAAAATAATCAGTGATTTTTGATCACTTTACTCTGCTATTCATCATGTCTTCAAAGGCTTATTATTCAGCAGTAGGTGGCCAGTCCTGCTTCTTTGACTAGAAGCTCTGCTGAAACTTGTCCACTGTAGGTGGCCCTGCTGGTATTTGAAATGCCAGCAGCATATCTACCCGCATCATTGCAACATGCAAACCAATACAATAGGGTAAGCTGACAGACAAGAGTCAGGAGGGTCAGAGGAGGAGAGGAAGGATCCTCAAGGGGATGGATTGGTATGATAACTGCAACAATGGGTGTAAGTACAGAAAGGATTGTGAGGATGGAACAGGATAGGGTCAGCCTTATACTTGTACATAGGTCACTAGGCGCTGCAATCAATTTGATGGCCACTAAACAACAATGGGAAAAAAAAAACAAAACCAAAAAACCCAGGACATTTTGCAAAACCACTGACTCCAGTGCCAAACAGGGAAAGTACAGGATGAGACAGCTTTTTGGCACTTCCTACGTAAGAGATTGCATAAGTTACTTTACATGTACACATGCTGTTGTTGCTGGGTGTCATCGAGCCCAGTACGACTCACGGCGACCCTATGAACAGCCGACCTGAGCCCCGCCCTACCTGTGCCATCCTCATCATCTAGACACACGGGAGCCCATTGCTGAAGTCACCGTGGTAGTCCATCTCATTGGAGGGCTTCCTCTCCTTCTCTGACCCTCCATCTTTCTAATCATGATGCTTTGTTGGTTTTCAATTTAGTGGGTTTTTTTTTTCATTTTATCTTTTAAACATGTAATATAGACTAAAGTGGTATAATTGTCAGTTTATTTTGTTAAGAAAAAAAAGCAAGGTACAAAAGGGTACAGCATGTGATGTTTTGCATACAAAAGAAGGAGAGATACACACACACACACACACACACACACACACATATACACACATATATATATAGACACACACACACACACACACATATGCTGTTATTGTTGTTGATTGCTGTCAGGTCAAGAATGAAGACCTATACTACCAAAAGCAATTTACACATTTAATGCAATCCCAATACAAATACCAACCCCATTCTTCAACGAGATGGAAAAGGCAATCTCCAATTT
>NW_006399759.1:5619562-5631334 GCF_000299155.1 Elephantulus edwardii
AGGGTAGAGAGAATAGTGCAACAATGAATGAATGGAAACCCAAAATCTCTGTAAATGTTTATGAAAATTAATAAAATATAATTATAGAAAAAAAAGAATGAAGACCTGAAGCCTTTCCATAATTATTGTAATTTCTCAAAGTTCATAGTTTTGAGAGGCATGTTGTTTAAGAAGTGGATGCCACTCCTGCATCCTAACCTGTCTTAAACTGGGAGCTCCACCAAACACTTTCTACCATGGGTAACCACAGCAGCGACTAAGATGATGGTGGCATTTCACTGGACACAGTTCCATTCTGTCATGCACAGGGTTGCTATGAGTTGGAATCAACTCAAAAGCACATAACAACAATCTCAACTCATTACAGTCAAGCCCAAACCAACTCGTAGCTGATGCTCCAGCAGGTCTTCAGAGGCTGTAAATCCACAGGAAGAGATTAGCCATCTTTCTCCTACAGTGTCACTAGTGGCTTTAAGCCACCAGAGAGATACCATCTTTGGGTCAGCAATGCACCTCCTTAACTCACTAGATCATCAGCACTCTTCAACTACCTATACATACAGAGTTATACCACACACATACAGAGAGAGAAAGAGAGAGATACACCACACACACATACAGAGTTTTCTCTTTGCAGAAAGAAAGCACAATAAAGAATATTCAATTATTGATGTGAATATGTCAAAAGGACACAGCAGAGGCTAGTTTAGAGGAGCCCTTATTTTGAACATTAAAAGTAATGACAAGGCCAAGCTCTTGTGGTTTAGTGGTAAGGAGCTGTGCTGCGAACATAGAGGCACATGGTTCAAATCCATCAGCAGCCTTGAAGGAGAAGGATGGGCAGTTATTTTGCATGTGATCTACAGCTTATGAAAGCCCACTAGAGGGTCAGCTATGAGTTGGTTCTGACTTGATGGTACACAATAAGAGCAGCATTTACCAAGTATGCAATTATACCATTAAATGCAAAATACCATTTCTAAAAAAATTAATTAACTGGGGGAGGGAGGTGGGGAGAGAGGGGAAAGTGTAATAATGAGTGAATGAATGAAAATCCAACTTTTCTGTAAACTTCTATTAAAAATCACAATTAAATAATAAAAAGTTAATGACAAGAATAGATTTATTGTTAATTAAAAAGATTATTCCGGAGCAATGATTTTGAAAAATACTACATAACTTGGGAGTGACTAGAAAGTATTATGCTGAGTGAACTAACTCAGTCTCATAAGGATAAATGTTGCATAAGAGCATTATTAAAAAATAGAAGGATAACCAATAAAACATGTGTAGGGACCTAATGGGGGAAGGGATGGGAGCAGAGGTATGAGGACGGGTACACGTGAACCCACAAGGTTGCACAATTTGTGAGTGGAGAGAGGGGGTTAAGAAAATGGGAAAGCTCTGGCAGGGACCTGAAAAGACAGGGTAATGAAGGGCATACTCCAGTGGTGATCAATTTTCTAAAATATGATGCATAGGAATCATTGTATGAAACACAATATGAATGAAGAATAGCGTGAAACATAATGTATACAAACCTTGTAAGCAAACCAATGTATTTTTTTTCAAAAAAGAATATTAAAAAAAAGATAATTCATCAATCCATACTGGTACTAAGAAATAAATGTAGGTAAAGTAGGGAAAGAATAAGAAATTCTTATTGCTGTTGTTGAGTACCGTAGAGTCAGAATCGACCCAGAGCTGACCTTCTCTGGGGTTTTCAGAGGCAGTTAATTGCATGAGAAGAGATTGCCCATCCTTCTCCTGCAGAACAACTGGTGGCCTTGAACTGCGTGCCTTTGAGATTGCAGCACAGCCTCTTGCCACTAGGCTACCAAAGCCAAAAAAAATGTAGACAGAAATAGAAACTATCAAGTCTTAAACCATTACAGGAAGGTCTGATTCAACCAAGATTCATCAGTGGATGCTAAAACCATTGAGTAAACTATTGCTGAGGGACAGGATATGAAGAAAACTAATGTACACCATCTTAACCAAATAATCAGACTTACTTATTGCTGTCAAGTAGGAACCAATTCATAGCTGACCCTTAAGTGGGTTTTCAGAGTCTGTAAATCACAGGCAGAGTTAGGGGGAGACTGCTCATTTTTCTCCATTAGATAAGCTGGTCGATTGGTTCATCTCTGAGTTGGCAGCACAACTCCCTACCCATTAAGCCACCAGAGAATCATCATTATTACAAAGGAACAAATTGGTATCAACAGCTTTCTAACATGATGCACTTGAGGGTACAACCCCATTTAAGTGCTATTCCTGCCAGAAAAATGTAGCCTGAATATATTGGGGGGGAAATAGACAAACCTGAAGTAAGGTACTTTCTGGAAAACAATAGGCCTAGACTTCTAAAATATCGATGTTAAAAAAGAGTAAATAAAAGGTTGATAAATTGTTGTAGATTAAATGCATTATATGATCTTTGATGGATTATGGTTAAATAAAACCAGTATT
Source organism: Elephantulus edwardii (assembly GCF_000299155.1). Taxonomy (NCBI): domain Eukaryota; kingdom Metazoa; phylum Chordata; class Mammalia; order Macroscelidea; family Macroscelididae; genus Elephantulus; species Elephantulus edwardii. The sequence goes on from NW_006399759.1 coordinate 5,622,035, forward strand.
CGAATAACTGAAGGAATTTGGGTATGATCTGTATATGAGCTAATAGTACTGCATTACTTCCATCTTCCTGAATGTGATAATTATATTGTAGTTATGTAGGAGAGTCCCCTTGTTCTCAAGAGACACATACTGAAGTAATTAGTGCGAAGTGTAGTGATATCTCCAATTATCTTTCAGATGATTCAGGCGAAAAGAGGAAGTTTAAACAAATGTTCATGATTGGTGAAGCTAGGGAAAAGCATATGGGTATTCACTGTATTATTCTTGCCATTTTTCGGCAAGTTTGCAACTTTTCAAAATAAAAGTGTGGGCAGGGTTTATATCACAAATGTGTCTACAACTAAAAATTTTAAAGCCTCAATGCACGACTCGTTATTTCAAGCCTTCCAGTACATTTAGAAAAAGAATTATCAGCACTGACTTAGCAAAAGACAGAAACCAGAAAATGTAACAGATTTGACTATGGAAAAAAGAAAGAAAAGAAAACTTCTCTACATTAAAAAGATATAAATAGCCCTCAGGAATGGGAACTAGTATTTGTTCTTTTCCAAGACACTCCAGCTGCTTCATAGGAAGCATTTAATCCCATTCAAGGACTCGGCCTACCTTGACAGACAAAAATTTCACTCATTCCTCGTGTGTTAAGTGCTACTTACCCTCCCAAAACAACCTGTTCTCAATAACAACTTCCTACGTCGATATCAGGCTTAAACTCACTTGCCACTGATTTAATCTGTGTTTTCAAGATAATTGATTGAATTTTTAGCCTTTTAAAACTAGCATCTCTCTATTATTTCCCAGGAGAAAACATTCCATAAACCTCAAATGTGAGGGGAGCCGACACTACTTGGGGCTACTCCCAGAAGGCATAGCTGCCTTCTTCAGACACCCCGTGAAGGCTACACTTCCTACAACAGAAGTCACATGACTGAACAAAGGTCATCCAAAGCATTTCTCTGATCCTACCAGGAGCCATGAATGGCACAACTTCTCCTCAGGAAGCCCAAGAAATTATGCTAACCTGATTCATTGAAGTTATCACGGACAATATCAAAGCCCTTCATTTCCTCTGTGCCAGGATCACTATAAGTCAACTCAGCAGCATCTAACAAAAGTAAAAAATGAGTTTTTATTTATAGCAAATATTTATAACTGCACCTATTTAAATATTCCAGGGCATGTAGGATTAGTCTAAAAAGAAACAAAAGTTATCTGATCTCAAAAGCAGATCCAGCTAGATTTTGGGACATTCTTTCTTTACCTAGGTTTTATCACCTAAATCCTTAAGACCTGTCAAAAATACCAGTAATTATTGTGTAAGACAGCTCTGGTGGCCTACTGGTAGGGAATTGTGCTGCCAACCCAAAGGCAGGCAGTTCAAATCCACCAGCCCCTCCTCCAGAAAAAGATGAGCAATCTCTTCTCATGATATTTATAGTCTCTGAAAACCTACTGGAAGGTCAGCTATGAATTGGTTCCAACTCAATGGCATATAATGACAATAATAATGACTGTATTTTTGTTAGCAGCAGTTGGCTAATATATCCTATCAATATTCTGAAATGCTCCATCACAGTCATTGTCCTATCAAATTATTAGTTTAGATTAACATAACATTCAATGGCTGGATAGGATGGGTTCATATTTTGTGGCCTAACTTTATCTTTGCTTGTTAAAAGATCAAGAAAGAGAAAAGCAAACCTTGGCATGTAGGAACTGGCATAACATTCACATCTAAACCATGATATTTTCCTGTTGGAAACAACTTCAAAGAAAGACAAATATCTGACAGGCTCATGCTCTGACTGTGATAAAGTGACTCATAAAAAACAAGACCAACACCCTGTGGTCACAATGAAAACTACAAAGTATCTTCATTTCACAGATAATACAAGTGATTGCTGCTGCTTTACAAATCTCAGTTTAGGGTTTGTGGTTGTGCACCACTGAGTCAGAACTGAGTCACAGCTGACCCGCCAGCAGGTTTTCAGAGGCAGTAAACCATAGTGGAGGAGACTGCCCATCTTTCTTCCACTGAGCTGCTGGTGGATTCAAACCGCCTGCCTTTGACTTGGCAGCACAGCTCCTACCCACTAGGCTACCTCTTTATTAATAAAATTTATTTATCTACCCAACCATGGATTGCTACCTAGTAGCGTCCAATCCAAAGCAAAGCTCTACAACTTTGAACTCTGCCAAATCACTCCCTGCAAGCCTAAATCCACAACAACTCAACTCATCGCCGTTGATTCTGAACCAACTCACCACTTACCCTCCATCACATCTCTGAGGTTGTAAATCGCCTTTCTTCCCCCAGAGCTATTGCATTCAAACCGCCAGAGAGGCATGGCCTTTGAGTTAGCTGGGTAACTCCCTATGAACTATATCACAGAGTCCCCCACAAAAAACTTGAAACCCATAAAACACCAAACCCACTGCCATAAAGTCAATCCAACTCACAGGGACCTTCCCTTGGGTTCCCAAGGTCATACTATTTAAAGGAAGGAGACTGCCCCTCTGTTTCCCCCAGAGCAGCTGGTAGATTTGAACCACTGACTCCAGGGCAGCTGGTAGATTTTTACCCCTTTTGCTCAGCAGCACAACATGCTACATCGTATGCTGTCAGTTCCCTTAAATCTTTGAAATATTTTCAGTATCTTCTGCTTCAAGCTGTTTCAGGACTCCCCAGAATAGCTACTCTCCTCTCCCTTTATACAACAAGCAATAAATTCAACTTTGTTGAGATAAAAATTAAATCTAAAAATTAAAATTTTTAAAAATAATTTGATAAGTTTGGATTTTAAAAGGCAAAGGGAGAATATATGCTTATGTATTATATATATGAGAGCAATCTGGAACAAGGGATGCATTGCAGGGTGGGTTAGGGGAGGGGGAGGGAAGGGAGGAGAAAATGTACAACAAAGAATAAATAAAAGGAGGGGGAAAGGCAAAGGGGAAACACCCCAAAATAAAACTACAAAACAGTAAGAAAAAGGTAAATACTCAAAATAAAAATGAGGGGCAAATATGAAGAAGCAGTACCTGAAAGGAACAATTCAGTGGTTAGTACATAGTTTGTTTTTTTTCTTTTCCAGTACATATCTTTAAGTAGTAAATCTCATAGTAATTCAAGAAATAGACATCCAAACAACACTGAAATGTCTTGTTGTTTTTCACTTTACTGACTGCTGCTGCTGTTATGTGCCTTCAAGTCACCTACAACTCATAGCGACCCTATGTACAACACCTCTGAAGCCTGCCCTGTCCTGAGCCAGTATCATTGTCTCTGACACACCTACTCCCATTGCCCCAGTTACTGTATCAATCCACCTCATCCAGGGTCTTCCTCTCTTGGCCTGTCCCTCCACTTTCTGAGCATGATGTCCTTCTCCAAGGACCAGTCCCTCCTGGCCACATGCCCTAAGTATGTGAGACAGAGCTTCAAAACCCTAGCCTATAAGAAGAGACTTGATTTCACCTGCTCCAAGACACACCACAACAACACTTACTGACTAGCAAAGATTAAAAGAGCAATGTCACCAGTGTTAATGAAGGTATATGAAATAGTTTAATGGTTTGCTGTTTTACAAACTTCTTTGAAGGGCATTATAGATTGAATCATGCCCCCTCAAAATGAGCTGGAATTCTACTCTTCTCTGTGGATGTAATCTAATGTAAAGTAATCCATCAGTTGAGACCCCAGTGTATGCAGAATTTGCTCAGCTTGGTTTGTGGAAGGAAGTTCTGGAGACGTAGGCTCTATGGATCTGTGCTGCTAACACAAAGGCCGTGCCTCTCAAACAGGTCGGATCCACCAGCAACACCATGGGAGAAGGAAGGGCCATCTCCTCCTGCGTGATTTGTAGCCTCAGATACCCAGTGGAGGGCCAGCTACGAGTTCATTCTGACTCTCTGGCAATGAAAGAGAGGCAGTTTTGTGGAGGCTCACCCTACAGCCTCTGTCCTTATAACCCCTTGTTGCAGATGTGACCTTCTCACTTCCAGTACCTGGATGAATCTTCCTTCATATTCAAAGAAGAGCAGTGGCCATGTGATGCTGATGATAGTGGGAAAGAGCTTCTTCAGAAGGGTCTAATGAGAAGGAGAGAGATACAGAAGAGGCATCTGTAGGAAGGCCTTGCTGTGACTGTCACCCCAGTCCCTCTCCCCAAGGCTGGACCCTCATCGGCAAAGACTGTCCCACAGTACTGTGTGCTAAGGCCTGGACATTGGCTTTCTTCTCTTTCACCTGCTCCACCAGTGTCTGCACCTCTGTGAGGTTGTCTAAGAAAAAGAGAGCGCATCAGAGGGTCCAGCTACTGAGCTAAGTTTCCATTTCTCATCTAATCGGGACACTCGCTCTGTCTTTTGCAGCTGTCCTAAAATCCAGAAAAACTATAACTCCTACTTTCACCGCCCTACTCACCCTACTGTTTCCAAACTTCCCTCTCACCACCCAGTGTGAATATGAAGATCACAGTGTCAACTTCCGTGAGGGACGCCAGGACGGACGTCAGGAAGTCCTCCTGGGAGAAGGAAAAGTGAGGACCTTAGAGCAGAAGAATATGAGAGTTCCTTCCACAACAAAACATCAGATAGACCAGCAGACTGGAGATGACCTGCAAGGACATCTCACACACAGCCCTCTCATGTACAAATGTAGAAAAATGAGGTCCAAAGAGATGAAGCATTTTGCTCAAGATGCTGCAGCAAGTCTGTGTAAGAGCTGTGGATCCCAGTCAGGTGTTGCGAGTAACTTGCCCCTCTCCAGCCTGCCCTGAAGCCTCCTGACCTCTAACTCCAGACTATCCCATCACACTCCCACACTCGCTGCACCTCCCCTTTCTCCTAACCCGCTTCACACCAGTGACCTTCACTATTTCCCCAAGTCCTGTTCTCTTCCAACCTGATCGATGAGCTCAGCCTTCTGGTTAAACATCTCACTGTGATCGCTGATAAGAAAGCCACGGAAGTCTCAGAAATCTAGGAAGTTTAAGGATAGGAAGAAAATGGTGGATTTTTGTAGAAAAGGAAAAGTCCTACGCTTATTGAGCTCCTTGATCAAGAGCTCTAAAGAGAAAGACAGGCGTCTCTGGATACAGGGAAATTTAGGGGGGAACAGGATGAGAAGCAAAACAGAGGAGAGGTTGTAGGAAACACAGGAGTGGGAGCTAAGGGAAGCAGGACTGATTTGGGGTCAAGTAGGCATTGGGCTGAAATGCCTCTTTGGCAAGGGAACAGGGATACTGAATGAGGAAACTTCATGTATCGGGAGTAAAGAAGTGTTTAGACAACGGATCCGTTTTTATCATGTGGAATCAAGAAGAAAGGCTGGAGAGGGTCCTACCAGCACCAAAGGTGCGGATGCATTCTACTCCATCCATGATGGCGATTGATGCCAAGGGTCTGCCAGCCAACCAGGTGCACCCGGCCGTTCTTCTCCAGGCTGAGGACGGGCCAGCAGGCAGGACGTGAGAGGCAGGATCACAGAGGAAAGAGGTCAGAGATCAGAGAAAAGTACAGGGCTATAAAATTTAACTGTGTTCACCAGGAACCTCTAACACGCTGACACTGCCCATTGCCATGCCTCAGAGAATCTCCCCTGCCCCCAGGAAGCTCCCTATCTGGTCACCTTTCCCCTCCAAACACCCGTGCACACACCTGGTGCTGGCTTGCTTCATCAGGGCTGCGATCTTGGGACTTTGGTTGTAAGTCACCTGATGAGCCTGTTCAAATGTCCTCAAGATTTCCAGGAGGCATCCGAGAGAACAGCCTTTAGTTTTTAGGGAAGGCTCAGTAGTCTTCAGTAGACACCTGAGTACCTCCCCTCAGGGAGGAGAGGAAGCACGATTCCCTTAACATGAGATCTTACTAGTCCCTGATGGAGACACAGCAGGCTGTGGTCAGGAGGGGCAGACTGTAAAAACACAAAGAAAAGCATCAGAGGAGAAAGGAAGCTCGGAATTCTGATCTCAAGATCATGAAGCATTTGAAAGCTAATCTAGTATTAGACTAGAGACCCTGGGGAGGGCAGCAGACCTAGAACAGGCTCAGCTTATCCCTGCAAGATCATCCTCACATCAAAGGATGCTCTGAAGCTAGATGAGTTTGGATGTCTTACACTGTCTGGGACTCCAGCTCCATTGGAAACAAAGCGGACTGGCCACGTAGAGGGACAGCACTGTTTGTATGCCTGTTCCTTTTCCAGAGAAGTGGTAGTCCCTCCATCTTTCTACTCCCAACCTCTTCTCTAGATCTGAACCTCTCATGCCCCCACTGACACCATCCCTCCCTCTCTCCAATGAGATGCAGCTCGGCCCTAGCTTTCAAGCCCCCACCTCACTGACCTTTCTCTCATCCACATCTCCTTACCTCTGAGAGGCTGCGATGCCCCGGTCCATGGTCTTGTGGGTTGCCAGCAACAAGGTTTCCAGCAGGATCTTGGTGGCACTTCCACCTTTCATCCGGGAGGAGCCGCTGAGGCCCTCAGGCTGGGGAGGCAAAGACATCCGGGAGATATGGGAGAGGAAGGAGGATGAAAAGGCTGCTGGTTAGTAACCAATGAACATGCAGTGTGCCCCCCCAAACCCTCGTGTGCTGTGAGGAGGCATGCAAGGGTGAGGGCTTCGCTGAGAGAACAGGAAGCGAGGGCAAGCCACCTCGGATCATTTCTATGGTACAATCAGGATTCTGGGGGTGGGGAGGATAGTGTTTTTCAGAGTGTGGGCTTCTTTCTGAGAACTTACTTCCCACTCTGTTCCCCAACATTTCTTTAGGGTAGTTTGTCAGTCCAAACAGTCTGAGCCACGTGCTCTAAGACAGACAAATGAAGCAGCCACAGTCAGGGTACAGATATGTAACACAGCACACCAGACCGAAAAGAGATTACAGCAGACAGGTTGATAAAAATAGTGACTGAGAAAGGAAAAAGTGAACAGTTTGCAGAAAGGAAGAAAGAGAGATGAGCAGCTGGGGGATGAAACACAGGGAGCTGGTATGTGATATGGAAACCTTGCCTTCTCAGCTCGCAAAAGGAAGATACAGGAGAATGGCACGGATATGCCCGTCCTTGGCTGGGGAAGACTCTTGGACAAGTACATTGTTGTGCTTGTGTGCCATCAAGTGGAACTGACCCATAGCTGGCCCTCCAGGGGGTTTTTAGAGGCAGTGAATCACACAGGCTAAGATCACCCACCTTTCTCCTGCAGAGCAGCTGGGGGATTTAAATGATGTGCCTTTGGTTTAGCAGCACAGCTCCTTACCACTAGGCCAACAGAGCTCTAGTTGTTGCTGTTAGCTGCCATCGAGGCGAATACTTACTTACCCATAGCGACCTTATGAACAACTGTTCTGAATTCTGTCCTATCCCCTGCCATCTTCACAATCTCCGACATACTCAAGCTCACTGCTGTAGTCGCTATATAAGTAATGCTAAAAACACTCTCAAAACATTAATAGGTAAGGCAAAAAAAAACTCATTGCCATCAAGTCTGAACTGATTGGTAACTGACTATAGCAGTTTCTCAGGGGCTGTAAATTACACAGAAGACTGCCCATTCTCCCAAGCAGCAGCTAGTGGATTCGAACCACTCATCTTTGAGTTGGCAACATAACCCCTTACCCACTCAACCACCAGAGCAGTCCTAGTGCGTTACATTGTTCTGTGTCATCAAGTCTATTCCAACTCATGTTGTTGTTGTTGTAGTGTACACCACAGAGTCGGAACCGACCCATAACTGACCCTCCAGTGGATTTTTAGAGGCAGTTAATTGCACAGGAGGAAAGTACCCATCCTTCTCCTGAAGAATAGCTGGTGGATTCGAACCATGTGCCTTACTCACAGCGACCCTACATGAAAGAATAGAACTGCCCCACAAGGTGTCCTAGGCTGAAATCTTTAAAGGAGCAGATTGCCAGGACTTTCCACCTTGAAGCTGGTAGTGGGCTTGAACTATACAACTTTTGGTTAGAAGTCAAACTGTTAACCACTGTGCTACCAGATCTCATGAATTTTAGTAAGACTTGCCCACCATTCAGAGGAGGTAAAAAGGAACACAGCACTGGAGGCTAAGCAGGTCTATCTAATTTTGGAGAGGACTAAAAAGTGCAGAAGAGTTTAACAGCCCATTTTTGACATTTTAACACATAAAAGAAATACATAAGGGAATTCACCATTGTAAGCAACACTTTCCACACAGATACAAAAATCCCTCTTAAACAGAAATTGCCCTGGAACATTTATAAGGTTTAAGTGAGGTGGCCTAGTGGTAAGAAGCTTTGCTGCAATCCCAAAAGCAGGCAGTTTGAATCCACCAGCTGTTCCAAGGGAGAAGGATGGACAATCTCCTCCCATGTTATTAACTGTCTCAGAAAACTCACTGGAGGGTCTGCTATAGATCAGTTCTAACTTGATGGCACACAACAACAATAAGAGATGAGGAGTCCATCTTAAAGACTGACAATTGCTGTGCAATCAGAACCTTCTCACAGCTGACGCTTCAGTGGGTTTTCAGAGGCTGTAAATCGCACAGGGAGCGATTGCCCATCTTTCTCCTGAGGAGCATCTAGTAGATTTGAACCATGTGCCTCGGGTTTGTATCACAACTCCTTAACCACTAGGCCACCACAGCTCAAAGTGAAAAGTAAGAATTTTAAACCAAAAAAGGTAAAAGAACAAAATTTTTTGTACAACACTGTAACTGATGCAATGCTTCAGAAACCTGAAAAGATGTAACAAAATCTAAAAGCATAGGCCCTGAGGAAATGGTAAATACTCCCAAAATGCTGGCGGAAAGAGAGAGAGGATGAACTGTGTGTACCTATGAATGTTATCCTTCTGGCAAAGGGATTTCTTTATTCTGTTAATGAGCCATGCCAGAGTAGAGTAGGTCCTAAATAAAATTACTTCTGTTGCTGTTGTTGTTGTTGTTATGTGCTGTCGAGTCGCTTGCGACTCATAGCGACCCTGTGTACAACAGCCCTAAACTCCGCTCTGTCTTGTGCCAATCTCACTGTCTCTGACACTCCCATCCCAATTATTCCAGCCACTGAATCAATCCACCTCATAGAGGGCCTTCCTCCCCTGCACTGTCCCTCCACACTCCCAAGCATGATGTCCCTCGCTAAGGACCTGTCTCTCCTCACAACATGTCCAAAGTATGTTAGACGGAGCCTCAGAATCCTTGCCTCCAAGGAGCCACCCAGTTTAACCATTTCCAGGACAAATCTGTTTGTTTTCCTAGCAGTCCATGGTATTCTCAATACTCTTCTCCAGCACCACAGCTCAAAGGCATCAATTCT
>NW_006399759.1:5633474-5668815 GCF_000299155.1 Elephantulus edwardii
TGTTGGTGCATATATTTGAATGATAGTGGTATTCACTGGACTTCCTTGTATGCATATAGATATTATCCTGTCACTGACAATATTGTACTTCAAGATGGATCTAGCAATGACGTTTTTAACTATGAAAGCAACTCCATTTTTCCTCACCTTTTCATCTCCAGAGTAATATATCATACCGAGACCCTACCCCAATGGCAGGATTGAGAACGAACCCTTCCTGTTTCTCCTCAAGTTTCTGCATCCTTTCTGCTACTTGGCGGAACGTTGAACTCCAATCTTCAATGGGATCGTTTCTGGGGTCCAAAGACAGACAAAGGTGAGAGGACTGTCTGGAGCATTAAAGGGAGAACTTCACATGCACGTCTGGATCAAAGACCAGATTGGGCTGGGGCATTGAGGTCAATAACGTCACAGAGCTCACAGAGGCACCTTTAATAAAATAGCCACCAAATTAAGTCCAGAACATAACCAAGTGCTCAATTTTAAAATCCAGCCCAAGACTAGCACCTTTCATGTCCTTTGAATGTGTCACTGCCAAGGCTGCACTCGCCACACCCTTGGTAGATCCCTGGAGGAATGTCTGTCTTCCGAATGTCAAAACTGTCAATTTTTTTGGTCTTAAGGTCTATCAAAAGCCTTTCCCATTCATGAAATAAATTCTGAAAATTCCCCGAAACATGAAACTGAAGAAGGGCTAACAGTTTTTAGTGAGGAAACCAAGCAGAATGATTCCCTCAAGCACCTAACAGCAGACAAACATTCTTTGAGTGAATTAATCAGGACAAAATAATGTATTAATGAGACAGGAAAGCTGCCAGCTTGTTATCTACTTAGGTTCTGTCATGGATTGAATTGTGTCCCCAAAATATAAACTGAAGTCCTGGCTCCTGCACCTATGGATGTGATGATTTCTTTATTATGTTAATGAGCCATGCCAGAGGAGTGTGGGTCCTAAACCAAATTGCTTCTGGGTTATTTTTAAAAGCAGAAAAGGTACAGGGATATACAAAGGAAGAGAACAGATACCACGTGAGGACCTGTCACATGGGAAAGGGAACATCAAAGATGGCTACAAAATGATAGTCACAGAAGGAATAAACACAACTGAAGCCCTGGTTTCGACTTTTAGCCTTCACAACTATGAGAAAAAGAACTCTTTAAAGCCTCCCATTTGTGGTATTTCTGTTACAGGAGCAGTTTTGGGTAAGTGAAGGAGGCACAGACCATGGACTCTTACAGAAAGGATTTTCTCATAGAAATGGCCAAGATTAATGGTCTGTTGGTATCCGCAATGCTAATCTCCCTAGTTACCCTGTGAGCCTGGAACTGAACTCACTCCTGTAGCTCAACTTTCATACAATACTAGACAGGCTTATAAGGTGAGCAATATCTTAGCTCAACCATATGTAGAAGATTGAGAAGACAGCATTGTCCAGGGATAAAGCTCAAAAGACAGAAAAGAAGTAGCTAGAAGGATGTATGGAAACAAGAATCACAGAGAGGAAACAGGAAGAGTAATGCTGGAATCAGTTTCATAAAACAAAATGCATATGAATGGTTGAATGGAAAACTATTCTGGAAATTTTTCACTCAGATCACAATAACAAGTTTTAAAAGAAAAAGAAAGAGGATCTTCTATCGATGATCTCTAATAACTTTACTTGCGAATGATTTGTGAATCACCTATTGTGGTACTATCTGTACATGGCATCTCTAACTTCCCTTATCAGGCCATCGCTGCAAAATTCTATTGGTTTTTTAAAATCTTTTTCAACTACGTAACATCTAGGGCAAACAAGTTTCAACTATTTCATACGCATTATGTAAGGTGTTTCTTATAATTTGTCCTCAAACTACTTATGAAACTTCCTAGAGACTGAAGTCCCTCATAAACCAGGAGAGGAGACAGTGTCCACATTGTGTGGGTTAAAACAGAGATTCTTAAATTTGGCTAAGTAATCAGATGCACCTGGGGAGCTTTGTTTTTATTAATTACACATTTCTGGGTACCACCCCCATCCTGAGATTCAAATTCAGTAGTTCTGGAGAGGATGCCAACAATCTGTGTTTTTAAAAAGCCTCCCAGACGACGGGGAAGATCAGCCAAGTTTGGGAGCCACTGATTTAAGAACAACTGGAAGATCTCCACGCCTACATTGTTTGAAATTCTTCATTTCACTTAGTCACGGTGCCTGAAATTAGCATCCGCTGCAGCAGATCCATTCTGGTGATAGAGAGTCCTCCGTTAAAAGGATCAGGGGTCAAAGTATCTTGGACTCATTCGCACTTTTGTATGAATTATCCCACAAGTCTAGAAGCTAGGGGTTCAAAATTAGTAACTCCACGAGAACCCAGCTTGCCCTTCATCCCCCAAGACCACCCCAGGATTTAGATACACAAAGCTCTTCATGAATAATCAGTAAACCTTTGCTGAAATACCTCTGATGCCAAGAAACCCTAAGCTTCATCTGGTGGCCCCAATCTGGCTATGTGTCAAAATCAGGGATGCTTTTTTTTAAATTATTATTATTTACAGGGATGCTTTTTAAAAACAAAACAAACCACCCTGATACCCTAGGGCCTCACCTCATACCTATGAAGCCAGACCTCTTAGATGTGTACTTGGCACTCTGCTTTCTTCCTTATTTCTTTTAACACTCCCCAGGCAGCTCATCCACACAACCACATAGAAGCACCTCTTGGCTAATGTATTGAACCATTTTGACCAGGCAAAATGGCCATTTAGGACGAGAGTTTGAGAAAAGTGAACCAGATAGAGGATCAGAGGGGTCTTAGGGCTACTTAGAAGGATGAGGCAGAATGGGCACTGAAATAAGGCAGCTGGACAAAGAGGAGTATAGGACTGCTCAGGACCCACAACTCCTCCCTTGAAAAGAGGCTGCTTGCACACACCAAATGAAAGAACAGATCTTTGTGGTATGTTTTCTTGACTCTCTTGCCCATCTTTCCTTTTTAAAATTTTCTTTACTGAATTATCCATGCAGTAATCCATTTGCCTATTCACACCCTGTTTTGAATGTATATTGTTTTACATTTTATGCATCCTTTGTAAGCGGCCCTCAGCCTTTTCTGAGACAAAGAAGAGGATTAAGAAACGGAAGAATGAATCAGGAAAACCTCATAAGCTAGAGGCACCCCATGTTTACTTTGCTATTCTGCAATTTGACGAACAAGACCCTACCCCTTGTGCTCTCTCCTCTGTGATTATATAGACTTTGACTGCACTGCTCCAAGCTTCCCCCAGAGTTTGGACGAACCACCATCTTTCATGGCAGCAGGCTCACCTGGCCATGCTGACAGGGTTGAAACCAACCAGGACTGGCAAGAAGACAGCTGGGTTATCCATGCAGTAGTCCATTTGGCCTGCCACAAAGGGAGCCTGGTGGAGGGAGGGAAAGTGATGCCCAGAGATCAAGTGCCTCAGAATTTCCAGAATGTGTGTTATAAATGCAGATTCCTGGGCCCAGTTAAAATCCACTGAACCAGAATTTGAAGGGGCAGGTCTTACCTTGTCCCGTCATTTTTAACAATCTTTCAAAGGAAGCTGTATGCACATATGGTTGAAAAACTATTTAACTAAGGTGTAAGCTCCTTGTGTGCCCGTTCTGTTTGAGATGGCCCATTCTCCTTCTGTACCTTCTTCAATACCCAGCACTGCTGCGATCTAGTTTCTGATTCATAAGTTCTTACACTCAGCTGCAGAGCTGAGAGGAAACGTGGAGCCACTGAGGCCAGTGCTTCTCAAACAAACTACATAAGGCTCTGCTTAAGAAGCTGGGCTGCAATCCCCATAGGCATGAATTTAAAGTCCACTGGCTGCTCCATGGGAAAAGAATGTACAGTCACCTCCTGTGCGATTTGTTGCCTCTGAAAACCCACTGGAGGGTCAACCATGGGTTGGTTATGTTAGATGGTACACAACAACAACTGGTTTTGTAGATTTTTTTACTCAATAAGTCTGGTTCATCCTAGAGAGGGTGAAACCATGCTCCTCCTTGGAGGCAAAGATTCTGAAGCTTCATCTGACATTCTTTGGACATGTTGCAAGGAGGGTCCTGTCCATGGAGAGGGACATTATGCTTGGAAAGGTGGAGGGACAGTGCAGGAGGAAAAGACCCTCTATGAGATGGACTGATTCAGTGACTGGAGAAATGGGATTAGGTGTGTCAGAGACAGTAAGGTTGGCTCAGGATAGAGCAGGGTTCAGAGGTGTTGTACATAGCATCGCCATGAGTTGCAAGCAACTCAACGGCACATAACAACAAGTCTGTAGGGTCCAAGATTCTGCATTTCCTAGGAGTCTCAGAGTGCTGCTACTGCTGACATTTTTAGGTAGCAAGGGATCAATTTGCTTTGGTAAAGCTCAGAGGGTAAATAGTTCTGACTCTGTGAATCCTGTGGTCTCTGTTGCAACTCCCCAGCCCTGCCATTGTAGAGGAAGCGGCCAGGGGTAATATGTAAATAAATGGGCATGGCTGTATTCCAATCAAACTTTAGCCAAGTTCAAAAACAGATGACTCATCAGATTGGTTGCTGGTGTAGTTTGTTGACCTGTGAACTGGTATTTCTATCTTGATTGTTGAATGGATTGATACAGTTATTCAATGAAAGATTCCTCTACCTTCTCTCATTCATACAACTAGGTCCAAGTTAAAAACCAAACCCACTGCTGTGAGTTGATATGGACTCACAGAGACTCTCCTTTGGGTTTCCGAGGCTGTAAATCTTCACAGGAGGAGACCGTCCAACTTTCCCCTTCAGAGCAGGTGGTGGATTGGAACACCTGACCTTTTGGTTGTAATGTAACATATAAGACACTAGATCACCAGAGCTCCTGAGTTCAAGTTTGTTATTGTTATGTGCCATCAGAACCTACTCATAGCTGATCCTCTAACAGCTTTTCAGAGGCAGTAAATCACATGGGAGGAGATTGCTTGTCTTTCTCCCATGGAGCAGCTGGTGGATTAGAACCATGTGCCTTTGTGTTGGCAGTGCAACTATTTACCACTAAACTAGATTAAAACCAAAATGTTGTTGTGTACCATAGAGTTGGAACCAATCCATAGTTGACCCTCCAGCAGGTTTTCAGAGGCAATTAATTGCACAAGAGGAGACTGCCCATCCTTCTCCCATGGAGCAGGCAGGTGGATTTGAACTGCACACCTTTGAGGCTGCAGTGCAGATTCTTGCCACTAGGCCACCAGAGCTCCTTGTACAGGCCCTTCCTGCTTTCTAGTACCCACTCCATCAGATCTGTCTTCCATGCTATCCCATTCCCACCTGTAAAGTTATTGCACCTGGCTTCACACTCACAGAGAGTCCTACGGAAATCCCAATGACGATCACCCTCTTCTTTCCAGCAGCCACCTAGGAGAGGAAGGTGGGTGAGGCAGTGACTCTCAGTAGGATTCCAGGGTGCACATCTATCATGTAGGAAGGGGGTACCCTTTCACTGAACTATTGGAGACGAGCAGAGAGAAGTCTGATTGAGGCTCAGCGGAAAGCACAGACCTTTTTTCAGCTCCTCAATCCCATGCAAGGCACTGTCTTCTGTTCCCTCCCTAGAGGCCACGACAAACCTAAGAGAACAGACTCAGGTCAGGTAGTGGCACAGGCTGGACAGGAAGAAGCCTGCGGTTTATCTGGACAGGCTGCATTTCAAGAAGGGAATGAAGGGGAAATGATCACAGAGTGATCACCCCTGTTAACTGGACACTGTGCTGGTTGCCCTGTTTGTCAGTTATGTACCATCAAGTCGGAACTGACTTGTAGCTGGCCCTCCAGTGGGTTATCAGAAGCAGTAAATCACATAGGAGGAGATTACCCATCTTTCTCCCAAGGAGCAGATTTGAACCATGTGGCTTTGGGTTGGCAACACAGCACCTTACCATTAGGCTACCAGAGTTCCTAGTTGCCCTGTAGGACAGCAAAACTCAAATACCTCCAAGGGCCAGTCAGACAACAGAAGTATGTGAAGTGGGGAAAGCAAGAGGCAGAAGGAATGGAAGGTGGGGACCAAGGCAAACTGGACATCTTTTCTGTCCAAAGACATTCAAATCCAAATAATGATTCTTTAAAAGAATCATTCAGGCCAATTAAATAATCACAGAGGCCATCGCCTACCTGTCACCTCCTGCAAAGAGGTAGGTGTAAAGAGGTTTCTGTCCAAGACCTTTAATCAGCTGGTTAAAGGAGACCTGTTTGGGGAGAAGTAATTACAGCAAAAGAATAAACTGTCTTGGATTTTTAACTCTTAGTCTCAGAGACTATATGTCATTCTCTTAGGTTGCTGCTTAACTCAATACTGCTTGGAATATGACATTTACAGCTTCAATTCTGAGATCATTAACCCCAATGAAATGTAGAAATTGACCACAGACTTCTTGTTGAGTTTTTTTTAATTTACATAAGTGACAGTGTATACAACAGAAGGCATTAATTGTGAGGGTGCCACAGAACTGGGCAATACTTCCTTCTGTATGTGAAATGGGCCAAGTGTAAGGCAGTAGGAACAATGGCTGGTTGGGAGCCAAGGCAAACAGGACACAATTGTTGCAACCACTGAACCACTTTGCGTCAATCCATCTCACTGAGGACCTTCTGCTATTTCACTGGCAACAGACTGATCTGACTCAAATGAGTTCAGAAGAGAGGGGACACTATTATTGTTAAGTGCTGTCAAGTCAAGCATGACTCATAACAACCCAATGAACAAAAGACCTGAAGCCTGTTCTATATTCGTCATTTTTCTAAGTTCACAGAGGCATGTTTCCAGAGGCATGTTGTTTAGGAAGTGGATGCCACTCCTGCTTCCAAGTCTATCTTAATCTGGGAGCTCCACCAAACACTGTTCACCATAGGTAACCATTATAGCATCTGACACACCAGTGGTACAGTGTTCTGCATCACAGTAACCACAACCACAAGTTACCTCACTATAGCAAACTGGCAGACCAGTGCTGTACCAAGATTGTTTGCCCCAAACACAGATACACTACAAGATTCTAAAGTGTGGCAAGCACCAGCCCCACAAAGTGACATAGTACAAGAAGGGCAAAGATTCTCTGTATGCCCAGGGAAAGCAGTGTTATGATAGGGACCAGACCAAGCCAATTTTCCAGAAAAAGGCAAAAACTACAGAGAAGATTGTGTGTTAAGACTTGAATGAGTTGAGCCAAACTGCAGATCTAAAAGAATGTTGGTTGTCAAAAGATGCCAGCACTTTGAACTGGGAGGAGATTAAAAAGCGAAAGGGTCAAGTGATCCAGTTCTAAGTTAGCTTCATCTTGTTTTATGAAGACAATAAACTCTTTGAGATTTTCATGTTTACTTCATTTGGGAGGGAAATAAAATGTCCTTTTTAATCATTTAAAAAAGAATTCTCATTTCTAAACCAGCACTTTATGCAGACGAGCTATATTCTTAAAACACCTGCTGCATGAATTAATCCTAGGCAATATGATTTTAAAAATACATTAAAAATGAATGCAGAGGAGAATTTAGACATAGCTTCATCTTTTTCCAATAAAATGAGTTTTGTATAGAGCATTATACAGAACTATATGTCAGTTTTATCATTAGAATACAAGCACATTTTGTAAGATGTTATTGTGAATAATAATGCCTGAACCCCATAGTGAGAGAGAACTAAATTCTAGAAGAGAGAAAGCATCGAGCCTTGAACCCAGGTCTGGTGAGGAGTCCACCTAGGATCTTTACTCTGATGAGCTTTGTGATCCTGAGTGCCTCTCTGAGTCAAGAACAAATGGAAGCTGGGGTCAGAGGACTCACCGACATAAGGAATGCCATCCGCCCAGAGGTGCCCCCTCCACTCAGCACCACCAGAGCCCCCTCAGGCTCCTGAGGAAAGAAAAATGTCAAAGCATTCAGGGCCCAGCTCAGGTTGGAGGAAGTACCTTCCTTTCTTTCTCCTTAACAGAAGAGGAATCAGGAACATTTTCAATTCCTCCTTTGACACCCAAAGGGAACAGCTAAAAGTCAACACTAAGCACAGTGGTATAACAGAAAGCATATTCGGTTTGAGAGGAAACAACAAACTGACTTGCAGCTATTTATTCAAACCTTTACTTTCCAGAAAGGACTGAAAACAGCTTTGTCAACTAAATAAAGATTGTCAACTAAGAAAAGCAGCATTACCCAGCAAATTATCATAGCTATTCTAAGCGGTGGTTTTAATAGGTTGTTGTGAGACTCACGGGTACTGAAAGTGCATTTGCAAACTTTAAAGCTTTACACAGACAGTGGTTTTATTATTACAATTATTATCAATCAGCAAACTGACAAGGGAGAAAGGGGAATTGAAATTTGGAAAAATGAGAAATATAACCTGGGAAAAGAGACAGGTGTAAGAAAACAGAACAATGTTAGCAGGGAGTCAACGGAGCTTAGTACCTTCAGTACTTCTTGAACTTTCCCACCTGAACCATTGTGGTCAGAACTGAGTCACTGTAGAGTCTCTGTAAGAGATAGACAAGAATCAGAAGTCAGGAGAGAAAGACAGTGGATTTGAGGGTGGCTCTCAGCATTTAAAAAATCAGTGATCATAGTCTGAGAAGGCAGATGTTGGGGTTAAGGTGGTTGGGATTGACATCTTTATTTGCAAGAAAAGTCTTCTGGGTTACCTTGTAGGTAGGCATGGCTTGCCCTTCCTCTTGGAAGATCTCAGCATCACATTGGCCCAGCAGTCGAACAATTTGTTGGGCATTTGCTTTGTCCAGGTCGAGTCAGTGGATTTGACTTCTCTGTGATTGGCAGGGCTGCCTCATACCCAGACAACTAGAGGAAAAGGTGGAATAATATGGGAGCAGAAAGCTGATGCCTCACTTATGCCTGCTGATCTGGAAGGGGAAGTGGCATAGTGTTTGAACTCCTACCACACACATAGACACAAACACACACCAGAAAGACTTACTCTGCATTTATGTGGGCTTACTAGAAAAGAACAATTAAGAAAGAAGAGGAGAGGGCAGGAACCCAGGGGTGGGAAGATTTTCAGATCAAAAAGGATTCCGGGATTCAGTTCAGAAGGCTAACAAGGATGGGTCTCAGGACTCACCTCCCATTTGCCAGGCTCCAGGGTCTCAATCACATGTTGAAACCGATTCGTGCCCAGCATGGTCCCACACTGTGGCCACACTGTCCTGCCTCACACTATTGTCACACAGACCTTTCTTTTTTTTTTTCTATAATTATATTTTATTAATTTTCATAAACATTTACAGAGATTTTGGGCTTCCACTCATTCATTGTTGCACTATTCTCTCTACCCTCCTCCCAGTTTGTTCTTGTCCAAATGCCACAGTGCTTGTCAAAGCCAGTTCTGATTAATCTTCTTTGTCAGTGTATCCTTTGCCATTCCCTATCACTCCTCCCTGAGAGAGACTTCACCCTGAGTCATAAGGAAAAGGGGACGGCGTATTCTCTTAGCTACTTCCTGCTGAAAAGGGACGCTGTGGGTTTCAGGGTGAAGATCTTCTCTCACTACTCTAAAGGGCCCCTTTGGCAGTAGGAAACACATAGACTATTATGTAGACTGATTTTGGAATTCAGATGCACTCTTATTGATTGTGCTTGGCTGTACATGTACATATCCTTCAAGATGTATCATGGGGGTGTTGCAACCTAGAAGACACAAATTTGACTAACAAGTTATAAGTACATGAGTCCAAAAATTATGGAAAAGTAAAAGAAAAGATTCTTTCATTGTTTTACAAACACTCCCCCAGGTCCCCTCCACCATGCAGCCCTCGCTCTAGTCTCCTGTGATGACAGAAATACCCAGTTACATCTCTCTTTTAGACGGTTCTACACACAGACCTTTCTGATCACACTGACTCTGCTTCTAGCTGGCAGGACCTTATCTGACCACGGTGATGATTAACTCAAGCACCCTGCCCTTTAAGAGCACCACCCCCTGCACCCTTTCCTGGTCACTGGACACCCCCTCCCCCAGGGAAGTTCTTGAGCTCCCCTTTGTGTGTACTCTTACTCCTCAGTCACTGTGTTTGACCACTGAAAAGGAAGACTCATCACTTTTAACCTTCAAGGCACAATGCTGTCGTCTCTGAGGGAGCTGGAGCCTGGAAGTGCAGGCGACCACACCCAGGTCCTGTCCTAGGATGAGAATCCGTGGGTAAAATCATGTTGGGATCAGGGCAGAGATCAGAGGCCCTGGGCCATGGCTTGCTCACGTGGTCAGCGCACACACAGGCTCTGTACCATTTGCCCCATTTCGTTCTCAGAAAGGAAGACAACAAAGGCTTCAGAACCCCAGGAGTGCAGGCGCTGAACTGGATTTTCCCGGAGGGGGTCAGGGGGCGGAGATTGTACCAAAATAGAAATACTGCAAAGAGAATGAGAAGCTGAACTATCTGCCCTGAATACGTTAACAAACATTTATTTACCCTAGATAACAAGTGTTTTTAATAAGTGGTATCTCATTGTATCTATCAACACAAAGGTGTGGATACCAATACCTTCAATATTTAGATGATGACTTTGAGGCTTACAGAGTGGGCTGGCTATGGAAGATCACACAGCTGGCAGGGCTGGACCTCACATCCAGATCCTTTCACCTCAGAGCCATACTCAGCCAAAGCACGGCATGAAGTGTTTACTGAATAAATGAAATAACCAACATATTGATGCAAATGAATAATAATCAAGTATTCAAATCATGTTGTGAGATTTAGAGGACTCTTTCTCCAATATTGTCTATTTTAATCCTCAAAACAGCCCAGACAGGTTTCAGACGCTGTGATTCACAGGTGGGAAACCTGAGGCACAGATTAGCCAATTTCTCCAAAGCCACCCATTAAGTGACAAGAGCTGAAACAAGACCCATAGGTCTTTGATCTTCGATCTCCTCCCTTCTAAATCCAGCCTTTTTAATCACTACAGAGCTTTAAAGAATGCTAAGCACAGAGGAGACACTCAACAAATATTTGCTGAATAATTGAAAGAGTGAATTAAAGAGTGAACGGGATCAATATCCGAATATGAATGGGGAAGAGACTTTTAAAAGCTGACGCACTCTTACAAGTAAAGGAACGCTACAATCATCTCGACCACTCGCTTCCCCCTCTCCTTCCCCTCCTGCACTGGAGATGAAATTTCTCCTTCCAACTTGGCTAATTCCGCCGATGGAGGGGCTTCCCCAGGTGGCAGAGACCCCGGCATCCGCGCGTCTCCCCACGCCCCAGCGGACTCAGCCGACCCGGCAGGTGGAGCCAGGGCTGGGGGCGCAGGAGGCAGCCATTGGGAGGGTCGTGGGCGGAGCCCCGGGAGAACAGGGTTTGGGGGGGCCCGCGAGGGGGAATGACGGCGGCGAGAACCCCGGCGGAGCGGGGCGGGCCCGCACGTCCGGGCCGGGCTGCGGCGGAGCGAGCCGGGCCAGCGCTGCAGAAGGCAACGGCTGGCTGGCTGGGACGGTCACATCCCGCTGCAGGGGCCCGCGGAGCCGCAGCACTACCTGCCTCGCTGGGGACCCAGGCCAGCGCCAGGCCGCGCAGCAACGCTCCAGGACCAACTGCGCGACCAGTCCGAGCTCGGGGATTCTGCAGACCCGGCACCTGCTCTGCCTCTGCATGTGGCCTCGCCTCTCACCGCGCTGCAGCTTCGCCGGGCCCGCGCCGGCATGGGGTAGGGGCAGCGCCAGCGAGTTGGGCGATGGGCCGCCCTCTGGGAACCCAGCAAGCTCCCGAGGCCTGACGGACCGCGGGGACCGGCGGAGGTGGGTGTGGGCTAGGCACAGCAGCACTCTGGGGGGCTCCTGGGTGGGGAGAGGGTGGGCAAGGCGTGGAGGTATTGGGGGTTCTCGGAGTACTGTGCGGGCTTTGGGGAGCTGGATCCAAACCCATACGTTCTGGGCAATGCTTGATCGCCCCCAAACCCCCAACTCTTGCTACCTTCAGGTGCCCCGCCTGGATGTCAAGCGGATGCCCCAGTGTCCCTCAACGGACTCAATGGGGACCATGGCTTCACTGATACCCCTCTCCCCATATTTAAGCCCTACGGTCCTCCTGCTGGTCAGTTGTGATCTGGGCTTTGTGCGAGCAGGTGAGTAAAGAGGGATGCGATGGTGGAGGTCAAGTAGAACTCCAGTGAGTGAAGCCTAGTAACCTGTTAACACATTGGCACCCATAGACCGGCCTCCATCTCCTGTAAATGTGACGGTCACTCACCTCAGAGCCAACTCGGCCACTGTGTCCTGGGACGTCCCGGAAGGCAATATCGTCATTGGCTATTCCATTTCCCAGCAAGTATGATTCACCTCTGCCACTCCAACCTGTGCCCTTGGCTCTGTGAACAGTTCTTCTGTTACCCCTATACTGTCCCTCTCCGCAACCTCAGAGGTGGGAGAATCCAAGAACTGGTTTTCCCTTGCTCAAGCAGCCCTTTCTCCATTTACCACCTTGGAGTGCTTGGATGGTCAAGAGTCCTGGGTGAAGCCGTACAGCCTCGGATGTGGGGTAAGACTGTCACCCTCTCCCATCACCCTCTCCCTGCAGCGACAGAATGGTCCAGGGCAGCGTGTGATCCGGGAGGTGAACACCACTACTCGGGCCTGTGCCCTCTGGGGACTGGCAGAAGACAGCGACTACACGGTACAGGTCAGGAGCATTGGCCTTCGGGGAGAGAGCCCGCCAGGGCCCCGTGTGCATTTCCGAACTCTAAAGGGCTCTGACCGGCTACCCTCAAACAGCTCAAGCCCAGGTAACAGTGTGATCTATTTCTTGCTCCCTAGAGCTCTGAATGCTGTTCTTGTTTATATCT
This sequence comes from Elephantulus edwardii, assembly GCF_000299155.1. NCBI lineage: Eukaryota > Metazoa > Chordata > Mammalia > Macroscelidea > Macroscelididae > Elephantulus > Elephantulus edwardii. Next base: position 5,646,291 of record NW_006399759.1, read on the forward strand.
TGTCTTCACCCCCTCTTATTTACTTCTCCACGGCGAGCGGTAGTTTCGCTTAGATGAATAGAAGATGATTTAATTCATTGTACTGCCAGGGGAGGAAGGAAGGCAGGTGGGCAGGGGAACAGTTATAGACAATCTGGTAATGAATCGCTTGGGGGGAAGGATTTTACTGAATCCTTCTCCCCAGCCTCAGATCACAGCAGCTGTGGCCTGCATGAGTGTCTGACCAGAAGCTCTCTTCTCTAATCACTTCTCTCTCTAATCACTTGTCCATCAATGGCTTTTCTTCCTGAAAAGAGCTCCCCTATCACTTCAGGGGCAACACTGTGATGGGTCTCCCCTGACTGTAATCCCCAACATCTCCATTCTTAATTGCCTACATAGATGTAGCTCTCTAGAGGCTCCTTAATAACTTGAAATCTGTCACCTTCTTTCTTAGGTGATATCACAGTAGAAGGTCTGGACGGAGAGCGACCACTGCAGACAGGGGAAGTGGTCATCATTGTGGTGGTGTTGCTCATGTGGGCTGGTGAGTAAACAGTGAACAGGAGACAAAGTGCTAGTCCAAGGCTGTTGAGAGAAAAGAGAGAGAAATACAATGGAGAGATACTTCATTAAAGATTCGATCAGATGTATGAAGAAAGGGTGAAGTGCTGCTGAGAACCCAGGGAGGAGGATTGAGAGGGTCTTGCTTGTGGATGGGTACTAAGAATTCAAAGATTTTCTTCAAGGATAGTCTAGAAACTACGAGAGTGTCTTGCTGCCCTTCAGGGCTGTGACTGAAAAGGCTCACATTTGTATTGTTGCTATTTCAGCTGTAATTGGCCTGTTCTGCCGTCAGTATGACATCATCAAGGACAACGACTCCAACAACAACCCCAAAGAGAAGGGGAAGGGGCCAGAGCATAGTCCTCAGGGAAGACCAGTGGGGACGAGACAGGTGATGTGTGGCCAGTGAGGGTGGGAAGGGTGATTGTTTGCCCCTGCGGAGAAGCCTGGGAAAGGAAGAATGCCAAAGAGGGAGAGTGAAAGAGGGCGAATAGAAAGTTTGGGACAGAGAGGCTGAGAGAAGAGATAGCCCCTATTACTTTTCTGAAATTAGAGAATCAAATAATTTTCTTTCACAGAAGAAGTCACCATCCATCAACACTATTGACGTATGAGTGACAGAAGAAAAACAACTGAAGAAGAGCGATGATCTAACAGCAGGGGATGGGGATGGGGTCAGGGAGAGCCTGATGATAATGATGTGCTGTAGATGGAAAGTTTCCACAGTCTCTCAGAGGATAATGTCATTCCCACAGTCTCAGGCGTGGTGCCCATCCTCTTTCTACTGTGAGCAGGGCTAGAAGGTAGGTTAGTCTTCGCACCTAGAGCTGGAGAGTGGATATCAGGTGGGACATCTCCTTCCAATCCCCAGTCCAGGGGGAGTCACTTGTCCAAACCTATCTCATTAATCTCCAAATAGGGGCCCCATTCCACCTCCACCAAGACTCTCAGCATCCCCAGCTGCCCCCACATTTGCCTCTGGGTCTCAAGAGAGGGATGTTCTGGAGGTTCTCCCTCTCTGCCAGTAAATGAAAGGAACCGTCTGGGCTTGGAGGCAAATGCTGCACTGCACTACTCCAATGTCTTCCACGGAGCCTCAGGTGCTCCGCCTTTCACCTGGCAGCCACTCCAGCCGCGGGTGATGTCACCCCTTGAACATTTTTCCAATAAAGTTTCTTGGACAAACTGGAGCTGACTGTATGGTATACTGTATAGTATGCTGAAGATGTTTCTGCAGCTCGTCTCTCTCCTCTCTATTTGAAGGCCCCTCACACCAACTTCATGGGTGCAAGGTCTCATTATAAGATGTTTGCTTCAATTCTACATATAATGAATGATGAGGGGAAGGAAGAATGGATGTAGAAAACTAGAGCCCTAGTTCCTTTTGATGTGAAGGGGGAGAGAGAAGGCGGCGGCTATAACTTCTTCCTATACCAGTGAAAACTAAAATTAAATGGAAGGCCACTAATAGCTTTTTGTCTTCACTTCCCAATTGGCAGTCCAACTTCTCACCAAATATCCTTCTGCCTCCTCCATCAAACCCAGGCAGAAATGGACTAGGTAGTATTTTAAGTGCTAATGAAAGAGCAGCTGCATGAATGGAACTCATGAAGCTAAGTGCTCCTCTCTGTATTGCTTCCTTTTCTTTCCTGCCCTTTTGTCTCCTGTGTCTGTCTCTGTTCAGCTGGTCAAAGGCACTAATGATAACTGTGAAATATAAATGAGTTTATATTCAGGTTCTGCCACTGTGTTCACAGGAGGCTTCCCAAAACAAAACCGAGGGATTTGGACTCACCTGTTAAAAGATTGGTAATTTGAGCTATGTCCCTCTGGGGTATGTTTGTTTTCTATGAAAATTGAGGATGTCCACTACTCTCTCCCAATTTCCAAGGGGGGTTGTGGCAGTGAAAGAAATATCTATTGACACATATACTCTGGGGGAAAGGTTTCAGGACTCAGAATCTGTCTGGATAGGTTTGCTACACTTCTTGGAGGGTTAAGAGGGTTAAGGGTCTTCAAAATTTAGGATCGTTACAAAGGTTTTATAATTATCCTTTTATTCCTCTACCACTCTGAAGTGTTACGGGAAATAAAACCAGTGACCCTGGAAGGGATCTTGGATACACAATACTAAGATTAACCAGTTACTAACTTTTCTACTTTATCAAGTGCTAACCCAGTGCATCCCCAAACTTAATGATAATCTATTAAGACCAACATTTGGTCTACCCTCCACCCTGAGCGATAAAAGTGCCCTGGCCTCAGAAGCCTGTCGTAATCCCTTGTCTCTAAATTTGGAAGTAGGACACTTTACCTTTCCTTAGCCACTGGTTCCAGATCGCTCATCTTTTTTTTTTTTTTCTATAACAGATCGCTCATCTTAAAAAGATTTTAGACATATCACAACTTCTTGGGATATCACAGGATATATAAGCCTGGAGATTGGGAGCTAGGAGTTGAGAAGGAATATAAACTAAACCAAAAACACTGCTATCAGTCAATTCGAATATAAAAAAGGTTGTTTAAATCCAACTCTGGACTGAATCCCAGCTTAGTCCTATCTTTTAACTTGAGAAAGTGATTCTGAGTGTGTTATGTAAAATGAGACTAACTATAGTATTTCCTTCAAGTGCTGGTTTTGAGAGAACATGAGGTAATGCATATAAAACGCTCTGCACAATACCTGAAGACTTGAATATTTAATGTTAATTATAATTAGTCTGTAATCCTGTGCAAGTCATATAAACGTCAACTGCAAAAAAAAAAAAATTACCACCCTATAATAGTTGCCCTGTTTTCCTTCTGGGTTGTGAAGAGCAAAAGAGCATGCCCTCAGTCACGCATAAAATGCCTAAAATCCTGAAAGACTACAAACACAGCTCCCTGAAAGGTTGTGGGTGTGGCTTGAGTTTAACGACTACAAGTCTTGACGGGATTGGTCAAGGAGAGGGTTTTTCACGCTTCGCGAGGGCCCGCCTTAGCACTCACTGCGCTTGCGCGCGTTGTCGTACGTAATAACCTTGCGACGTGTGCTGTGCTCCGAGGCTGTCTGCGTCAGCAGCTTAGGCTGCGGCTGCGTAGCCGGTTGTCCAGGTAACCTCGGGAGTTGTCGCTGTCTGGTGGCATGTACCAGACAGTTGTTCATCATGCAGTTGAAGCACCTGAGGACCCTGCTGAGCCCTCAGGTGAGGAGTCGCCCACCTCTTCTTTATAGCACAAGGCACCCACTTTAAATCCAAGAAAAGTAGAAGTGAAGTTTAAGGATGTTGAGATCCTACTGGATGCGGAAAACTGTAAAGCATTGCGACTGTGTAGATGACAGTTGTCATTTCATTAGATGAGAGGATAGCATAGCTTTCATTGCATTTCCTTTAGTTTTCGTTGTACGAAGCCCGTTGTTGGGGCTATGAAGAATCCCAAACCCCTGGAGCTGTTCGTGCTTTCAAGAGACGTTTGCTATTGGATGAGGCACACTTGTGAACTGTGGACATAAATCTGCAGAGTTGAACAAGTGCTGTGTAGAAGTTCAAACTTCTCTAGAGGGAATGCAGAAAATCGAACTATTTGTTTTCATGGGGAAGATGTCAAGATTCAGAAGAGATTGGACACTAGCCGAGAAACCCTGAACATGATGGGGAAAGGCTGGATTTAGGATTTAAACCTAAATTCAAGTACCAGTTTCGCCCCACTTTAAAGAAATGACTTGATCTCTCTTACTTTTGACCTTAGAATGTGATTTCTCTGAGCTCTCACCTAGCTTCATTTGGAAATGGGAGTTAAAATAATAGCAACCATAGATTTGAGAGCTATTTACGTGTATACAAAGGAACTTTGCAGAAAAGTGGTGTGAAGATTGATAAAGAGAGACAAGGCATGGAAAACTGTGGACAAAATAAACCACAGCTAATAAGATTACCATCTTCCCTTGTTGTGATGTACCATAGAGTTGGAAGTGCCTCATAGCTGACCCTCCAGTAGTTTTTCAGAGGCAGTAAATCACATGGGAGGAGATTGCCCATCTTTCTCCTGCCGAGTGGCTGATAGATTGGAACCGTGTGCATTTGGATTAAGAGTAAAGCTCTTTGCCAGTAAGTCAGTGCCTATTATGTACCAGAGCAGCATCTGTAAAGAAGAATTGTGGTTCATTGAGTTAGACATGCATGTATTTAAATCTTAACCTTTGGCATTTACATACAGTTGAGTTAGAACTGACTTATTGTTGACCCTCCAGCGGGTTTTCAGAGGCAATAAATTGCATCCTTTTTCTCAATGAGCAGATGGTGAATTTGAACAGTGTGCCTTTGGGTTAGCAGCACAGCCCCTTACACTAACCCACCAGAGCTTTGTATATAACTTAACCTTTTGCCTTTCTTTATCTGCATATAAAAAGGAGATACTGATAACATCTATCTCAGAGTTAAATAATTAGATGATGTGTGCCAAGCACTTAGCAAAAATATTTCATTTATGGTGTTTGTAAAATGTTCACTATTGTTGTTTTTCTATTCCTGACTTCATTTAATCCTCATGACAGTTCTGTAAGATACTTTAGAGAAAGGAGGATTCATTGATTATGGAAAATCAGAGGATGTGGCATTTGGAAACTATAAAGGAATTAGAACAAAGGAGAGATGTGCTCATTGTTCAGTAAGCTGAATTTTGTATCTGTGTTTTTAAAATTTGCTCTAATGGAACAATTGGAAATGAATCCTCTTTCAGTCTTTCCAAATAAGATGATGTCACGATGCAGAGAAGGCTGAGTGCCCAGGTTTGGACAAAATGCTGTAGTAGGATGACCAGCAAAAGTTGAGGATCCCTCAGTCCTTCGTACTCAATGGAATCAAGAGTTGGAGAATGGCAATAGTGATTGTGTAGCTATTTCCTGACTCTGGTTTGAGGATTTTTGTGAAAGTAATCCTAAACTTCTGACTCTGGAACTAAGCTGGTTAAGACTAAAAGGAGATAAGTATTGTTAAGCTAGGGCACTAAGTCATTAATCACACACAGAATGGTTTCAAGAAGGGCAGTCTGTAGTGGCAGAACCATTAAGGACTAGGGTTGGTAGTAAGGACAGAAACAGTGATTCACTGGGCTTCTGTGAATGAAAAAGTGACATTGTTCATCCTGAGGCTCACCTCTGATTGTTTTACTCCCCATTCCATAACATTCATCATCTCCTATTTTCCTGCCAAATAAGCCCACATTTCCTTAGTCTGAGTTCAAATACCATTCCTGAACTATCCCAAATCTGGTCTTAGTGTCTTACCTCCTCTACTAGTTACAGATCAGTTTCAATTACACTACATTGTTATTTCTTCACCAAAATTTTCTGTTGCTCATACTCAGAGATTAGTTGGCCTAGTGGACAGAAAGTACTGTAACCAAGCCAAAGGTGGGTGACTTTTAATCCGCGGCCCACAGGCCTGTTTTTAATTGTTTTTGGGCAAACATTCTTCTAGGTCGTATAGCCCTGGTGTGTCCACTTGCCATACAGAGGTAATTTGTGGTTCTTGTGAAGCTGAACACTGTGACACTGATGTGTCAAAATCGATAATGGTTACCCATGGTGGACAGTGTTTGGTGGAGTTCCCTGATTAAAACAAGCTTGGAAGGAGGAGTGGCATCCATTTCCGTAATGGCTTGCCTCCGGAAACCCTATGAACCTGGAGAAAGGATGAAAGTCACACCAGTGTTGAGGACTTTCATTCATACAGCTCAACGGCACTCAAAACAACAACATGCTCAGATAATTTCCCTATTCAACTGCTTCCCTTTTATAAATTTTTATAATTTAAGCATAAAATTCGGGAGCTCTGGTGGACTAATGGTAAGAAACTGCATTGCATTCCTGAAGCGTGTAGTTTGAATCTACCAGCAGCTCCACAGAAGGATGAGCGATCTCTGCCTCTGCAATTAACAGCCTCTCAAAACCCACTGGAGGGTCAGCTGTGGGTCAGTTCCAACTCGATACTCAATGATAAGAAAAAGCATAAAATTATCTCAGACTTCTCCAAACTATTGTAGTCTTATGTATGTACCTCTCTTGTGGGAATTTTCTTGCCTGTGTCACCCTGAATATACCATGGGCTGCCAGGAGAACAAACAGGTTCATTCTGTTGTTGATTGCAGTCGAGTCAAGCATGACTCATAGTAACACTATGAACAAAAGACCTAATGCCTTCCATAACTATCATCATTCTCCAAGTTCACAGAGTTTCCAGAAAGGGTGAAATCAGGCTGCTCCCTGGAGGCAAAGATTCTGAGACTTGTTACTAGGAGGGACCAGTCCTTGGAGAGGACGTCATGCTTGGGAGGGTGGAGGGACGGCGCAAGAGAGGAAGACCCTCAAGAGATGGATTGATACAATGACGGGGGTAATGAGGGTAGGTGTCTCAGAGACAATGAGGTTGACACAGGATAGAGCAGATTTCAGGGCTATTGTACATAGAGTCACTATGAGTCACTTTCCACAGCTCATAACAACATCACTTTACAGGATCCTAAATCTTTTAAGGACAGTAATCATATTTTATTCTTTATATCCTTGCAGCCCGTAGCCAAATGCCTTTCTCAGGAATATTCTTTAAAATATTAATTGAATGAATGGCTAAATATCAGAACTTATCAGAGCAATGAAGTCATTGCAAGGATGTCTTTGTACAATTTATTGATATTTTTATTTATATTATAGGTCACAGTTCAGTGTCTGATAGTCTTAGGTACTAAGATGGGCCATAGGTGCTTAATGGAATGAGCCATGACAGGAAGTAATTTGACAAAGTCACGTCAGAAATAATAGAACGAGAAATGGTTCTGGCATTCTAGACCAGCACCTCAGCTTATTTTCCCCCACTTTGCCTCTGCAGGATGGTGCTGCAAAGGTCACTTGCATGGCCTGGTCCCAGAATAATGTCAAGTTTGCTGTGTGTACAGTAGACCGAGTGGTCTTGCTATATGATGAACATGGAGAGCGGAGAGATAAGTTTTCCACCAAACCAACTGACATGAAGGTAAAGAGAGTACTCATGTGTACCTTAACCTGTTAATGGAGCCACTCAAACCTGGAAAATTTCCCAGCCTTTTTCCTAGCCCTGAACATAGGAAATGACCCACCCTTCCTTTTATCAGAGTATCTCTCTCAAGCCCATTATAGTTGGGTATGCACTATTTCTTCTCTTTGGCTGTTTACGTACAATCATTACTTTTTTTTTATTATTATTATTTTCAGTATGGCAGGAAAAGCTATATGGTGAAGGGTATGGCATTTTCTCCTGATTCCACTAAAATTGCCATTGGACAGACTGACAACATCATTTATGTCTACAAGATTGGTGAAGATTGGTGAGGCTAAATATTGGGAAAAAAGGGGAAAGCAAGATGAATGTCCCCTGGGGAAGTAGGGTGGAGAAGAGGAGGAGCTGAGTGAGGCTGGGAAGGCTGAGTCTGATACTGTTGCTGCTTTGTTGTGGCTTGTCCCACTTGTTCTGCAATTCCATCCCAGAGGCATCAGTCTGAGATCCACAGGGAGACTCTGTGAGATCCCAGGAAGCCTAGAGTGATGGTGGATCTTCATTATTGTTCTAGAGCAACATAAACTCTCTCTTATGCTTTCTTTCACCTCCTTTCAAGATCCCAACAGAGTGAGTGGTAGGAAACACTAGTGGGCCAGGGAAGGTGTCTTCTCTTTCTCCCCTTCCTCCAGCATCATATTTGGAAGTTGATGCTTGAACGTGATTTTTTTTCATATGGTTGCCTCCCTTTTATTTGGCAGGGGTGACAAGAAAGTCATCTGCAACAAATTCATCCAGACGGTAAAGTTCAGCTCAGTCCCCAGAGATTAGCATGAACAAATGTGTCAATATAGCTACTTCCCCAGGAGCAGCAGTTTCAAACATCTTGTCTAATTTTCCTTGTTGCAAGCAAGTTTTAACTGGCTGCTTCTCTCTCCCTGCTTTATTCCTTAGAGTCTACTTGTCTCCCCTCCTTTTCCCTATAAGAGATTGGGGCAGTGGCATGTGGTTGGGTACTCAGGGTCAGAAATTTGCTATCTCACACAGACAAGGTTATCCTTTTTATTATTTCACTCCTGCAGAGTGCTGTTACTTGTCTGCAGTGGCCAGCAGAGTTCATCATTGTCTTCGGATTGGCTGAGGGGAAGGTAAAAGAGGAAGGAAAACATGGGGGATGACATTGGCAGGGAAATGGTTCTGAAAAGAAAAATATGGTTACTTTTCTAACTTAGGATAAAATTACAACTGGGGGGGAGAGAGCACCAGTTTTTGTTTTTTTCTTTTCCTTTTCTCAGAGCATAAAATGAAATTGAAAATAGCCTAAACTTGCCTTGTGTCCATTCTTGATTTTCAGGTTCGTTTAGCAAACACTAAAACAAATAAATCCTCTACCATCTATGGGACAGAATCTTATGTGGTGTCACTAACAACAAAGTAAGTAAGAAAAAATTAAATAAAATAGTATCACAGGAGCTTAGAAATTCTAGAAAAAAGCTGCGGGAAATCTGGAATAGATGATGGGGAGAGGGACTGGTACCAGAAACTACAGTGAGGTCCTGTTGGGCAGAGAAAAAGGACTTCACTGGTGAGACAAAGTAATATTTTTTCTTTTATTTATTTATTTTTCTTCTTTCTTCCTCTTCCTTTTTTAAGTTGTTCTGGGAAAGGAATTCTCTCTGGTCATGCAGATGGCACCATTGTTAGGTATTTCTTTGATGATGAAGGCTCTGGAGAGTCACAGGTAAGAATAAAGGATGCTGGGGGATATGAGATAAGGGAATGCCAAGATCCTCCTCAAGGAGGTGGGATACCTGAGGAGTGAGACCTCAGAGAGGGCTGGGGGCCAAGGGTGGTGGCATATGCCAGAGAGGATTGGGTATGTCAGAGACCAGAGCTGAGTGTTTATAGGACAAGGGGACTCAAGAGGGGGGAGGGGGGGAAATGTAAGGCAAAAGGAAATACTATTAGGGGAAATTCATTTACTCTTGGGGGGGGAAGAATAGGATATAAAAGGGAATTTTATATTTAATTCTATATTATTAGATTTATTTACATTGAGATTAGTGTATAATACAGCGTTCCTAGGAAAAGGATCCATTTGCTCTCTGTAGTTTGCTCTCTCAGTTGATGTTTAGGAAGTCTTTGTTTTGGGGGCCTCACTAGGGAGGAAAGGATCACTAGGAGGAAAGGATCTCCTTTGGGAGACCCTCTTGTTCTCTGTGGGTTGAGATGGTGTTGGTTGATGTTTAGGAAGTCTTCCTTTGGGGAGCATTGCTAGGTGCTAATTATAGTCAACATCATAATAGGTGGAGAAAGGATTGAAGTTGTCAGTGATTTCATATTACTGGGATCAACAATTAACATCCTTGGTACCAGCAGTTAGGACAATATCAGGAGACATATTACATTGGGCAAATCCACTATCAGGGACCTCTCCAAAATACTTAGGAACATTGACGCAAGTTTGAAGATGAGGGTACATGGGCCAGATTTAGGCCATGGTGTTTTCAACCACTTGCAACACATCTGAAATCTGGACAGTGAGTAAGGATGATGGTTTGATACCTTTGAGTGGTGGTGTTGGAGAAGAGAACTGATTATCAGACTGCCAAAAGAATGTGCAGCGAGAGTGCTCCTTGGAGGCAAAGATGTCACAGCTCCATCTCTCCTACTTTGGACATGCTGCTGGAAGAGGAGAGGCAGAGAGACATCATGCTTGAAAAGGTGAAGGGGAAAATGAAGACCCCAATGAGATGGATTGACATGATGACTGCAGCAAAGGTTTCAAGTGTGTCAAAAATTATGAAGATGGCACAATATAGGGTAAGGTGTCTGTTGCTCAAGTCAACAACACAAACATACTCTATTTTTCCTTTAGGTCAGTAAGATCTAGGTTTCCTCTAGGTTGGTAAATATTTATATTTATATATATATATATATATATATATATATATATATATGACAGAAGAAGAATCAATATCTTTGAGTTGTGTTGCTGGAGAAGAGTCTTGAACATGCCATGGACCACCAAGAAAACAAATAGGTCTGTCTTGGCGAGGGTGAAATCAGGTTTCTCTTTAGAGGCTAGGACTTTGTTGTGTGGTGAGGTTTTTTTCTTGTATGTACCATCGAATCAGATCTGACTGGCATAGGAGGAGATGGCCCCTCCTTCTACAGTGGAGCATCTGGTGGATTCGAACCACGCACCTTTGGGATTGAAGTGAGGTCAGGATTTTGAAGCTCCATCCCACATACTTTGGGCATGTGGCCAGGAAGGATTGATCCTTGGAGAAGGACATCATGTTCAGAAGGGTGGAGGGACAGCACAGGAGAGGAAGACCCTGGATGAGATGGATTAACACAGTAACTGGGGCATGGGGGGTTGGAGTGTCAGAATTAGTGAGACTAGCTCAGGACAGGGCAGGCTTTAGAGCTGTTGTACACAGGGTTGCTGAGTCACAGGCAATTCAACAGCACATAACAACAACATATAAAAGAATGGGAATCACAGAACACTTAATTGTGCTGCTATAGCTTTTTTTTTTAACCTACTCAATATGTATGCTAAGTAAATAATTTGAGAAGCTGGTCTATGTGAAGAACCTGACATCAAGATAGGAAAATTCATCACCAACCTGTGCTATGCGGTTAATACAACCTTGCCTGCCTAAAGTGAAAAGGACTTCAAATATTTGCTAAAGAAGATGTACAGCTTTCAATATAGATTACATCTCAACATCAAGAGAAAAATCCTCACCACTAGACTAATAGGCCTCAGCATGATCGATGGAGAAAATATTGAAGTTGTCAACAATTCCATTTTACTGATCCACAAGCACCGCTCATAGTAGTAAGCAGCCAAAAAATCAAAAGATGTGTTGCATTGGGACTGTCTGCTGTCAGGGACTTCTCCAGAGTGCTAAAGAACAAAGATAATCAGCTTAAAGACTAAAGTGTGCCTGATCCAAACCATGGTGTTTTTTCTTTTTCTAAATAAAGTAGTGATAGTTTTATGTGCACGGTTCAAATCCACCAGATGCTCTGCTGAAGAAGGAGGAACAATCGCCTCCTGTACCAGTCAGATCCAATTTGACAGTACACACAAAATAAATAAATAAATAAAAATTAAAAAAAAACAAACACAAAAAAACATAAATCTCTATGTCCTCAAATTGTCACTTAAAAAATTATTATTGGTAAAATCATTCTATTCTAAAGGTTAAACAGAGATATAAACTAATAAGATAGTTTCCCAGGAATGTACACCTTTGCAAACTCCAGATTTAAGTCTTCTTAAAACACTCTTCTGTATATTTCAAAGATTTTGCAAACCATAGTCTTTCTAGTTACTTTCTATGTGTTTGAAAGTTGGATAGTGAATGACAGAAGAATAACTGATGCTTTTGGATTAGGATGGTAAAGAAGAGTCCTGAATATGTTATGGACTGCTAAAAGAACAAAGTCTGTGTTGGAGGAAGTGCAGTCGGAGTGCTCCTTAGAGGCACGGGGAGTTAAACTCATCTCACTGACTTTGGGCTCGTTGTCAGGAGGGGTCAGTCCTTGAAAATTGACATTACAAGAGAAAGGTAGAGAGTTGGAGAAAGGAAGACTCTCAACAAGATGGACTGATGTAGTGACTATAACAATGAGTGTATCACATGATGAGGATGATGCAGGATAGGCAAGGATCAAATCTGCAGGAGGGTCAGAATGAGTGGAGTTTGACTGGATGGCAATGAATTTGGGGGGGGGGGATTGTAATGAATTCTCACAGGTTGCCTGGTGGCATCATTCGTATTGGGTTGGGTTGTCATCCTAGAAGCTGGTGGTTCGAGTCCTGCAGCCACTGTTTGAGAGAAAGGCAGTTTTCTCCCAGAAAGGTGTAGGGCATGAGAGTTCCATAGGAGGGTGGTGGTGAGGCAGTTCTGAGCACAGCAGAGTCCTCAGTGGTCTTCTGACCTGCTTGGGGTTCAGGAGCCCCATGTTTCTGGAGTAGACAAGGGCTGAGGTTGACGAGTGGCCTGGACACAGCCAGGAGCACACAGTGGAGGGAGGGGATGAACCCCAAGAGAGAAGTGGGTCCTGGAGTCCCAGCCCCCAGGGTACACAGTCACGTGGGGGCAGACGGTAGGCACAGGCACCTGCAGAGGAAAGACTGCTGCTTCCTTCAAGAGTTAGCATGTAAAGGCGAAAGAACTCACAATGAAAAGAAACTTTATTGTAAAAACTACAGAATCCCATTGTTTTGGAAATAAGTTCAGCCTTATAGAGAAAGTGTTACAGAACCGGCCTATCTATTTACTGTACTTAGATAACTTGGGGTTTCTGTGATGCTGCACACTGTGTAACTGGTATGTCAAATGCTATAATAATTATCCGTCGTGGACAGTGTTTGGTGGAGCTCCCAGATTGAGACAGGCTTGGAAACAGGAGAGGCATCCACTTCCTAAACATTTTCCTCTGGAAACTCTATGAATAGAAACAACTATAGTTATGAATAGAAACAACTATAGTTATAGGACAGGGTTCAGGTATTTTGCTCATAGGGTCACTATGAGTTGTGCTTGACTTAGTGGCGCTTAACAAGAACAAATGAGTCATAGTTGATTGGTTGACATCTAACAACAATTGGTCTGGTGGATAAGGACTTGTCCTGCTAACTAAAAGGCAGGTGGTTCGAATCCACCAGACTTTTCTTCTGGAAAAAGGTGGTTAGTCTCCTCCTGTGTGATTTACAGCCTCTGAAAACCCGCTGGAGGGTGAAGTATGAGTTGATTCCAATATGACAACAATCAGTTGAGTCAAGTTGAGCTATGTCTGTACACGTTATTATTATATGCCATCAAGTCAGAACCAACTCATAGCTGAGCCTTCAGCAGACATTTTGGCTGTAAATCATACAGAAGATTGCCCATCTTTCTCTAGCAGAGCAGCTGGTAGATTTGAACTGCTTGTGTTTGGGTTGGTAGTGGAACTGTTTATCCACTAGGCTACCAGAGTTCCATATATGTGTGAATGTGTGTGTGTGTGTGTGTGTGTAATGTTGGTATCTACTGTCAAGTTGAAACTAACTAATAGCTGACCCTCTGGTGAGTTTTCAGAAGGTGTAAATTGCTCAGGAAGAGATTGCCCATCTTTCTCCTGTGGACCAGCTGGTGGATTCGAACCACCCGTCTTTGGATTGGCAGCACAACTCTTTGCTACTAGGCTACCGATTCTCCCTTAGATATGTAAATAGGTATATGTACTAGGTATATCAATAAGTGTGTGTATATACATTTATGTGTGTACAGGAACATACATGTACTTTTAGATATTATGTACACATGTGGCATGTATATGTGAATGAAAAACAACCAGTTTGTGAAGCCTTCACATATTAGGATTTGTTTAAAGTTTGTTGTTGTGTGTCCCATCCAGTTGGAACCAACCTATAGCTGACCTTCCAGTACGTTTTCAGAGGCAATAAAAATCATACAGGAAGAGATTGCCTGTCTTTCTCTTGCAGAACAGCTGGCAGATTCAAACCATGCCACAATTCCTTACCATTAAGCCACCAGAGCTCCCTAAAACCTACAGCACCTGGTATTCCTAGACAGTCTCCATCCAAGTACTAACCAGGCTACACCCTGCTTAACTTCCAAGACCAGACTTGATGGCATATAACACCAACAACATACACCTATCTAACTCAGCTCATTGCTGTTGAGTTGAAACCAACTCATGCTTGACTCTCCAGTGGGTTTTCAGAGGCCATAAGTCAGACAGGAAGAAACTGCTCATTTTTCTCCTACAGAGAAGCTGGTGGACTCGAACTGCCTACCTTGGGGTTAGCAGGACAACTGCTTACCCACCAGGCCAATTGTTGTTAGTTGCCATCAGTTCATTCTACACTGTTGGTTTCGGGTAAGGGTAGGAAGATGTTGGGTGGATTGTTTCTGCAGTGTGTAGAATGACCAGGGTGCGTATGAAGGGTGCTGGCAGTGAGTGATCTCTGGGCAAGAATCCTCAGAGTCAAAGTGATTGAAATCCTCTACTTTTCTCTCAGGGGAAGCTGGTTAACCACCCATGCCCACCCTATGCCTTAGCTTGGGCAACAAACAGCATTGTCGCTGCGGGCTGTGATCGGAGGATTATAGCCTATGGAAGGGAAGGCCATGTGCTACAGACTTTTGATTATAGCCGCGATCCTCAGGAGCGAGAATTCACCACAGCTGCAGCAAGTCCTGGAGGCCAGTCTGTGGTGCTGGGAAGTTATGACAGGTGAGGAAACTCAGCTTCCCAGTTGTATCTTCTGCCTACTTTCCTTGAAAACGCCCTGTGCTTTGACCCAACCACAGTGGGTGACTGAATCATAATCAAATATGTGCTTGGAAAAGTTTTTAAAGATATTTTAATTCACGTTTCTCTCGCTGCTCCCACAGTGATGGGCCTGTGAGCTGTTCCAAAAGTTCTTCTGTATCTCTGCTTCTCCCTGGGACTCCACAGTAGAATTCACCATCGCCCTCCTAACAGACCACTAGCATAGATATAATCACATTTTATTCATGTTTCATGTTTGTATCTGTCTAGCTAAGTTGAGAAGAACTATCTCTTCTCATTTTTTTGGTTTTATTTTGTTTCTAATCTCCAGTGCCTTGATTAGCATCTTGTATGTAACTGTTGTTGTTGTTAAGTGCCAGCAAGTTGCAACTCATAGCGACCCTATGTCCAACAGCCCTAAACCCTGCTCTATCCTGTGCCAACCTTATTATCTCTGACACACCTACTCCCACTACCCCATCTCATCCAGGATCTTCCTCTCTTGCACTGTCTCTCTACCCTACAAAGCAGGATGTATGTCAGACGAAGCTTCAGAATCCTTGCCTCCAAGGAGCAACCTGGCTTCACCCTCTCTAGGACAAATCTGTTTGTTCTCCTTGGTATATTCAGTACTCTACTTCTGCACCACAGCTCAAAGACATCAGTTTTCCTGTCATCCCTAGTCATTGTCCAGCTTTCTCATGCATAGTAAGTAATTGCAAAGACTATGGCCTGATCAGGTGTACCTTAGTCTCCAGAATGACATCTTTGCTCTTCATACTCTGAAGAGGTCTCTGACAGCTGACTTTCTCAATGCAGTTCATCTTTTCATTTCCTGGTGCTGGTACCAAGAGTGTTGATTGTAGAGCCAAGCAAACTGAAGCTCTTAACACTCTCAGTCTCTTCATCACTTATCATGATGCTGCCAATCTTGTATATAATATGTAGTTAAATATTTGGTAACTCTGGTAGCCTAATGATAAGAAGCTGTGCTGCAAGCTCAAAGGCAATGATGTTCAAATCCACCAGCTGCTCTGTGGAGAAAGATAAGCAGTCCCCTCCTGTGCTGTTTATTGCCTCTGAAAACCTGCTGGAAGGTCAGCTATGAGTCAGTTCCAACTCGACAGACAGCACACAATAGTTAAATATTTGGTGAATGAGTGAGTGATGCAGCAGTAGATATACAGCTGTATTCAAGGTCCTACTACTTCTTTGAAGTGCTTTTAACCCCCAGTTTGGTAATCCTAGCTCTATCTTATATGAGTCTTCATATTCTTTCTTCTCTTTATTTTTCCTTATTTCTCATCCCCTAACAGCCTGTTCTTCTCACCAGTTCTTTGGCTTTTTCTGCTCCTATCACTCTTATTTAAGAATGGCGAGGCTTTGCCACATATCCTTTGAGCATGTTGCTAGGAGAGACATGATTCTGGGAAGAGTGGAGAGTCAGTAAAGAAGAGGAAGACCCTTAGCAGGGTGGATTGATACGGTGACTGCTGCAATGGGCTCTTGTTGTCAGGAAGTGTGAGGATAACAGGATAGAACGGGGTTCAGATTTTTTTGTTCATAGAGTCACCATTAGTCATAAACTTGACGGCACCTAACAACAACATCATCACTCTAATTCTGTTTGATTTTATTTTGACTCTCCCACCTTACTTCCTTTGGCTTTCTTTATTCTCTCTCGTTAGATTCTCAATTCTCCTCTTTCTTTTCTTCTCTGATAATTCATGAACAACCTCATTCATTTACCAATCCAATTTGATGCTTTTCTCACCTGCCATCTCTTCTTAAAACCACAATCTTCGTTTCAGACTTCGAGTGCTCAACTGGAGCCCTCGAAGAAGTGTCTGGGAAGAGGCAAAGCCCAAGGAGATTGCCAATTTGTACACCATCACTGCCTTAGCCTGGAAGCGGGATGGCTCACGACTCTGCGTGGTATGCTGCCAGCACCCCCTTTCTGCATTGGTGCTTTTCTCTGATCAAGAAAAACTACTTTTTTTAATTATTATTATTATTTATTTATTTACAAAATTTGAATACATTGTTTTTCAGACCAGATTCTTCCTACTCTCTCTTGATACTAGGAATACTCCTCTTTTATGATTGCAACCAAAAAGTCCCTGGGATTTAAAGTCAGAAAGAAAAGTTCATACTTTACTAGAGGCCAGGAGAAACAAAGACTTCACAAGGCTAATTTCACCCTGTGTTTAGTTGGTTATGTGGGACCCTTGAGTCCTTTGTTGGCCACCTTTTCCCTTATGTTACTCAAAAAACTTACTAGCCATGTCACTGCCAATTCTTTAGATTCTAGAGTCTGAATTTTGAGTGTGTCTCTGGATATGCTCCCCATGCCAGCATCATGGTGCTATTACATTTTATGCTGTCACTTCCTTCTAGGGCACACTCTGTGGTGGGGTGGAACAATTTGACTGCTGCCTCCGAAGAAGTATTTACAAGAACAAGTTTGAGTTGACATATGTGGGACCCAGCCAGGTAAGCAGCTGATTCCTGGCACACCTAGATCTTGCAGGGCTTACCCATCCTTGTAATGCTTCTGTACCTTCTGACCACAGCCGTTGTCAAATCTAACATTCATCCTCAGGCAGAGGTCTTCTGGGAGACCCCTTGGCAGCCATTCTGCTATAATGCTAACATATTCTTGTAAGAATGGATACATTTAAATAACAGGTTTAAGAGGTGTTGAGATTGCCACTAATTCCTCTTGGTTTAAAACTCTACTATCCCTCATGTGGCAACAATAGAATTTAATAAATACAATTACAAAGGTGAACAAGTAGTTTTAGGGCCTCTGGACTTACTGTATATTTTGTTGCAATTTCTTAATTCCTAAACTTACATTTCTCTTTTTTGTATGTATGTTTCTTCATTTCCTTTCATTTATTATTCATTGGTTCTTTCATTCTTTTCACAAATGTTTACTCAAATGTGCCAGCACTGTTAGGCATTAGGAATACAAGGGTAGTGTCTGTAAGACACTGCCCCTTATTAGGGACATCAAACAATAGCAGAGAATACTGTGCTAAGTGTTACCATAAAGGTTTACACAGAGAGCTATGTAAACATAGACGTAGTGGTGGGTTTTCGCCAGTAGAATTTTCACAATATCTTGTCTTGTGAGCACAAAAAAAAACTAATATGTACAAGAATTTAATAAATAAATCCCCATATGATTAAACATGAGGTACCATTATTAACAATGTCTCAAGCCAGATGAAGAACTAAGATACCAGCTTTGTTTTGCCCTGTGAAGGTGGGCAAAGCACAATATACCCCCTCCTCTTTGGGGGCTCCTTTGTGTCCCCCCCTCAATCAGGTGATTGTGAAGAACCTATCGTCAGGAACCAGAGTAGTGCTAAAGTCACACTACGGCTATGAGGTGGAAGAATTGAAAATCATGGGAAAAGAGCGTTATTTGGTGGCCCACACATCAGACACACTGCTGCTGGGGGACCTGAACACAAATCGACTTAGTGAGGTAGGAACCAAAAACTGGTTGGCAAAGGAACAGGGCATCTTGGATTGTGACTTCTGGGCAGCCAGGGCCTCTGGAGATTTTTCATCGTATGTTCAAACATTTTAGTATTGGGGACCTAACTTCAGGAAATGAGACTCACAGCCTTTAGAACCTTGGGATAGGAATCACCCTAATTGGATGGGGTTTTATACCACCTCTCAAAAATACAGAGACCTGAAACAACTATGAGATATAATCTCACCCCAGTAACAATACCAAAATTCAACAAAGCAGCAAACAACAAATGCTGGCAAGGTTGTGGAGAAACTGGAACCCTTATTCACTGTTGGTGGGAGTGTAAAATGGTGCAACCACTATGGAGGGCTGTATGGTGCTTTCTCAAAAAGTTGCAAATAGAAATACCATTTGACCCAGCAAATCTACTACTGGGAATATACCCTAAAAAAATCAGAACTGCCACTCAAACAGATAAATGCACACCCATATTTGTTGCAGCATTTTTCACAATAGCAAGGAGATGGAAACAATCCAAGTGCCCATCAACAATGAATGGATAGAGAAGCTGTGGTATTATTCACATAATGGAATACTATGCAGCATTGAAAAACAAGGAATCATGAAATATACAAAATAGGTGACCCTGGAGGACATTATGCTGAGTGAAATATCTCAGTCACAAAAGGACAAATACTGCATAGTGCCACTGTTAAAACACAGGACTGACATGGGGGTTGGGGATAAGCTAAGAAAAGGGGATAATTATTTGCATGACAATAGTTGAAAATAAGAGGTGCATAGCAAAGTGGACTGGGAGCCTGGGGGGCGGGGGAAGAGGGTGGAGAGGGGAGAGAATTGTGCAACAGTAAAAAAGATATATTTTTTGCAATCCCAAAGGTATGCTGTTTGAATCCATCAGATGCTCCGCTGGAGAAGGAGGAGCAATATCCTCCTATGCCAGTTGGATCTGATTCGATGGTACACAAGAAAAAAGCAAACTAGGGCGGTGGGTAGAGAGAAAAATGTGCAACAATAAATGGATGGAAATCAAGTTCTCTATAACTTTAGTTAAAAATCTCAAAAAAATTAAAATCCAATAGAGGGTTTGTATATGGTGAAATTATATACTTATATAAAAAATATAAATATAGTAATAAGATAAAATTACTATGTAGTAATAGTATACATAATAAAATTATAAATTATAGAAATTATCTTAAAAAAATACCCCCAAAAACACAAAGACCAGAGCAAAATTTGACATAGGACCTCTTTGTGTAATGCCACCATCTCCTTCAGCTTCTGTATCTCTCTTCTTTCCATTCTTTTAGCATTGTGTTAAGTAAATAATCTTTTTTCCTCCTTATATATTCTCCCCTCTTTACAGGTAGCCTGGCAGGGATCTGGTGGCAATGAGAAGTATTTCTTTGAAAATGAGAATGTGAGTAGAGCCTGATTCACCTTCACCACCTCCTCAACAGGTTTCCTTCTAGAGTCTATGTCAGAAGGGTAACAAATGACAAGGGGCTGAGGAGACAGCAGATCAGGAAAGGGAAGGATGAAATATCCAGAGAAACAGAATAGAGAACAATGAGAGCCACCTGAATTGAATGTATACTCCCCTCTCCTGTTTTCCCTTTCTTCATACAACCTTTCTGCCATGTAACAATCTGATTCTTCAGGTGTGCATGATCTTCAATGCTGGTGAGCTAACACTGGTGGAATATGGGAGCAATGACATCCTTGGGTCTGTACGCACTGAATTCATGAACCCCCACCTCATCAGGTAACATTGCATAGTTCTTTAAATCTTTGAAACAAACAAACAAAAAGTCTTGTTTTGGGCTCTGGTGGCCTAGTGTCAAGGAGCTACACTACAATCCCAAAGGCACGTGGTTCAAGGCGACCTGGGAGAGGGATGGGCAGTCTCCTCCCATGTGATTAACTGCCTCTAGAAAAAAAAAATAATAATCTTGTTTTAACATCCAACTCTGTTGTCCTCAGATTAGTCTAAAAATTTAATCACATAACCTACTTAAAAGCGCCTGCGAAATATTCCTGCCACTAAAAGCCATTTTAAGGAGTCTTAATTAAGGCCGAGAGGTTAGTGCATTCAGCTATTACCCAAAAGGTCCACCCTTCAAAATCACCACTGGCTCCACAGGAGATAGTTTGCTTGAAAACTTTCTGGGGCAGTTCTGCTCTGTGCTGTGTGTTCTCTGGGAGTCGGAATCAACAACAGTGAGTTTTAAAGCTGTTGTGCCTTATCTCACCTTTATTGTTTCAGTGTTCGTATTAATGAGAGATGCCAGCGAGGAATGGAAGATAATAAGAAATTGGCTTATCTTGTTGATATCAAGACGATTGCTGTAGGTAGGTATTGTGATTTTAGTACAATAAATGTACTTCCATATCACTAGACTGTGTTCAGTGAGAGAGCTCTGGGTCAACAGATAACTGTACTGTTACAGAGGACATAGGAAAAATTTAACTATGAATGTATGTGTTGGCATAGTGGTTGAGCATTTGGCTGCTAACCACAAAGCTGTTGGTTCAAATCCACCAACCTTTACATAAGAGTAAGGTATATGTTGATCTACTTCCATAAAGATGTATAGCCTCAGAAACCTATCAGGGGTTTTGCTCGGTTCTGTAGGGCTGCTCTGAGTTGGAGTTGATTCAACAGCAATGGTTTTTTGTTTGTTTGGGATTCCCTCCCCCCTTAAATCAGCATCTACATATGAATGTTCAACTCTCCTACAATGTGTATGTTTAAATAGGAAAACAAAATTATATATATGTAGATGTAAGAGTTTTGTTTTCTTGATTCTGAGTTGTAATCCATACTGAAGACGGTAGTCTTTGATCTTCTGTAGCAAAGGTGTCACCTGTATATAGCAGGATGTTTGATGAGTCTTCCTCCACTTTCTGATGCCATATTCTTCATCATCTGACTGATTTGTGTATGTTGGTTGGTCTGATATCCTGCCACTATGCCAAATTGACCTACTAGGTTTGACAGGGTTGGGTTTTTTGGTTAAGTCTTTAGGGTTTTCAGTGTACACTATCAAATTATCTGCATATAAAGATAGTTTTACCTCTTCAAATGGATTACATCTCAACCTCAAGAAAGAAAAATCTCACCAAATGCTCTGATGGAGAAGGAGGGGCATTCTCCTCTTGTGCTAGTCAGATCCAATTCAGTGGTACACAACAAAATAAAATTTAAAAAAAGAAAGCAAAAACCTTCACCACTGGGTCAATAGACACAAGAAAATATAGATGATAGGTGGAGAAATTGACAGTGATTTAGTTGACTCAGTAGCACCCAACTAAACAACCATGTATAATATGTAAAAAGTGCTTAATAAATATATTACTAACAATAATAATATTGTTATTCATTATCTACCCATAACTCATTTGTTAAATCCTAACATTTTGATGCATTTGGATCTTTCATCCAAGTTAATTGATAAATATAAAAGTTGTTCAGTTTCCACTGCTACAATGTTACCATTTATTTTATTATATTTTTGTCTGTGTACTGTCAAATCAGATCTGACTGGTACAGGAGGAAGATTGCCCCTCCTCTAGCAGAGCATCTGGTGGATTTGAGCCATGTACCTCTGGGATTGAAGTGCAGCTTTTTTTGTTTGTTTTTTAATTAATTTTAATGAAAGTTTACAGAGATTTAGGGTTTCCAGTTATTCATTGTTACACTCTGCACCCTGCCCACTCCCTTCCCCACAATTCACTCTTCTCCTTACCCCTAAGTCCACTCCACTGTCCAGCCTTCATTCTGGACTCCTGTCATGACAGTAATACCCAATCATACATCCCTTTTAAACAGTTCTCTCCCTCATCTGTTTCAATGCAGTGTATATCATTCCTCCCCTCTTTCTCTGCCTTCTCTCAAGCCAAATGTAAGTCCTGTTTTACAACAGTGGCCCTATGCAATATTTGTCCTTTTGTTACTGAGATAGTTTACTCAGCATAATGTCCTCCAGGGTCATCCATTTGCATAGATTTCATGAGTTCCTTGTTTTTCTTTTTTTTATTATTATTAAATTTTATTAGTTTTAATGAACATTTACAGGGATTTTGGGTTTTCATTCCTTCATTGCTGCACCATTCTCTCTACCCTCCTCCCCAGTTTGTTCTTCTTCCCCCG
>NW_006399759.1:5673921-5679944 GCF_000299155.1 Elephantulus edwardii
GCAATCTCTTGTTGCTAAAACAGGTCAGGGTACTCCTGTTTAAAGGCAAGTTGATTGCCCAGACGTGTAGGCACTGGTGTGGGGCCAAATGGGGTGAGGCAGGGAAAGTGTTGGATGATCGCAAGGGCAGGTCAATCACTTGGAGGACCTTGCTCAAACCTCTGCTGTCTCAGTGTGTTCACGACAGGGGTCCTAACTCAAATTCCTGCTGTCTGTTTCCTACCCAATGGTTTTCTCAGTGTTCCCTGCCTGGTGGCACTTACACAGGTGCCCTCACACAATAGCCCCTGCTTCAGCAGGGTCTTGGATCCAAGGGGATCCGAAAAGTCAAGGTCAAATTCCCACCCACCCACTAGCCTCTAGCTGGTCTGCAGAGTTCAAAGAAGCCAGCTGGCTGGCTTGTTTTGGGCAGTTGGTGTAGCCCAAGAGAGCTCGGCCAAATTCCCTACCTGTGGGCGTGCCCTTAGGTGCTCTCCCGGGTAATCAGCAATGCCCCAGTAAACACAGATAAGATCCTACTGGCCTTTCTCCTGCCAGGTTAGTTCCTCAACAGCTTGCCTGATAGCTCAGGGTGATGGTTGGATCCATGGTGGTGCCCTGAGGTCACAGGGCTGTGGTGGGGGTTGAGATGTGTGGTTGTGGAGCTGCAAGGGGGGTGGGGGAAGGGGAGAAAAGGAAGGGACTAGGGGGTAAGGAGCGCAGGGCTTGGACACTATCACCAAGAGGTGGGCGCGGGGCTTGGGCACTGCTGGGGGTTTATGCAGCAGCACCCTGTGTGTTAAGGGTCACACAGGTGTGGGTTGCAGGAGAGGTCACACAGTGTCAGGTAGTCTTCGTTCCTCTGGGGTCTCACAGTCTTTGCTCCTCTGGAGTTCTGCGGTAGGTGGCTGGCTGTTGTTCTTCCTGGGTCTCTTCCCGGCTCCTCTCGTGGTGGAACCCCATCTGGCGGCGGCGTTCTCCCGAGTTCCTTGTTTTTCAATGCAGCATAGTATTCCATTGTGTGACTATACCACAGCTTCTCTATCCATTCATTTATTGATGACACTTGGGTTGTTTCCAGCTCTTTGCTATTGCAAGCAAAGCCACAATAAACATGGGTGTGCATATATCTGCTTGGGTGGAGGTTATGGTTTCTTTAGGGTAAATTCCCAATAGTGGAATTGCTGGATCAAATGGTATTTCTATTTGCAACTTTTTGAGAAAGCGTCATACAGCCTTCCATAGTGGTTGAACCATTTTACACTCTCACCAACAGTGAATAAGGGTTCCGGTTTCTCCACAGGTTCCAGTTTCTCCACAATCTCGCCAGCATTTGGTGTTTGATGATCTGTTAAATTTTGCTCTTCTTGACGGGGGTGAGATGGCAGTACAGCTTCTTGCCACTAGACTACCAGAGCTCCCAATGTTACCATTTTTTAAGGTCTAGTGACTTATGGTAAGGCATTGCATGTCCAACCCAAAGACTTGAGGTTCAAATCTACCAGCTGCTTCATGGGAGAAAGATGGGAAATCTCCTACCTTGCAGTTAAACTGCCTCTGAAAATCCACTGGAAGGTCAGCTATGAGTCAGTTCTGACTTCACTGTGCACAACTACAACAATATATCTGGAAAGAGGATTGATGAATCATTTGAGAAATTTAGCTTGATTGACTATTGCCACATTGCTCTCCAGAAAGGTTATACTAATTTACATTCCCACTAGTCAAGTTCTATTGTTCTGAATCCCATCCAGTACTTGAAATCGCTTGACTTCATAATTTGGCTCAATTTGATATGTTTGAAATAATATATCATTGTATTCATTTTGCTGTTATTCATTTGTTTATTGACTACTTGGATTCCTTCTTCTTTCAGTTGACAGTGTCTATCCCTTGCTCATCTTTAGTATCAGGTTGTCTTTTTCTTACTAATTGGAAGGGGTTCTTTGAATATGCAGGTATAGCCTTTGATGGTTATTTGCATTGCAGATATCTTGTTCCAGCCTGGGTCTTGTTGGGGTTTTTTTTCTTTTTAAGCATTTCAGAGTGTTCAGTCATTTTAAAAAATTTTAATGTAATCCATTTTATAACTTTTTAAATATAGTTTGTGATTTTTGAGGTCTTATTTAAGCAGTTCATCCTTATTCTTCTTATGTTTTCTGTTAACATTTTAAAATTTTGCTTTTCACTTGGAATTTGCTTTTGTGTATGAGGTAGGTAGGTATCTAAATTTATTTCGTTCCATATGTTTAACTATTTTATTGAAAGTCCATTCCTCATCCCTAATTTATAATGTCATCTCTTCATAAATTTTCGTATACATATGCTTTGATTCTTAAGATATTTTTACATTTCATGAATATTATATCTCATATCAGGTTGGAGAGTTAGGATATTTAAGTATCTATCAATGGAAATAATAAGAGAAGCCAAGACACATAAAATTCCATTGACTTTATGAGCTGGGAGCCTTAGGACACGTTACTTCACCTCTATTGTTCTCCCTTTGATTGTACAGAAAATGACAGCATCCTCCCTTGGACCTTTTTGGGTCACCAATCCCTTTGAATAGCCAGTGAAAAATCATAGAATCTACCTTCTCAGAAAAACATAATAAGTATATACATAATTTTGTATATAATTACAGGGCATTCACAGGAGGAAGGTCCCTTTCAGTTGTAGAAGATTATTATTCTACTTGTAATTGTGGTACTAAAGCATAGTGTTAAAATTTTTATTTTTAATTAAAGGAAAATCTGTATTTAAATTGTTCTTTCCAGTTAGAAGCATTAGTTGGCATTTGTTCTTAAGGCAATAGAGCAAGGACAGGCATGTTTCTCTTTAATATTGGGTATTGCGAGTGGTGCAAGTGGGCTTTGATCAGCAGACTTTAAAAATACCCAGCCAAGGAGAAGGAAGTGAAATTAATACATGAACTCAAGTAATTGCCATCCAGTCAGAACTGACTAATCACTGCCCCATCCAGGGACTTTTCCGGCACTGTCATTCACTCAGAAATTATCTGTCTTTCACCCATGGAGAATGGGAAGCCTAGAACACCTGATTGTGCTCATGTGAAATCTATACTTGGGCTAGGAAGCAGTCATCAGAACAGAGCAAGGAAACACTGACTGCATGGTTCAAAATCAGTAAAGGAGTATGTCAGGGATGCATCCTGTCTCCATTCCTTTTCAATCTATATGCAGAACAGATTGTTCAGGTGGCTGGACTTTATGAGGAGGTATCGCATCAAGATTGGAAGAAGACTTAACTGTCTGCCTTATGCAGGTGACGCAGCCTTGCTTCCTAAACCTTAGGAAGACCTGAAGCATTTGCTGCAGAAGGTCAAGGACTGCAGTCTTCAGTGTGGATTGAAGCTCAGCATCAAAAAGACAAAGATTCTCACCACTGGGCTAATTGGTAGCAGCACGATGGATGGAGAAGAGATTGAGGTTAACAATTTCAGCTTGCTTGGTTCCGCAACAAACACGCTTTGCACCAGCAGTAAAGAAATCAAAAGACAGATTGCATTGGGAAATCCAAAGTGCTAAAGAGCAATGATGTCAGTCTGGAGACTAATATGCACCTAATTCAGGCCATGGTCTTTGCAATTGTTATGCATCAGAGAGCTGGACAGTGATTTAGGATGACAGAAGAATTAATGCCTTTGAGTCATGGTGCTGGAGAAGAGTATTGAACATACCATGGACTGCCAAGAAAACAAATAAATCTGTTCTGGAGAGGGTGAGAACAGGCTTCTCCTTGGAGGCAAGGATTTTGAAGTTTGTCTCCCATGCTTTGGGCACATGGCCAGAAGTGACCAGTCCTTGGATAAGGACATCATGTTTGGAAGGGTGGAGGCATAGTGCAGGAGAGGAACATTCTGGATGAGGTAGATTGACTTAGGGTCTGGGAATATGTGTATAGATGTGTCAGACAGACACAGTGAGACTGGTTTAGGATAGGACAGGATTCAGGGCTGTTGTACATATGGTCACTATGAGTTGCAAGGCCACTAGATGGCATATAACAACAACAACATTTAACAATTCACACACTTTTGTTTCTTGACACTGAGTACAAGTCCCACTATGTAAACACTATCCTCCCACTTTCTCCCTTTATTTACTGTTTCAAGTCATCTTCCAGTCCTACCCCCTCTGAGCTTTATCCTGGGGCACCTGGCGCCCTTTGAACTCCTCTGATGAATTGTTCTAAGCAGTGAGTGCCTCCAGGCATTATTATTTACCTTGTTGTTGTGTGATACTTGAGCCTCAGGGGTGAGTTCAGTTTCAGGCTTGGATGATGCATGACCAAGGGCCATAGTGTTGGGTCTTCCCAGAGCTTCCATCAGGCCAGGAAGCAGAGCTGTTTTTTAAAATTTTGAGCTTTGTTCCACATTTGTCTCCAACTTTTCCAGAACTCTGCTGTGATTCTTTTCAGAGCAGTTAGCAGTTGTAGCCAGGTGCCCTGTAGAACTTCTAGTTTTAGAGTTGTGGATAGAAGTTGAGATTCATGGGATCTAAAAAAAGCCCTTTGGACTAAAAGTATCAGATTAATATTTTTTTTTAATTATGCTAGTTTAGTTACAAAATTCAAATACATTGTTTTCCAGAGCAGATTCTTCCAATTTCCCTAAACACCCCCCATCAAATTGTACAACTCCATGATTAATCCTCCCTCCCCCTGCATATTCTCATCCCTCTGCTTCCACCCTCCGCCCCTTGGATCCTCATACTCATTCTACAATAATGGTTTTATACAGTATTTGTCCTTGTGTTACTAATGCGCTCCTGTCCCTCCTAAAATAGGTAATAATTTACAAAATCTTTGCTCCTTTGTGCTGCATAGTATTCCATTGTGTGAATGTACCATAATTTCTCAATCCATTCATTTGTGGTTGGACATTTGAGTGGTTTCCATGTTCTTGTGATGATGATTAACTCTGCTATGAACATTGGTGTACAAATCTCAATTTGTGCCTCAGTTCTCATTTTCTCAGGGTATATTCAAGTAGTGGAATTTCTATGTTCATATGGAATTTCTATGTTCAGCTTTTTGAGGAAGTGCCAAATTGCCTTCCAGAATGGTTGTACCATTTTACAATCTCACCAACAATGTATAAGAGTTCCTTTCTTGCCACATCCTCTCCAACATTAATTACTTGCTGCCCTTTTAAATTTTGCCCCTGCTACTGGAGTGAGATGGTACCTCATTGTGGTTTTGATTTGCATCTCTCTTATTGAGCATTTCTTCATGTGTCTGTTGGCCATTCTAATATCCTCTGTGAAAATTCTTTCCATGTCTTTTGCCCATTTTGTAATTGGGTTATCAGTCTTTTTCTGTGGAGGCCCAGGAGTATTCTGTAAACTTTCATTATGAGACTCTTCTTTTTGTGTGTGTGTGTGTATACCGTCAAATCAGATCTGACTGGTACAGGAGGAGATTGTCCCTCCTTCCCTGGCAGAGCATCTGGTGGATTCAAACTGTGCGCCTCTGGGATTGTAGTTGCAGCTCTTTGCCACTAGGCCACCAGAGCTCCTGAGACTCTTGTCTGAGATGGTATTGCAAAGTGTTTGTTCCTAGTCGGTATGTTTTCTCAGAATAATCCTTAAGAAGTGATTTTTGCCTTCAAAGAGTTTCTGTTTATCCAGTGTGAAAAACAATGTATACGAACTTTGTAAGCAAACCAGTATAAAATATTTTATATTAAAAAAAAAGAACTTCTGTTTACTACAATAAATGTTAGTGAAGGATGTTTCTTGTTGTTGTTATGTGCCGTCGAGTTGCTTGCGACTCATAGCAACCCTATGTACAACAGCCCTAAACTCCGCTCTGTCCTGTACCAATCGCAGTGTCTCTGACACTACCATCCCAATTATCCCAGTCACTGAATCAATCCACCTCATAGAGGGCCTTCCTTCCCTGCACTGTCTCTCCACCCTCCCAAGCATGATGTCCCTCTCTAAGGACCTGTCTCTCCTCACAACATGTCCAAAGTATGTTAGACGAAGCCTCAGAATCCTTGCCTCCAAGGAGCCACC
>NW_006399759.1:5681980-5725036 GCF_000299155.1 Elephantulus edwardii
CTTATTTCCCTGCTCCACCATCCACCAGGATACCCATCCACTTCTACCCCCTCCCTTCACATCTATCTCCCTATGACCAGCCCTCCATCTAATAACTTATATATGAAGTTCCATGGCTTCTGTGATTCCAAACACATCAGCTGATGGTAGATGGTCATAATACTGTGGAGGTACATTAATTTTAATGAGAGTAGTTTCAGGAAGGCTTCAAAGAAGAGGAGAAACATCAAGATCCAAGAGGCAGAAACAAGATCCATAATATAACACATCATATGCAAAACAGGCAGGAAATGAGGGTAAGCAATAAGCTGAAGAAATTTGTTGTTGTTCTTGTTATTGTTGTTGCTGTTAGGTGCCATTTAGTCAAGTATAACTCATTGTAAGCCTGTGGACAAAGATCTGAACCTTCCCTATCTTGCACCATCCTCACAGTCTCTGATGTGCTCTGGCCTATTGTTGTGGTCACTGGGTCTTCCTCTCTGTCTGTGACCCTCCAGCTTTCCCAGCATGGTATCTTTTTCCAAGGACTAGCCCCTCCTGATAACATCCCTAAAATACATGAGATGAAATTTCACCACCTTAGTTGCACTTCCCTCCAAGACCAACTTGTTTTTTTGTTTGGGGGGGTCGATGGGATATTCAGTACTCTTCTCCAGCACAGCAATGCAAAGGTGTTAATTTTTCTGTCATCCTTATTCATTGTCCAACTTACAGAAGGATAGAAAGTAATGGAAAAGACCCTGGCCTTAATCAGGTGCACCCTAGTCTTTAAACTGATATTATCACATTTTAGCATCTTAGAGAGGTCCTTGACAGCAGATTTTCCCAATCCAGTAAATCTTATGCTGAAGATTTTTGGAGTTTTTGATGATGTAATCTATATAGAAGGCTGTAGTCTTTAATCTTCATTGGCAAGTGTTTCAAGTCCTCTTCAGTTTCAATAAGCAAGGTTGTATCGTCTGCTTAATACAGATTGTTGTTGAGTCTTCCTCCAACTCTAATGCCACATTTTTCGTCATATATACTTGTACTCATGTGACATGTTTGAAGAAAGAGACATACTAGTTTTTTTTTTCTTTTTTTTAATTTTTTTTTGAGACCTACTAGTTTTAGCACTAATTTTAATTACTAAAGAAGTACAAAAGTTGTATGTTATTGAACACTCTAAAATTTGATGTCCAACAAAAGAGTAAGTTACAAATACAGTACAGTAAAAATATTTTCAAGGACAAATACTGCATAGTGCCACTGTTGTAAAACGGGACGGACTTCGAGGTTGGGGGGAAACTGAAAAAGAGGGGATAAAAACAACTATGAGATATCATCTCACCCCAGACAGAATAGCAAAATTCAACAGAATAGTAAGCAACAAATGGTGGCGAGGTTGTGGAGAAACTGGAACCCTTGTTCACTGTTGGTGGGAGTGTAAAATGGTGCAACCACTGTGGAAAGTGGTATGGCACTTTCTCAAAAAGTTGCAAATATTCAGCACCACGGGGGGAAAAAAGTTGCAAATAAAGATACCATTTGACCCAACAATTCCACTACTGGGAATATACCCCAAAGAGACCATAACTGACATCCAAGCAGATATATGCACACCCATGTTTATTGCAGCTTTGATCACAATAGCAAGGAGTTGGAAGCAACTTAGTGCCCATCAGCAAACGAATTGATAGAGAAGCTGTGGTATATTCACACAATGGAATACTATGCTGCTTTGAAAAACAAGGAACTCATGCAATATTATTCAAAATGGGTGACCCTGGAAGCCATTATGCTGAGTGAAGTATCTCAGTCACAAAAGGACAAATACTGCATGGTACCACTGTTGTAAAACAGGACTGACCTCGGGGTTGGGGAGAGACTGAGAAAGATGGATTCAGTAATGTATACTGCATTGAAACAGATGAGGGAGAAAACTGTTTAAAAGGGATATGTGATTAGGTATTTTTGTCATGACAGGAGTCTAGAGCAAAGGCTACGTGGTGGAGTGGACCTGGGGGAGGGTTTGTAAAACAATGAAAGAATTTGTCTTTAACTTTTCCAAGAGGGTAGTGTACTAGGGAGGAGGGTTGTGAGGGGGGGAAAGTGCAACAATGAATCAATGGAAATCCAAAGTCTCTGTAAATTTTTCCTTAAATTAATAGTAAATTTAAATAAAACAAAAAAAAAAGGAAAAGGGGATAAATTATGTATACGGCACTGAAACAGATGAGGGAGTGAACTGATTAAAAGCGATATATGATTAGTTATTATTGTCATGACAGGAGTGCAGAATGAAGGCTGCAAAGTGGAGTGGACTGAGGGGGTGGGGAATTGTAAAAAGTTTTTCTTTTCAAAGAGAAGAGCAAACTGGATGGGGGGTTGGGGGTGGGCAGGGAGAAAAATCCAACAGTGAATGAATGGAAATCCAAAGGCTCTGTAAGTGTTCATTAAAATGAATAATAAAATTTCAAAAAAATTAGTGGCAAAAAGAATTTAAAATAAAATTTAAAAAAATTTCAAAATTGTTCTACAATGTAATCATTATAGGATTACACTAAGCAGGTTGGTGAGATGCCTATACAGCATCCGTTATTACTATACATTAAAAATTACTTATTCTTAGGGGAGCTCTGGTGGCCTAGTGGCAACAAGCTGCACTGCAATCCCAGAGGAACACGGTTCGAATCCACCAGATGCTCTGCCGGAGAAGGAGGCGCAATATCCTCCTGTACCAGTCAGATCTGATTTGACGGTACACGCACACAAAATAATAAAAAATTAAAAAAAAAATTTTTTTAAAAAAAATTACTTATTCTTGTTGTTATGTGCCATTGAGTCACTTGCAACTCATAGTGACCCTATGCACTAGAGTTCTGAACCCTACTCTATCCTGAGCCAATATCAGTGTCTCTGACACACCTACCCTTATTATCCCCGGTATTATGTCAGTCCATCTCATCCAGGGTCAGCCCTTCCAAGCATGATAGCCTTTTCCACGGATACATGACCAAAGTCTCTGAGATGGAGTCTCAAAATGTTTGCCTCCAAGGAGCAGCCTGGCTTCCCCATTTCTATGATGAACCTGTTTGTTCTCCTAGCAGTCCATTGTATTTTCAGTACTCTTCTCCAGCACAATAACTCAAAGACACCAATTCTTTCATCCCTAGTTATTGTCCAGCACTCTTATGTATAGCAAGTAATTGCAAAGACTGTGGCCTGGATCAGGCACACCTTAGTCTCTAGACCAACATCCTTGCTCTTCAGCACTCTGGAGAGGTCCCTGACAGCAGATTTCCCTAATTCAAGTCATCTTTTGATTTATTTTAAATAAAATTTTAAGTATGATTTTAACGAATGTTTACAGAGAAGTTAGATTTTCATTCATTCATTACTTCTGGTGCCAAGAATGTTGATTGTGGAGCCAAGCAAGCCAATCTCTTCATCCTCTATCATAATGCTGCCAATTGACCCAGTGGTGAGAATCTTTGTTTGCTTCATGTTGAGCTTCAGTTTGTATTGTAGACTACAGTCCTTGACTGTCTGCAGCAAATGCTTCAAGCTCTCCTCAGTTTCAGCAAGTAAAATTATGTCATCTGTATTACAGTTCGCTGATGAGTGCTTGCCTAGGACAAATACTTTGAGTCACTGCTTAGCTACCCATAGTATCAACTGTGTATGCAGTTCTTCTGAGAAACAAAATAGCATTTGCATTAAGTCCATTTTATTGTAATGTCTACCATTTTTTTTCCTATAGTATACTGCTATCAGAGACCTCTCCAGAGGACTGGTGCGCCTGATCCAGGCCATGGTCTTTACAATCACTTGCTATGCATTAGAGAGCTGGACAAGGAGAACTGATGCCTTTAAGCTGTGACATTGAAGAATATTGAATATACCATGGGCTGCTAAGAGAACAGACAAGTTTGTCTTGGAGAGGGTTAAACCAGGCTGTTCCTTGGAGGCAAGGATTCTGAAGCTCCAGCTGACATATTTGGACATGTTGCGAGTAGGGACCAGTCCGTGGAGAGGGACGTCATGCTTAGGAGGGTGGAGGGACAGTGCAGGAGAGGAAGACCCTCGATGAGATGGATTGAGTCAGTGACTGGGTTAATGGGGATAGTTGTGTTGGAGACAATGAGATTAGCACAGGATAGAGCAGGGTTTAGGGCTGTTGTACATGGGGTCGTAATGAGTCACAGGCAACTCAACGGCACAAAATGACAACAACAAGCTTATTAGGAAATTATCTTCACAGTTGTTTATATCTGTTGTCTGATCATCTTTGTGTTTCCTTATTTCATTTTTTAAACAATCTATAGTTAATCCTTCATTAAGTCTTGTAATTTCTGTGTTTGCTTATTTTTTTTAAGCTTCTAGTTCTCAAAATTCTATTTCATGCTTATAATCTCCTAATGTAAGCTAATGAAATGTTGTTACTATCTTTGCTATGTTGTTGTTGTTAAGTGCCATCGAGTCGCAGGCGACTCATAGCGACCCTATGAAGGAGAGTCCTTGACACTTGGGTGTCTCTCATCCTCTCTCCAGGTTCATAGGTTTTCCGGAGGCAAGCTATTAACGGAAGTGGATGCCACTCCTCCTTCCAAGCTTGTTTTAATCGGGGAGCTCCATCCCACTCTCTGTCTGCATTGGGTAACCAGCCATTAATGCATTTGTTACACATCAGTGTCCCAGTGTTCAATGGCATTAAGTTTTTAAATTTCATTTGACTGCCTGACTTCTTTCACAGGCATTGTTTGTGGATCCAAATAAAATTAAATCCTTTACAACTTCACATTTCTACCCCAGTTATGATAATGTTACTTAGTGGTCCAGCGCTAGTGGGGAGTTTTGCTTTGAGATTTTAATTCATACTTTGCTATAGGGTCTTGAAATATCAATTCATCATAAAATTCTGACACCATTATCTTTTTTCCCCCAGCATTGCATTGATGTCTGATTAAAACAGCTTTAATAAATGGCACAGGGTTACATGTCTTTCATTGGAGTTAATTAAAAAAATTATCATTATTTTAAATTTGAGAGTTCTGTTGGCATAGTTCATAGCTAATCACACCGCTAACAGACCATTAGTTACATGTTGCTGGTGGTGGTATTTTTGTTATGTGCTGTTGAATCACCTGCAACTCATAATGACCCTATATCTACAACAGCCCCAAGCCCTGCACTATCCTGTGCCAATCTTACTGTCTCTGACACAACTACCCCCATGACTGTAGTCACTGAGTCAATCCATCTCATCGAGGGTCTTCCTCTTCTGTGCTGTCCCTCCATCCTCCTAAGCATGATGTCCCTTCTCCAAGGAGTAGCCTGGTCTCACCCTCCCTATGACAAACTTATTTGTTCTTCTAGCAGTCCATGGTATATTCAGTACTCTTCTCCAGCACCACAGCTCAAAGGCATCAGTTCCTCTGTATCCCTAGTCCTTATATAGCTTTCTGATACATAGCAAGTAATTGCAAAACTATGGCCTAATCAGGCACACCTTAGTCTCTAGATTGACATCGTTGCTCTTCAGTACCTTGGAGAGGTCTCTGACAGCTGACTTTCTCAGTGCAATTCAACTTTTCATTTTCTGGTGGCTGGTACCAAGAGTGTTGATTGTGGAGCCAAGCAAATAAAGCTGTTAACAATCTCAATCTCTTCACCATCTATCATGATGCTGCCAGTCAGCCCAGTGGTGAGAATCTTTGTTTTTTTGATGTTGAGCCTCAATCCATATTGAAGGCTGCAGTCCTTGACCTTCTGCAGCAAGTGCTTCAGGTCCTCCTCAGTTTCAGCAAGCAGGGTTGTGTCATCTACATTATGCAGATTGTTGATGAATCTTCCACCAATCCTGATGCCACACTTCTCCTCATACAGCCCAGCCTCCCGGATAATCTGTTGTGCATATAAAAGGTATGGAGCTAGGACACATCCCTGGCATACACCCTTCTTAATTTTGAATCATGTAGTGTTTCCTTGCTCTGTTCTGATGACTGCCTCCAGATCCAAGTATAGGTTTTACATTAGCTTGATCAAGTGTTCTAGGATTGCCTTTCTTCTCAGAGTCAGCCACAGTTTGTTGTGATCTGCACAGTCAAATGCCTTTGCATAGTCAATGAAACACATTCCTCTGGTACTCCCTGCTTTCATCGAAGATCCATCTAACATTAGCTACAGTATCCCTAGTACGGACTTCTTCTAAACCCAGCTTGCACTTTTGACAATTCTCTGTTGATGTGCTGTTCCAGTCATTTTTTTATAATCTTCAGCAGAATCTTGCTTGTATGTGAAATCAATGATATTGTTCTATAGTTTCCATACTTGTTGGATCACCCTTCTTTGGAATGGGAACAAATATAGATAGATCTCTTCCAGTCAGTTGGCCAAGTGGTTGACCTCCAGGTTTCTTGACACAACTTGGTGAGCACATCTAGGGTAGCATCTGTTCGTTGAAATACGTCAGTTGATATAGAATCAACTCCTAGGGCCTTATTTTTTGCCAATTCCTTCAAAGCAGCTTGAACATTTTCCTTCATCACCATAGGTTCTTGCTTATATATTGTTTTATGAAATTCTTCTGTGCCCGCCAATTCATTTTGGTACAATGTCTCTATATACTCTTTCCATCTTCTTTAGTACTTCCTGGATCATTTAATATTCTGCCAAAGCATCTTTACATATAACAACTCTAGGTTTGAATTTGTTCTTCAGTTCCTTGAGCTTAAGAAATGCTGAGCGAGTTCAGCCCTTTTGATTTTCTGACTCCAGCTCCTTGCACATTTCATCATATTTTACTTTGTCTTCCTGCGCTGCCTTTTGAAATCTTCTGTTCAGCTCTTTATTATCTTGAATTCTTCCCTTTGCTTTGGCTTCTAAGATCTCTAGTGCAATATTCAGAGTCTCTTCTGACATCCATTTTGGTCTTCCTCCTCTGTCTTTGTATTGACCTTTTGCACTCTTCTGGATGATATTCTTGATATCCTCCCACAACTCGTCTCTAGTCTTCGCTCATTGGTGTTCAAGGCCTCAAACTTGTTCCTGAGATGGTTCTGAAATTCAGGTGGGATAGACTCAAGGTCATATTTTGATTCCTGTGGATCTTATTTAATTTTCCTTAGCTTCAGCTTGAACTTGCACATGAGTAATTAGTGGTCTGTTCTACAGTCAGCACCTGGCCAAGTTTTCACAGCTGATAGTGAGCTTCTCCAGCAGTTCTTTTCACTGATGTAATCAGTCTGATTCCTGTGCATACCATCAGGTGAAATTCATGTATATAACCTGCATTTATGTTTCTTAGAAAATGTATTTGTAGTGAATAAGTCATTGATTGTGCAAAATTCAATCATTCTATCTCCAGCTTCATTTCTGTCACTGAATCCATGTTTTCCAACTACTAATCCTTTTTCTCTGTTCCCAACTTTTGCATTCCAGTCACCTATTATTATTAATGCATCTTGATTGCATGTTCGATCTATCTCTGACTGTAGAAGAGTCCAGAATAATTGCTGCATAGTAAAGTGGACTGACTTGGGGAGGGGCGTGTTGTATAATAATGAAAGCATTTTTTTTCTTGTCAAAGAAAACAGGGAGGAGTGGGCAGAGAGGAAAATGTACATGAATGAATAGAAAAATGAATGACTAGAAATCCAAGTTCTCTACAATCTTTCATTAAAATCTCAATAAAAAAGAATATAAATCAAATATATGTCATAATAAAACTTCTGTAACACTTTTAAAAAAATGAAGTTGTTCAAATAGAATAAGGGGAGACTTTATGGTTTAAAATCAAGAAAGGTGTGAGTTAGGGTTGTATTCTTTCTCCATGCCTAGTCAATCTGTACACTAAGCAGATAATTTGAGAAAATAGACTAAATGAAAAAAATGTGGCATCCGGAGCAGAGGAAGACTCATCAACAAGTCTTTGTTAAGCAGATGACAACCTTAACTACTGACAGTGAAGAGGACTTGAAACACTTGCTGAAGAAGATTGAAGACCACAGCCTTCAATGTGGGTTATGTCTCAACATCATGAAAGCAGAAATTCTCACCACTGGATCAAATGGCAGCATCATGATAGGTGCAGAAGACATTGAAATTGTCTAGGATTTAATTTTGCTTAATCTACAGTTAACACACATGGTTCTAGCAGTTAAGAAATTGAAAGATGTATTTAAATACTGAAGTGAACCTAGCCCAAACCATGAGGTTTTCAGTTGCTTCCTATGCTTTTGAATGGGCCCAAAAATAATGAAGATCAAAGAATAATTGACACCTTTGATTGTGGTATAGAAGGAGAATATTGAATATCCTGTGGACCACCAAAATACGTCTTGGAGGAAGTGCACCCAGGGTTCTTTAGAGGCAAGGATGGGCAAAGTTTCATCTCACATACTTTGGAGATGTTGTCAGGATGTGACAATTAGGAGGAAATATTATACTTAGAAAAGTAGGGTCAGCAAAAATGAAGAAGACCCTCAATGAGATGAATTGACCCAGTGACTAAAAGGATAGATTTGAGCCTGACAGATCATGAGTATGGCACAAGACAGCACACGGTTGCAATCTTTTGTTCATAGGGTCATATGAATTGTAGTTGACTCAGGGACACCTAAAAGGAAGAATGACAGAATAGTTCTGTTTGTTCCAAAGTAATTCCAAGAGTTCCAGAAAGGAATGCAATTTCTTGGTGAGTGTAGACCTTTTAACTGCAAAGTTAAACAAAACTTCTGAAATTCTAGAAGAGATCCATCATCTTCAGCTTTCTAGCATGTATTTGCATTCCCTTATAATATGCTCTGAAGGGAGGTCTGGTTGGGTAGTACATAGCACATTCCAATACCTGAGGATGGAATCCATACAGGAGGATGGACAATGTCCTCTTGTTGCAGTTTACAACCTCAGAAGTCCGGTGGAGGTTTGCTGTGAGTTGAAACTGACAGGAAGACAGTGAGTATGGATATATCCTCTTGACATAAATATACAGTGTATTTTCCAAACCCACTGCATTGAGTTAATTCCAACTCACAATAACCCTTTAGCACAGAGTAGAACTGATCTTAGAGTTTCCAAGGCTGTAAATCTTTATGGAAGAAGAGTGCTTCCTCTTCCTTTTTTGAAGCAATTGGTGGAATTGAACCATCAACCTTTTGGTTATCATCCAAATTATTTAATCACTATGACATGACACAACCTTGTTTATAGAAAGCTAAGAGAACTTGAAATACTTGCTACAAAAGATCAAAGACTACAGCCTTCAATATGGGTTACATCTCAAAATCAAGAAAATAATCCTCACCACTGACCCAATAAGCAATATTATAATAGATGAAGAGGGAAAGAGATTTCAGTGATTTCATCTTGCTTGGATCCACAGTATACATCCTTGGTATCAGTAGGCAAGAAATCAACAGACATATTGCAGTGGGAAAGTCTGCTATCAGGTATCTCTCCAAAGAGGTGGGAAACAAATTTAAAGATTAAGGTGCACCTGATCCAAACCATGGTCTTTCCATTACTTGCTGTGCATTTGAAAGTTGAAAAATTAATAAGGATGACAGAAGAATCAATACCTTTGAGTTGTAGTGTTGGAGAATAGTGCTTAATGACCCATGAGCTATCAAAAGGACAAACAAGTATGTCTTGAAAAAGGTGCACTCAGCATTCACCTGAAAGCAAGGTTAGTGAAACTTTGTCTCACATACTTAGGGCATGTTTTAGGAGGAACCATTTCTTAATAAAGGGCATAATGTTTGGAAAGGTTACGAAGTAGGGGAAGACCCTGAACGAGACACTGAAGGCACAGGATTGGGCAAGATTCAGATCCATTTTTCATAGGGTTGCTATGAATTGTAGTCAATGCTAGTTGACAAAATATGACCTACTGTATCTATAGGGAGCTTTGGTGGCCTAGTGGTAAGAGACTGCACTGCTGTCCCAAAGGCATGCAGTTCTAATCCACCACCTGCTCACAGG
This sequence comes from Elephantulus edwardii, assembly GCF_000299155.1. Classification (NCBI taxonomy): domain Eukaryota; kingdom Metazoa; phylum Chordata; class Mammalia; order Macroscelidea; family Macroscelididae; genus Elephantulus; species Elephantulus edwardii. The sequence continues at coordinate 5,691,944 of NW_006399759.1, forward strand.
AGAAGGATGGGCAATCTCTTCACATGTGATTACCAGCCTCTGAAAACCCACTGGAGGGGTTTTCATTGGGTTGGTTCCGACTCAGTGGTACAGCAACAACAGTGCCACCGAGACTCATGTATTTATAATATGTTGTGTGCTGTTGAGTTGGAACTGACTCATAACTAACCCATCAGTGGATTTTCAGAGGCAGTAAATGGCTCAGGAGGAGATTCCCCATCTTTCTCCCATGGAGCAGCTGGTAGATTTGAACTATGTGCCTTTGGGTTGGGAGTGCAGCTCCTTAGCATTAGGCCACCAGCGCTCCCTGTACACACATAATTGTGTGTGTGTATGTATATCATATATACATTGTATTTTGGTAAAAGTTTACAAAGAAAAGTAGGTTTCTTTTAAACAGATATACTGTTCAGTAACATAGTTTATATTTTTCATAATGTGTCAGTGTTTACATTATTTACATTATATTTGTTCTATTTCAATTAACCTAGTTTTCCTGCCCACCTCCTCATGCTTTAGGATAAATATTGACTGTTTAGTCTTACATAGGTTGAATTTCTTTTCTTAAAATAGTACAATACTTAGAGGCGATAATTCGAAAATGTTACTTAGCTGAAAGGTGATCAAAGGGGTAGTTTCAGTTCACTTTAAAAGTTAATGCAGTTTAAAATTTTATTCTCAGGGGTTTCTCTAGACTGAATCAGTCTAGTAAGTCTGGCCATTTTTTAAGCATTTTAATTTTGTGGTATATTTTTTTCTTTCACTCTTACATGTTTTTCATATGATGCACCATTCTCAGAGTCCAACATATAACTAACTGTAGGGCGGGACTTTTGTAAGGTACCTCACACCCTGTATAGGATTATGTAGAATCTCTCTTCTAAACCCTGTATGTTTTTACTCTGCAGTGGATTTGGTTGGTGGCTACAACATTGGCACCATCAACCATGAGAGCCGTGTGGATTGGCTGGAACTTAACGAGACTGGACACAAGCTCCTCTTCAGAGACCGGAAACTTCGTGTGAGTAGAGTTATTAGAGTCTCAGTCATTCGCTGGTGCATAGAGGGTGTGTTCCAAAAGCCACTACTAGAGATCATAAGGACATACTTTCTTGGAGCTAAGGCATTAGCATAGGTAAGTTACAGAAGAATCAGCATCAGCTCTATACTTTTGATATGTTACCCTTGAATTTGCACATTGTTTGTTTGGTACTAGAGTAAAAAAGGAAGATTAGAAGTGAGTTTCTTTCTTATTGTTCATAAGTTTGTGCACTCTTGAAGCCTCAACCTCTTGTATTCCTCCTCCATATATTTACTTATGCTTACTGCTCCACACCCCAGCGACACTGCTCTGCTACCACTGAAGCTGCCTTAAGGACAGGGCTTCTTCCTCCCAGCATTAGGCAGTGCTCCTTATATATAGTAGGGTATCACCAAAGAGTTAATCATCTAGGGCAAAGAGATAAGTTGGTGATTTTTTTTTTCATTTCGTTGAAAACCACATCAGACATTTCACTATTTTTCTCCATGGATTGACACAGTAACTAAGGTAATGAGGGCAGGTGTGCCAGAGGCAGTGAGATTGGCTCAGGATAATGCAGGCTTCAGAGCAATTGTGCAGAGGGTCTCTGTGAGTTGCAGATGACTCAACTGCACATAACAACGGCAATGTCCTGTACTTTTGTGGTCCAGGCTGGTCCCTTTGGCCCAGAGTCATTCTAAGAGTGAAAATCTGGCCTGCAGCTCATTTAAAATTCCTAATCTATGTTCTTTGGGTTCTCTCTTAATTGACCAGAGGACATGCCAACTCAACATATACTTCAAGAGTGTCCACTTTGAATACACCTTGACAGATTAGCTCACCACAATTCACCAGTAAGAATGTGGTTTAAATCAGAAGACAACCTCCAATATCTCCTAATGGTGTTCCCTGCTGCTTCTTTCTTCAGTTGCACCTATATGATATTGAAAGCTGCTCCAAGACAATGATCCTCAACTTCTGCTCCTACGTGCAGTGGGTCCCAGGAAGTGATGTGCTTGTGGCCCAGAACCGAAACCACCTCTGTGTGTGGTACAACATTGAGGCGCCTGAGAGAGTCACCATGTCTTCTATCAGGGTATATTGATATCAGGGGACCTCAGATAGGGTGTCAGGCTGTCTAAACTAGACCCCTGCATAGGCTCAAAAGGTTGCTGGGTTTTCCCGGCTCACCAGCCATAATTTCCTCGATGGAGTTGACCGGTGACTTAGACCTCCACTTCCATACTAGACTGTCTCTAGAACCATTCTTGCTCAGATTGCTAACATTACATTAGACCTTTGGAGTACAAGTCTTAGTTATAATGGCCCTGGGAATTCTCAAATTGTAATACAAAGGTCCTTTGATGCTAGATCCCAGAGAGGGGAATCTATATCATCTTTTTACTCTCTTTTATAAGTTCCACAGAGCTCCTCTTAACAAATTTCAGATCACACCCCTTTTCCTGCTCCACCACCACATCACGCATACTTAATCATGTAGAATTAGAATCCTTTATTGTTAGGGACTTCTCTAAAGTACTGACGAGCAACTGTGTGTCTCTGGAGACTAAGGAGTGTCTGGTACAGGCCATGGTCTTTGCAATCACTTGTTATACATCAGAGAGCTGGACAGTGACCAGGGAGGATAGAAGGAGAATTGATGCTTTTGAGCTTTGGTGTTGGAGAAGAGTGCTGAGGGTACCATGGAGTGCTAACAAAACAAACAGATTCATCCTGGAAAGGGTTAAACTGGACCGCTCCCTGGAGGCAAGGATTCTGAGATTTCGTCTGACATACTTTGGTCATGTTGAAAGGAGGGACCGGTCCTTGAAGAAGGACATCATGCTTGGGAGGGTGGAGGGCAGGCGCAGGAGGGGAAGGCCCTCTATGAGGTGGATTGATTTCAGTGACTGGGGCAATCGGGATGACTGTGTCGGAGACTATGAGATTGCCACAGGACAGAGCAGGGTTTAGAGCTGTTGTACATAGGGTCACTGTGAGTTGCAAGCGACTTGATGGCACATAACAACAACAACAACAAAAGCCTGGGGCAGCAGAGAAGAGAAGCCCCTGACCAGGCTAGGGTGAGCCGTATAGAGATGAGTAAAGCATTTGGTATTTTCTTTTTGTCTTACTGTGGTTTTGAGTGGAAGTTTATAAAGCAAATTAATTTTTAATTCCCATACATTTTGTTCTATACTATTATATTTTGAGATCCACAATGTAACTACGTTTTTCCCACTCTCTCCGTAATTCTGGTTTCTATTCATCCTTCTTTCTTTGTCTGTTGTCTGTGTCTTCCCTTTCTTTAGTGGTACTGCACTGACCACATCCTCTTACTGTGTATTAAATTTCCCAGTACTTTTATCCATTTTGGTAGTTCCTTTTTTCTGTTTCATTACTTCATTTTTAGACTGAAATTGGTACTTCTCCGCCTCCTTTTTAAAAATCTTGTTATTTGAGTGAAAGCTTACAGCTCATTAGTTTGTCATTCCACACTATGTACCCATTCTATTTGTGACACTATTGTCCCAACAGTGTAACAGCATTCTTCCCAAGACTTCCATTCGTTCTTCTTTCCTATTCCTTCCTACCTTCTGAGCTTTGTCTTTGGGCAAATTCTTTTGATTTCATATGATTGGTCCCAGGGAGTACATACTTCCCTCGTGTTACTGTTTATTTTTTAGGGCTGTATGTTGTTTGACTGAAAATTGAGCCATGGAGTGAGTTCAGTTCCAACCTTGAAGGGTGACTAAAGGTCATAGTCTCGGAAGTTCCACCTTGATCAGCCTTTATCATACCAGTACACCTGGTCTTTTTAAAATTTTTAATACTTTGAGTTATCTTCTATATTTTTCTTCCACTGTTTCCAGGACTTCCTACTTTTCCTCCCTCTCAGAACAGTTAGCAGAGGGAGCCAGGCACCATCTAGTTCTTCCTGTCTCAGAGTTGTGGAGGCTGAGGTCTTTTTTATTTTTAGAACTAATTGTTTCCATGTAACTTTGATTTTTTTTTTTCTCATTCTTTGCTCTGGATGGAAGAGACCAATGGCTACTTGCACTTAAGATCAATACTCAGAAGCTTTTAAGATTCCTGTTGCTATATAACAAAGTAGGACATAGAGTCTTTGTTGACTAACATGCCAATTGACTAAAAGGTCACCTTAGCTTATTCATGAGCCCCCAGGTCCAGTGACTCATCCCCTTAAGGTATTTGATTATGGCCAAAGAAATCATCATAGCTTTGCACGCTGTGTGTTCTACTATATTCTTGAATATATTTACAGCATAATATGTAGAAATATCCTCTCAAATCTGTATATATTTGTGGGTATAGTTCCTTCCTTTTTTAAAAAAAAATTGTTTTCTTCCTCGTTGGAGGTTATGCATTTTATTTTGTTTTTGCTTTTTATTTCTATATAGTTACCTTTATGCTTATATTAGCAAACTCTAAAGTTAATCAGCATCTAACTCTTCTCAAACAATACAAAGACCTTTAAAGTGTATAACTTTGATTAACTCTTCTTTGTCTTTGCCAAACATTTTAGTTATAATCTTTTGTTAATGCCTATAAAAAATGCTCAAAATAGGTTGTTTTTTCTTGAGGGAGAAGGATACCTAAGGATAGGGAAGATCCTTCTTTAGGTAAGCCTCACTGCATTAAGAAAGTATGTCCTGGGATTGAATTGTATTCTTAAAAGAAGAGTGCAGTGTGTGATGTGGATGCCGTACTTTGTCAACATGACTCTAGGCATTGGTGCTATCACAGCTGGAAATATACTCTAACCTAAGGTCTATTTCCATAAATAAGGTATTTTGTCTACTTGAGACATAAAATGTCCTAAAATATGGAGAAAGCCAGGGTTACTTAATTCTCTCATCATGGCAGTGCTCTGGGGGTGAGTGAGGCAGGTCTTGCCTGCAGTTGATCCAGTGAAATCACTAACTTAGAGTTGGGGTGGGTCCGGGGAATGACATTTTACAGGGTGATGTAGTCGGTCTGGAGCGTGCTGGGGGAAGGACCGAAGTGATGGTGACGGAAGGCTTGACCACAGTTGCCTACACGCTGGATGAGGGCCTTATTGAGTTTGGAACAGCCATTGATGATGGCAACTATACCCGGTGAGGAGTGCCTAACCAAGACAGGGGAAGGTGTGTGGGAGAGTCTAGTTGTAAGAGAGGAGGGCCTGGAATGGTTTCTACAAATGGCCATATTTCATGAAAGTCCCCTCCCTTCCTCATGTGCCTTCACAGTATTTCTGCATCCGTCTAACCCTACACTCATTTCTTGTGCTTTATTTCTTTCACTTTTCAGGGCAACAACCTTCTTGGAGACTCTGGAAATGACTCCCGAAACAGAGGCAATGTGGAAAACTTTGAGCAAACTGGCATTAGAGGCAAAGCAACTCCACATTGCTGAGAGGTGAGGTATTCATGTAGAAATATAGTGTCAGGCAGCGCAAGATGATCACAAAGATATCTTGCCTGTAGGTTGCTCCCAAGCAGTGTTAAGGACCTGCTTTCCTTCCTACAGATGTCATGTCAATTCTTCCACAGAACTGTTCCAAGAGTCCTCCTATCCTAAGTTATAAAAGTGTATCTTATCCACCAGATACTCCGCTGAGGGGCAGTGTCCTCCTGTACCAGTCAGATCCAATTTGATGGTACACAACAAGAAAAAAAAATATATTGCAGACCAAGGATAAAGTATATTAATAAATAATAACACTACAGAATGCCAAGAATGTAAGAGAAAACAGGTAAAGTGGAGGTACACAACAAGAAAAAAAAATATGTTGCAGCTCTTTCCAGGCAGCGTGGAGTGATGGGCATCTCCCTGGACAACTGGCACAAGTGCCGCAAGACCGGGGGCAAGAGAAAGCCCTACCACAAGAAGTGGAAGTATGAGCTGGGACGCCCGGCTGCCAACACTAAGATTGCCCCCCCCCCCCCCCCCCCCGACGTATACACACAGTTCGTGTAACAGGAGGCAACAAGAAGTACCGTGCCCTAAGATAGGATGTGGGGAACTTCTCCTGGGGCTCTGAATGTTGTACTCGCAAAACAAGGATAATTGATGTTGTCTACAACGCCTCCAATAATGAACTGGTCCGAACCAAGACCCTGGTGAAGAACTGCATCGTGCTCATTGACAGTACACCATACCGCCAGTGGTATGAGTCCCACTATGCGCTACCCCTGGGTCTCAAGAAGGGGGCTAAGCTGACTCCTGAGGAGGAAGAGATTTTAAACAAAAAGCGATCAAAGAGAACTCAGAAAAAATAACGATGAAAGGAAAAAGAATGCAAAAATCAGCAGTCTTCTAGGGGAGCATTTCCAACAGGGCAAGCTTCTTGCATGTATTGCTTCCTGGCCAGGCCAGTGTGGCCGTGCAGATGGTTATGTGCTAGAGGGCAAGGAGCTGGAATTCTCCCTGAGGAAAATCAAGGCACAGAAAGGCAAATAAATCTCCCTCCCATTTTAGCACATGTATTAAAGGTGTTTATTCTAAAAAAAAAAATGTTGCAGACCAAGGATAAAGTATATTAAGAATAATTAATAACAAGACAGAACACCAAGAATGTAAGAGGTAAAGCGGAGGTGAACAGTTCTCTAACAACTGAACTTTAGCTTCCCTGTATCTTTATTGAAAATTGCCAGGGAGCAAATCACCAAGAGAATTCAATGCAAATGAAGCTAAGCTCTTTCTATTGAAAAACGTCTGCTGTGCTCAGGAAGGGAGGGGCTAGCAAATACAATGCAAGAATCCTGAAAATGCTTAAAGATTGTCTTAGTGTCTACCCCTGTAAACACTTAAGGATTGCCTTAATGCTTCAGGGTGAATTCCAGCTTGTACCATGCCTCCCTCACATCCTGATAATAGCATTCAGTTTATTACAAATATTTAGTATGAAATTTGGCTTCCCATAAAAGTGTATCTTTTATTATCATTGCTTTCCCATTTTTAATCTGGTGCTCCTTAAAAAATTCTGACAGCATGCCATTCAACCCATGCATCTATGTATATGTTCTGAAGGAGGAAATTCAAGCGGCTATGAAAGAATTAAGGAAAAAAAACAAACAAGTCCCCAGGAATTTATAGAACACCAATTGACGTATTTCAACAAACAGATGCTGCCCTGGATGTGCTCACCAGGTTGGGCCAAGAAATCTGGAGGACAACTTCCTGGCCAACTAACTGGAAAAATCTGTATTTATTTAATTCCAAAAAAAAAGGGTTATCCGATAGATTGTGAAAATTATTGAACTGCATCACTAATATCCACAAGCGGGTGCCAACCAGCTGGCTGGACATTTGCTTGTCTGTTTTAGTCAACAAGGACCCAAGGGCGGAGGGAATACTTGGTTTATCATAGTTAATAGCATTTGTTGGAGGTGTTTTAAATGTGCCCGGTGTTAGGATGAACATTCTTTAAGTGGTAACAGCAGTCATCTATTGGCTGTACTGAATAACTTGGAGTTGCTGTGATGAACACTGTGCCATAGTTGTGTCAAATACCATAATGGTTACCCATCATGGATAGTGTTTGGAGGAGCTTCCAGACTGATTCAGGTTTGGAAGCAGGAATGGCATCCACTTCCTAAACCAGATGCCTCTGGAAACTCTATAAACTCCATAAACTCTATCAACATAAAGAAATTATGTTAATTATAGAACAGAGCTCAGGGTTTTTGTTCATACATGAGTCGTATTCGACTTGATAACAACCACTGCTAAGTGAGATTAGTGTTATATTTTGGAGGAACATTCTTCTACTTTGTACATCACTCTTTGTTACTTTGCTATACTGAAGTAATCTGGGTTTGCTGTGATGCTGAGCCTTGTGCCACTGGAGTGTTAAATGCCATAATGGTTTGACAGTGTTTGGTTGAACTCCCAGTTATAAAACAGGTTTGGAAGCAGGAATGGCATCCACTTCCTAAACCACATGCCTCTGGAAACTATGAACTTGGAGAAACGACTATAGTTATAGAAAGATACTAGGACATTTGTTTATGAAGTCGCTATGAGTTGTATTTGACTCGATGGTAGTCACCACCAACAACAGCATCACCAATACCACACACAAGAAAAATCCTACTAAAGATTATCCAAAAACTATTAGAACACTGTATCGACAAAGAACTACCAGAAATAAAAGCTGGGTTTAGAATAGACTGTAGCAGTAAAGACATTATCGCCAAAGTCAGATGGATCTTGGCTGAAATAAAATAGTACCAGAGAAATGTCTGTTTTATTGACTATGCAGAGGCATTTGACTGTGTGGATCACAACAAATTATATCTGATCTTGAGAAGAATGGGAATCCTAGAACACCTGATTGTGTTCATGAGAAACCTATACTTGAACCAGGAAAAAGTCCTCAGAACAGAGCAAGGAAAACCCTGCATGGTTAAAAATAATCGGGAAAGGAGTGTATCAGGGATATGTCCTGTCTCCATATCTTTTCAATCTGTATATAAAACAGGAGGCTGGGCTTTATGAGGAGAAATGTGACATCAGGATTGGAGGAAGACTCATCAGCAACCTACATTATGCAGCTGACATAACCTTGCTTGACGAAACTGAGGAGGACCCAAAGTATTTGCTGCAGATCAAAGACTGCAGTCATCAGTATGGATTGAACATCAAGAAGATAGAGATCCTAACCACTGGGCCAATTGGCAGCACCATGATAGATGGAGAAGAGATTGAGGTTGTTAACAATTTCAGCTTGCTCGGCTCCACAGTCTACTCTTGGCACCAGCAGTCAGGAAATCAAAAGATGAATCATATTGCTGTCAGAGACCTCTCCAAAGTGCTAAAGAGCAATGATGCCAGTCAAGGGACTAAGGTGCACCTGAGCCAGACCATCGTCTTCATAATTACTTGCTATGCATCAGAGAGCTAGACAATGAGTAAGGATGACAGAATGCTGGAGAAGAGTACTGAAGAGTACCTTGGACCACCAAGAGAACAAACAAGCCTGTCTTGGAGAGGCTAAAATCAAGTTTATCCTTGGAGGCAAGGATTTACAGCTCTGTCTCAGATTTGGGCATGTGGCCAGGAGGGACCATTCCTTGGAGAAAGGACATCATGCTTTGAAGAGTGGAGGGACAGTGCAGGAGAATCTGTGCAGAATTTATAATTTGTCAACCGCTGCTATTTAGGGATCTGCTTTGATCTCTCTTTTCCGTCACCCCCATATCTAGTGTCTAGTCTGCCAGCAAGTCCTGAGGACTTTGTATTCAGAACATATCTTGAATTTGTATATTTGGTCCACCTCCACTGTCTACCCTCATCTGCCATCACCAGCGCCACATGGAGCCTCTTAATTGATCTCACTGGTGCTCTTCTTGTTTCCCTACAATCCATTCATCCCACAGAAACTGAGGGAAACTATTTTTAAGTTTTGGGGTTTTTTTTATTATTATTTTTTTATTTGTGTGTGTGTGTGGTGTGTGTGTACCGTCAAACCGGATCTGACTGGTACAGGAGGAGATTGTCCCTCCTTTCCCAGCAGAGCATCTGGTGGATTCTAGCCGTGAGCCTCTGGGATTGCAGTGCAGGTTCTTGCCACTAGGCCACCTGAGCTCCCCTTATTTTTAAGTTATTTTTTTAGAAAAACATTTATCAGAATATATTACTTTTTTGCTTTAGAGCCTTCCAGTACCTTTCCATTTTACTTAGATTAAAAGCCAAACTCCCTTCCCATAGCCTGAGGGCCCTGCAGTATCAGCCTCTGCTTCCTTTTCATGCCAGTTGACCACTTCTCCATTAGTCTTCAGCTACACTAGTATCTTCTTGATTCTTTGACAATGAAGAGTTCATTCCTGCCATAGGCCTTTTAATATTTTTTCTGCCTGGATTGAGTTTATCCCATCTTGATATAATGTCCACTCCTTAGAGAGGTTTTCTGTGACTACCAGTAAGCTCCTCAACCTGTAATATCGTTATTATTTTCCTTTTAATTATGTCAAATTAAAAACTGTCTAGTAATTATTTTTTTCCTTACACTAGAATGTAAATTTCATGAGAATAAGGCCGTTATCTTTGTCAATACCTGTGTGTCAATAATAATATGTTAAGAAGCTGTTCTTCATTTTTTTCCATGAACTCACCTGATTTTTTGTTTATCAAATTGTGAAATAACAAACACTTTATTATTGGACTTTTTAAAAAGTGAAAAGTAAATAGAGATTTATTAGAAAATTCCACCCCAAAGGGAGAGACCTCCCTCCTAGAAAGGAAATATGGAGGAGAGGCCTGTATTACTGTTTTGCGCTAATTTAAAGATTTCTTTTTAGCAATTCTTTTAGGAATTTCTTTTTTAGGCTGCTTTGGGCCACTTATTTCAGAGGCAAAATTATTTCCCTATGTACATATGGAATAACTTCTTACAATAAACCTTAATGTATCGGTTTGGTACAACAACTGAGAGAACAATGTCTGGTCCATGCAGAACAGATTATCCGGGAGGCTGGGCTCTATGAGGAGAAATGTGGGGTCAAGATTGGTGGACGATTTATCAACAACCTACAATATGCAGATGACGCAACCCTGCTTGCTGAAACTGAGGAGGACCTGAAGCACTTGCTACAGAGGGTTAAGGACTGCAGCCTACAGTATGGATTAAGGCTCAATGTCAAGAAGACAAAGATTCTCACCACTGGACCAATTGGCAGCATCAGGATGGATGGTGAAGAGATTGAGATTGTTCACAGCTTTATTTTTTTTTTTTTTTCATTTTGTGTACGTGTACCGTCAAATCAGATCTGACTGGTACAGGAGGATATTGCGCCTCCTTCTCCGGCAGAGCATCTGGTGGATTCGAACCGTGTTCCTCTGGGATTGCAGTTCAGTTTCTTGCCACTAGGCCACCAGAGCTCCAAGAGATTGTTCACAGCTTTAGTTTGCTTGGCTCCACAGTCAACACTCTCAGCACCAGTAGCCTCGAAATTAAAAGACATATTGCCATGGGAAAGTCTGCTGTTAGGAACCTCTCCAAAGAACTGAAAAGCAATGGTGTCTCTCTGGAAACTATGGTGCGTCTCATACAGGCTATGGTCTTTGCAATCATTTGTTATGCATCAGAGAGTTGGATAATGACCAAGGAGGATAGAAGGAGTATTGATGCCTTTGAGCCATGGTGCTGGAGAAGAGTATTGAGGGAACCATGGACTGCTAGGAAAACAAACAGATTCATCCTGGAAAGGGTCAAACCGGGCAGCTCCTTGGAGGCAAGGATTCTGAGGCTCCATCTAACATATTTTAGACATGTTGTAAGAAGGGACCGGTCCTTGGAGAAGGACATCATGCTTGGTAGGGTGGAGGGACAGCGCAGAAGGGGAATGCCCTCTGTGAGGTGGATTGATTCAGTGACTGGGGTAATTGGGATGGGAGTGTCAGGGACAGTGCGATTGGCACAAGACAGAGCAGAGTTTAGGGCTGTTGTACATAGGGTCACTATGAGTCGCAAGCGACTTGACGGCACATAACAACAACATATTTGTTGAACCAATATGCTAATAATGATTTTATAACAATAACACTTCATACTTTTACTTCCATATTACAGGTGCTTTGCTGCTTTGGGCCACGTGGCAAAAGCTAGATTCCTACATGAGACCAATGAGATTGCTGATCAAGTGTCTCGTGAATATGCAAGTATTAGCTTCTTCATTCTTTCATTTCCATACTGAGATTTCCTTTGGTGCTTAGCCCATGACTCCTGGCTGTCCAGCTGCCCCTTGTTCCTTTGCCCTGCCCATCTCACCTCATACCTAACTCCTGTGAGACCATTTGAGAACTACTTTCTCAAGTCTCTAAGCCTAGTGATACCCACCACCACCCCACCCCACCACTTAAGCTTCCTACGCCCCTTGTCTTTTTGCTTCAAAATCCCTTTAGGTTGTCCTTTCTTTTAACTTACACAAACAGAATGACTAGAACTACTGTTTTTTTCTGCAGGGTGGAGAAGGAACAGACTTTTATCAGGTCCGAGCGCGTCTAGCCATGCTAGAGAAGAACTACAAACTGGCTGAAATTATCTTTTTGGAACAGGTAGTGGGCGGGAAAGAACAAAATGGAAAAGGGGGGACGACCTGGACAGAAACAATTGACCCCCTTTTCTAGGGAAAAACTTTCAGAAAAGTTTCTGTTGTTAAACTCACTCCTTAGTTTCTTACTGTGTTAGTCAATATTTAATACAGGAAAGTGTCATCCTTTGGCCTCAATTACCTCTTTCTTTCATAAACAGTTTTCTGCCTTTCCCTCTACCCAGAGCCTGACTTTACAATTTTTTGCACTGGAGTGCAACCCAGGGGCCCTGGCGGCACAGAGTGTTAAATACTTGGTTGAGAACCACAAATTGGTGGCTCAAACTCAAGCTCCTTTATAGGAGAAAGATGTGGAAGCCTAAGTTTATAACGATTTATAGTCTCGAAAACCATGCGGGCAGTTCTACTCTGTCCTGTATGTTATTGTGAGCCCAGATCAACTAGACAGCAACACGTATGGATTGGTTTGGTGCTATAACAGAAGTACTACACATAGGCGGGTTTACCAAGAATTTTAATTGTTCACAAGTTTAGGAAGCTAGAAGTCAAAATATAAGACACCAGGTCTAGGGGAAGGTCTCTGTTGTAGCTTTAAGGGAAAGGCCTTTTCTCCTTTCAACACTTACGGGTCTGATGTTCCTTGGAGATCTCCAGGTGGCTTGGAACCAGTCTTCCTGAGTCTAGGAGGTCCTCAGCACAGATACCCTGGATCCAATGACATGCTACACTCCTGGTTCTTGTTTCTTGGTGGTAGTAAAGTTGTTCTCTCTCCTTTTATCTCTTAAAACATAAAAGGTATAACTCAAATAAAACTGTGGTTTGAGTAAGGCTATGGCTCAACAATACATCCCATACTTATCCCTGTAGAGGTTTAAAATTTACCACACATCATAATATGGAGGATAACTACATCTGATCATAAAATAAGGGACAGTCATACAATACTAGGATTTATGGTTGGCCAAGCAAAACTAACATGTGTTTTAGGGGGAGTAGAACTCATTTCTTGATAGGGGTGGTTCTAGGTAATTTAGAGTCAAAAGCTGCAATATGGGGAATGCTGTTGAAGAAAATTGCCTTGGATAGCACCTATACAAATCCTGAGATACATGCTTCTTGAGTTTCACAGTAAATCCATTTCTCTTTGTACAATAAGTGAAGGGTAAGGGGGGTTTTTTTTGGTCCTTATTAGCTGTCACTTTAGGCAATCTAAGAAGCACTAACTGTTTTGTGGTCTTCACGTCTTCTGGTATCTGTTTCCTCTGCTTGTATTCCCCTAGGATGCTGTTGACGAGGCCATGGACATGTACCAGGAACTACACCGTTGGGATGAGTGCATTGCCGTGGCAGAAGCCAAGGTACCTGTTCTGCCTTCTCCACCATTGTCCAAGCTCAGCCCCACCAATTTTCAGGAAGCTCTTGTCAAGGAGGCTGTAGAAGCTACAGTAGGATGGGGATGACACCTGATATGTGACATGTGATATGGTCATAGAGGACTTTCATTAGTAGAGGAGAATTGGAGAAGCCTGGGAGGAAGGACTGTGACTCCTAGTTCTCTGTTGTATATTCAGGGGCACCCAGCCCTAGAGAACCTTCGCCGGAGCTACTACCAGTGGCTGATGGACACGCAGCAGGAGGAGCGAGCAGGTGAACTTCAGGAGAGTCAAGGGGATGGGCTGGCAGCCATCAGCCTCTACCTCAAAGCTGGGCTCCCTGCCAAAGCTGCCCGGCTTGTGCTGACCCAAGAGAAGCTGCTTGCCAACACAGAGCTGGTGGAGCACATCACCACAGCCCTTATCAAGGGAGAGCTGTATGAGAGGGTAGGCTTACTTCCTATCCCCATTCCTAGGCTCAGAACCTCTCCTACCCAGGGCAGTCTTTGAGAGCATAGTCTCCTTGATTTGGGGGCATTCCTTCTTATTGGGGCTAATACTTGATTCTCTGTACAGTAGGAGTGTCACTGTAATAATATGGTATGTATTAAAAGGCAGGTGATCTCTTTGAGAAGATCAGAAATCCTCAGCGGGCCCTTGAGTGCTACTGTAAAGGCAATGCATTCATGAAAGGTACTAGCCACTCACAACCCATCCTTCATGCCATGTAAACTCTTACATACCCAACCCTGCAATACCTCTTTTGGTTCATCTGTTGAGATTTCCTGGCTTCAGTTCTCCATTCCTCCCCTTCTCACCTATTTCTCATGCTTCAGTTCCCTGTCCTACATTTTGGAGTCCTGTCCCTACAAGCTGAGTACCCACTCTCTCCCTCTCTGGCAGCGGTGGAACTGGCTCGATTAGCATTCCCAGTTGAAGTGGTAAGACTGGAGGAGGCATGGGGAGACCACCTGGTGCAGCAGAAGCAGCTTGATGCAGCCATTAATCACTACATTGAAGCCAGGTGAGATGCTCTGGGGAGCTGAGGAGACTGGGCCTGAGGTGAAAGTAGCTGGGACAGGTAAGGGTACCAAGGCTGAAAAAAGCGAAATTTCCAAATGTAAACTGGCTTAAGAAGAATCTCATCCTTTTTCCACATACATAATGTATGTCTTATCCAACCATGCCAGGTGCTCTATTAAAGCAATCGAGGCTGCCCTGGGTGCCCGCCAGTGGAAGAAAGCAATTTATATATTAGATCTACAGGATCGGAACACAGCATCCAAGTACTATCCTCGTGTGGCCCAACACTATGCATCTCTACAGGAGTATGAGGTAAGGAAGAGTCCCTTTCTGCTGTATGAGGAGAGAACTGGAAGTGGAGGCCAAATCCTTCATTCTTTGCCCGAACAGCATCACCACTCTGATTGGGAGGAACCATTTACTGCCCTCAAATTGATTCCAGCATGACACAGGCCCTCTCACTCCCTAGACATGTAGAGTGAATCTCTGGCTCTTTCTGTTTCAGCACAGCGACTGCTCACTAATAACTACAGAATAGTTCTAATAGAGAACTGCCTTGCACTACAGAAATTTAAATTTTGTACTGTTAAGACTGTTTTTGTGGTTTTTACTAGTTTTTTCCTCAATTGTGGCAAATACAAGAGATCCATTATCATCACTTCTTCTTTATTATTACAAAGAAATACTATCCCTGGCTCCACTTCATCCTGACTGTAGTTTGTGCTTTCCTCTTGTAACCTGTGTTAACTCTGTTGCTCTGACTTCTACATCTCATCAACTACAGATTGCCGAGGAACTCTATACTAAGGGAGACCGGACCAAAGATGCTATAGACATGTACACCCAGGCTGGCCTCTGGGAGCAAGCCCATAAGGTAGGGAATAGAACAGAGTTAACGGCAAGAGAAAACTACCTCTGTCGTGCACTGCTTCACTGCTTGGTCTCTTTCTCCCCGCTTCACGGAGGTCCCTAAAGTTGAGAATGAACATCAGAATATTCTCTGGATAACTGATCCCTCATCACAGATAAAGAGAAGACCCTTGTTCCAAAACTGTAATTCTTAAGACAGCAGATGTGCTTAGGAGTCAAGGTATCTGAAGTACTGCTTCTGAAGTCTCGAGTCACATGAGCATACATTAAAGCATCGTTAAATGGGATTGTCTTCCTCAGCACAAAACATCTCCTACCCTCCTGCTCTTTCTGGACCTGCCATTTCTTGAGACCGACTAGTAATGCCATTTTGAGGGGAGTTTAGAATTTGGGGGCAGGCAGCCTCCCTGAAGCCATGCTTTCCTAACTTCCCTGCATGTCCCTTGGCTCCCTTTGGGAATTGGACCCTGAGGCTCCCCTGGCTCTGTGTCCATACAGCTGGCAATGAAGTGCATGAGGCCCGAGGACGTGTCAGTGCTGTACATCACCCAGGCCCAGGAGATGGAGAAGCAGGGCAAGTACCGTGAGGCCGAAAGGTGAGCTGTAACCTCAGAGAAAGTGTGAAGGGAGCTAGGCTTCAGGGTAAAAAGGAGAGCTGGTGTCTAAGGACATGTATCCTCTTCCTGGGGGGCAGGGACAGGATCTGTGAGGAACGATAGCAGCAGGGATCTAGGTCCAGAGCCCGAGGTGCATTTCCATCTTTACCTAGGCTGTATGTGACAGTGGAAGAACCTGACCTTGCCATCACCATGTTCAAAAAGCACAAACTGTACGATGACATGATCCGCCTGGTAGGAAAGCATCACCCAGATCTGCTCAGTGACACACACTTACATCTGGGCAAGGTGACGGCTTCCTCCTGTCCCTGCCCACCTGTCTCCCAGCCCGGCTCCATTTCTCCCTCTTACCTGATCTACATTTCGTCAGGAGTTGGAGGCTGAAGGCCGGCTCCAGGAGGCTGAGTATCACTATCTTGAGGCCCAGGAATGGAAGGCAACAGTGAACATGTATCGGTCCAATGGGCTTTGGGAAGAGGCGTACCGGGTAAGGAATCCAGGCCACACCAGGGGGTACATCCAGCCCTTGGTCTTACTTTCAGGTTGCTATCTAATCCTAAACTGATCGTGACATCTTCGAAAATGTAACAAAGACCATCTTTTGTCAAAAAAATGTCCACACCTGTAAATACAAAATTTAACCTACGATTTTGAGAGTTAGGAGACTACTTGATGCCCACTCTTGGACCCTAAGCAAGTTAAGAAGCTCTGACACTTACCCCATTTTCTGTTGTTTTATAACAAATCTTTGTCCCTGTCAGAGATGAGAAAGGAGCACCAAGCTCGATCTGCTTGCACTTAAGGATGGCTGACTGGCTTTGCTTTCCAGGTGGCCAAAGCCCAAGGAGGAGCTAACACCCACAAACACGTGGCCTCTCTATGGGCCAAGAGCCTGGGAGGAGAGGCTGCCGTGAGACTGCTGAACAAGCTGGGGCTGCTCGAAGCCGCTATTGACCATGCCGCTGACAACTGGTGAGGCCACAAGCCTTCTTTCCACTAGCCACAACCCAACCCAACCCAATCTGTATAGATATATATCCATAGATACAGAGAAGCAGACTGCAGATCTTGCAGTTGGCAGCTGAGCAGTTTAACCACTGCCCACCAGGGCTTGTAGATTCCTTCTATGTTGTTGTTGTTGTGTACCACCGAGGGAAACCGACTCATAGCTGACTCACCAGCAGATTTTCAGAGGCAGTAAGTCTCTTGGGAAAAGACTGTTCGTCTTTCTCTTGAGGTACAGCTGATGGATTTGAACCATGTACCTTTGCATTGGCAGTGCAGTTCCTAACCACTAAGCCACCAGAGCTCCTCAGATCCTCTCTATAGAAAAAGAAATTTATATCTAATAGAAAATCATTTCCTAAATCTGAAGCAATGTGGACAGATCCTTAGAAGTACATGGTAGAGAGATAAGAATAAATTAGTAACCTCCAGGGATCAGCAATGTTGAATGGCCTGTTCTACAACGGCAGAAGAGAAAAGAACAGCTTTTAAAACCAGGACTGTACTAAACTAGCAGTTTATTCTGGATAATGGAAGTATAATGTGAACCTATTAATACAAAATAACTTTTCTTAAAGCAGATGGTAACGCTGCCTTTAGTAAGATTGATGAAAAAAAAAAGCAGATTGTTATTAGATCTTTCACCAATCCTGACGCCGTACTTTTCCTCATAGAGCCCAGCCTCAAATCCACATTTTTTTAACATCAAAAATGGAATTTTTTCCATTGTTGCACATTTTCTTTCCCCCCTATCAACTCTCCCCACAATGCACCCCTTGTTCCAGATTGTTGTCATATATATAATACTTAATTATATATTCTTTTTGGGCAGTTCTTCCCCTCATCTTTTCTAATGCAGTGTTCATTATATATTCAATCTCTTTTTTTTGTAGTTTTGCTCCTTTTAATATATTCAATCTCTTTTCCTATTCTCCCCTCAACTCCTCCTCAACCCGCTGTCAGTCCTATTATATAACAGGGGTGTTATGTAGTCTTTGTCCTTTTGTGACTATTTCATTCAGCATAATGTTCTCCATGCTGTATAATGCTTTATACATTCATTGTTTTTCAGTCTTGCATAATATTCTATTGTGTGACTGTACCATACTTTTTCTGTCCATTCTGTTGTTGATGGGCACTTGAGTTGCTTCCATCTTTTTACAATTGTGAATAATGTAGCAGTAAGTATGTGTGTTAATCTCCCTCATTTTTTAGGTTTTTTTGCCTGGGTCATGATACTAGGGATATTGTAGCTAATGTTAGATGGATTTTGGTGGAAAGCAGGGAATACCAGAAGAATGTCTATCTGTGTTCCATTGATTATGCAAAGGTATTTGACTGTGTGGATCATAACAAACTGTGGCTGACTCTGAGAAGAATGGGAATCCCAGAACACTTGATCATGCTAATGCAAAACCTATACTTGGACCAGGAGATAGCAGAACAGAGCAAGGAAATACTGCATGACACAAAATTGAGAAGGGTGTACACCAGGGATGTGTCCTATCTCCATAGCTTTTCAGCCTGTATGCAGAACAGATTTTCCGGGAGGCTGGGCTCTATGAGGAAAAGTATGGCATCAGGATTGGTGGACGATCTATCAACAATCTGTGTTATGCAGAGGACACAACCCTGCTGATACTGAGGAGGACCTGAAGTGCTTGCTGCAGAGGATCAAGGACTGCAGCCTTCAGTATGGATTGAGGCTCAATATCAAGAAGACAAAGATTCTCACCACTGGACCAATTGGCAGCATCAGGATGGATGGTGAAGAAATTGAGAATGTTAAGAACTTTAGTCTGCTTGGCTCCATAGTCAACACTGTTGGCACTAGCAGCCAGGAAATTAAAATATGTATTGCGATGGGAAAGTCTGCTGTTAGGGATGGGAAAGTCTGCTGTTAGGGACCTCTCCAAAGTTTTGAAGAGCAATGGTGTCACTCTGAAGACTAAGATGCGTCTGATACAGGCCATGGTTTTTGCAATCACTTGTTATGCATCAGAGAGTTGGACAGTGACTAGGGAGGATAGAAGGAAAATTGATGCTTTTGAGCTGTGGTGTTGAAGAAGAGTATTGAGTGTATCTTTGACTGCTAAGAAAACAAACATTCAACCTGGAGAGGGTTAAACCAGGTTGCTCCTTGTAGGCAAGGAATCTGGGGCTTCATCTAACATACTTTGGACATGTTGCAAGGAGAAACCAGTCCTTGGAGAAGGGACATGCTCGGGAGGTTGGAGGAACAGCATAGGAGAGGAAGATCCTCTATGAGGTGGATTGATTCAGTGACTGGGGTAATCGGGATGGGTGTGTCGGAGGCAGTGTGATTGGCACAGGATAGAGCAGGGTTTAGAGCTGTTGTACATAGGGTCGCTGTGAATCTCAAGAGACGCGACAGCACATAACAACAACAACAACAATGCAGATGGGGCTCAGAAGAAGGTGGTGAGAGAGCAGCAGGGGCCTCTCTTCCACTCCCAGCTTAGTGCTCTGAGGCCCACTTCTTCATGACTAGTAGGTAGGTGTCAGGGAAATCATATACTTTTCCAGGAATCTCCTGATCCCTGATGGCAGCTATCATCACAGGACTGCCTTCCTCTCTTCCTTACTCTCTCTCCCTGTTGTTTTAGCACTTCATTTGTAATTTGTTCCCTTTTCTCCCCGCAATCCTTGCCTCTCTTCTCTTGCCCTCTTAGAAAAGAAAGAGTAAGCAAACTTTATCTGGCCTTTCTATTTCAGCTCCTTTGAATTTGCTTTTGAACTCTCTCGACTGGCCCTCAAGCACAAAACCCCAGAGATCCACCTCAGATACGCTATGTACCTGGAGGATGAGGTATGGATGTGATCTGGCCCCACAGCTCTGATCCCATCCTCAGTGCCCTCTATTCCCTCCACCAACCCACTGCAGCCAGGGGTTCCCCCACTGTCTCCTGGCTGCCTATGATCCAGGCACCTCTTCCTCATGTTTAGATGCCTTTCTCTCCCTCTAGGGTAAATTTGAAGAGGCTGAAGCTGAATTCATCAGAGCTGGTAAACCCAAGGAGGCGGTCCTCATGTGAGTTAACCCATAAGCTCCCTAATTATGTCTCATCCTTGTCCTCCCACTTGATCTTCACCTACATCCAAATGTAGTGCCAGTAAAGCGTACACTCATGCCATAGCAAGATCTGTTCTCAGACTCCCCTCTGTGCTTACGTGGGAACAGGTTCATCCATAACCAGGACTGGGAGGCAGCTCAGCGTGTGGCCGAGGCCCATGACCCTGACAGTATCGCTGAGGTGCTTGTGGGGCAGGCCCGAGGGGCGTTGGAAGAAAAGGACTTTCAGAAAGCAGAAGTGCTGCTGCTTCGGGCCCAGAGACCAGACCTGGCCCTCCGTTACTATAAGGTGAGCACTGGATGCCGAGCCATGAGGCAGAGTGGCAAGATCTAAGAGTCTGTAGAAAGCTATACGGAACCTTGATACTAAAAAAAAAATAAATAGAAGGGAGGTTAGCTTTGGGAAGCAGGAAGAAAAGGAAAGATGAAGGACAGACTCAAAGGCCCAGAAATCAGTGGGACAGCAAATATATATATATGGCAGAGAGAGGCTATCATAGCTGCTTCTGCACTCTTAATAACCTGGACATGTGAGCAGGAAGCTGGATTATGGGGCGATGCTCTGCGGATCTGCAAAGACTACATGCCTGGTCAGCTGGAGGCTCTACAGGAAGAGTATGAACGTGAAGCTACCAAGAAGGGGGCCAGGTAGGAAGCCAGAAGCACAGGACATGTTGGCAGTGCTGGAAGTGGGTCACAGAATGTGAACAGGTGGGCCACTGTGCCCCTTCAGCCCTGATCAGACTCACTGTCATCCCCCACAGGGGTCTGGAGGGCCTAGTGGAGCAGGCTCGCCAGTGGGAGCAGGCTGGAGAGTACAGCCGTGCGGTTGACTCTTACCTCAAAGTACGTGATTCAGGAAGCAGCAGCAACCTTGTGGAGAAATGCTGGATAAAGGTGAGAGCTCCCACATCCTCGCTGGCCCTGCTTGTCCCCAGCTTCCATTTGTGCCCATTCTTGTTTTTCAACCATTCATCTTTTTCCTTCTGTTATTTTTGTTAGCATTTATCCAGCAGGCATTAGACACAGCTATCACCAGACACTCTCAAAGGACTAGAAGGCAGATAGATCCCTGGCCTGGCTCAGTTAGCATTGTATCTGAGGGAATAAACCCCAAAGTGTCGGATTCAAAGAGGAGTCAGGGAAGGGTGAGCTCTCTGTGGCTTGGCACGTTCAGGAAAGCTTTTTGAGGGAGAAGGTAGGACTTGAACTAGACCTAGATGGGCAACTCCAGACCCAGAAGCTGGGGCAAACTGGAGGCCGCAAAGAAAAGCTCCTGAAAAGACACCTTCAGCAGATTGAACTTGACCAGTGTATTCCATCAATTCTAAGAACACACATATAATCATGTTTTTAAATCTTTGAAATTGTGGTGCATGGATAGTTTAAGTTATGTTTCTCACCATCAGTGAGTTAAGGCACTGGGAGCTATGAGTGGAGTCGAGAATGCTGGTGAGATGCTGCTCCTGAAGAGCTTCCCTTAGGTTCTGGAGGCCATGTCAGGGCTAACCTGTAGAAATTATAGAGGCAGAAGCAGTGTAAAGGACTGGGTATGAGATTTTAGTATTTACTGTTTTACTCTAGGGCATAATTTACTATGTCTGTGCATGACTGCACCACCTTCAAATTAGTCAGAGGATGGCTTCTTGGGTGGGGACACTGGACGTTTTAAAGAGTTTGAAGAACAAATGGAGGCAAGAATAGATGGAGGAAGGATCAACTAGAACTAGTTTGGAATGAAGCTAAATTAGGAGCCACAGTGTGTAATCCATAGCAAGCTGCTCTATCCCAAAGGCTGTACTTCTCTGGAAATCTCTTCTCATGAAATTTGCAGCCTCAGAAACCCAATAGAAGGTCAACTATGAGTCAGTTCCAATTTGATAGGAATGAGTGTGCCTTAAGTATCTAAATTAAGATGGCCATGGAATTTATTTGATTATATGTTGTACTACTAACCCAGAAGTCAGCAGTTCAAGTCCACCAGCTGCTCTGTGGGAGAAGGATCAGAAGTGTCCTTGTGCCAAGCTTTACAGCCATAGAAGCCCAATAGAAGGTCACCATGATAGGATTCAGCACATGGGCAGTGGGGTAGGGTTCTGGTAGTAACTAAATTGGACCATCTGAAAATCCTTGGGTTTTAGGGTTGAGAGATCTCTCCAAGATCATCTAGACCAACACTGCCTAGTAGAAATAGAAGCCACAAATAGAAGTAAGTCACATAGGAAATTTTAAATTTTAGTAGCCACGTTTTTTAAGGGTTTCATACACTTTTATTTGCATGGTCCCACCTACTCATTTTGTGGGAGTTACCAAAAAAGTCATATACAAGCAATTTGCTGCACTGTGTTCTTCTCTAACAACTTTGTTAGTCTTTGTTACTTTTTTAAAAAATATTTTAATTTATTTATTTTTCATTTCTTTTTTTTTATTCATCATTGCATAGTAGCCACAATTTTTTTAAAAGATAAGTGAAAAAGAAACAGGTGAATATCATTTTAGTATATCTTATTTAACCTAAAATGGTATCATTTCAACATCTAATCAATATAAAATCCGATTGTTTTTATACAAAGGCTTTAAAATCCAGTGTGTATTTAAACTTACAGCATATTTCCATTTAGACTCACACATAAGACTACATACAGGCTTCTGCTCTAGATAGTACTGACCTAGAATGACCATTTTTCAGGTGAAGAACTTAAAGCTCAGGAAAGCCCAACATAAATGGTTATGGAATGTCCTATATTCCTAATATAGGAGGGGGTTTTCTCCATCATGCTAGAAAGAGTCTATTTGTGATACAGAATGTGAAAAATCGAGTTTTTTAAACTAGCAAGTCCAAAGACCTCCAATAACAGAGTGAATGAGGATGAGACCACCACTGTGGCAGTTTGCTGTACTATAGTGACTTGTGTATGGCTTTGATGCAGGAAACTATGCAACTGGTATTTCAGATATCAGCAGGGTCACCTGTGGTGGGCAGCTTTCAGTAGAAGTTGAATAATAATAAGCAAGACTAGCCATCAACTTCTAAAATAACAGGCTCTCAAAAACCCTAGTGCCCAGTATAGTGCTGGCAGGTGCAGCCCTCAGGTCAGAACACATTCAAAATACAACTAGGGAAGAACTGTCTCTCTTAGTAGAATCTACCTTAATGAGTTCTTGGAAAAAGAAAGCATGCTTGGAAGAGCAGAGAGTCAGCAAAAGAAAGACCCTCAATGAGATGAACAGACAGAATGACCACAACAGTGGACTTCAACATGGTAGATATTGTGAGGATAGCACAGGATAGGACAGGTTTCACACTGTTGTTCACAGCATTGCCTTTATTTAGAATAAACTTGAGGACACCTAACAACAGAGAATGAGAGAGGTCCACTGATGTCTTTTAAATTTAAATTTTTTAAATTTTATTATTTTTGTGTGTGTGTGCCATCAAATCAGATCTGACTGGTACAGGAGGAGATTGCCCCCACTGATGTCTTTTAAAGAATGGGACTGTGAGATGGGCTTTACCCAGGAAGTTGGAGAGTAAGAGTGAGTGCAAGAGAGAAAGTGAGCAACTAGAGAGGAAAATATGTCTGAAATTGAGCTACCTCCTCAGGCTGAAGACCCCAGCAATATTTGTCTCTTCTACCATGATAGATGGAGAAGAGATTAAGGTTGTTAACAAATATGGCTTGCCCGGCTACACAATCAACACTCTTAGGACCAGCAGTCAGGAAATCAAAAGACACATTGCATTGGGGAAATCTGCTGTCAGCGACCTCGCAAAAGTGTTAAAGAGCAATAATGACGGTCTAGAGATTAAGATGCGCCTGATCCAGGCTGTGGTTTTCACAATTACTTGCTATGCATCAGAGAGCTGGACAATGGCTAAGGAAGACCGAAGAATTGATGTCTTTGAGCTGTGGTGCTGGAGAAGGCTATTGAACATATCATGGACTGCCAGAACAAATAGGTCAGTCTTAGGGTAAAACAAACTTTCTCCCTAGTGGCTAGGATTTTGAATCTCTGTCTCATATACTTAGAGTACGTGGTCAATAGGAACAAGTTCTTGGAGAAGGACATCATGCTTGGAAGAGCATAGGTGAGGAAGATCCCAGATAAGATGAATTGACACAATAATTGGGGTAATGGGATAGGTGTATCAGAGACAGTGTGACTTGCTCAGGAGAGGGCAGGCTTCAAGCTATTAGACATAGGGTTGCTCTGAGTCACAGGGGACTCTATGGCACATAACAACAACCCATTGACTGTTGATACCATGAGTATTGATTGTGGATACACGTAAAATGAAATCGCTGACAATGTCAAGAAATTAAAAGACATGTTGCTTTGGGAAAAATCTAGGAGCTCTCCAGAGTACTAAAGAGCAAGGATATCAGTCTAAAAATTAAGGTGCACCTGATCCAAGCCATGGTGTTTTCACTTTGCCTTCTATGCATCTGAAAGTTGGACAGTGAATCAGAATGACAGAATTGATGCCTTTGAGTTGTGATGTTGGAGAAGTGTATTGACTAGCCCATGGACTACCAGAAAAATAGTCTTGAAGGAAGGTGTAGCCAGAGCATTAGAAGCAATGATGCTGAATGAAACTTTGTCTCACATACTTTGGGCATGTTATCAAGAAGGGCAAGTCCTTGAAAAAAGACATAGCAGATGAATATCCTTAACAAGGTAGGTTAACAGAATGACTGTAACAATGGGCTCAAGCATGTGGGAGATGGTGAGAGTGTCACAGGATGGGGCAAGGACCAGATCTGCTATTCATAGAGTAACTGTAAGTCATACTTAACTTGACAGCACATAACCACCACCACCTTTTTCTGTCTTGTTTAACCACTCAGGCAGCTGAACTTGCCATCAAGTTTCTGCCTCCGCAGCGTAGTCTGGAAGTAGTTCAAGTCGTTGGACCCCAGCTGATTGGAATTGGAAAGCACAGTGCAGTAAGTAGGGTGTTGGGGTTGAAAAACATAAATGGGTAAATGGTGACAGCTAAACCCAGATAGTTCAGCATGCAGGTTTGGGGAAATGGCAGGGAGAGAGTGCACAGTACTGGGGAGTGGAGGGCAAAGATGTACTCCATTGTCCAGTTTCTCACTGTACAGGCTGCAGAGCTGTATCTGAACCTTGACCTAATCAAGGAAGCAATTGACGCTTTCATTGAGGGTGAGGAGTGGAACAAGGCCAAGCGTGTGGCAAAGGAGTTAGATCCTCGGTAAATACAGGATCCTTTCTCACTGAGAAATTATTGGCTACTTCCTTTTGTTAAGACTGGGAGAGGGTTCTTAAAGTGACATGGCCTTCAGGACTGAAGTTAGAGATCTCTCTGCATCTTCACAGGTACGAAGACTATGTGGACCAGCATTATAAAGAGTTCCTGAAGAATCAGGGCAAAGTGGACTCGGTGAGACTTGCCAAGATAGCTTGAAGCAGAATGCAGGAAGAGGCTCAAGACATGTTGAGCCTCCCTGTTTTCTCCTCCTCATGCCATCTCTCCTGTAACTCTCTTCAACCGACCCTTAGCTGGTAGGTGTGGATGTTGTGGCTGCTTTGGACCTCTATGTCGAGCAAGGCCAGTGGGACAAGTGCATTGAAACAGCTACCAAGCAGGTACTGCTGTCTCTTCTTCCCATTCCCCTCCTGCTCTATAGCTGTAGCTCTCCTACCTCCCTCAGAACCCACTAGATCTACATACAAGTCACCACTCATCCATCCTCACTGCCCAGTGAGGGGGAGGTACTGATCCCAACTTTCCTTTCTTCTACCTGTGAGACAGAACTACAAGATTCTACACAAATACGTGGCTTTGTATGCCACTCACCTGATTCGGGAAGGTGCCTATGCACAGGCTCTGGCCCTGTATGTACAGCATGGAGCCCCTGCTAACCCACAGGTACCAGACAGCTGCTGTTTTTTGGTCAGTGTTTCCACAGAAAATTCTTTCCTTCTCTTCTAGAACCACCCATGCCCCTCAGGAACACTCTTCTCTAAAAGATTCTTTCATTAGAGAACATCATGCCAAGAGTACCCCCACATCCCCTCCTGGGATGGTCAACATCTCTGGAGAATATACCCTTTGAAGCAGCACCCAATGAGTCCCTGATGTTGTTAGCTAACACCCAGGGGCCAGTGTTTCAGAAATGGCTCCTATACACACCTCTAGGGTCTTACTAACTTCCTCCAGAGAATGAATATCACTCCCTTATCTGCTGAGCATCACAGCTCCCTGGACTGTGAGCCCATTAACATCATGACTATGTATTTGTATTTGAATATATGCCCATATCAGAATGTACCACTAAAAGAAACAGCTACTTTTTTCCCCCTCACTGTCCCCAGCTCCTTCACATACTTAGGCAGCTTTGTTCTTCACTGTTTGGCCTCATTTTCACTGACTTTTTCCTCTAGTTTCCCCTTTCCCACTCCAAGCTCCTTTCCTTTTCTACTTCCAGAACTTCAATATCTACAAGAGGATCTTCACTGACATGGTGAGCTCGCCAGGTACCAACAGTGCCGATGCATACCATAGCTGGGCTGATCTCCGGGATGTCCTCTTCAATCTGGTGAGGAGGTGGGGCTGACAAAAGCAAAAAGGTGACTCAGCCTTTCCCTGGCCCAGTCTTGTTTGGTTCCCCCCTCCCCCGGATTTGAAAATCATTTTTTTCTTCCTGAGTTAGAGCTCTCAGGTCCACAGCATCTTGTCCCCCTTATCATGCTCAGATCTCCCCTGTAACACAGAACTACCTGCTGTGGCTATTAACAAGTTCAAGGGTGTTATGGCCTCTTAACTGTCTGTCACTTCCACTTCACCAACACACTTCATTGGTTCCCCAGTCTTGTTTTTCATGCACATTACCCTCTTTGACCTTCCTTTGTCCAAGTGGCTGTGGGCTAACCTTTAACTCTGGGCTCTTCTCACCTTTGATCCAGGTTGTGCTTTCTTCCTTCTCTAGTGTGAAAACCTAGTCAAGTCCAGTGAGGCAAACACTCCAGCCCATGAGGAGTTTGAGACAATGCTGCTGATTGCTCACTACTATGCCACCCGCTCTGCAGCACAGAGTGTCAAACAGCTGGTGAGATGGAGACGGGGTAGAGCAGCATTCAGACGGAAGCAAGCACCTTCATGTGGATTTGAGTGCCTTGAGTTCTGGATTCTCAGGCCTGGGCTCTTGAGCCTCATCCCCTCCCTTAGCTTCTCTTCTAACCTGTGCTCGTCTTTAACCCCTGCTGTGTTTTCCTCCTGTATTTTGCCCCAGCCACCCTAGGTTTAAACACTCAAATCTCACTACTTCTTTATTTACCTCTCCTAATACACACACACCCCCCCTTTGGGTTATGAGTGATGTTGTGTGCTGCTGACTCCCAACAATCTAATAGGACATAGGTCTGTTCAACAGTGCTCCTAAGGCTTTAAGTCTTTAACTATTGCAGACCGAGGATCCCAAAGAATAGAATAATTTTATAATAAAGAGACCGAAAGGGAATTCGCTCAGGGTAAGTGAAACTTTCGGAAAAATTAAAAACAGGGTCATGAGAGAATCTTCACTCCTTGGAAATTAAGGATAGAATTAGAAAAAATTTTCATGAGCATTCTCTCACCCCTTAAAGGGCAAATTTAAGGGAAGAAAAATATTTCATGGGGAGTATACCCCACCCTCTGAAAACGTACTAAAAATTCAGAGGTAGAATTGATAAAAAAGAATCATGGAGAACAGCCCATCTTCTGAAACTCAGTACATTACATTAATTAAGGAATTACTTAAGAGCTCAGGGGTAAAAGTAAGAGAAAAGTCATTTTTGCAGTTGTTTCAGTATGTGCAGAAACACTGTCGTTGGTTTAAACCAGCAAATAGAAAGCAGTTAAACTCAAAATCTTGGCAAGAGGTTATGCGAGCTTTACAAAGACCTCAGCAAGAGGGAGATGCGATACCTGTTTCAGTTTGGTCATTATGTGATTTGATCTTGTTAGCATTAAAATCATTACCGTCTGAAGAGGAGATGTATGAAAAATTAGAAGAAAAAACCTCTTCAGAAGAGAGTGATTGTGAATCTGGTACAGAGGGGGATGAATTTCCTCTACCTCCAACTCTGGAGGAATTGAGTGATATAATTCAGAATGATAGTCCTTATGAGAAATTAAGTAAACAAGTTTTGGAGCTTTCTAATAAAATAGATAAATTGATTGTACAAGTGAGGCTTTGCCATATGCAAGCCTGTGATAAAGTAGAAATTTCAGGAAAGGGAGATCAATCTTTTATCAGAACACCACAATCTGAAAATGAAAAATACACTGATTTTCTCTCTCGATTAAAGGATGCAATTGATAGAGCAGTATCTCAACCCGAGGTTCGTGAACTTTTGTTAAAATCTTTAGCCTATGAGAATGCTAATTCAGAATGTCAAAAGGCCATCAGACCATTGAAGACTCAGAATGCTTCCCTAGATGAATATATACGTGCTTGTATGGACATTGGAACTAGCTCTTATCAAGCTAATCTAATAGCTGCTGCTTTAAAAGGAACTTTAAATTTGTTTCAAACCAAATGTTATAATTGTGGAAAATTAGGACATTTGAAAAGAGACTGTCGGAAAGAAAGAAGGGAGAGTAAAGATATAAAGAAAAAATCTATGCCTTCAGGACTCTGTAGAAAATGTGGAAAAGGCTATCATTGGACTAATGAATGTAGATCTTTATTTGATAAACAAGGTGTTAAGATTGGGTCAGGAAACTTCAGAGGGGGCCTGTCTGCTCGGGGCCCCACGTTGGGCGCCAGAATGTTGCAGACCGAGGGTCCCAAAGAATAGAATAATTTTATAATAAAGAGACAAACAGCCAGGAATGAGATAGAGCAGAGAGCATAAAACAAGGGGTCAGCAGTTCTCAACTGAAGACCTCAAGCCATGCTTCTCTGAGTATTTATTTAGAATCATAAGGTAAAAAAGTAAAATCACAAGGAAGTACAAAACAAAGGATAATGGTGAAATCTTTTACAGATAAGGCCAAGTTCCTCTTTATGTTAATCTCAAGAGGGAGGGATTCATTTGATAAAAACTAAGAAGAATGTTGACTCCTAAGGAATGCCCCAGTGTCACAAGGTGACCTTCAGCTTGTATTAAGCCTCCCTCATTTCCCAATATTTGGTCTACTATTATTAATTTTGATATTCGGCTTCCCTCACTTTAACTCTGTGATTTGAGTGAAAATTTAGAAAGCAAACTGGTTTTTCATTCAGTTCACACTGTTTTGTAGCATTGCTTACAATCCCCACACAACTTTCCCTGCTTCTGCTTCTCATTTCCTTTAGTCCTTTTCCTGTCCCTCCCTGCTTTCTAACTTTTGTCCTTGAGCAAATACTGTTTTGCTCTTGTATGGCTAGGACTAGCTGTTCTAAGGAGTGTCTTCCAACCTTAGGTTACTTATAGGTGACACTGTAAATCTTTATAGAAGCCGATTGCCACATCTTTCTCCCTCAGGGCGGCTGATGGATTCAAACTTTTATTTAACAGATGAGCACTAAACTGTTGTGCCACCAGGGGTCATTGTTTATTCATGCTAGTGTACTGTGTCTTGTCCTTAGAAGGAACCTTAGAGATTAGCCCAGTTCTTTTGTTCATATGAAAAAGCAAAGACCCAGAAACATGTGAGATCCAATGGGGCATTTTTTTTTTCTTTTTCGTTCTTTGGCTCCCTTAGTTACCCAGATAAATCAACTAACAAGGACACTCCTGTCAAGTTGATACTCTTAGTAACCCTGTAGGACAAAGTAAAACTGCTCATAGAGTTCTGAAGGTTAGAAGCTTACGGAAGCAGAGTGCCTCACCCTTCTCTTGTGGAGCAGCCGGAAGGTTCAAGCACCTTACTTTTGGTTAACAGCTTCATTCTTTAATCACTGCCACCAGGCCTCTCACCTTAAGTTTTTAAGACCCTAAAAAACAGCTAGTTGGTCTTGTTAACTCAGTTACTATAATGCAGGCATCATAATGTTTTAACATTAATCTGTAGGAAACCGTGGCTGCCAAGCTTTCTGTTTCGCTTTTACGTCATACCCAGCTTCTACCTGCAGACAAAGCCTTCTATGAAGCTGGCATTGCTGCCAAGGTGAGCCCAGACAAGGAAGGGTGGGGTGGAGGAGATAAACGGGAAGTGGGAAGGTGTAGAATATTGAAGATAGAGTTCTCCAACTTTCCCATTTTCTTTGCCCAACATCCTGGAGCAGGAGCATCCAAGCCTCCTGCTCACTCCTGAATGCAATTTTTCTCTACCACAGGCAGTGGGCTGGGAGAACATGGCATTCATCTTCCTCAATCGATTTTTGGATCTGACTGATGTGAGTAGGAAGGTATATTCCAGAGATTGTGATATTTTGTGGATCTCATGCTATGCCTCTCATGGCTATCCGCTCTACCATAGGCAATTGAAGAAGGGACTCTGGATGCCCTTGACCACTCAGATTTTCAGGATACAGATATTCCCTTTGAAGTGCCACTTCCAGCCAAGCAGCATGTACCGGTAAGGATGCACTGAAAAGGAAGGACTTTACGTTGGTCCTCCAAACACTTTGTAATGGGCATAAGTCAGTACTATGTTTGTGCTGTCATCTCTGTGAGGTCCAGTCCAGTTTCCTTAGTGAAAGTAGAAGTAGAGAGCAGAGGCTTTGTCTGTGACCCTGACCCATCGAGGTGGTTTATGGCTGAACGCTAGTGTACAAGATGAGGGCTTAGCAAGCCTGCTACTCACTCAGCATCACTTGCCCTGCCCTCTGTGAAGCTGCTATTTGTCTTTCCCAGGAAGCTCAGAGAGAAGAGGTTCGTGATTGGGTGCTCACAGTGTCAATGGACCAGAGGCTGGAGCAAGTTCTACCTCGGGATGAGCGTGGTGCCTATGAGGCATCCCTGGTGGCAGCAAGCACTGGAGTTCGAGCCCTGCCCTGTCTCATTACAGGTATAGAACCTTCCAGTACCCCATATCCTATAGTGAGTGGCAGGAAGGAAAAATGATAGGGCCAGTAAACATAATTTTACTTTTTAATAGAGAATGCATAAGATAGCTTTTACCATATCAAATCGTAGTTCATCTTTTTCCCTTTTCTCACAGGGTACCCCATTCTGAGAAACAAAATTGAATTTAAGCGACCAGGAAAGGCCGCTAACAAGGACAACTGGAATAAGTTCCTTATGGCCATTAAGGTTAGAAAGTTGGGTGATGAGGGCACAGAGAGTAGTAACTCAAAGATGGATGAGCCCTAAACCCTGTTCTTCATGGGACTGAGTTAGAACTCATTTTCTTCACATCAAGTATGTTTTTCTCAGCAGCACTAATGTGTTTTTCTTATCCTTTTTCCCCCCATATTCATTTCCAGACCTCCCATAGCCCAGTGTGCCAGGATGTGCTGAAATTCATCAGCCAGTGGTGTGGAGGGCTACCCAGCACCAGCTTTTCCTTTCAGTAACTGAAAGAGCAGAAGAACGTTAAGGTCCTCTCCCTCATTAAAGTTTTATAAGTAACCGAGACCACTGTATTCGTTGATCGAGGTCACCCCCAACACCAACCCAGTGTCTTCCTCTCCCCAAAAGAAATCATAATCCAATAGTTTTGTTGTTTGGGTTTTTTTTAAAAAAAAAAAAAAGAGTTCTTTTATTACAACTGTTTGATTGCTGTAAGGGTCAAGACCCCTGCTTAGTGGCAAACTTTGTGAAATGGGCCTCTGGAACAGTACCTGCTGGATAGAGAGCGCCCAGGTTAAAGGGGAGAGCTCAAGAGTATCACACTAAACCCACCACTCCACACAGTCCTTTTTCTTTCTCTTTTCCAGGCCACACCCTGATGGCCTATTACCTGTCCTAAGCCCAGCTCTTCTTGGAGGCCTGGATTTCTGGATTTTGATCCAGTAGCTGCTCATTTTCTTGCCTTGTACATTTAGGAAGTTCAGGCTCTGGCAGCTCCTCTAGCTGCAGAAAAGGATGGAGTTAGTACCCTGATTTATAACTCAGCATCCTTTCAACAGACAATCTAAACTTTTTCAGCCCTTTCTACAAGTTTCTCAGCTGGAAAGCCCATTACTCTTACTGTTCCTCTTTATTACCTGCAGCTGCAGCCCTTCCTTTCTGCAGGGCCCAATCCCTCGGAGGGTGAGTGCAGCCACACAACAGTAACCAGAAAGAGCCGCCTCCACTGCAGACATGACCAGAGAAGGGATCCAAAAAGCTAAGGCTGTATCCTAAAAAAGGCAAGGATGAAGGATGAGGGCTAGGAGAGAGTTGGGGAGGTGTAGTTACTCCTGAAGGTACCAAGAGGATGGGCAAGAAAATGCACTCACATAGATTCTTGTGGGGTCAAAGGGACAGTCAACCTGTCCAGACCCCTGGTCCAGTGGTACCAAAGGATCCAACAGCCCTGGATGGCAGTCTCCGAGAAGACGGCGTCCACCATTGGCCACAGTAAGTGCCACAGCAAGAAGAATGCCCAGGGAACACGCAGCAGACAAGAGCAGATTCACCAACGCTAGTGTCAGCAAGGCCCAGTGCTGACATGGGCAAA
Organism: Elephantulus edwardii; assembly: GCF_000299155.1. Taxonomy (NCBI): domain Eukaryota; kingdom Metazoa; phylum Chordata; class Mammalia; order Macroscelidea; family Macroscelididae; genus Elephantulus; species Elephantulus edwardii. The sequence continues at coordinate 5,724,551 of NW_006399759.1, forward strand.
AGGTGAGGGTGAGGAGCGGGAGATGGCAAACTTCCCCACTTGAGGCACTTCAGTTTCTGAGGCTCCTCCCCATTTTAAAAAGGAGCGTCCTCAACCCCACTGCCCCGCTTGAAGCCCTCCTTACAAACTCCGTAAGTTCCCTCTCACCAGCTGCTGCCGAAGAAGGTTCCTGGATGCCAGGAGGGCGACGATTCCCAGGGTAACGCTCTGTGGAGGACACCAGCCCTGAGCTGAGGCCTGCTCTCCCAGGCCTCCCGCCCGCGGCCCGCCCCGCCCTCGGCACTCACCAGCAGCCCGGAGCCCACGGAGATGACATTGGCCGTAGTGTACTCCGGTGTGACGGAACCGCTGGGATTGGCCACGTGCCGCAGGACCGTGCCGTGGAGCACAGCTCCCAGCAGCAGGTTCACGTGGCCCACCAGGATCAGGGCCAGCCCCACACGCATAAGCCGCCGGGGGCCCAGGGCCGCGTCTGCAAAGCACGGG
>NW_006399759.1:5725136-5736047 GCF_000299155.1 Elephantulus edwardii
CAGGAAGGCCCTGGTCAACCAAGGGCTGGAAAACGGGCACAAGGTGGTCGCGGGGGAGCCAAAAGGGTGGGAAATTACCGAACGTGCAGAGACGGCACCTCATCTCGTTTCTGCGGGGCTCTGCTCGCCGCGGGGCAGCTCTTACCTGTGTGCTGGCCCCGCCCCGTGGCCTGCGGCCCAGTTCCGCCCCGCCCGACCTCTACCTGGAGCCCAACCGCCACGCCCCTAGAGGCGGCTCGCAGCCCCGCTCCCCCTAGTGGGGAAGGCCAAACACACACACGCTTTTAGCAAAAAGTAGACTTTTATTACAGCAGCAACTGAGGCGAATTGAATGGCCCCCCGGGGCCACAACTGCAGCACCACCCTTCCCTCCCGCCCGGCTGCCCCAGCGGGATTGTAGAAGTCAGCTCCCCCAGTGCCCGGGGCCTCCTGTCCACACAGGTTGAGCGGGAGCCAGCAGACCTGCTATTCGCCCTCAACTAGAAGGCGGCTGCTGAGGAGACCCAGGCCCACGTCTGTGCAAAACAAGTAAACAAAGTGCAGAGGGGGGGAGGAGGAGCAGGGGTAGGATGATGCTCAAAACCAGGGAGTCCCCACGGCCCTCCTGAATAATAAAGGAGAGAGGGGGCTTCACAGGGTAATACTGACTGGGGGAGGGTCAGAGGGCTGTTGCACATGTAGTGCCAGCCACAGCTCAGACAGGGGCCTGGCCCGAGTGAGCTCTAAGAGGAGACGGTGACAGCGGCTGAGTTGAGGGTGCTGTTCCTGGCAAAATTGAACTTGTTCAGAGTCTCCTCTAGCAGAGAAGTCAGTCTGCTCTGGTCAGCCTGGAGGAGAAGAGCTCAGTGAGAGAGGAACTGAGAGAATAGAAGGAATGGAGGCAGCCAGGGCAGAAAATGGAGGAAACCTCACCTCACTAATGAAGCCCAGCTGCACCAGCTCAGCAGCCAACTCCGGGATGTTCTCATCTGGCAGAGAAACAGGCGGGGGTGAGTACAGTACAGGAGGGAGGGACTCAGGTTACCCCTGCTAGGAAAGAAGAATGGAAGCAAAACTGATCCACCCACACCCGTCTTAGAGGCTGAAGTACTCATTCTATGAGTCAATATATTTTGTCTGTCACCTCAATTATGATTACGCCCCTCCAAGATAAGAAATCCATCCTCCAAGGGAGAGACTCACTTGGCATCAAGTCACAGCTCAGGTGTCGGTTCAGTTTGTCCTCAAGCTTCAACAGAAGTGTCAGCTGAAGGATAAGACAATCAGAAAATGAGGACTCTTTACCCACCCTCTGACCCCCTATAGCCTGCCCGGTACAGCCCCTTCCCTAAGCATTACATGATGTTTGACGCCCTCCTCCACCGACTCAATGTTGCACTGCATCAGCACCACCTACAGAGAGAGTGCAGAGGGGACCACTGGAGACAACACAGTAAAAAACTTCAACCCTTAGATGCTTTTCTAGCTCTTGGGACATGGTCGGTGAGGAGCAGAAACACATCCATTCTGTCCTCTCAAGAACAAAGCCTCATCTGAGATGGCCTCTCTTCTCCCATGACCACTGAGACCTCCAAACCCACAGAGCCCCCACCTTTCTGGTCTCCACCTCGGCTGGTTCAGGTGTTGGAGTCTTGACAGAAGGTGGAACCACAGGTGATGTCACCTCCTCCTGCTGTGGTTGCTGAGGCCGAGGCAGGCCAAAAGCTGTGAGTGGGTAGATCCCGTTCCTTCGAAGATGAAGACAGGAACATGGGTTCTATGAATGCCTTAAGAAAGCCACCCCTGCTTCCTCAAGGAAGCCTTTTCTCACTTTCCACTCACCTGACATCTTCAAGGAATTTATCCAATTCTAGAGCTGGTGATTGAGAGTACCTGGAAGAGAAAAGGAAGGAAGCAAAATAGTAGGTTCAGCCATTCCCAGAGAATAGCACTTTACAGACCCCTGAAAAGGGTTCTGATCACACGAGTCTCTCTCCAGTTCATTTTACTCACAGTGTCTGAATGGGCTCTCTTCCTGGTCCTGCAGGGATTTCAGCCAGTACAGCACTGGTATCCATGTTTTTGGTGATCTCCTCCAGAGCATTCTCTGGGATCATGTCTAGAGAACATGACGGAGTGAAATGTTATGGAAGGTCGGGTTAAGATCCACTGATGTCACAGAATGCATGCGTTTCCAATTGGGGTAAAAAATAAGTTTGGAAATACTAAAGAGACCATACCAGTGACAGTTACAACGGCTCTATCTAGTGAAAAGATTTCCTAGCAGAGCCAAGACGACTCACGTTGGTGTCCCACTATGCAGTGGGCTGCAAGGAGTTTGAGCGACGGCACTTCAAACAGTGCTGGGTGGAAGAGAAGTTCTCTGGCTGTTGGTCTGCAAGCAGGCTCAGACTGCAGGCACTTTTGGATAAACTCCTAGAAAAGAGGACAAGGAACTAGAGCAGGCATCTGGCAAACATTTCATCATGTTCATCTAGTCACCTCGTTTCTTAAGACTGTACAAACTACTTAGTGCCTGATGAATGAACAAACTGAGAAAAAATATACCTGAAAGGGCTTTGAAAATGGTAAGGTATTGTATGAAGGATACCAATCACTACCAATCTAGTTTTAATTACTTTATACTCTCCAACCACAAGCTTGCTTTCTTATTTACTGTTCAAACTTGGTATTTATTTTCTACATTTGCCTTCTTGGTCCACTTACTGCCTACTTTCGTCTCCAACCATCACCAAACTTAGCTTCTCAATTTTTTAACTTAACTCACTGTAATAATAATATTTACCATCTTTTTCATTCCCAAGTCTAGGACTACAATTTCTTTAAGTCCACTATAATCATTTACTGAATCCACTGGATTCCTCATGATTCCTTCTAAAACCCCTTCTATCTCTCATCGTCCTATGACAATTAACTTGCTTTCCTACTTTCTTTCTGCACTGCCAGCAATGTCACTTACACTGAATACTTTGTACTTGAATATTCACCTATCTAATTAGTCTACCCACCAATTCAAAACCCTTGCCTTCTTTAAATCTCAGCTCATTATCTCAGGATCCTTTCATTAGTTAAAACTACAGCCCGCTGTTCAGGGTAGATTCTGACTCACAGAAACTATCAGATTTCAGTGGCTGTGCATCTTTATGGGAGGAAATGGCATCTTTCATCCAGAGCAAGAGAGTGGATTCAAACAGCTAGCCTTTTGGTTAGTACCAAAAGTTAATAAATCCCGCATGACTGATCTGATTAAAAGATTAAATGTTGCCATTTCAACCCAGTAATAGTTAAGTCATACAGCATTGTCTGCATACACAGAAGAGATAGGCATACCTAATTAATAGAAAACTTTCAACCCCAGTATTTCTCATCTTAACTCCTACTTATCTGTATGTTTGTATAAAAAAGATAGAGTAGGCATCATCGGTTAAAATGTTACTCTTTTTGTCTATCCTTTCTGATTTATGTTCCCTTATTCTGCTCTTAGGAGGACACATATTCCCAATATGTAGATAGAAGGAAAACCTGAAGAAAAATCTTAAAGTTAGAAAAGAAAGGAGCAATCCTGAAGAACCTTACCCTCTGTAATGGGTCTTCTAGAAGCTGGATTGCATTGCTGATGGCTTCCTGTGGCACATATGAGGATTCTCCATTGCCCTGAATCTCCAGCACTGCCATCTGCAGTGAAGAATAAAAAGGAAGAGATCTAAGAACCTCAGTACTTCTACAACCACTGCCTTAAGACACTTTCTGATGACCAGTACCTTAACTGTCCTCCCTTCCACCTTTTAAATGTTTTTTTCATTCTCTCCTCACCTCTAGTGCACACATGCCAAATGAATAGATGTCCACAGCTGTTGTTACATTAGTGACTTCTAGAAAAACAGAAAGTATAAATAATATATTTAATATATACATAATACATAATAAAATTGGAAATGGGAGGTGGCAAAAATACTCAAAATAACTTTTTGTACACTAAGACAGAAGGATCAGAAGTTTGTTATGTGACCTTTGTGCATCGGTTTGTAAGAGAGGTAAGTTGAGTGAAGGACAAGACTGAGAAAACTGGATGTCTTACCTCCATACTCTGGTGCAAAGAAGTGTAGATTCTTCTGCTCTTCTCGACAAGTCTTCACATGATTGTTGATAGTATCAGGAGCCACTGGTAGTAGGGGAAATACCCACAATCTGACCACCATCAATAAAGCATATTCTTAATCCAGAGAGAGATTCCCCAAAAGCTAAAACCTCCTGATGTTTCATTTCTAAGTCTCAACAGTTACAAACTTATACCCTTCCCCACTTTGAATTACAGAGAAAACATGAACATCACCTATATTTCCCCTTTCTCAGGTCTGCTGCTTCTCTTCTGAGGTTCCTAACTCATTAGCAACAATGGTTCTATATTAAATTAACAGGTGCATGGGGACTTAGTAAGGCTAGAGCAAGATGGTCTAAAGAAAAACTCATTTGTGATCTGTTCACCTTCACTAAAGTCCAGGTTCATCAAATTCCTGATCATATTTAAATGTTTAGCTTTGTTTCTTTTATATACCCTGCATCTTACAAAAACATAAGTAGCTCTTCCAAATCTGGGACAATGAGAGACCTCAGGAACTTGGACAATGAAGGGTAAAAATTACTAACATACAACAACTAGACAATCTCCTTGTTACCCACCTGAGCAGAACAAAACTAAAAAAAAAAAAAATAGCTCAGAATTGAGCCAGTACCCAATACCCTTGAGAAGGTTTCACTTTTAATCCAAAACTTTTTACATGCCTACTCCATCCCCTTATTCCCAACACTGCCTGCTACAGAGCTGAAACAAGGAACCAAGGCCAGGCCCATTTGGACTCACTCAGATCATAAACAATGACTACAAGTCACAGAGTCTAGGAGCACAGTATGATTTGGGGAACCAGCCTGATGATGAAGGGGGGATAAGAATTCAAGAGGTAAGTGGCCAGCCAGGCATAATCCACAGGAAACAAGCAGGTTATGGAGGGACAAGCAGGTGGAGGACTAGGAGGGCAAAAGCTAAGCAGGCATAATTAGACAGGGAAGGCAAGGAAGGAGGGCTTTGCTCCCACGACTGCATGCACTGGGCAGCCGCAAAGGGGAGCAGAGGGAGAACAAACAGAGCCCCAAGAAGGGCGGAGGGAGCTCTCACCATTAGCAAAAATCCTATGAAAGACTGTTGGGAACAGAGCAGCCCGTAAGCGGGAGGGAGGAAAACAGAGAAAAGTTGTGAGCGATGGAGTAGCCAAGCCCCAGACAAATGAACACACCAATGTCACGCAGACACAGCACACAAAAATGTACACTGCACACAGATACACAACACAGCAAATGAAAGCACTCACAGCAGGCACAGCCTGGAACCTCCTTTGATAGGGTCTGGCCCTAAGGGCTCAAATCAGACCTTACACCACTCTTGTCCCTTCCCAGCCTCCTAACAAATATGTGGATTAATGCCAGTTTTCCTCCATACATATATAGCTTATACTCTATCCTCTTTCTTCTAATTAATTGGCCTCTATAAGTTCCCCTAGCAAGGTACTTTCTTTGATCACCAACCCATAGCTCATCATTTTGTTCTTTTCCCTAATTCCATTCATCTTACCCCTATGGTTCCCAAATTCCCGAGGCTCCCCTGCCCAGAACCTCTCCCTCCCCTCACCAGAGCCAATCTTGATGAGTCCGTTGTGCTGGATGAAGATGGTGTCACAGGTCAGGTTCCCATGGATGATGGGGGGGTCACAGGAGTGCAGGTAGCTGTGGGGGCACTGGGCTGTTAGAGGGGCCACTGGGAAATTAAGGGCAAGGGGAACCCAAGGGTTAGGAAGAGTAAGGGCCAGATCTTCTGCTGGTCACCACAAAAATAACTCCCAAATACTGAGTCTCCATTATGCCTGATGATTTAAATAGCTGGATAAGCACTGGGAGAAAGTAGTAGCAGGGGAAAAGTATGGTGGTTAGGACAGTAAGATGAACTCTCATAAAGACCTGTAGGGACCTAACTTTGACAGTGTATGACTCAAAGAAAGTAGTAAGCAGAAAAGAATAGCAGAGTAGTGCCCTGAATCCATTCAGAGGAACTAAATTGGGAAATAGCCAGATACAACTTACCTGAGGGCAGAGAGGATTTGTGTGCACCAGCGTTTCCAAGCCTAGAATACAATTTATTCCAAGGGTCAGCCATAATGCCTCCCTAACACCTCATTCACCAGTTCCTTCCTTTCATCCCTTCCTGATTAGCATCAAAATTAATACACTGTAAAAAACTTTTACACCAGCCTAACACTTTGTTCCCTCTCCATACCTTTTCATTCATAGTCTTGTGGTTCTTTTTGGTTTTCTTGAGAAATTGCTTAAGACTGCCAGATGACATATACTCTGTGATAAAAATGACCTGTGGAGGCAAAATAAATAAGGCCTTACAGTAGAAATGATCTTTTACCTGTTGACATATACACCAGCTATATATTCCAAAGTGGTCTTTTTAAAGAATGTTCTCTCCTTTTGTTCTTAGCATCACTATTTTTGATTTAACAATTAACAGTGCTGGGCAAGAAAAGCTATGACAAATAGCAAAAAATTTCATTTCTTTCAGCCCTGTCTATCACAAAAGACAAAGGCAGCAGTCAAAGAAAGCACTGTTCTCATCTCCATAGTAGCTGATTCCAGTTCCATTGTGAAACTATCTTAATCTAGGTATATAACGAACAATAAATGCAGCTAGTCCTACAGTACGAAAATACCAGATGGCACTCTTACCCTGGCCTTGTTCTCTTTGATGTCAGCCCAATACTTATGAAACTTAACAATGTTGAGGTGTTCCAGCTGAATCAGATTATCAAACACAGCACGAACCTTTTCCTGGTATTAAGAGAAACAGTGAGATAATAAGAATTCAGAAATCACTGTACTAATCCTTAAAAGTCAATTTCATTATGCCCCCCCATTCCCTATTACTTTCTTAAAATGATCTAATCCTTCTCACAATCAGCTTCTAAAAACCAATCCCACTTTAATACCAATGTTCTAATACTTCAAAGGCCCCGTCCTTTCACCATCACCTACCTCCTGTAACTTGTAGTTCTTTCGTTCAGAAAACTGTACCTCATTCCATACAACCTCCACACCCTCCTCTGTATCCATGGCCAGGTATGCACTATCAATACCTGGAACATTCCGCTGATTCACCTGAGAAGAAATTAAAATAAAATTAAAAAATTAATGTTACTTCTTAAATCCTCTAAGGATATCTTCAATGGAATGGACTTGACAGTAGCTGCAAAAATCGGCCCAAACACAGCAACGATTGTGAAAAATGTTGTAGTTTTGTTCTGTCATATAGAGGGTCTTTTAGAGTCAGAGCTGACTCAATGGCACCCAACAACAAGAACATAAACCCTCAATTTGAATACTCCATTCAATCATTCTTTCCTACCCTCTACTTGGTAGAGTCTGATCTGCCCCTTGAAGATGTTAGCTTCTCGAGTTTCTCACCTCGTTCCCAAGAATTACACAACCACCATCTTACCTCTTCTCTCCTCTTCTGCCAGCGACCACAGGGTGATTCTTCCAGAATTTCGGACTCATCTTCACTTTCTTCTTCTTCCTCTGGAGAAGCAGCTGAAGTTGTGGAGGTCACCGGAGGTGACACTGATGTCAGGCCAGGAGCTGAGGATGAGGATTCGACCTTTGGGTCTGAGCCACTACTAAGTACTGTCTGGGATTCCCCCTCCGACATGCTGGCACACACACAGTCCTGCATTTGTTGAAGAACAGAAGAAGAAAAGTAGAGAGGATCAGGACAGATCTATAAAGATAATCCTAATAACTTTCTTCAAAATAACATTTTAAAAATGCCTCCCTTGTTTCTTTCATTTAAACACAAAATCAGAATTAATGCTGCTTAAATGTGGAAACAAACTATTCTCCATAATCTTGTCTGTAGTAGAGGAATTATCTCAGTTGAAGATGACTAAACAAGAAGGAATAGCAAATACAATTTGGGGGGGGGTTATATATGTGTGTGTGTGTGTGTGTGTGTGTGTGTGTGTGTACACCATCAAACTGAATCTGACTGGTACAAGAGGAGATTGTCCCTCCTTCTCCAGCAAAGCATCTGGTGGATTCGAACCACACGCCATTTGGATGCAAATACAAGTTTTAAAGCAATATAATTCCACTTAATAAAAGCCAAAAAGCCATCCTTTTCACCAAATAATCACACATCACTCTTCTCTTTCAGAGCACAGAAGTTCAGAACAACTCTAGACTCCAAAATGGTCTACTGATCCAACCCCCTCAGTCTAGACCTATAACAGCCTCAGCTAATATATCCAGCTGGAATTCTCAACTGATTTTATCCAGTTAGAACTAAACTTGTCACTGATTATACATCCTTCTAATAGAACGAACCTGCCAATCCATAGTTAGGCTATCTTTGGTACAGGTGAGTGGTGATTAGTGAGCTCATCCCTTCTGACCTCACCTTTCCTGTGAAGTGAGTGTGGCAATAAGGACTGGTTAACAACATTTTTAATTTATTCAAAGCTGTCAACCACCTATTAAAAATCCTCAGGCTAGCTCCTTGAGATATAATAATGAACAAAATAAATAAAATTCCACATATTCATACAGATAAAAGACTTTAAACTTTCCATTTCATTTATATGGCTCAAACATACTTATGCTTCTATTCTGTGGACACTGAATCTGACATGATATTGTTCAAAGACAGTTAACTCAAAATGCTGCTTTTGTAGGAAAACAGTACTGTCTAAAATTTCTAAGGATATGACTATGAAAAATAATTCTTAGAAAAGAAACTTCAAAACTTAAATGTCAATAATTTAAAAAAATCAAAAGACAATCTCTGAATTATTACATATCCAGTGAAGAAAGGTTTTAAAAGAATGGTAACCTGAGTGTCCTAGCTTGAACACCCTCCCTTGATATTCTGGAAAGTAAATTTGCTCTTCTAAGTTCAGAATTCCAGAAGCAGCCAGTCAACATCAATGTTTTGAAAAGCCCACATTTTTTAGAACTCTCATATCTACTTCCTCCCACCCATAGCCCAAACCCATGTTATATTTAACCTAAATCAAGATTTTTTTTAATTAGATGAAATGATAAAAAATAAACAGGCAACAAGTCACCATAGAGAAAATTTGGTAAACTACTTTCTCAATATTATTTTCTAAGTCTTTGCCCCCTAAAAAGATTTAATTTGCCTTAATATCAAACCATCCAAACCAAATCCATTACTGAGTAAATTCTGACTCATACCGAACCTATATTACAAGAATTGTACTGGCTGCATAGGGTTTCTGAGTGTAAATCTTTATAAAGGTAAATGTCTCCTGCTAATTTTCTAGTAGATTCAAACTGCTGACCTCTCAGTTGGCAAGCCACTGCACTACAAGAGCTCCTTATGCCTTAATAGTCTACCAGAAAATGTGAGTTAGAACTCACTATCCTCACTATCTTTTTTCTTTTGAAAAGTAGCTAAAAATAGATAAGTTGTATCAACAAATTTTCAAATGGAAAACTAATTTGCTCTGTAAACTTTCATCTAAACCACAAAAATGTTTGTACAGTTATTTCCTAGGGCAGCTATAGTCACTGAATGACATCTAGCATCTAGAAGAGCTTAGAAAAAATTTCCAGGTAGATTATACTAAAAAGTGATGGTGAAGTTCAAATATGGGAAACCTAGCAAGTGTTCTAAAGAACACCTGTGAACCCAGGATATAGGCAACTAAACCACAGCATCTTCCAGCTTACTGTCCTCAAGTCAGAACCCACTCATCTTTCTCCCGGAGAACTAGTGGATTCAAACCAACAGGGTCTAGCAGCGCTACTCCATACAAACCAAGCCAACAGAGCAATCCATAGTAGGGGACCACAAAATGAAGTTAAACCTTCAATAATCAGACACTCTTGGAATGATGAGGGCAGTACCCAAGAGCTACCGAGCACATCACCCATAGATAAACACTGAGAGTTTTGCCTTCCCGCTGTTGAGAGGTTTAAGGATGGGCCAATGCTTGGGAAAAGACATCAAGCTGCGAAATGTGGGAGGGTCAGAAGAAGACTCAACAAGATGAACTGACACAGACCGTAACAATGGACTCAAGCGTATCAGAGATCGAGGTCGGCAGAGGATGTAGGGTAAGGTTTCTGGCTGTTCACAGAATCGTAGTGGTAGCTCCGAGTCCACGGTACTTAACAGCAATATTGGCTAAAAAAGGTGATTCAAATCCACTATTGGCTCCACGGGAGAAAGATAGGCAGTTTTCTAGAAAGATTTAGAGACACCAGAAGAGGGCGTGGACCAGTGGACGCAGGGATTACAGACTGCTAACCTAGGTCAGCCGTTCGCACACACCAGCCGCTCTCGGGGAAAGATTACAGCCTTGGAATCGCAGGGAGTCAAAACCCTCTCAACTGCAACGGGTTTTCGCTGTTTGTATTCGGTTGTGCTTAGGTCGAAGACATGCATGCTAATGAGTTTTGGGTTTACGCCCACAGGGGAATCTCCCTCGCTCCTGGCAGCCCCAGCGAGATGCACAGTATGCTCACTTCGAAGAAGGAAGATCGTCCCGCAAAGTTTTTCTGACACTCTGATTGCCTGAGCTGCAGCCCCTCTCTGACTCAGCCTCTCAGCAACAGCTCTCAGGGCACAGGTCTCACGGCTGCACTCACCCAGGGCTGACCAAACAAGTCCGAGACCTACGAGCCCATCCAGTTAGAAAGAAAAGCAAGGAGCGGAGAGGAAGAAGAGGCCCTCTGAATGTGACATTCCAACAGGTCGCCCAGCCCCGGGGCCCGGGAAGGGAGCGCTGGCCCGCGCCGCCCGCCGCCCTGCAGGCCCAAGAGCGCGCCGCCGCCACC
>NW_006399759.1:5736320-5764411 GCF_000299155.1 Elephantulus edwardii
GCCGCCGCCGCCGCCGCCGCCGGGGAGGTTGGGGAAGGCCAGGCAGGGGAGGTGGGGTAGAGGCGGCCCCTCGGCTCCAGCGGACCAGGCCCGGGTCCCTGAGTGGGCAAGGCCGCCTCCAGACACCAGCCTGACGGGGTCTAATACCCAAAACTCACAAGACGATCCTTCCGTTTTCTCGCCTACCACCCACCCGCTGCCCTCGTCCCCTTCTGCGCACACCTCCCGACTCCGCTCTCCTCAGCTTCGGCTCCAGCTCGGGTTCCGGGGCCCCGGATCAGAGCGACTCCCTCACAGCTGCGCTCCACAGCGCAACCGAACTGCCGGCCCCGCCCTCGCGGCGTCCTGACCAACAGAGATGGGCGGTGCCGCCCTATCTTAGGCTTCCATTGGACAAGGCGGCTGGTGGGCGGTGCCCCAGTTGGACTGTCAGGCGGAGGGAGTATTCAACCGGCCGCCTCCTCCTCCCCTTGGTCCGGTTCAGGGAGGACTTCTCGGAGGGTTCAACCTCTTCCACCCTACCTGCAGCGCTTCTCCCTGCCCACCACTTCACCCAGTACGAGAACTCCCAGTGAGTCTGCTACACAAAGATCTTCTCCTCTTCTTGGAGGCGCCATGACAGTTCTGATCAAAAGACAAAAGGAGCTAAAAGTGTGAGAGGAGTGCCCACCCACTTTCTTTATTTAGGCTTGAAGCTGTGCCCAGAACACTGATTCCTCACAAAACTATAAGGGGGAGGGGGGGAGGAATCATAACACTGAAAATTATCACACTTTATGATTACATAGAACTAAAATTTGTCGAAGCTTTGCAAGAACTTTACACGGATGTAATTTGAATCGTTGACATTTTCTTTGATAGCCGCCGACAAACAAAGCCGACAAACATATCAGGGACACTAAAACTATCCATAATTTAAGTTGATGGTAACTAAATCTAGAATCTGAGTTGTTCGGAAAGAATTTGAAGGATGTGGAAAGAATGGGTAAGAGATTGACGGTGAACCCAAGAAAACTGTAGAAACTAATGTTAAGTTCATTTTGCGATTGTTGTTGTTAGGTGCCTTTGAGGCAGTCGAGTAAGACTCATAGCGACCCTGTAAACAACAGATCTTAACCCTGCCCTATCCTGTGCCGTCCTCACAATCTCTGACACACTCATACTCATTACTGCAGTCCCTATGGCAATCCACCTGGTTGATTGAGGGTCTGTCTTCCTCTCTTTCAATGTCCCTCCACCTTCCCAAGCATGATGGTCCTCTTCCTTGTGTGTGATGTTCCTGTGGGGTTTTTAAATCCAAAATTGTGTTTATTGAGGTAATTTCCCATTCATCTTTTTTATTTTTATTATTTCGTGTGTGTGTGTGTGTGTGTGTGTGTGTGTGTGTACACTCAATTCGGATCTGACTGGTACAGGGTGAGATTGTCCCTCCTACTCCAGCAGAGTATCTGGTGGATTCGAACTGCTTACCTTTGGGATTGCAGTGCAGCTTCTTGCCTCTAGGCCACCAGAGCTCTCTTCAGCATGTTTTTCTTAAGGCTGCTTCAGTCTGAAGGAGCATACTGCTTTTCCTCATTGCTTATCCTCCAGCCAACACCCAGAACTATGGTTTGTGCATGGCTGAAGACTGTGGTAATTTCATAGCATCCTAGGAATTTCATGTCCATGATATAGGAAATTTGGCTCTGCACCAAGTACTGCTTCTTGTGTTTCCTCTTCTCTTTGGGAGAGGGATGAAGGAGATCCTTTGTGAGAGGCATGTTGCTATGCGGAGGTCACTGATCTTAAATTGCATTTTGCCATTAGACATATATATTTGAGAGGGGAAAAAATATGAGCCAATCATCCAGATTTGAGAATATCATATTACCATATTTCACTGTTTTTCAGGACAATCCAATGCTACTTCAAAGAAGCCATGGTGCCATAAATGGTCACTAACCTAAATCTAGGTGGTATAGTACTGATCTGTCGATTTGCTGTACAGAGGTAACTCGTGGTTGCTGTGATCCTGAACACTGTGAGACTGATGTGTCAAATGCAATATTGGTCACCCATTGTGGACAGTGTTTGGCGGAGCTCCCCGATTAAAACAAACTTGGAAGCAGGAGTGGCATTTTCTTCCGGAAAAGCTTGCCTCCGGAAATCCTATAAACTTGGAGAAATGAAGAAAGTTATACAAGCATTCATTCATAGGGGTTACTATGGGTCACTTATGACTTGATGGTACTTAACAACAGCAGCATAGAGAGAGCTCAATTGGTCTAATGGATAGAAAGTAATGCTACTATGTCAAAGATGGGTGACTTTAATCTGCATCCCTAAGGCCTGCTTTTAATTGTTTTTGGTCAAACATTCTTCTAAGTGGTAAAGCACTGGTCTGTCAATTTGCTGTACAGAGGTAACTCGTGGTTGCTGTGATGCTGAACACTGTAACCCTGATGTGCCAAATGCGATATTGGTTACCCGTGGTGGACGTGGTTGGTGGAGCTTCCCAATGAAAACAAGCTTGGAAGCAGGAGTGGCAATTACATCTGGTATAGCTTGCCTCCAGAAACTCTATGAACTTAGAGAAATGAAGAAAGTTATACAAGTGTTTGGGTCTTTCATTCATAGGGTTGCTGTGAGGAGCCTACAACTTGACAGCACTTAACAACAAACAAACTTCTAAAAGGTTTGCCGTTGGAACCTACAGGGGACCTAGCAATCCCCAGCCAGTGACACAGAAGAAAGATCTGCTACTTGAAATCTGCTTCCTTAATGATTATAAACAACAGTAATTGTTACACTCTGCCACATGAGGTCACTGTTGTTATGTGCTGTCAAGCCAGAACGTACTCATTGCTGACCTGGCAGTGGATTTTCAAAGGCTATAAACTGTTCCAGAAGAGATTGCCCATCTTTATCCCAAGGATTAGCTGGTGGGTTTGAACTGCCTCCCTTTGTGTTAGCAGCACAACTCTTTACCAATAGGCCACCAGAGCTTCCTAATTAACTCAATGACACCTAGCAATAAGAATAATACTCCATCTCACTTCCTCATCTCTTCATCTCAAATATTTCTTAAACCAATCTTTCATCTTTCCTTCATTCTTTTACCTGTGAAGAACAATGCTTAAATGCTCATTTTGGAAATCTAATGAAAAAAGGACAACCACCTAGCCAACTGACAGGAAGAGATTCATATTTATTTCCATTCCAAAAAAAAAGGTGATCCAAAGACCTTATCTACCACCAAGGCAGGAGCAGCAAGAGAATGTAGGGTGCCTTTCAGGACCAGACATTCTTGCTTCAGCTACACCTACAGCAACGGGAGCCATAGCCAAAGCAGAGGATCAGAGCCTGTCATGACTCAAAGCTGGTGGCTCCCCTCCCCTAGCAGAAGAGCTAAGATGACCCTCAGCCTATAGATTTCACTTTTCCTACTAAGAGATCACAGACAAAACCTTCCTCGTAGAAACTAGCTATATAACCAGTTAAAGGTTGCTTACACTCAGTAACTGAAGATCCATATTCCTCCTGATAAGATCTCTGAAGATCCATATTCCTCCTGATAAGATCTCTGAAGATCCATATTCCTCCTGATAAGATCTCTGAAGGGTGTCTTCATAATCTGTAGGTGAGATTGGTAAAATAGAATAAAGAATTTTTAAAAAATGATCCAACAGAGTGCGGAAATTATAGATATTACTAAAATCACAGATAAACAAGATCCTGCTGAAGATTATCCAAAACCAACTGAAACAGTACATGTACAGAGAACTATCAGAAACACAAGCTGGGTTAGAAAGGGCAGTGGCACTAGGGACATCATTACCCGTATCAGATGGACCATGGCCTAAAGCAGAGACTACCAAAGGAATGTCTGTGTTTCATTGACTATGTAAAGGCATTTGACTGTGTGGATCATAAAAAAGTGTGGCTAACTTTGAGAAGAATGAGAATCCCAGAACACCTGATTGTGCTCATACGAAAGCTATACTTGAACCAGGAAACAGTTGTCAGAACAGAGCAAGGAAACACTTCATGGTTCAAAATTAGAAAAGGAGTGTGTCAGGGATATGTCCTGTCTCCATACCTTTTCAGTCTGTGTGCAGAACAGATCATTTGAGAAGCTGGACTTTATGAGGAGGAATGTGGTGTCAGGAATGAAGGAAGAGTCATGAACAACCTGCGATATGCAGACAACACACCAGAAGAATTTGCTGCAGAGGATCAAGGGCTGTAGTTTGCAATATGGATTGAAGCTCAATATCAAGAAAACAAAGATTCTCACCTCTGGGCCAATTGGCAGCACCATGATAGGTGGAGAAGAGATTGAGATTTCTAACAATTTCAGCTTGCTTGGCTCCACAGTCAACACGCTTGGCACCAGCAGTCAGAAAATCAAAAGACAAATTGCATTGGGGATGTGAGGGCAATCTGGCTGCAACATCTATCACCCTACTGATTGCCGGATTAATTCAGCTGATCTCGCTGGCTAGACAGATATCCCCTTCCTCCCTCACTGATCTATGTGTGTCTCTCCCAAAGTTGTGCTCTTGGTTGAAGAAGACTACCATCCTCAATAGAAGGAAGACCATACTTTGGTCAAAGGTATGCGAATAGCTGCACTCCCCTGCTAGAACCTCCAAATGAGCTCTCAAAAGATAAATTACATTGGGAAAATCTACTGTTAGGGACCTCTCCAGAGTGCTGAAGAGCAAGGATGTCAGTCTAGAGACTAAGGAGTACATGGTCCAGGCCATGGTCTTTGCAATGTCATTGGGGCGGGGTGCGGGGGAAGCTGGAATGACCAAGGATGACATAAGAATGCCTTTGAGTTATGGTGCTGGAGAAGAGTTTTGAAAATACCATGGACTCCCAAGAGAACTAACAGGTCTGTCCTGTAGAGGGTGGAATCAAGTTACTCCTTGGAGGCCAGCATTGTGAAGTTCTGTCTCCCATTGGGCATGTATCAAGGAGGGACCAGTCTCTGGAAAAAGATATAATGCTTGGAAAGATAGAGGGACAGCACAGGAGAGGAAGACCCCAGATGACATGGATAGCCAGAATAACTGGGTAATGAGGGTAGGTGTGTCAGAGACAATGAGCCTGGCTCAGGATAGAGCAGGATTCAGAGCTATCGTGCATAGGGTCACTATGAGTTGCAAGCTTCTAGACAAAACAACAAGGAAAGGTATAGTCCTTCTTTGGGGGAAAAAGTGTCATTTACCCACAAAATTTAGCATATGACTTCAGGAAGTTGAGAGTAAGAATCGATTACAGAAAAAGAAATGCATATTAAAGTGGGCAGTGGATTGGCAGGGGGTGGGGATTGTGTAACAATGAAAGAATTTTATTTTCTTCAAAAGAAAAAACTAACTGGGGGCAGGGGTGGGCAGGGAGGGAAATTAAATGGAAAAAATATGCTTTAAATAAAAAACAAAAAAATATAATCTTTCCAATATTAAAATAAGCAATGCCTCCCACACTTCCCAGTTTAACCTCTTCTCTCCAAGAATTCTAATGCAGTTAGGACACCTGGTCCATGATAAAGCATTCGTTAAATAGCAGTTGCTTCTGTTGTTGTTATTATAGTTTATCATTTTCGTCTATCTGGAACTTTAGCATTATTACCTTTTCCTTTAAATTACCTTCTTTTCAAAATGCACAGGGGACTCTTCAGCATTCTCCAGCTTTTGTCTCATCTTTCAAGGTGCCTTACTCAAATATGAAACTTGTACTTAAACCAAGAAGCATTCCTTCAGACAGAACAAGGGGATACTGTGTGGTTTAAAATGGGGAAAAGTATAAATCAGGGTTTTATCTTTTCTCCATACCTATTCCATCTATATGCTAAGCAAATAATTTGAAAAGCTGGACTATAAGACAAATGTGGCATCAGGTTTGGAGAAAAACTCATCAATAATAACCTTATGCCGATGATACAACCTTGTCTGCAGAAAATTTAAAAAAATTCAAAGCACTTAATGCAGAAGACCAAGGATTATATCTCAGCATCAAGAAAAGAAAAATCCAGGGGAGCTCTGGTGGCCTAGTGGCAAGGAGCTGCAACTACAATCCCAGAGGTGCACGGTTCGAATCCACCAGATGCTCTGCGGGGAAAAGAGGGACAATCTCCTGTACCAGTCAAATCTGATTTGACGGTACACGCACACAAAAAATAATAAAATTTAAAAAAAAAGAAAAGAAAAAGCTTCACCTCTGGACAACATTATTAAAGACTGAGTGCTTAACCACTGCACTACCAGGGCTTCATTAATTTCATGCCCTTCCTACATATTCTCCACTCCATTTATTTACCTGGGGCTTTGGTAGCATAGTGCATAGCAGATTGCACTGCTTATCAAAAGATCATGAGTTTGTGGAAGTTCGAATCCACCAGTGGCTCTGAGAGAAAAATGTGGCAGACAGATCCCTTTTAGCCTTGGAAACCCGATAGAGGTTGTCTAAGAGTGGGAATCAACTCCACAGCAGTGAATTTTAGTTACTGATTTACTTTATTCCTTTTTTCCTATTTGTTATTATTGTTGTTGTGTGCCTTTGAGTTGGAACTTACCCATAACTGACCCTCCAGCAGGTTTTCAGAGGCAGTTAATAGCATGGGAGGAGATTGCCCATCTTTTCTCCCACAGAGCAGCTGGTGGATTCAAACCATATGCATTTGGGATTTCAGTACAGCTTCTTACCACTGAAAACCTGCTGGAGGGTCAGTTATGAGTTAGTTCTAACTCAATCTCACTTAACAATCATAACCATGAGGCAGGGGGATTATCTCTAGTATTTATTATTATTATTATTATTATTATTATTATTAACAAAAATATTGAAAAGTTGGGTTTTGATTCATTCATTGTTACACATTGTACTCCCTCTCCCTCTCTTACCCCTCTTCTTATTTTTAAAAGCCACAATGAGAATCACATTTTGTTGTGTACAACTTTGCTCACTTGTGAAAATGACTTCTACTTAAAAGTTGAGCTGTGCCAAAAGTTAAGAACATTTTGTTTGAATAAATATTAAAAGTATTGTGGAATTCTTATTAATATTTAACAACTAGGTATTCTGGAATTCCTATTCTTCTCAATGGTATCTATCATTTACTATGATCCACACAATCAAATGCCTTTGTGTGGTCAATAAAACACAAATATTTTTCTGGTCTTCTCTGCTTCTGCAGCAGTGGGTATCATTTTATTTGGGAATAGGCTATCTTTGTTATATTAATGAGAAAAGATTAGTGTAGGACATATGTAGAGTCACTCTCTTATAAATTAGAAAATGAGTAGATTGAGGAAACAGAAAAAGTGTGGAGGCCCATCAACAAACGAATGGGTAGAGAAGCTGTGGTATATTCGCACAATGGAATACTATGCTGCATTAAAAAACAAGGAACTCATGCAATACCATTCAAAATGGTTGACTCTGGAGAACATTATGCTGAGTGAAATATCCCAGTCACAAAAGGACAAATATTACATGATGCCACTGTTGTAGAATGGGACTGTCCTTGGGGTTGGGGAGAGACTGAGTAAGATGGGTTCAATAATGTATACTGCACTGAAACAGAGGAGGGAGAAAACTGTTTAAAAGAGATATATAACTAGGTATTTCTGTCATCACAGGAGTCTAGAGCGAGGGCTACATGGTGGACGGGACCTGGGGGAGGGTTTGTAAAACAATGAAAGAATCTTTTCTTTTACTTTTCCATAATTTCTGGACTCATGTACTTATAACTTGTTAGTCAAATTTGTGTCTTCTAGGTTGCAACACCCCCATGATACATCTTCAAGGATATGAACATGTACGGCCAAGCACAATCAATAAGAGTGCATCTAAATTCCAAAATCAATCTCCATAATAGTCTATGTGTTTCCTACTGCCAAAGGGGCCCTTTAGAGTAGTGAGAGAAGATCTTCACCCTGAAACCCACAGCGTCCCTTTTCAGCAGGAAGTAGCTAAGAGAATACACCGTCCCCTTTTCCTTATGACTCAGGGTGAAGTCTCTCTCAGGGAGGAGTGATAGGGAATGGCAAAGGACACACTGACAAAGAAGATTAATCAGAACTGGCTTTGACAAGCACTGTGGCATTTGGACAAGAACAAACTGGGAGGAGGGTAGAGAGAATAGTGCAACAATGAATGAATGGAAACCCAAAATCTCTGTAAATGTTTATGAAAATTAATAAAATATAATTATAGAAAAAAAAAAGAAAAGAAAAAGTGTGGAGATGCCAAGCCACTTGACACTCACCCAAGAAGCCGAAACTCAAGGGAGACAAGGATGTTCCCTCAGAGCCAGGGAAATTCCTTTCCCTCAAGCTAACACCCTGAGTTCATATTTCTAACTACCTAATAAAATTTTGTTAAAGACACTCATTTGTATAATTTCCAGTTGTATGATATATAAAATAACTCTATAAAAATGGCATGGTGGGGGCATTATAAGGTACAGACAAAACCAAGGTCAGCATCAGCTCAAGATTAAATATACCTCCATCCTCTAGTCTTTTTACCAAAGCTTGACGTGGGTTGACACTTCCATGGCACCCTCTACTTCTTTAGTGGATTCGGGAATTCATTTCATAGGCCATACATAATTCACAAGCCACATTCATAGTTTTGGGATTGATTAAGGAAGCAACAGGTTTCTATTCTGGATCAGGGATGATTTAGAATACAGTTCTTTGGTGGAGACAGTTTATTCTCAGCTCTGCCTGTAGGCAGGCCTCTCTCAATCTGACCCTCAGCTTTTCAGCTTATCTTGGCCCCCACTTTGCTTGGTCAAATGTTGCAAAGCTTTTTAGCCCCACCAAATGCCACCAGCCTGAAGGTATTCAGTGCTCTTGCTCTGTGGGTTAACATGTGTACTGTAACCACCTTGCTCTGGGGCCCTCTCAGCTATTTTGCTCTGATAATAGTTCTGCTGCTGCCATTTCCCGGCAGCTACTTCTCACCATCTTGTGCCTTCTCCAGTGTTACACCAACTCTGTCTTCCGGTTTTAGGAGGTTCCCAGCACAGGGATCTTCTTTTCAAAGTACATGCTCCACTTCCATCTTTTCTTCATGGTGCTAGTGAGGTGCCTCATCGGGTCTAGAATTGATTGTCTTTTAAGTCTTATAGGATGTCAAAACGGAACAATTCCCTCGTTAGGGCTCCATACACCTTATTCACACGGTCCCTCTGGTAATGTAATCCCAGGGCAGTTGTGCTGCTGTTAGTTGTCAGAATCTCCAAGGAAGAAAGATGGTAAATCTCCTCCTATGTGATTTTCTTCCTTTGTTTTTTAAACTTTTATTTTATAATGGTTTGCTTACAAAGTTTATATACATTGTATTTCACACTACCCTCCAGTCACATTGTGTTTCATATAATCATTCACTTTCATTGTTGTTGGTGTAGTGTACTGTCAAGTTGGAACCTATCCATAGCTGACCCTCCAGCGGGCTTTCAGAGGCTGTTAATCACACAGGAGAAGACTGCCCATCTCCCTACAGACCAGCTGGTGGATTTAAACCACATGACTTAGGGATTACAGTACAGCTTCTTGCCACTAGGCCACCACCACTGCTCCCATTCACTATGTTTTATGATGACCACTGAACTATGCCCATCATTACCCTGTCTTTAGAGATCCTTCTAGTTATCGCCCATTTCCTTTTCCCCTCCCCCCATGCTCCCATGTGACTGGAAACCCACTGTTGTTCTGTATCATTGAGTCAGAACAGATCCATAGCTGACCCTCAGATGGGTTTTCAAAGGCAGTTAATCTCTTAAGAGGAGATTGCTCATCCTTCTCCCACACAGCAGCTGGGAAATTCAAACCATGTGCTTTCAGGATTTCAGTGCAGCTTCATGCCACTAGGCACTAGAGGGGCAGATAGAGATTTTTTTTGGGGGGAGACTTTAACGCCTATAAAGAAATTAGCTTTTCAAGGTAGAGACAGCAAATTAAGGAAATAAATTAAGTAGTCAGAGAATTGAATCAAATTAAATAAAAAATTTAAAGCATCAGGAAGCTCTTATGGTCTAGTGGAGGTGGACTCAAAGGAGTTGCACTCAAAGACAGGGTAATTCAAATCATTAGGAGAAAACTGGGCAATTTTTCCGTGTGACTTACAGCCTCTGAAAACCCTCAAGAAGGTCAGCTATGAACTGGTTCCAACTCAATGACACATAAGGAACCATGGGAATAACTCAAAGCATTGAAACTCTGTGTCTTTGGGAGTGTATTGTGATGGGAAGAAGGCAGGTTACTCAATTACCAAAATAAACACACTGATACTCTATGCCTGTCAGGGGCTGTAAATGTGAAAAGAGGCTACGATTCCATTAGAAACGTACTGCAGGGTAGGGAGGCAGACAGATGCTAGCAACAACTAGGAGCAGAATCTTTGATGTGGTAAAAGAACCTAACATTGTTCACAATTACTGTTGTTATGTGCCGTCGAGTTACTCGCAACTCATAGCGACCCTATGTACAACAGCCCTAAACTCTGTTCTGTCCTATGCCAATCGCACTGTCTCCGATACACCCATCCCAATTACCCCAATCACTGAATCAATCCACCTCATAGAGGGCCTTCCCCTCCTGGGCCGTCCCTCTATCCTCCCAAGCATGATGTCCCTCTCCAAGGACGGATCCCTCCTTACATGTCCAAAATATGTCAGATGAAGCCTCAGGATCCTTGCCTTGAAGGAGCAGCCCAGTTTAACCCTCTCCAGGATGAATCTGGTTTTTTCCTAACAGTCCATGGTACCCTCAATACTCTTCTCCAGCACCATAGCTCAAAGGCATCAAATCTCCTTCTATCCTCCCTAGTCATTGTCCAACTCTCTGATGCATAACAAGTGATTACAAAGACCATGGCCTGTATAAGACATCATTGCTCTTCAGTACTTTGGAGAGGTCCCTAACAGCAGACTTTTCCATCGCAATATGTCTTTTAATTTCCTGGCTGCTGGTGCCAAGAATGTTGACTGTGGAGCCAAGCAAACTAAAGTTGTGAACAATCTCAATCTCTTCACCATCCATCCTGTTGCTGCCAATTGGTCCAGTGGTGAGAATCTTTGTCTTCTTGACATTGAGCCTCAATCCATACTGAAGGCTACAGTCCTTGACCCTCTGCAGCAAGCGCTTCAGGTCCTCCTCAGTATCAGCAAGAAAGGTTGTGTCATCTGCATAACACAGATTGTTGATAGATCTTCCACCAATCCTGACACCACATTTCTCCTCATAGAGCCCAGCCTCCCTGATAATCTGTTCTGCATACAGGCTGAAAAAATATGGAGATAGGACACATCTGGCATACGCCCTTCCCAATTTTGAACCATGCAGTGTTTCCTTGCTCTGTTCTGACGAGTGTCTCTTGGTCCAAGTATAGGTTTTGCTTTAGCACAATCAAGTGTTCTGGGGTTCCTATTCTTCTCAGAGTCAGCCACAGTTTGTTACGATCCACACAGTCGAACACCTTTGCATAATCAATGAAACACAGACATTCTTCTGGTATTCCTTGCTTTCAGCTAAGATCCATCTAACATGAGCTACAATATCCCTAGTACCACAACCCCTTCTAAAACCAACCTGGACTTCTGGCAGTTCTCTGCTGATGTGCTGTTCCAGTCGTTTTTGGATAATCTTCAGGAGAAACTTGCTTGCATGTAAAATCAATGATATCATTCTATAGTGTCCACACTCTGTTGGGTCACCCTTCTTTGTTTTTTTTTCTATATTTTATTAATTTTCATAAACATTTACAGAGATTTTGGGTTTCCATTCATTCATTGTTGCACTATTCTCTCTACCCTCCTCCCAGTTTGTTCTTGTCCAAATGCCACAGTGCTTGTCAAAGCCAGTTCTGATTAATCTTCTTTGTCAGTGTGTCCTTTGCCATTCCCTATCACTCCTCCCTGAGAGAGACTTCACCCTGAGTCATAAGGAAAAGGGGACGGCGTATTCTCTTAGCTACTTCCTGCTGAAAAGGGACGCTGTGGGTTTCAGGGTGAAGATCTTCTCTCACTACTCTAAAGGGCCCCTTTGGCAGTAGGAAACACATAGACTATTATGGAGATTGATTTTGGAATTTAGATGCACTCTTATTGATTGTGCTTGGCCGTACATGTTCATATCCTTGAAGATGTATCATGGGGGTGTTGCAACCTAGAAGACACAAATTTGACTAACAAGTTATAAGTACATGAGTCCAGAAATTATGGAAAAGTAAAAGAAAAGATTCTTTCATTGTTTTACAAACCCTCCCCCAGGTCCCCTCCACCATGTAGCCCTCGCTCTAGTCTCCTGTGATGACAGAAATACCTAGTTATATATCTCTTTTAAACAGTTTTCTCCCTCCTCTGTTTCAGTGCAGTATACATTATTGAACCCATCTTACTCAGTCTCTCCCCAACCCCAAGGACAGTCCCATTCTACAACAGTGGCATCATGTAATATTTGTCCTTTTGTGACTGGGATATTTCACTCAGCATAATGTTCTCCAGAGTCAACCATTCTGAATAATATTGCATGAGTTCCTTGTTTTTTAATGCAGCATAGTATTCCATTGTGCGAATATACCACAGCTTCTCTAGCCATTCGTTTGTTGATGGGCACTTAGGTTGTTTCCAACTCCTTGCTATTGTGAACAAAGCTGCAATAAACATGGGTGTGCAGGGTCACCCTTGTTTGGAATGGGAACAAATATAGATCTCATCCAGTCACTTTTTTTCACTATAGTTTAGTAAATAAACACAAATAAGCCCATACTTACCTTACTTGCATAATCCAGCATGTATGTAGTGTTTTGAGAAGAATGGGTTTAGGGTAAGGAGAGAACTAGCTTCATAACGTTTGTCTTTATCTTCACTTCCCTTTCCATGAGTCCCCCAAGTATGTCAGTGCTATCCCAGTGCCAAACCTTGTTCTTGAGTCATGTTTACTTTTCCACTTTTTGTCTGATTTGCTCTTTTGTTTCAGATAATCTCTTTCTGAATATAATTTTATGTCCTTTCTGCCCTATATTTGGTATCTGTGCAAATATATTCTATCACTAATCTGTCAGTTGAAAATTTTAATATTTTCCCCATCTAACATGTTATGGTTGATGCTGAAGGTCAAGGACTGCAGCCTTCAATATGGATTGAAGTTCAACATCAAGAAAACAAAGATTCTCACCACTGGGCCAAGTAGCAACATCTGATACACTGTGAAGAGATTGAGATTGTTCACAGTTTTAGTTTGCTTGGCCCCACAATCAACACTCTTAGTACCAGCAGCCAGAAAATAAAAATATTAATTGCACTGGGAGAGTCTGCTGTCAGGGACCTCTCCAGAGTACTGAAGAGCAATGAGGTCAGTCTGGAAACTAAGGTGTGCCTCATAATCTTACTTGCTATGCATCAGAAAGCTGGACAATGAGTAGGGATAATAGAAGGAGAATTGATGCCTTTGAGCTGTGGTACTGGAGAAGAATATTGAATATGCCTTAGGCTGCTAGAACAAACAGGTTCATCCCAGAGAGAGTAAAACTAGGATGCTCCTTGGAGGCAAGGATTCCGAAGGTTTGTCTGACATACTTTGGACATGTTGCAAGGAGGGACCAGTCCTTGGAGAGGGACGTCATGCTCAGAAGGGTGGAGGGACAGTGCAAGAGAGAAAGACCCTGGGTGAGATCGATTGATTCAGTGAGTGAGGTAATGAGGGTTGGTGTTTCAGAGACAATAAGGTTGGGACAGGATAGAGCAGGGTCTAGGGTCATACATAGAGTCACTATGAGTCACAGGTGACTTGACTGCATATAACAACAACAATAACAACAATAATCATAATGTTGTCTATCAATCCAGTGGTAAAAATTTTAGTTTTCTTGATGTTGAGATGCAATCTATAATGAAGGCGCTATCCTTTGATCTTCTGCAACAAGTACTTCAAATCACCCAAACTTTTAACAAGCAAGGTGTGTCATCTGCATAATGCAGGTTACTGATGAGTCTTTCTCTGAACTTGATGCCACATTTTTCTTCATTGATTCCTGCTTCTTGAATAATTTGCTTAGCATACAGATTGAATAAGTATGGAGAGAGAGAGAATACAACCCTGACATATCCCCAATGATTTTATCTTGCTAGGATCCATAGTCAAAACCCTTGGTACCATTCAGGAAATCAGGAGATGTATTGCACTGAGAAAGTCTGAAGTTAGGGACCTCTCCAAATTATTGAAAAACTATGATGTCAGTTTAAGGACTAAGATCCATTGGATTCAGGCCGTGGTCTTTCAGATTACTTCCTATGCATCTGAGAGTGGACCAGAAGAAATGATTCCTTTGAGCTGTGGTGCTGGAGAAGAGTACTGAATATCCATCCCATTGTCTGCGAAAAGAACAAACAAATATGTCTTGGAGAAAATGCAGCCAGAGTATTCCTTGGAGGCAAAGATGTGGAAGCTTTGTCTCACATACTTAAGGCATGTTGCTAGGAGGAGCAATTCCTCGAAGGTGGAGGGTTGGCTAAAGAGAGAAAGACCCTAACTCAGGTGGATTGACAGAATGACTGCTGCAGTGGTCTCTAGTGTGGCAAGTGTAAAGGTAGCACAGTTTATGTCAGTTTGTGGTATTGTGGTGGCTTGCATGTTGCTGTGATTCTGGAAGTTGTTGTTGTGTACCATAGAGCTGGAAATGAGCCATGGCTGACTCTCCAGCAGGTTTTCAGGGACAGTTAATCTCACAGTAGGAGAGACTGCCCATCCTTCTGTGGAGCCGCTGATGGCCTCAAACTGTTTCCTTTCAGGATTGCAGTGCAACTTCTTGCCACCAGGCCATTAGAGCAGTGCTTTCAAAATATTTAAAATTTCAGCAGAGCAACTTATGGTGGAAAGATTTCAGTGGATTTTCCAGACCAAGACAAAGAAGCAGGACTGGCCATGCTTTTCTGAAATAATCAGCCCCTAATAAGCCTATAAATGGCAGTAGAATATTATCTGAAGCAGGACCAGAGGACAAACCCCTCAGGTTGGATGGCACTCAGAATAGGACTGGGGGAAAGCTGACTTTTCAAAGTAGTGTCTGCCTTAATGGCATGGATGGACTAACGCTTTCACCCATTGAAGGACCTTTATTTGTTGATGTGGCATGACTCAAAATGAGGAGAAGCCATTGCAAACATCCATTAGTAACTGTGATGTGGAACGTACAAAGTATGAATCTAAGAAAAAATGCAAGTCATTAAAAATGAAATTAAACACATAAAAATTTATATTCTAGGCATTAGTGAACTGAGATGAACATGAAGTTGGCCATTTTGAAAATGACAATCATAAGAGCTACCACACTAGGAATGACAAATTGAAGAGAAATGATATGACATTCAACATAAAAAATAACATTTCAAGGTCTTTCTTGAAATACAATGCAGTCAGTAATAGAATAATATCCATACACATACACATCCACCACTAAAGTCAAAGGTTTAGAAATGGAGGATTTATACCAACTCCTGCAGTCTGTGACTGATTGAACATGAAATTAAGATGCATTATAATAATTGGCAAATGGAATGATAAAGTTAGAAAGAAAAAGAGAATGATTGGTAGTTGGAAAATACAGCCATGGTGACAGATATGAGGCTGGAATACCACAACAGAATTTTATATAATCAATAATTTATTAATTGCAAATTCCTTTTAAAAAACAAATGGCAACTATACATATGGACTTTATCTGATGGGATGTATAGTGATCAAATTTACTACATAAGTAGAAAGAGATGATGGAAAAGTTGAATATCAATAGGCAGCGTAAGATCAGGGTGGACTGTGGTACAGATGATCAATTATTTATACAAAAGATCAAACTGAACCTGAAGAAAAGAAACTCATGAGAACCAAAATATGATGTTTACCCCACTTAATTTAAAAACTATTTCAACAAAATATTTGATGCACTGAACACTAATGACCCAAAGACTAGATGAGTTGTGGGATGGTATCAAGGATATCATGAGGAAGAAAGCAAAAGGTCATTTAAAAGAGGAAAGAAAAGATCAAGATAGGTATCAGAAGATTCTGATACTTGTTCTTGAACATAGAGAAGTTAAAGAAAAGGGGGGAAAGATGAAATAAGAAAGCCGAACAGAAGATTTCACAGGGAAGTTCAAGGAGACAAAGTAGTATAAGGAAATGTGCAAAAGCCTAGACCTAGAAAACCAAACAGGAAGAACACATTCAGTATTTCTCAAGCTGTAAGAACGGAAGAAAAATTCAAGCCCTGAGTTGCAATACTGAAGAATTCTGTGGCAAAATAGTGAATATTAAAGGAAGCCTCAAAAGAAGATGGAAAGAATACACAGAATTACTGTACCAAAAAGAATTGGTTGACACCAAACAATTATTTACAGTAATAACTTATGATCAAGAACAATGGTATGTGTGGGTGGGGTGAAGAAAATGGGAAGGATCTTTTGTGGAAAAACAATGTATTCAAACGTTGTAAATAAGTCAGAATAAAATAAGAACATTTTTAAAAATAATTTTTTAAAACAACAACAAACCAATGGTACTAGAAGAAGAAATCTAAGCTACACTGAAAGCATTGGCAAAAACTAAGATCTCAGGAATTGATGGAAAACAAAATGAGATGTTTCAGCAAACAAATGCAGCCCTGAGTGTGCTCCTTTGTCTATTCCAAGAAATTTGGAAGATAGCTACGTGGTTAAAGTAACTAGAAGAGATCCATATTTGTTCCCATTCCACAAAAAGGTGCTCCAAAAGATTAAGCAATATCATTACTATTAAAAGCAAAGAAAATCTTTCTGAGAAGTAAAAACAGCTGGAACCAGACATGGATAGAGAAATACTAGAAATTCAAGCTGGATTCAGAAGAGGCTGTGGAATGAGGAATGTCATTGCTGCTCTCAGATGACTCTTAGCTGAAAGCAGACAATACCAGAAAGATATTTACTTGTTGTGTTTGTTTAATCTATGCAAAGACATTAAACTGTGTGGATCATAATAAATTATAGATAACATTGAGAAGAATGGGAATTCTAGAGTATTTAATTTTGCTCATGGGGGGACCTGTATATGAATGAAGAAGCAGCTTTCAATCAAATAGGGGAGACTTCATGGTTTAAAATCAGGAAAGGTGTGTGTCAGGCCTGTATATTTTCTCTATTTCTATTCAATCTGTATGCTAAGGAAACAATCTGAGAAACTGGGTTATATGAAGAAGTATATGGTATGATGATCTGTTCTGAGGAAAAGTTCAGCCAGAGTGCTCCTTAGAGGCACACATGGTGAAACTTCACCTCACATGCTTTCAGTATGTTGTTAAGAAGCGTCAGTCCCTGGAAAAGGATATCATTCCTGGAAAGGTAGAGGGCCAGAGAAGGAAAGGAAAACTCTCAACATGATGGATTGGCATAGCATCTACAACAATGGGATTTAAACACAGTGGAGACTGTGAGGGTGGCACAGAATAGGACAAGCAAGGTTTAAATCTGTCGTGCAGGTAGTTGGTAGGAGTCAGTGCCAACTGGACAGCAAAAAGCAACAAGAACAATGTACATATTTAATACATGGCAGGTTTTTTTTGGTTGACTATTTAGTTTGCTTGGCTCCATAGTCAACAGTCTTGGCACTAGCAGCCAGGAAATTAAAAGGCACATTGCCATGGGAAAGTCTGCTGTTAGGACCTCTCCAAAGTACTGAAGAGCAATGGTGTCTCTCTGGAGACTAAGGTGCGTCTGATACAGGCCATGGTCTTCGCAATCACTTGTTATGCATCAGAGAGTTGGAAAATGACCAAGGAGGATAAAAGGAGAATTGATGCCTTTGAGCTGTGGTGCTGGAGAAGAGTATTGAGAATACCATGGACTGCTAGGAAAACAAACAGATTTGTCCTGGAAAGGGTTAAACCGGGTGGCTCCTTGGAGGCAAGGATTCTGAGGCTCTGTCTAACATACTTTGGACATGTTGTGAGGAGAGACCGGTCCTTAGAGAGGGACATCATGCTTGGGAGTGTGGAGGGACAGCGCAGGAGAGGAAGGCCCTCTATGAGGTGGATTGACTGGGATAATTGGGATGGGAGTGTCAGAGACAGTGCGATTGGCACAGGACAGAGCGGAGTTTAGGGCTGTTGTACATAGGGTCGCTATGAGTCGCAAGGGACTCGACGGCACACAACAACAACAACAACAACAACATAATGCATCTTTTATGGACAACTCAGCATGTTATATCTTGCTCCTTTTACCCTTAAAGTGGAGGGCGCTCTGATGGCTTAATGGTAAGGACTTACGCTGCCATCCTAAAGGCACAGGGTTCAGAAAGAAGGACAGTCTTCTCTCGTGTGATTTACTGCCTCTGAAATCATGGTGAGGGTCATCTCTGAGTTGTCAAAAACATCCTTAAAGTAAGACGCTCTGATGCTTCTAATCAAAAGTTCAGCAGTTTGACACCACCAGTCACTTGGCAGGAAAAAGATGGGGAGTCTTAATGCGATAAAAACTTACAAGTTTATAGCCTCAGAAACTCAAGGTCATCATGAGTCAAAAATCTATTAAATAGCCTTCGGCTTAATTTTTGGTTTATCCTTAGAGCAATTTGGAATGGTAGATGTTGTCTGTTTTATAGATGAGGAACTAAGCTTAGGAGAGAATATGCAGTATAGGTATGACACGTGGCAAAACTTGTGCTCTTTTCACAATTTTTAAGATAAACAAAAGACAGTAATTTCACGCTGTTTCTAGGCTGGCTTTGTTAAAGAGCTCAGACAAGTTTATGACTTGAAGGTCTAATTAAGATCTATCTTTAGGCCGCAAGGTGGTGTAAACAATTAATGGGCTAAGCCAGTAATTGAAAGGTTGGCAGTTTTGATTACCAACTTTTAGAAGGAAGATCTGGTAAACTACTTCCTAAAAGATCAGCCACTGAGAATTAAAGACACATCATTCTACTCTGACATGTATGGAGCTGTCATGAGTTGGAGTGAACTCATTAACAATGGATTTTAGTCATGTTTAGCTTTTTTACCCACATAACTTAATTTCAATCCAACATCTTCTGTTTATCTAGTTGTCAAAGGGAACAATTTATTCCTAAAATTAGCTCACTCCCATCTTCAACCTATTTTCTTTCGTTTCATTTTTCTAAATACCTTATATTAATGGCTCTGCCAATTTTTTTTTTTTTATAATTAGGGGTCAAAACTTTGCCTTTACTTACCTGTTCAATAAAAAAATACACTGTTGAATTATAAAACTACACATATAACATGTAGAAATAATGACATTAAGTAAAATCACCCTGGCATAAAAGAGTTATGTGTATAAAAGGATGTATATTAAATGCTATTAAGTGTATAGAATGGAGCTATGGATGCTGAGAGGTCCAATGGTTAGGTCTGACAAAGTTCTGTCTTCATTTATAGTCAACCAATAAAGGCAGTTAGGACACAAACTAACATAAAATATTACAGATTTTTAGAGGAAGCAATAGTAAAATGAGGTAGATGGGAAGATGTGATTTCTAACTAGAAACATAAGACAAAGTATGGTTTTGGAGGAACACAGAATGCTCTATGCTAAATATAGGGTGGCTGGGAAAATGGAAACGAAGTGAGAGTTATACTAGATGAGTAATTCATTAATGATCTTGTAAACTAAGGAATTCAGACTTCTTGTTATGTGCCATCAAGTCGCCTGAGACTCATAGCTACAATAGCTCTGAACCCTGTCCTATCCTGAGCCAGTTTCATTGATTGTAACACACCTACCCCATTACCCCAGTTTCTGTGTCAATCCATCTCATCTGGGTCTTGTACCTTCACCCTTCCAGGCATGATGTCCTTCTCCAAGAAGGGGTCCCTCCTGGCTATGTGCCCTAAATACATGAGATGGAGCTTCCAAATCTTTGCCTCCAAGGAGTAGCTTAACTTCACTCTTTCTGGGACAGAACTGCTTGTTCTCTTGGCAGTCCATGGTATGTTCAATACTCTTTCCCAGCACCACAACTCAAAGATAATCAATTCTTAGACATTATCCAGTTCTATGATGCATAGCAAGTAATTTCAAAGACCATAGCCTAGATCAGGAGAGCCTTAGTCCCTAGACTAACGTTATTACCCTTTAGCACTTTGGAGAGGTCCCTGACAGCAGACTTTCCCAATGCAATTAATCTTTTCATTTCCTGACTGCTGGTGTCAAGAGTTGATTGTGGAGCTGAGCAAACTGAAATTGTTAACAACCTCAATTTCTTCTTCATCTATCATGGTGCTGACAATTGGTCTAGTGATGAGAATCTTTGCCTTCTTGATGCTGAGCTTCAACCCATATTGAAGACTACAGTCTTTGACCTTCGGTAGCTTCAGGTCTTCTTCAGTTTGGGCAAGCAAGGTTGTGTCATCTGCATAAGGCAGGTTTTTGATGAGTCTTCCTCCAATCCTGATGCCACATTCCTCTTTATTAAAAAGTCCAGCTTCCCAAATATCTGTTCCACATACAGATTAAAAAAGGGACAGGATTCATCCTGACACTCTCCTTTCCTGATTTTGAACCATCTAGTCTTTCCTTGCTCTGTTCAGAGAACTCTTTCCTGCTTCCAAGTAAAGGTTTTGCATGAGCAGAATCAGGTGCTCTGTGGTCCTCATTCAAGACTAGACACAATTTGTTGTGATCCACACAATCAAATGTATTTGTATAGTTAATAAAACAGACATTCCTCTGGTACTCTTCACTTTCAGCCAAGATCCATCGGACATTGACAATAATGTCAATTAACCTAGTGCCACAGCCTTTTCTAAACCCAGCTCGTATTTCTGGTAATTCTCTGTTATTGTACTGTTCCAGTCGTTTTTGGATAATCTTCAGCAGTATTTTGCTCGTGTGTGACATTGTTCGATACTTTCCACACGCTATTGGGTCACCTTTTTTTTGGAATGGGAATTAACATGGATCTCTTCCACTCAGTTGGCCAGGTAGTTGTCCTCCAGATTTCTGTTAGACGGATCTTAGCTGAAAGCAGTGAGTACCAGAGGAACATCTATCTGGCACATAACAACAACAAAGCCAGACATGAAATTGGCCATCCTCCTGCAGAGCAGCTGGTGTTGAACATCATGCCTTCAGGTTGGCAGAGGAATTCCTTGTCACTGTACCCATCACAGACTGTGCCAAACATTAACCTCAACTCCGTTACAGATCGAGACCTCCTTTTTTATCAGACTAAACCCTCACTCAACACTCTCTCTTAGCACAGGCCTCACAGGCTTGCCTGGATCCCTCAGAACTAATAATGGTCAATTTTAAGTGAGCCAAATCGGGCAAGGTTTGTGGAGTCTGAGCATGCGGCTGGGAAAGTCCTGGCTGATGTACTGACTGACGGTCCAGAAGTTCTAGGCCTTACACAAAAGAGACGGCAGACAAAACGCCTGGGGAAGGACATGAAGTGGCAAGTGATAGGGACAGCACGAAACAGCAAAGCGCGAGCGGCTGCACCGACACTACTCTAACGGTAGCCGTTGGTGGGCGTGACCAGGTCAGTCTCGCGGCAGCAGCGACGGTTGGGCGGGCCGTTGCCCCCGCGGGCGGGGCGAGTTGCTAAGGAAATGACCGTGTTCCGCGCCGCGCCGCGCCGGCCGGGCGGAGTGTGGAGCTGCGCTGTTTCCGCTTCCGCTCCTCGTCTGCTCCTAACCCGTTACCGCCTCCTGGCAGGCCTAGCGCCTTTCACCGGCACCTTGCTTTGGCCGCACCGCCAGACCCGCTTCTGCCACGCGCGCACCCGGGGCTCCGGTTCCGGCGCCGGCTGGGGTCGCGCCTCCGTTCGCCTGGCCTTGAGGCCCCCCACGGCCAGCTGCCGCCATGGGTGCCTACCTCTCCCAACCCAATACGGTGAAGTCGTCCGGGGATGGAGTCGGCGCCCCGCGCCTGCCGCTGCCTTACGGTTTCTCCGCCATGCAAGGCTGGCGCGTTTCCATGGAGGTGAGGCGGGAGAGGCCAATAGCCTGGTCGGTGCAGGGCGGGAGCCCGATGGAAAGAGCGGGGGATGGGGGTCTCCCCGGGGATGGATCTGAATGGAGAGCCTGCGGCTGCAGTGGTAGCTTGGGGGCGACAGCAAGCACAGGATCTGGCCAGGAGGGAGCTGCTGATGCTTGGAGACAGGGTATTGGCGGTGATCTCGGCG
The DNA here is from genome assembly GCF_000299155.1 of Elephantulus edwardii. Classification (NCBI taxonomy): domain Eukaryota; kingdom Metazoa; phylum Chordata; class Mammalia; order Macroscelidea; family Macroscelididae; genus Elephantulus; species Elephantulus edwardii. The sequence continues at coordinate 5,758,496 of NW_006399759.1, forward strand.
TCTGGGGCTCGGCCATGTGGGGAGAAGCGTCACTGACCGCCCTTTCCCGGTGCTTGCGCTCCAGCCTCTCTGGCCAGCCTAGCTCTCCTAAACTAGGGAAGTAAATGAGAAAAGAGAGATTGTTTACTTTGAGAGGTAGAGGAGAATAAATGTGAATAATTACACTTTAAAAACACTACCAACATATTACATAGAGAGAGGCCTTTTTGGGTGAGAAGGTTGACAGTGAAAGGGAGCCTGGACAAATTCTGGTTTCAGAATTCTAAACATTCAGTTGTTTGGGCCAGGACACTGCATATTAATTTGGCGGCTCGACCTGCTCTCCAAGAATTGTCTCGCAATTGTACTATTTTTCAGGGCTATTACATCCTTTGGAAAATTTTGATATTCATTATGCCCTTTTTTATTATGCTTGATATTTTCCACCTTTAGAATGTTTTGCTTAATATTGACCAACCTACTCCAGAACTTAGTAATTGTAGTGGTCTCTACTATTTTTGTTTATTTAATTTCTCATTTAATTTAAAAATAATTTTTTTGGTCATGACCTATAGAGAACTCATTTTCTTTCTTAGAAAATCTTGCATCAAAGAAAAGAGGAAAACTTTAGATAAAAACAAGTAGTGTTGTGTATGATAGGAAGTAAACAGAGAAAGTTGGAGAACCTTGGCTTTGTGAAGTGTATTAACGAGATCTAAGGAGTGGGACCAGGGAAATTCTCTAATTATGTCTGAGATTGAAAGTTTATCTACAAGGTGGGCTTCAGGTAACAGGCGAATACCTTCTCCTTTGGGAATTTTCCCAAATCCCTCACTCCTCCCTGTGGTTAACTCTGGAATGACAGTGTGAATTTAAACCATTTGTTCTCAGAACTAAAATTGTATACTTATGGCTGACTTTAATAATAGTTCTCTTATTACATATAAAATTTTAGAAATAGAGTTGATCGTATAAATTCTTTTCCTGTAGTTCTGCTGTCATCTTTTACAGATGGGAAATTGAGGCCAAAGAGATTATGACACTTGTACCTTGGTGGGAAAACATCTATCTGTATGATCAAACTGGTCAGAATATTACTTCTAGGTACTGTTATCTGTACTGAAATCTGAATTGCATAACATATTTCATTACAATATCTAATACTGTGTCTTCTGATTACCTGATAAAAATCTGTGGTGGATGATTGCTTTTATAACACTTTTCTAGCCATGGGCTCTAGGGGAGTTCTGGGGAGGCCTACTGGTAAGGAGTTGTGCTGCCAACCCAAAGGCATGTGTTTGAATCCAACAGCTGCCCCACAGGAGAAGGATGGGTAGTCTCGTGGGATTTACTGCCTCTGAAAACTTGCTGGACAGTCGCCTATGAATCAAAAATCCATGATCTCTAACCAACTTGAGGGCAATGAATGACAGCTCTGGTCTATGGAGTTTTGGTGGCATAGTTGGTAGCATGTTACACAGATAACCAAGAGGCCAAGTGTTCCAAGTAGTTCAAATCCTCCAGTGGTTCCTCAGAAAGATGAGCAGTTTCCTATCACTGAATTGGAACTGACTTGATAGCTGTGAGTTTGAGGTTCTTTTGAGTTATGATCTTACAACTCCTACCAAGTGATTGGGTGGGACTATGCAAACAAAGACTAGTCGGTAGTTTTGGGGGATTTGTGCTGCTAACCTAAAGGCAAGCCTCTCTGGCAGCCTGAATCCATCAGCAAATAATTATGGACAGTGTTCTTCCATGCAGTTTACAGTCTCTGAAACCAATGAAGGGAGGGCCAGGTATGATTTAGTTGCAACTCTATGAGTGATCTGCTGTTAAGGACCTCTCCAAAGTGCTGAAGAGCAATGGTGTCACTCTGGAGATTAAGCTGCACCTGATACAGGCCATGGTCTTTGCAATCACTTGTTATGTGTTAGCGAGTTGGATGATGACTAGGAAAGATAGGAGAATTGATGCCTTTGAGCTGTGGTGCTGGAGAAGAGTATTGAATGTACCATGGACTGCTACAAAAACAGATTCATCCTGGAGAGGGTTAATATGGGCTGCTCCTTGGAGGCAAGGATTCTGAGGCTTTGTCTGACATGCTTTGAACATGTTGCAAGGAGGAACCAGTCCTTGGAGAGGGACATCATTCTTGGGAGGGTGGAGGGATAGTGCAGGAGGGGAAGACCCTCTATGAGGTGGATTGATTGGGGAAATTGGAGTGGAGGTGTTGGAGACAGTGAGATTGGCACAGGACAGAGCAGGGTTTAGGGCTGTTGTACATAGGGTCACCATGAGTCGCAGGCGACTCGATGGCACATAACAACAACAACAACAATAAGTGATTGTACGTGATGCAAATAAAGTTCCTATTGCTTACTGAGGGGATTACACAGCTTCCTAACGTAAATAAGGAGGTTGGTACCCTTGAATGGGTGGGATTAAGCAAATAAAATGTATGGAAGCCTAACAATAAGATTGGTTATTTTTACCACTAGTCTTAAAAGAGAGCCAATTCTAGAGCAGTGAGGGGACTTCACTAGTACTAAGAAAGAAGAAACAGGAATGGAGCGTAGTCTTTGGATCTGGAGACCCTTTACTGAGAACGTCTTAGACCAGGAGGTAGGTGTTATCATGCTGGAGATGGTCCAAAAAAGTGGCAGCAAGTGCAGTATTCTGCTGGAAGCACAGTAAGTTTTGTGACCTGCTTACAGATCAAAAAGCTGATCGCCTTTGGGCCAAACAAAGCTTAATAGTGGAGTGAGGTGCCTCTAGACACTTGTCAGTAAAGCTAAGGAGCTTTTGTAAAACTTGTCACAGTGCAGAGAGGTCTAGTCAGCCCGAGTCCAGGAACTGGGGGCAGTCACAACTGGGGAGAGGCTGCCCTGATCCTAAATTGTAACTTTTTACTATCCTAATAAACCCTATAATCATGAGTACTATTTGTGATTTCTCTATAACCATTGCAGAAAAGTAGGATGCCCAGGGGGAAGGACAACTGATGCCATAATTGATAAAAAGTTGAGTTGGTGTGGGCTGTTGATGCTGATAATGGATCTTCTTCACCTTTTGAAGTTAGGCAAGGATATCTGAAGCTGCTACCATATCATTGTATAGTTGGCATTTCCCCCCCATATTTAGTGTTGTCTGACTTAAAAATAAATGGTTATAGCTTTAGAAAGAAAACCTTAATAGGTTAAATAGTTGGGAGGTTCGCTTTCTCTGTCATTTTTTTTTAATGTTAAAAAATTTGAGATGACTATCTCATCTCACAGAAAGTATTTTCCACCTTTCTCTCTCCTGTGGTCTTTTCCTTTCCTTTGATATTTCTTTTTGTAGTTTCTACTATGAATTTCTTTGGTACACGGTTTTCCAAGTCATTTGTCTGGTCATTCCTAGCTATTTGCTTTTTCTTTTCTAGGCATTTCCGTTTGTGTACTTTTTTTAAAAATAATATTTTCTGGTAATTACTGTTGTTTGATGTTGACTTGATGTTGACTGCAACTCAGTGATACTGTGAACAGCAGATCTGAACCTTGCTCTATCTTGTGCTGTCTTCATAATCTCTACCATGCTTGAGCCATTCTTATAGTCACTGTGTCAGTCCATTTCATTGAGGATCATCCTCTCTTTCTCTGACCCTCTACCTTTGCCAGCATGATGTCTTTCCAAAGGATATCTTTTCCTCTTGATAACGTTTCACCATCCTTATTTCTAAGGAGCACCCTGGTTGTACTCATTCTGAGCCCCTCAGGTTGTAAGGCACTGGAAAAATGAGGAGAAACAGCCATAAACATCATTAATAATTGGCACATGAAATGTGTGAGGTATTATTCTAGGAAAATTGAAAGTTGTCAAAAATGAAAAGAAATGCATAAAAACGACATCCTTGGCATCAGTGAGCTCAGATGGACTGTACTGGCCATTTGAAATGGACAGACATTTGAAATTGAAGAGGATATTTTTTTAGTTAGAATACAAGGGTTTTTTTTTTTTAAATCGGGCTGTTTAGTGGTTAGAGAACTGCTTGTTTATTCTTTAGATCCTTATCTGCTTAAAAGTGAACTATATCATAGAGTACTGAAATAGATCTTTCTAATGTGCTATTTTTGATGTAAATAGTGAAATATGCCTAATCAAATCCTCTTGAAATTACTGTTTGGGAGCATTTTCTCTTTGATCCCTCTCCAAATCATAACATTGCTTTCTTTACTACTGCAATGATATTATGACTTCTGGCCTCTTGCATGAACCTCAGTACAGTTGTTCCTCTTCACCTTTAGGGCACAGTTTGCCAAATGAAGATAGACTGCCATATTTGGTTAGCTCTAATGAATTGGTTGAATTATTATTATGTCAATAAACCTTATAAAACTTGCTAAAATTCTAGCTGATACATATGTCCAGCCTTGTTTGGTGCCATTGAGTTGAGTACGACTCATAGCGACCCTTTGAACAACAGATACGAACCTTGTCCTATCATGAGCCATCTTCCTCATCATTGCTGCAGTCCTAGGTTAGTCCATCTCATTGAGGGCCTTCCTCTCTTTTGCCTATTCCCCACCTTTGCAGGTATGATGTCTCTTTCCAAGGAGCATCAACAACATACACAAAGTATGTGAGATGAAGCTTTGCCAGCCTTGCCTTTAAGGAGCAGCACTCTGGGTGCACTTACTTCAACACAGAACTGTGTTCTTTTTAGCAGTCCATGGAATATTTAGTATTCTTTACCACCACCACAGCTCAAAGACATAAATTCTTTTGTCATCCTTATTTATTGTCTAGCTCTCAGATGGCTGTCAAGTGATAGAAAAGACCATGGCCTTAATCAGATGCATCTTTAGTCTTTAAACTGTCATCATTGCCCTTTAGCACTTTGGAGAGGTCTTTGACATCAGATTTTCCCAATACAGCATGTCTTGTGATTTCTTGACTATTGTTACTATGAGTGTTTATTGTAGGGGTAAGTAAGATAAAATCACTGACTTCAATCTTTTCCCCCATCTCTTATGATAATGCCTTTAGGCCCAGGGATGACGACTTTTGTCTTAATGTTAGGTGCCTATTAAAGGCAGTAGTCTTTGATCTTCTCCAACAAGCATTTGAATTCCTCACTTCCAGCAAGCAAAGTTGTGCCATCTGTATAATGCAAGTTGTTTGAGTCTTCTACCAATCCTAATGCCACATTCTTCTTCATAGAGTTCAGCTTCGTGAATGATCTGCTCAGCATACAGATTGAATAGTTATGGGGAGAGGATACAGCCTTGATGTATACGTTTCTTGATTTTAAACCTTGTTCTGCTCACACAGCAGCTTCTCAGTCTAGGTATAGGTTTCATATGAGCATAATTATTCAGGATTTCCATTCTTAACACTGTTAACCTTAATTTGTTATTATCCATGCAGTCTAATGCCTTTGAATAGTCAATAAAACGCAAATAGCCATCCTTTAGGTAATTTGCTTTTAACCAAGATCTGTCTGACCTCAGCAGTGATAACCCCTCTTCTAAACCCAGTTTGGATTCTGGCAGTTCTGTTCTAGCCGTTTTTGGATAATGTTTAACAATGTTTAGCTTGCATGTGATATTAATGATATTGTTTGATAATTTCCACATTCTGCTGAATCACCTTTTTTTTTCAGGAATGGGAACAAATATGAATCTTTCCAATCAATTGGTCAGGGAGTTATTTTCCAAATTTCTAAGCACAGAATAGTGAGCATGTCCAGGGCTGCATCTGTTATTTGGAACACATCAATTGGTATCCCATCAATTCCTGGGGCCTTATTTTTTTGACATTGCCTTCAGTGCAGCTGAACTTCTACCTTTATAGTGACTGTATATACTCTCCATCTTCCCTTTTTTTATTGTCTCTTTAAAAGATTTAGTTTACTTCACCCATAGCCACTGGTGAGAGTCAGCGCCCAGAGCCATCAGG
>NW_006399759.1:5765011-5767162 GCF_000299155.1 Elephantulus edwardii
ATCCTCATCCTTCTGCCCCCAACCCTCACCTCCTTGTACCCCCAATATGTTTTTCCCAATAAAAAAAATTAATAAAAAAAATTTAAAAAAAAGGATTTAGTTTGTCTTCTTGCCTGATGTACAAAGGCAAAAAGAGTAGTTTGTGTGGGTGTGTATATATTTATATGTATAAATACATTATTATACATAATATATATCATTAGTATATAGCCAGAAGTTCAGGCTGGGTTTAGAAGAGGTTGTGGTCCTAGGGATATTGTAGCTAATGTCAGATGAATATTGGCTGAAAGCAGGGAGTACTAGAGGAATGTCTATCTGTGTTTCATTGACTATGCAAAGGCATTTGACTGTGGATCACAAAAAATTGTGGCTGACTCTGAGAAGAATGGGAATCCTAGAACACTTGATCGGTGCTAATGAGAAACCTATACTTGGACCAGGAGGCCGTTGTCAGAACAGAGCAAGGAAACACTGCATGGTTCAAAATTGGGAAGGGTGTACGCCAGGGATGTGTCCCATCTCTATACCTTTTCAGTGTATATGCAGAACAGATGATCTGGGAGTCTGGACTCTGTGGATAAATGTGACATCAGGATTGGAGGAAGACTCATCAACAATCTACATTATGCCGATGACACAACCTTGCTTGCTGAAACTGAGGAGGACCTGAAGCACTTGCTGCAGAAGATCAAAGACTGAAGCCTTCAATATGGATTGAAACTCAATATTAAGACAAAGATTCTGACCACTGGGCCAATTGGCAGCATCATGATAGCTGGTGAAGAGACTTGAGATTGTTAACAACTTTATAGTTTGCTTGGCACCACACTCAACACTCTTGGCACCAGCAGTCAGGAAATTAAAAGCGATATTACAGTGGGAAAGTCTGCTGTCAGAAACCTTTCCAAAGTACTGAAGAGCAACGATGTCAGTGTGGAGACTAAAGTGCGTCTGATACAGGCCTTGGTCTTTGCAATCACTTGTTATGCATCAGAGAACTGGACAATGACTAAGGATGGCAGAAGGAGAGTCAATGCCTCTGAGCTGTGGTGCTGGAGAAGAGTATTGAATTGGACTGCTAAGAGAACACACACAGGTTTATCTTAGAGAGGGTGAAATCAGGCTGCTATTTGGAGGCAAGGATTATGAAGCTTCGTCTAGCATACTTTGGACGTGTTGCAAGGAGGGAGGGACCAGACCTTAGAGAAGGGATGTCATGCTTGGAAGGGTGAAGGAACAGCACAGGAGAGGAAGACTGTGGATGAGATCGATTGATTCAGTCACTAGGGTAATGGGGGTAGGTGTGTTGGAGACAATGAGATTGGCACAGGATAGAGCAGGGTTTAGAGCTGTTGTACGTAGGGTCACTTGATGGCACGTAACAACAAAAATATATATTAATATATTATTACCAAGAACTTGGCAATGTTCTCTCCATATTTTTTTCCCCTCCATTCCTTTTTTTGATGCTTCCTGGATCATTCTAGATTTTGCCTGTAGCTTCTCTCAGTGTTGCAACTCTAGAGAGGATTGGAGGCTGAAGAGCATTATCTGAACCTCATCTTTATTTTAAAGCAAAACTGTGAACCACGATGAACTGGTGCAGTTCAGTTCTGTACCTGACTCAGAATTTGCATTTCTACATCTAGATAGATGAAATCAGAACCTACAGATCCCCAGGTGATCCTTAGCAGTCCAGGGTGTTACTGTTGTTAGATGCTGTTGGGAGTATGATACGATTCACAGTGTGAACCTATGAAAGTAGATCTGAATACTGACCTGTGCCATCCTCACCATCTCTTATACACTTGAGCCCCCTGCTGCAGTCACTTTGTCAGTCCATCTTGTCGAGGGTCTTCTCTTTCTCTGACCCTCCATTTTTCCAAGCATGATGTCCCTTTCAAAGGAATAGCCTCATCTAGTAACATATCTAAAATATGAGAGGCAAAGCCTCACCACTTTTGCCTCCAAGGAGCACCCTGGTTGTACTCTATAAGAATTGTTCTTTTGGAAGCCACGAATAAGCAAAGCACTCCTTAAAAATAGAAAAACAGTAGGAGGCATCTCACTCCCTGACTTAAAATCCTACTACACTGCCGTGGTAGTCAAGACAGCATGGTACTGGTACAATGACAGACACATAGATCAATG
>NW_006399759.1:5768952-5775760 GCF_000299155.1 Elephantulus edwardii
AATTGTTCCTAAAGATGTTGGCTGTGCTTAAGCCCAGTGCTGCAGCCACTGTACCTCTTACTGAGAATCTTCCTCTTCTTAGAAACTTCAGTTCTACTTTTCGAAACATGAGCTCCTTCTGCAGGGATTGGTCCTGCCTGATAGATGGAGATGAATGCTTTCCTTCTAAGGATCATTCTGGCTGCATTTATTCCAGGAAGGATGTGCTTACTCTTCTGGCAGTTAAGAGTGCTTTCAGTGTTCTTTAGCCATACTATAATTGAAAAGTATCAATTCTTTGATCTTCCTTATACATTATCTAGCTTTCAGGCACATACATTGAAAATACAATGGTTTGAGTAAACTGCACTTTAGTCCTCAAAGTTACTCCTTTTAAACACTGTAAAGAGGACCTTTGTATTGTTCAGTGCTTCAATACTTTTGTATTTGAGTTCTTGACTACTCTTTGCTTCTGTAGATGTATATTGTGGATCCAAGTAAAATCAACTGGGATCCTTATTAAGATAAGATTCTAGGGGAGCTCTGGTGGCCTAGTGACAAGAAGCTGCACTGCAATCCCAGAGGTACACGGTTTGAATCCACCACTCTGCTGGAGAAGGAGGAGCAATATCCTCCTGTACCAGTCAGATCTGATTTGACGGTACACGCACACAAAATAATTAAAAATTAAAAAAAAGGATAAGATTCTAATTCTGTATAGTAAGGGTAGAAATGCAAGTTTTTAGCAGAAGGTGGAGTTGGAAAAACTACTTTGAAGCCCTGGTGTAATGTACATTTTCTCTAATGAATGCATGTCGTTGTAAACTCTTAGGCGCCCTATAAGACAGAGTAAAGCAGTAAATCTTTACAGGAGCATACCTGCTTGAAATGTCTTTGTGCAGAATACACTTAAGGTATTTGTGTAAAAGGATATTTCTATGTGTCTATTTTAAAATCCTTGTTAGATTCTGACACATAGTGACCCTGTGTGTTCAGAGTTTTCATAGGGTTTTCCCCAAGGCTGTAATCTTTCAGAAGCAGATTACCAACCCTATCCTTGATGCCCTTCTCTGTCCCTTACTCTTCATTTTGGCATGGAGTACCTGTTCTTCAAAATTCAGAGGTAGTATGAAATTTTTCCAATGAATGTGGAGAAATTACTTTCTCTTATTCCTTTATAAATTTTCAGGTCATAGAAGATGCAGTCAGAACTGATTTCTTAGTATTTCACAACTATTCTGCATATATTTTTTTATTGCCCCAGTCTCCTAGCATTTGTTATGTTTCTTCACAATACCTGTACCTACCTAGCCTCCCCTCCGTGGTTCCCTCTGTTGAGTTGTCATCTTAAAATTTTATTTTGAATGGTAAGGACTTGAATTTGCATATAGAAATTGAGACTCATTTGGTCAACATTTCTAGTAGTTGTACTATTTGTTGTCGAGTCCATTCCAACTCACAGTGAGGTTTCCAAAGGCTGAAAATTCTTATGGAAACCCAAGTTTGCAGTGCAATTGGTGGGTTTGAACTTGCAACTTTTCAGTTAGCAGCCCAATACTTTATGCGGTATGCTGCCAGAACTCCTTTTTAGTTGTTATAAATGACTATTAACAGTGATGTTCTCCAGAAGCATAGAATTTTAGAATATAACATACATCATCACAATGTTTAATGATACTCTGCAAGCCAAATATTGATTTATTTGGTGTTGTTTTTGTTTGCCACTAGATCCAATAGAAAGATGGAATATATCAACTTTTAATTATGTGTGTTATTTTGGAATGAGTATGCAGGTCACATTAAAATTTTTATTGAGATTTGATTCACATATAATAAAATATACCCATTAATGTGTACAATTATATAGCCATCTCCACAATCAATTTTGGAACTTTTTCATCATTTCAGAAAGTAAACTGTATTCATTAGCAATCACTCCCCACTTTTCCCCTGACACTATACTCCTCATTCCACTTTCAGGCCCTGGGTATGCACTTAACTACTTATTTCTTTGTCTCTGGTTTTGCCTCTTCTGGGCCTTTCATAGATAATAGAATCCTATGTCTCTTGTTACAGATTTCTTTATTTAGTCTAAAATCAGGATGGCTAACCTATAGGCAGCTAACCTCCAGTAATGCCACATAGGAGAGGAATCTCCATCATAAATTCATCTTCTTTCCATTGCGTGTGGATACCCAGTTGTCCTACCGATTGTTGAAGAGACTGTTCATTACTTGATTGCCTTCTTTTTCTCCGGTAGTGACTGGTAGATTCTTACTGCCAACATTTTGGTTAGCAGCCCAACTTCTTGTTTTGGGTTTTTTTTTTTTACTTTTTTTTATTATTAATTTTAATGAAAATTTACAGAGACTTTGTATTTCCATTCATTCATTCATTGTTATAGCAGCCCAACTTATAACTCACTATACTACAAGAATTCGTTTTCTCTGTTATGTTAAGGCTAAATAGAATCATGTGCACCCATTCTGCTCTACCTGCATAAATTCTTAGCAGCTCAGGAAGGAATTTTACACCTTGGGTCTGCCTGCATTCAATGATTATTCCTTCTTCTAAACTTTGTATTTATTGCTTCTATCACTTAAAGGGAGTTCTGGTGGCTTAGTGTATAGCAAGTTGCACTGCTAACCAGAAATCTCCGGAGATTTGAATCAATCAGTGTCTGGGCAGTATCCTCTTATTGTGGATTTACAGCCTCAGAAACTCAATGGAGTGTCGCTGTAAGTTGGAACACACTCCACAGCAGTGAGTTACACCACTAAATTGGCACTCAACATATGCTATGCTCTGTCGTTATACAACATTCTCCTACTGAGGAGGAAGGAAGAAAAGTACTCCTAGCTCCAAAATTAAATTAGGAAAGCATTTGAAAGCAAAGACTGTCTTAATTCTTCTAACACTCTGGGGTGTAACACTGCTTTACAAAATAGCAGGACCTCATGGTTATTTAAAAGTAACTCATGGTTTTCAGAAGTTCTAACACAGCTACCTTGAGGATACTTCCTTGAAATAAAATGTTACTTGAGGAAGATGAATCTTGACAAGTAATTTGTGGATTATATTCGAGGGAATAGAGAATAGAGTTGGAGGAAGAGTTAAAATACTATTTAGTTATCTAGTAAAATAATCCAAAAGCAAAGTGATGGATAGAAGGAAGGAGTCAGTCATGGATGGAAAAAACATCTGGAAGTCCAGGATGCCTGGCATTACGTGTTGCCTAGGAGAGTTAGCATTCTATTGACGGAAATAAGAAGACCTTGCTTAGGTTTTAGAAGAAAGCTAGATTTCTGCTTATATATGTAAGCTTGATGTGGAGATGGAATATCTTACAGAATTGGAGAAACAGTTCTTCACAGAACCCAAGAGAAGATTCAAGATATCTGATGTGGCCTGAGCTTTTTAACTTTGTAGAGTGGTCTAGGAGAATACAGCCTGCAAAATGGAAATTTGGAATACTTTTAAGGTTATTATCTACCCTGAAAGTAAGATCCTGAAGGAGACATTTAAGAGGAAATGTTACTCTCAGAAGAAAGGATAATACTGTTTTTGATATAGAAGGGAAGGAGCTATTTTGTGAAATTTTGAGGTTGAACAGGATCTAAGAAGTGAACTCATCCCTTAATGAATTCAAACAGTGTAAGAATGGTTTGATACTGTGACTATGGTTAATGTATTTAAGAGTCAATACAAAATAGAGGGGGAAAATTGTTTTCAAACAATTTTTCATTTTTTTATTTAAATAACAAATTTATTTCATAACTTCTTTTACTATAGAATTTGGTGGCCCTGATTGAGGGGTAAAGAAAGTAGTTGATGGATTATACAGGTTAGGCAGAAATTACTAAGAACCATTGTGGAACTTAATGGCTTGTCTCAGAGGGAAAAAAGGTAAAGATGAAGAGTATTATGATCAAAGACAGAAAGGGAGAAATTGAAGTACTTGGTGAAGATGAGGGCAAATTGAAAAGATAATATATATCAGAAGCTCTACCACAAAGTAAGCAGGTAATTTGGAGTAGCTCATGGAACTACTTCCCTCAATATAGATTACCTCAACATCAAGGAAACAAAAATTCTCACAGCTGGACCAATAGGCAATATCATGATAGGTGGAGAAAAGATTCACGTGTCAATGATTTAATTTTAAAATGCTGAAGAATAAGGATGTTTGTTTAAAGAACACAGTATGCCAGATCCAGGCCATGGGTGGTTTTTTCAGTTGTTTTAAGTGCATGTGAAAGTTGGAAGATAAATAAGGAGGACTGATGAAGACTTAATGCTTTTGAATAGTGGTGTTGTCAAACAGTATTGAATTAACCTTTTACTGACTGTCAGAAGAACTAGCAAGTTTTAGATGGAGTGCAACCAGAGTACCTCTTGGAGACAATGGTGAGGCTTCGTTTCACATATTTTGAGCATGTTGACAGGAGGTCTTTGGAAAAAGACCTGATTCTTGGAAAATAGAGGGTCAGAGAAAGGGAGGAAGACTCTTAATGAGATGGATTGACACTGACTGCAGCAGTGGGTGTGAAAAGGTGGAGATCATGAGGATGGTGTCACAGGATAGGGCAAGGTGCAGATTAGGGTTGCCGTGGCTTGTAAACTTGATGACATCTGACATAAGAACTTGAAGTTGAGACTCCCAAGATAAAATGGGAATTTTTGTTGTGGGTGTACATGTTTGAGAAGAGGATAAAAAGGAGAAAGATGAGCATGACATTAGATGTTGTTGTTGTTGTTAGGTGCTGTGGAGTTGAGTATGTGACCTTATAAACAACAGTCCTGAACCCTGTCCTGTCTTGCCATTTTCATCTTCTCTGAAACCCTTGAACTTGTTGCTGCAGTCATTGTGTCAGTCCATCCCGTTAAGGGTCTTCCTCTCTTTGGCCGATTCTCCATCTTTCCAAGCATGATGTCCTACTCCGAAGCATAGTCTCTCCCAGGAACATGCTTAAAGTATGTGAGACAAAGCTTTGGCATCCTTCCCTCTAAGGAGTATTAGGGTTGTACTTTCTCCAAGACATACTTGTTTGTTTTTTTGGCAGTCCCTAGGATATTTAAAACTCTTCTCCAACACTACAGCTCAAAAGCATCCGTTCTTCTTCAGTTCTTAGAAATATATATAGCAAATCCCAGGAGACAAGACACTTTTACTTTTAACATGGTTTGCATCATCTTCACAACAGGCCCTGTAATAATAAGGAAATGCACATATTACTGTTCCATAGGACAGAGATGTCTCAGTTTCCTAGTGTGGCTGTAACAAAAATACCACAGATGAGTGGCATTAAAGAACAAGTATTTATTTTTTCACAGCTCTGGAGGCAAAAGTCCAAATCAGAGTCTTGTTGATTCATTCCTTAGTTTATCTGTACCAAATCAGTTCTTTTTAGAAATCAGATACTTTAAAAAAAAAGAAATCAGATATTAGTTTAGATTTAGAACGCATCCTTCTCAATTAATATGATGTAATTAATATTATAAAGAGATTCCTTTCTCAAACGGGATTATATCCTGGGGCACAGGGGTTAGGATTTGAGAGGTTTTGAGAGGACACAGTTGAGTCCATTACAAGAATATAAAACTGAGTTACCAAGAAGTAGCTGGTCAGAGATGATGTGGTTGGTATGTGGTAAAATGTCAACTGAAGGCCATTTTTTTAGAGACTTGTTTGAATTATTCAAAAGGAAACAATGTGACTTAATAGACAAAAAGAAAAATGTTGAAAAGTAGAAAATAATTATTATTGAAACCTGTTAAGTTTGAGATCTAATTTCCCACCCAAACTATGTATATATACATACAGATTACTTTCTGCTTTTTATAATTTTTATAACTTTATCATTTATCATTTAACATCTTTAAAATAACACATATTCATAATTCCTAACTGTTTTATATTACAGTGTTTCATTTTATAATCTATTCATGGAAGTTTAGGTGCTTACCTGTTGTAGACCAAGGTTAAAGTGTATATATAAATACTAATAATGAGACAGAACACCAAGAATGTAGAAGTAAAAAAAGGTAAAGCAGGAGGTTCTCCAAGAAGAACAACTGAAACACAAACATGGGTTCCAGCTTCCCTGTGCCTTTATTGAAAATTACCAGGAAGCAAGTTACAAAGAGAATTCTATGCAAATGAAGCTAAGCTGTTTCTATTGAAAATCTTATGCTTGACTCAGGAGGGAGGGGTTAGCAAATACAAGACAAGAATCATGTAAACACCTATGGTTTGCCTTAGTGCTTCAGGGTGAATTCCAGTTTGTATCTGTACCTCCCTCATATCCTGATATAGCATTTGGTTTATTATAAATATTTAGTATGAAATTTGGCTTCCCAAACTTACCATTTTCAAATTATTATTGTTGTTTTGTTGTTGTTATTAACGTTATAATGAATAGTATTACTCATAACAGTGTATCCTGGTCTAATTATTTTCATAAAGTTAACATGTAAGATAGAATTACTAGGTAAAAAAGCATATGTATTTGAAATTTTAATATATATTACCAAATTGTCCTCCAGGAAAGCTGTATTAATTTCTGCTTCTAACTGTAGTAAGTGGAGAGAACATTAAGATCATCAAGAACCCATGACATGCTTCTTCTTTATAACGTTTTTGCCAATTTTGACATTCACCATCCCACCCATAAAACATTCTACTGTGCAGGATTACATGATTTACTCTCATGACCACACAGAAATTAGAGGAGACAGCTACAACCAGGAGAAGATAACATAGATGAATGGGACCTTCTAAGACTCAAATCCCTATGCACATCCAAAAACTTCTCCAGTAGGGTAAAAA
>NW_006399759.1:5777174-5779980 GCF_000299155.1 Elephantulus edwardii
CATGCTTAAGAAGTTTTTAGTATGGTAGAGTGGATTATTCAATATGACAGATCATTGACTTTGTTGCTTTTACTGCATAGGCGAGGTGGTTATTTTTGTTAGCGGCTGTCTAGTCAGGTATGACTCATAGTAACCCTATAAGCAACAGATCCAAACTCTGTCCTATCCTGTGCCAACCTTACAATCTCAGATTCACTCAAGCACATTGCTGCAGTGACTGTGTCCATCACCTGGGTTGAAAGTCTTCCTCTTCTTCACCATCCCTCCACCTTTCCAAGCATGATGTCCTTCTCCAAGTAATTAGCCTCTCCTAGCAACATGCCTGAAGTATAAAAGACAAAGCTTTACCATCCTTGCCTCCAAGGAGCACCCTGGCTTCACTTTCTCTGAAGATATATTTGTTCTTTTGGCAGTCCATGGGATACTCCATATCCTCCTCCAGCACCACAACTCAAAGGCATCAGGTTTTTTTCTGTTATCTTTACTCATTTTCCAGCTCTCAGATGCATAGCAAATGATTGAAAAGGACCATAGTCTAAATCAGGCACACTTTGGTCCTCAAACTAACATCATTGTCCCTCAGTAGTTTGGAGAGGTCTCTGACTGCAGACTTTCCTAATGCAATGTCTCCTGATTTTCTAACGGCTGGTATCAAGTATATTCATTGTGAAACCAAGTAATATGAAGTCATTGACAATTTCAGTGTTTTCTCCATCTATCATGATGTTGCCTACTGGGTCAGTGGCTAGCTAAGACTTTTGTTTTCTTGACGTTGAGATGCAGTCCATATTGAAGTTTCTGATTGTGTGCAGGAAGTGTTTAAAATCATCCTCACTTTGATCAAGCAAGGTGGTGTCATCTGCGTACCCAAGTTATTGTCTTCCTCCAATCCTGATGCCCCATTTTTCTTCAGCTTCTCTAAAGAGTTTAGTTTCTTGAATAATTTGCTCAGCATACATGTTGAATTCGGTATAGAGGAAGGATACCACCTTGACACATGCTTTCTTAATTTTAAACCATGTACTGTTCTTTTGTGCTGTTCACACAACAACTTCTTGGTCTAGGTATAGATTTCACATGAGCATTATTAAATGTCTGGAATTCCCCTTTTTCTCAGTAGTAGCAACAGTTTGTTATGATCCACATGGTCAAATGCCTTTGCATAGTCAATAAAGCACAAATAGACATTCTTCTGATTTTTTTTTCTAGATAGGATTTTGCAAATTTTAGATGTTTGTGGCCCACCAAGGGGATTGGATAGCTGGCTAATAATGTAAATAAGGTGTGAGAACATGCAAAGAAAGTGTGTGGAATGCTAGCATGTGCATTGGTTTTGCTATCCTGCCAGGTTTAAATCGATCAGACTCAGACATGTAAAGGGGAATCTCACCACCGTCAGGAAAGAAGCAGCAGAGAGCACAGTGCCTACTTTGGGCCAGAGATTCCTGCTTGAAACAGATGAAGAGATAGAGCAAGGCCAAGAGATAGCACAGAGGTGATGGAGAACCAAAAAGACTGATGTGAGAGCTGGAGGTGTTTCTGCTGACCCGGGGAGTTAGAGTCTAGTGTCTTCAGGTAGAGGTTTATTGGCAGAGTGAGGATGGCATATAATTACTACAACTGAAAAGAACTTTGTAACAGACACACTTAACTTGAGTAGGGCAGAATATGAGGGTTGAAGAGACCTGCTTTTGAGCATACCTCCTATGAGGCTGTTGTGATTAAAGAATTATTTCTTGAGTGTTTTCAACCTGAATTGTAACCTGTTGCCTCCCTGATAGAGGGAGTTCTTGTGGCCTAATGGTAAGGAGTTGCAAACACAAAAGTATACAATTTTAATTCACCAGCTGCCCCTCAGGAGGAAGATAGTAGGCAGTCTCCTCTCATGTTATTTACTGCCTCCAAAAACCTCCTGGAGGGTCAACTGTGAGTTGATCCTGACTCCATGGCAAATAAGTTTACCTGATAAAATAATTGCACTAATTCTATAATCATCGGTATTGTTGGTGAGTTCTGTGTACCCATTGCAACTAATTCTTGAACATAGTAGAGAAATTCATGAGTACTGTGGGATGGTTTTTGAAGGTGTAGAGCATGCAGGGCTTGTCAGACTTCATATCTATTGCTGTTCTTGATGGAACTACTTGTGAAGTTAACAGAGGTCAAACTACTGCACCACCCATGCTTTTGCACTGTTTTTATAGTGTGGGAAGTACCTGGATTACAATTCTAGCTCAGAATCAACAGGTTACAGCTTGGGACCAGGCATATAGACAAGATATACAGGCAAGAGTCTCCCTTATTAGGTACCAGAAAGCTTTCTTAACTCCATGCCAGCTAGCTTAGATCTCTTAAAGACCAGCTGCTCTTGGCCCCCACAGAATAGGTTTGCTTCGTTGGCCCTTGACTTTTGGTCTTCTCAGACAGTATTAAAAGCTTTGTAGCTCCTCTCGCAAGGGCTTAGAGGTCCCATCCTTCTCTAGGAAGCCTCCTGCCCTGAAGGTGGTTAGTTCTTGTTTTGGGGGTTGTAGATCAGTTCACCCACTGTAGCTCTCTGGACTAAAACACTTACCATGTCATCTCTTCTCTTGCTGCCTTTTTTCTGCCTGGCAGCTATCTCAGTCTTGTGTTCCATCTCTGTCTCCTGGGTGTAGGAGGTTCTCAGTGTGGGGAACTCTGTCCAAAGAACATGCTCCATTCCTGGCTCTTCTTTCTTGATAGTAGTGAGGTTCCTCTATACATCTGTGATGGCTCTTTTTATTCTTCTTCTTCTTCTTCTTCTTCCTTCTTCCTTCCTCCTCCTCCT
>NW_006399759.1:5781329-5851755 GCF_000299155.1 Elephantulus edwardii
TCTCCACAACCTCGCCAGCATTTGTTGCTTGCTGTTCTGTTAAATTTTGCTATTTTGACTGGGGTGAAATGATATCTCATAGTTGTTTTAATCTTTGTTAAGGTTCTATGTGCTTTATTTCCATGTTGTTTTTAAGTGCCATTCTCCTCCCTAACCAGCATTTGTTGTTTTCTGCTCTATTGAATTTTGCTATTCTTACTGGGGTGAGATGATATCTCATAGTTGTTTTGATTTGCATCTCTCTTAGAGCTAGGTATTTTGAACATTTCTTCATGTTTTTGTTCACCATATGAATGTCTTCTTTGGTTATCTGTTTATTCTTTTGCCAGTCAAAGGGATATTCCATATACTTCTCCAACATTATTCTTGTTCTCTTTATTAATTTTACAGCTCTCAAATGCATAGCAGGTGATTGGAAAGACCATGGCCTGAATCAAATGCACTTTAGTCCTCAAATTGACATAATTTCTCCTCAATAATTTGTAGATGTCCTTGACTACAGACTTTCTCAGTGCTATATGGCTCCTGATCTCCACAAGTGTATTGCGGTTCCAAGCAGGATGAAACTCTTGACAAGTTCAGTGTTTTCTCCATCAGTCATGTTGCCTGTTGGTTCCAGTGATGAGGATTTTTGTTTTCTTGATGTTGAGATATAATATACATTAAAGGCTGCAGTCCTTAATCATCTGCAGCAAGCGTGCCAAGTCCTCCATAATTTCATTGAGAAAGGTCCTGTCATCTGCATACTCAGTTTTTTGATGAGCCCTACTCAAATCCTGATGCCACATTCATAGTCTTATCCAATCATTTTTTGTGGGGGTTATAAGAACAAACGTGACTTGCTCACTCATTGCTGTTTAGTTGACTAGTTAGTTGGAACAAACTTGGAAATGACCCTCTATTGTGTTTCTGAGACTGTAAATTGTAGGGAGGAGACTGTGTACAGGCATATCTTGAAGAGCCAATTTAAATGTCTTAGTCATATAGTGCTGGTATAAAAAATACTACAACTAGATGACTTTAACAAACAAAATTTATTTTCCTCACAATTTAGTAGGCTCCAAGTCCTTCCTCAGATGACTTGGTCTAGCGGAAGGCTTTCTGCTGTGGTTCCTGTGACGTCTCCATGTGTCCTTGCATTTATCTTACCCTGTCTCTTTGTTTAATCTCTTTATATCTCAAAAGAGACTCATGATACTAATATTGCCTTATTAATATAACAAAGTCACAATTCCCAAATGAGATTATAACCACAGTCATAGTTAGGATTTACAAAACATATTTTGAAGGGGCATAAATCAGTGACTAATTTTAGTAATTCGATAAACAAAATTATTCCTCTCTTTCCTATCAAAAAAGTGGAATTATTTCAACTAGTTTCTCATAGTTTAATAATAATATGTTTTTATGTGGCATCGAGTTGGAATTGACTCACCTGACCCTCCGTGGGTTTTCAGAGGCAGTTAGTCAAACAGGAGGAGCTTGCCATCTTTGTCCTGCAGAGCAGCTGGTGGTATTGAACCACCTGGCTTCAGACTGGCAACACAACTCCTTACCTATTAGACCACTAGAGCTCCTTTACTAATATGCACTCTATTAAAAAGACATTTAACTTATTTTTTTAAAAAAAGAGTGCAGGTGATGTGGGAGTAGCATTGTCTGACCTCCACGTGGTAACTCTCCAAGGTAGACCAGTCCTCATGAAGAATATCCATAGCACAATATCAGTTTCACGGGGGTCAGACACGCCTCACTCTCAGCACCTACTTCCATTAATTCTAGTGCTGACCAGGGCATTCCTGCTCTGAAATTTGATTAAGGCTAACCTTCCAGCCAAAATATTGGTGTGTCAGGACAAGTGCATATTTGTCTTCAGGTGTGCTGTGCATTTAGCATTGAATGATAGCTCAGCAGCAGCTGAGTATAGAAGTAGGGAGACTGATTATGTGGTTTACCAGGATTATTTGTTGGAAAGATACTCTTGTAACAGTATCCTCTGCCTTTCTGAAAGATTAATTCTTTAGTGAGTTATGTTTTGAGAGAGGACAGTAAGAATTTGTTTACATAGTGCTTTTTTTTTCTTTTTTAAAATTATTAATTCCAATGAAAATTTACAGAGACTTTGGGTTTCCATTCATTCATTGTTGCACTTTTCTCCCCTCCCAACCCTCCCCCCTAGTACACTACCCTCTTGGAAAAGTAAAAGAAAAATTCTTTAATTGTTTTACACATAGAGCTTTTTTAAAACGTGGTTTTGGGGTTTTTTTAAAATGAATTTTTTTTTTAATTTTTATTATTTTTTATGTGTACCGTCAAATCAGATCTGACTGGTACAGGAGGAGATTGCCCCCTCCTTCTCCAGCAGCATCTGGTGGATTTGAACCGCGCACCTCTGGGATTATAGTGCAGCTTCTTACCACTAGGCCACCAGGGCTCCCTCTAAACGTGTATTTTTTAAATTATGTTAAGAAATGTAGGGCACCGTACACATTTCTGGAGCTTTCACTTAGTAGACAATCTTAGGAATCTTCCAGAATTTTTAAATTGTTGGGCAGGCACTCGCCCCATTGTCCAATAATGAAAGTATACAAGGGACTAGACTGAAAGAGGGACCCTCTGGTGGCCTAGTGTAAGAAGTTATGCTGTCAACCCAGAGGAACACAGTTCAAAACTATCAGCTGCTCCTCAGGAGAAAGATAGACACACTCCGATGTGATTTATAGTCTCTGAAAAGCTGCTGGAGGGTCAGCTGTGTGTAAGTCAGTTCCAACTTGATGGCAAACAGAAAGGAAGAGGATCTTGACCTAAACTCTAATCCAGGCTTGATTTCTGCATACATTTTAAATGTTGTTTGTTTGTTTGAGAGAAGAGCCTGGGGACAAAACAAATGAAACTTCATCAACAGATCACAGAATTTGGGGTCTTTGAGGCCGGAAGTGGCAGTGGGAGCTAAGGGATAAAAAGAAGCCAGTTTCTTGGTAGTCTTCTTAAGGAGAATGCAGTTCAAAAAATGCTAAGACTGAATCAGTGCCAAGTAGATGTATATAGTTGATATCTTCTGTCCTCTTACCTGCTGTGTATGACACTTAAGTTTCTTACCTGGGATACTAGAAAGGGCAGGACAAAGAAGACCATGGCTACTGTCTGAAAAGGAACAATGTTGGGAATGGAGGCTTCTCCTAAGGGCAAGGCTGAGGGATTGGTAGGAAGAATTAACATTCTGTTTTTCCTGTAAAGTTATTTTTCTAGGGCTCTTGCATCTCTTTTTGCTATCATTCCTAAAATTGTAGTCCTTGAAATTTGCTGATTTCTCTAAAATAGGCCTGACAGTGCCCTTAAAGATCCTTTATTCTGATTCTCCCCATCATTGCCATCAATATAGAAATGTTGTATCTAGACTTCTGAGACCCAAAAGCATTTGGCCATCTGGACTGAGATCTGCTAGTCTGGAGATTCTCCACTTAACTTTGCTTTTCTCTATCTTCTTCTACCTCTTTCCCTTCTCTCTTCTTGCCTTCGTGCTCTTAGCGTGCGCGCGCACACCCCCCCCACACCCACACACCCATTTTATCATCCTGTTTTCTTTCTTATTTGTAGGCTAGCTAGAGAAGGGTTAATGTATGAGATTATGGTGTGAAGGTGATTTTAGTGACCTGGGATGCACAAGGAACCATATCCTTTGACTTGAGAAATTCCGATTATTCTTTTCTTTTTCTAGGATGCTCACAATTGTATTCCTGAGTTGGACAATGAAACAGCTATGTTCTCTGTCTACGATGGACATGGAGGTAAAATTAGTAGTTCTGATTAGTAATATTCTAGGATTTTGCAGCGGGGGGGGGGTGGTGGTGGAGGTTTCTTTCACTTTCCAGAGTTCTGATCTGTAGATATTTCCTGCCTGGTGATTGTTTTTCTGTATTTCACCATTCCTATTTCCCTGTAGAATATTGCATTAGTGCCTCATCTCACCAGACTTTGTTTTAATCCAAGAAGCCTCTTCTTAAATTAGCATATACTACCTCCTCTCCATTAAAAACTTAAGTATTAAGAGCTGAGGTTTCTTAAGATAGCCCTCCAAAGAGGTGTTAATAAAATGTTTCTGAGTCAAAACTTCCCATATATTGTCCTTTAAATGGGTTTCAAGTATGTCAGGATACCCATTATCCTGTGTCCACTTGAATGTAACATATCTGTATCATATTGCTTTCTGTATGTGGGAAAGAGTACTTTGAATGACATTATCTTTCTTCTAGGGGAGGAAGTTGCTTTATACTGTGCCAAATATCTTCCTGATATCATCAAAGATCAGAAGGCCTATAAAGAAGGCAAATTACAAAAGGTCTGTCTTCCCATCCCACTTGTTCTTTAGTTCTATACCCATTAACCATCAAGTTAATTCTAACTCACACTGACCATATAGAACAGAATAGACCTGCCCCACAGAGTTTCCAAGACTTAATTGTTACCGAAGCAGACTGCCACGTCATTCTCATTGCAGAGCAGCTACTGTGTTTGAACAGGCAAATGTGTAACCACTGTGCCACCAGGATATTTCTGGTTCTGTATAGGCTTTCCCTTTCTCCTTGCCCTGAGTATATTTTTACTGTATTCCTTAAAGAATTCTTTACTTAGATGAGCTTATTCAGTAACTCATGGGCCTTTTAAAAGCTGCTTTATTAGGTCCCATTTCTGAACTTTTTTAATTACCTGTGAGCAACCTTACATATGACAGACACACATTGATTTGTATCTCAATCTTGTACATAGGATTGAATATAGGTAGTTTATATTGTGTATATAGGTAGTTCATATTGTAAACACTGTTCCTTTTACTGCACTCATACTAGTTTGCTTATGTTCAGGCTCTGGAAGATGCCTTCTTGGCTATTGATGCCAAACTGACCACTGAGGAAGTCATTAAAGAGCTTGCTCAGATTGCAGGGCGACCCACTGAGGAGGAGGATGAAAAAGAAAAAGTAGCTGATGAAGATGATGGTGAGTGTGACATCATCTATTTAACAAGAAACCATCCTTATTAAAACCCATTCTTATAATTTATAAATCAGTTCCAAGAGAGGATGATTTTCTAGGGATTTGGGGAAGTCTTTACATTCAAGAACCCCTATAGTGTTTTCTTAAACTACATGTGGTTATTGAAATGAGGCAGTGAATGAACCTTTTTTTTTGAGTGCTTAGTGTCATAGTTGTAAGCATTTATACATATATATTTTGTCATTGGGTTAGGAATCTCCTGGTTCCTGCTAATATTTTTGCGTGACCTTTTCTCTAAGACTGGAGCAGTCTTACAAATGTAAAGTTAGCCTAAGTGCCAATTGTTATACTGGGAACGTAGCTTGCATTATAGGCTTCCTGTCATTAGCAAGTGTAGTGTTTCCAAAGAGAAAGTAACTGATGTGCCTTTGTCCAAGAAAGGGATGAAAAATAAGGACCAAAGGAAATCTGGGGAGGCAGATGTTGCTTGAGGAAAAGGAAACAAATACTTGAAAAGTGAGAGGAATCTTAGGAATGGGAGGTTTTTGCAGAAATTGGGATTTTGGCTGCAAGGGCTGTGGAGGCAGTGAGGGACTGATCTTAAGAAGAGTCTGCCATGGGTGCTCTGATTTAGCCTTTTCCCTGCAGTGGACAATGAGGAGGCTGCACTGCTGCATGAAGAGGCTACCATGACTATTGAAGAGCTGCTGACACGCTATGGGCAGAACTGTCACAAGGGCCCTCCCCACAGCAAATCTGGAGCTGAGACAGGCGAGGAGCCAGGGTCCCAGGGCCTCAATGGGGAGACAGGACCTGAGGACTCATCTAGGGAAACTCCTTCAGAGGAAAATGGCCCTACAGCTAAGGCCCACACAGGCCTTTCCTCCAACTTGGAACGTGGGACTGAGGCAGGCCAAGTTGCTGAGCCTGGCACGCCCACTGGTGAGGCTGGGCCCTCCTGCTCTTCAGCCTCTGACAAGCTGCCTCGAGTTGCTAAGTCCAAGTTCTTTGAGGACAGTGAGGATGAGTCAGATGAGGCGGAGGAGGAAGAGGAAGACAGTGAGGTAAGGGCCTGTGCAGGCAGGCAGATGCTAAAGTTGCAGAGAGGACCTGCTTGGTCACCATTCCATACCTTTGAACTCTCCTTTCCTTTCTCCTGTTTTAACATTATCCTCTAAGATCCACAGTACTCTACACTTCAGCCTTGAATTCATATTTCACAGGTATCATGGGCCTTCTTACCTCTTCTTGACAAGTAGATCTAGTTCTGGTCTTTAAGGGTCTGTCTCCTAGATAGAGAAAAATATAATTGAAAGGTGATTTTGGTGATGGCTCTGGCCTCTTCCAGGCTTCCTGTTTGAGTCTTAAGCTAAGTTTAGGATTCCAGTTAAACCCATCCTCACATCAATAGATTTTCCCATTCTATTTATATGGTTGTATCTTTCAGTGTTGTGGGTTCCTGTGTGTTCAGTCAGGTCCTCTTGGTTCTGAGTTGGGATCATCCTGGACTCAGCAGCCTGGGATCTTCCCTCTGGCAGGAATGCAGTGAGGAAGAGGATGGCTACAGCAGTGAGGAGGCAGAGAATGAAGAAGATGAGGATGACACCGAAGAGGCAGAAGAGGATGATGATGAAGAAGAAGAGATTATGGTGCCTGGGATGGAAGGCAAAGAGGAGGTGTGTGGGGAAGGGGTCAGTGAATGGACAAGCCAAGAGGCAAGTGTGAATTCCCTGATTTTGATCTAGGGACAGTGCTACTCTTACTATCTTAGCACTGAAGTCATGGTCATACTGAATTTATTCATTAAGTTCAGCTAGGTGGTGAAACATCTCAAAGAAGAGAACGCGCTGTTGTATCTTTGTTCTTCTTTTAAAGCCTTTTTAGAGGTCCCCTTGAAAGGAGATAGCGTAGTTGGATGGTCAGGGAACACTAGTGAGAACTGCGACCAAGAGCCCGCTTCATGCTCCCTCTTTTTTCCTCTTAAGCCTGGCTCTGACAGTGGCACAACAGCAGTGGTGGCTCTGATACGAGGGAAGCAGTTAATTGTGGCCAATGCTGGAGACTCTCGCTGTGTGGTTTCGGAAGCTGGAAAAGCTTTAGATATGTCATATGATCACAAACCAGAGGATGAAGTGGAGCTGGCACGCATCAAGAATGCTGGTGGCAAGGTCACCATGGATGGCCGAGTCAATGGAGGCCTCAACCTCTCCAGAGCAATCGGTAAGAGCCAATAGGAAGAATGGTGGGAAAGACTCTAGGCTTTTACTGTCTGTCTTCTAGTAGCAAACTTTACAAAGTCCCTATACTTTTCAGAGTACTTCGTATCTGCCACCTGTGTCCTTAAAACACCTCTTGTGAAATAAGAAAAATACGTATCTCTTACCATGACTACATTCTGGATGAAAAAGGCAGGGGAATGATTTACTTAAGGTTTAACAAGTTAATGACAGGGTTGAAACTAGAAAAACTAGCTTTCCATTCCACTAGATTGGTGGTGGGTTTGTGTGTGGTTTTTTTTGTTTGTTTGTTTTACTGCTGAACAGATTGGTGGTTTTTAATAAAGGTAATGAGTGCCTTAAACATAAGACTCTGGGAAGTACCTGAACTACTTCATTCAACCACCCCATTCCTTTACTTTAGGCGACCACTTCTACAAGAGAAACAAGAACCTGCCACCTGAGGAACAGATGATTTCAGCCCTTCCTGACATCAAGGTGCTGACTCTCACTGATGACCACGAATTCATGGTCATTGCCTGTGATGGCATTTGGTGAGCACCTGGGGAACACCCTAAAATTCCCTTTCTGCAGCATTAACGTCTTTTCTAGAGCTCTGAGTGGCTTTGACTTTATCATTCTTCTAATGGCACTAGATCAGCATCTTTTCTCAAGCTGATCTAGGATTGGAGCCTATGTAGCCCTGTTGGTGAGTCAAGATCCCCACACCCAAGGCAGATCTGAAGAATCGTTAGGTGTTCATGTTGGCTTGTGCCATCATTTCCGTTCACACTCCCCTGCTGCCTTGGTGGAAAGAAGATTCTGACTTACTATTTTTGACCTCAGGAATGTGATGAGCAGTCAGGAAGTTGTAGACTTTATTCAATCAAAGATCAGCCAGCGTGATGAAAATGGGGAGCTTCGGTTACTGTCATCCATTGTGGAAGAGGTGAGTTTCAGGGGAGGGGAAATGGCAGACTCATCATTTTAAACCTGAGCGAGAGCAGGGCCTAGAAGAAACATTAATTACTGAGAAATGCCAAACTCTGCCAGAAAGTTTCGTCTACTATTATTTTTCTGTGACTCAGCCTTAAACATTATAGACTTTAACAAGTAGGCAATTTTTTGATACCTGATGCTCATTCCTCTCCTCCCACCATTCTATGAGGGAAAGCCAGCACTTTTGTGGGATTTTAGGATCTCTCCAGGAAGGTGTTCAGACCCTATGGCTTAGCTGCCTTGTTCTTTTGCAGCTGCTGGATCAGTGCCTGGCACCTGACACATCTGGGGATGGTACAGGGTGTGACAACATGACCTGCATCATCATTTGCTTCAAGCCCCGAAACACGGCTGAGCTCCAGCCAGAAAGTGGCAAGCGGAAACTGGAAGAGGTGCTCACCTCTGAAGGGGTGGAGGAAAATGGCAACAGTGACAAGAAGAAGGTCAAGCGGGACTAGCTACCTCCTGCCTACTGAGACTGTTTTCTGAGCCCTCTGGACCGAGACTGAGTTTTGTCTTTTTCCTTTAGCCTTAGCATTGGGTATGAGGTGTGCAGGAAGAGCTGGGTGGCTTTACTCAGCCCATTCCAGAGGGCTCTCCCTCCACGCAGCAGCCTGGCAGCCTCCTCGTTGCTCCTTCGGGCTCATCACCAGTTCTGTGCCTGTGCTGTTGTTGGAGGGAAAGACTGACAGTTCTGGTTTTTACTCTGTGAACACTTTATTTAAGGACATTCTTTTTTTATTGGCTCCATGGCCCCCAGCCACTTGCACCCACTCTGTTGTACACTTTCAATCAACACTTTTTCAGACTAAAGGCAAAAACCTAATCTTGCCCGTGGTGTCCTTTTTTTCTAGTGCTGTCTTGTTAGGGCAAAGTGCCCTCGTCCTGGGGGGGTGTGTGGGGGAGTGTGTGGGGGTGTGAGTCTGTGTGTGAAGGCCGGGGCACTAAAACTCTGGAACCAGTGGCTGGCCAGCCCAGCCTCACAGCTCAAAATCCTCCTTTCAGTAGTGAAGTCCCAGGTCCGCCTGGGTGAGGTTAGGACCGTCCCTGCAGTCTCCTAAATCTGGAGGCTGGCACAGCCTTTCTATTACCTTACTTGCCGGCCTGGATTACAGCTGGCCCCTGATTGGTTTACTCGCTTCTACATCACAATCACTTCCTGGTCACGCTGTGGTAGTGCTAACCGCTAATTCCTCTCGCGACTACGCATCCCGTGTGCCTTTGCGGAAGCGGAAGCGAGTACGGAGGTACCAGCTGGTCTCCGTAGGGGGGGTTGGGGGCTCCATGAATGGAAGCGGCGGCGGGAGCGGCTTGAGCTGAGCTCCGAGACCAGGGCCGGGGGCTGCCCGGGGCCCGCGCCGCTGCGTGGGGACAGCCCTCGGCCTCTGAGAGGGGGCGGGGGACAGGCAGGCCGAGTTGGGAGGGGCGGGGCCGGGCGGCCGAAGGCCAGAGGCGCGTCGGGCTGGAGCCGGTCACGATGCCCCGAAGGAAGCAAAGCCACCCTCAGCCCGTGAAATGTGAGGGGGTCAAAGGTCAAGGGTCATGGGCTGCGGAGGGGGTGGGGTCAGTGGAATGGGTTCTGGCTGGGACAGAGGGGGATTCCTGAGGGATGGGGTGGGCGAGCTGGACTCTAGCTTCCTATGGAGGTTCTGAGGGAACTCCAGATGGGCGAGTACGGGAAGTACGGTCCAGGAGGGCCGGCTTCCTGCGGCGCGGATGATGGGCACAGCTCTGCGGGGAAGAATCCACAGCCCCCTCCCTCCTCAGTGGACACTGAAGACTCCCTTGAGGAAGGACCTGGGGCTCTGGTGCTGGAGAGTGATTTGCTGCTAGGCCAGGATCTGGAGTTTGAGGAGGAAGAGGAAGAGGAGGAAGGTGACGGCAGCAGTGACCAGCTCATGGGCTTCGAGAGAGATTCAGAAGGTGGGTTTGTTTAAGAATTTATGGCCGCGGGGATCCCAGCCCTTGAAGGGGCAGGTTACAGTTTAGCGCCAGTGTGCAAAAGCACCATTTCCTGCCACAACCTAGGGCTGATTTAGTGTAGCTGTAGCTACAATTCCTTTGCCAAATGGTCTCTTTAACTCCATTTCTCTACACAACTTTCTGTAGCTTAGTCAAATTCTGGGGCCTCATTCAAAGGCAGTATGAATAGCACTGAGTGAATCACATGGAATAACTGCTTAGAAGTAAATGCCCTTTTAATAACCTTGTCCCTTTCTGTGGCCTGTTCTTGTGTACCTACTTTTTAAAGGTCCAGAGAAGCAGTTTTAGTGTTTATGGTTAATGTAACTCCCTTTAACATGCATATGCTACTTTTGTATTGGGTTTTAAATTTCTACTCACATGTACCCTCTACTACATTCAACACTTAGAAGAATCTTTGGACCCTGAGATCTTAGCATCACTCCACTAACATGCCATATTACCTACTCACTCACGAAGGATGTTTTTGAACATCATTTGAGGGAATCTTTGTCAGGAACAATCCACCCTTTAAATGTAACAGTGGTATGACACCTGGTACTGTTTCAACCTCTCCAAAATCTGCCTCACCCAAGAGATTTTTTGTAACCCGTGCCATACTAAAAGGGGCTATATGAATACAGAGTTTAGAAAACAATCTCTCAGGCCTCTGGCTTTTTGTATTTTTCCTTTTCTTGAACCAAAAATCAGCCTGTTACTCATTTCAGACTATTGTCCACTGTGAGCTGAGCCCCTAGACCCTTTTCCATTCACTTGGAGCAGGTACAGTTCATGCTGTCACCAGTAGTTCAGCCTCAGGAGACAATTCATGTTGGATTTTCTAGAGTTGCTGCAGGACAGACCTCACTCTAGGAGGGCATTTAATGCCCTCATTATTGAAGCTAAGAGGATAGGTGAGAGTGGAGGACAAGCAATTGGGGAAGACCACAAGTGGCAAGGGGATTACTGGGGTCTGTTCTTACCCCATGATGATGTCCCTTCTCATGTCTGTCTCACCAGGAGACTCTCTGGGGGCCAGGCCTGGGCTTCCCTACGAGCTGAGCGACGACGAGTCTGGGGGCGGCCGGGCACTAAGTGCTGAGAGTGAAGTTGAGGAGCCAGCCAGGGGGCCAGGGGAGGCCAGGGGTGAGAGGCCAGGCCCAGCCTGCCAGCTGTGTGGGGGGCTGACAGGTGAGGGGCCGTGTTGTGGGGCAGGAGGGCCGGGTGGGGGGCCCCCGCTGCCCCCACGGCTACTGTACTCATGCCGCCTCTGCGCCTTCGTGTCCCACTACTCGAGCCACCTGAAGCGGCACATGCAGACACACAGCGGGGAGAAGCCGTTCCGCTGTGGCCGCTGCCCCTACGCCTCAGCCCAGCTCGTGAACCTGACGCGGCATACCCGCACCCACACTGGCGAGAAGCCCTACCGCTGTCCCCACTGCCCCTTTGCCTGCAGCAGCCTGGGCAACCTGAGGCGACATCAGCGCACCCATGTAGGGCCCCCCACTCCTCCCTGCCCGACCTGTGGCTTTCGCTGCTGTGCCCCACGACCAACCCGTCCTCCCAGTCCCACAGAGCAGGAGGGGGCATTGCCCCAGCGGCGTGAAGGTAAAAAGCAAGGGGCCAAAGAACTGGGGACTACTGGGGTGGGTGGCCGTAGGGATACTTGGATTCACAGCCCAGGTCTCACTGCTCCCACAGATGCTCTGCTCCTTCCAGATTTGAGCCTCCATGTGCCACCAGGTGGTGCCAGTTTCCTGCCAGACTGTGGGCAGCTGCGGGGCGAAGGGGGTGGCCTGTGTGGGACTGGATCAGAACCACTACCAGAGCTGCTGTTCCCTTGGACTTGCCGGGGCTGTGGACAAGAGCTAGAGGAGAGTGAGGGAAGTCGGCTGAGAGCTACCATGTGTGGGCGCTGCATGCAAGGAGAGGCTGGAGGAGGGGGTGCTAGTGGGGGACCCCAGGGCCCCAGTGACAAAGGCTTTGCGTGTAGCCTCTGCCCTTTTGCCACTCACTATCCCAACCACCTGGCCCGGCATATGAAGACGCATAGTGGCGAGAAGCCCTTTCGCTGTGCCCGCTGTCCCTATGCCTCTGCTCATCTGGATAACCTGAAACGACATCAACGTGTCCACACTGGAGAGAAACCCTACAAGTGCCCCCTCTGTCCCTATGCCTGTGGCAACTTGGCCAACCTCAAGCGCCATGGTCGCATTCACTCGGGTGACAAACCTTTTCGGTGTAGTCTCTGTAACTACAGCTGCAACCAGAGTATGAACCTCAAACGCCATATGCTGCGGCACACAGGCGAGAAGCCCTTCCGTTGTGCCACCTGCGCCTATACCACAGGCCACTGGGACAACTACAAGCGTCACCAGAAGGTGCACGGACATGGTGGGGCAGGAGGGCCTGGCCTCTCTGCCTCTGAGGGCTGGGTCCCACCTCACAGCCCATCCTCGGTTTTGAACTCTCGGGGTCCCACAGCTCTGGGCTCTGCTGGTAACCGGACTCTTCACACAGACTCACCCTGAACTGGGTCCTCTAGAGCTCCAAGAACTGGCCCTAAACTTCCTGTATGTTTTCTACAGACTGACGAGAAGCAGTCACTTCCTTCCACCCCCGCTGGCCAGGGGATCCACACAGACTAACCTAGATGCTATATGGACCAGGGGCTTGCCTTGATGGATACACTTCACAAGCTCAGTGAGGAAGAGCCCTGTGTTCACCTCCCCTGCTCCTAGGGGCTATGGAGTGACTGGCTGGGAGACTGCTCAGCCTCCGTCTGTTTATTTAACTTATTTCAGTGCTTTATAATAAAGGAAACACTAACAAAAACGTGTATGCTGAGTTAGCACTGGCAAACACAGCTTGACCTTCCCCAAACAGTCCTAAAAAAACAAAACAAAAACAGTCCTGCAATGAGGGGTAGCAGGGGCAGTGAGGGAACCAGAGGTAGGCAGCAATCAGGCTGAGTTTAATGACTGGGAGCTGGGCCAGACCATACACAGACCTTTGCCCGTCCCCTTGGCTCATGGCCCTGAAAAGCCAGAAACAGTTGAAGAGAGCTGAAGTTCCTCAAGGCAGGTAGCCATGGTCCCTTGGATTTTGTGCAAAATACTAAATGCTAATTTGGCATTGAGGGCCAGCATGGAAAAAGATAAAACGGGCAGTCCTTTGTGCAGCCAGCCCAGGGTGGGAAGGAAAGTGGGTTAGGAGCCCCCTGGTCAAGGGGACAAAGGGAAGGTGGGAGGTGGAAGAAACCCCCAGTTTAGGGGGATACAGGCACAGGGCAAATTTCTGTATAATCCTCTAGGGTAGAGGGCAGACATCCAAGCAGTGGAGATTATAGGTCCTCATCTCCAATGCCCTCGAAGGCGAAATTGCCATGGACATCACTGGCACTGGCATCTGTGCTGGGACTGCCAATACCCCGCAAGCTCACAGCACTCAGCTTGCTCTGTAACAAAGGCAGGATGGAGTCAGGGCTCAGGCCTCGTGAGGCGTCCCTGGTAAACACCAGCCTCATCAACCCTCATAGATAAAACTCACTGAAAGTTTGACCATGGACTCCCGGCTTGCATCAGGTGATTCCTGGAGAAGAGGAGGCAGAGATATTAGAGTCTCATCAGGGGAGCTAGACACAAGGCCGGATGCCTGGGTACTGACCAACAAGTAACAAGTGATACTTACAAGCAGTGGTGGGGACTTTACTGCTTGCTGACTGTCTGAGCGCCTCAGGGTGCCCCCCACCCGCCGGCGAAGCATCTGGGATGGAGATATGAGGTGCTGAGGACAAGGTCTTTAGAATCCCAACACTTCCTCTGCCCACCAGTAAAAGCCTCGGACTTGGAACAAAAAGCAGAATGAACACAACCATTCAGCTACTTAGTGCACACTTACCTTCCTAATACTGCCACCAGATTTCTTCACCATTAATTCATCAACCATGGACTGCAAGCAGATGCTCATCATGATAGCCTGTAGCAAAAAGAGAACTAGAGAGGTCAGTCTAGCCCAGCATCCCCAAGACAAGAGCTCACACTCACTAGAAACCCTAGACTTGTTTGTCTAAGAGAGATGCGACAGTGAGGCCCAATGAAGCTTAATGGAAGGCTTAGACCTGGGGGCTGGTGATGGTGACCCACTGAAGTCGGTCCTTGCTCATGAGGTATTCGAAAGCCAGCTCCAGGCGCACTTCCCCTCTGCCTCGGCCCGGGCTGCTTGTGCCTCCAGTGGGCAATGGCACCTAACAGAGAGGAACCAGGCAGAGTTTATCCCAACTAGCATGTCTCCTTCCTGAGGATCAGCTCAGCCAGGCCCCCTTCCCAGTATACTTGTCCTTCATATCCCTACTTACAGAGGAGGTAACCCGCCAGCACCGCATGCGGGTCACTCGAAAGGAACCTTCACGGAGCTGCTGGCCAGGCAGGCGGAGCTGGAGGCTGAGCTCACTGTTGCCTGCGCTCACCACCACAGGACAGTCCTTCTCGGGAAAGTCAGCCACACAGGCATCAAAGCGCAAGTAGCCATAATGCCGCAGGGTCTGGGCCAGACGCAGGAACTGAAATGCAGTCATATCATGGGGCAAGTCAAGGTTGGGGAGTGGGGCAACTTGGAAAAAGCAAGCCAGGGAAAGGAGGCGGGAAAGAAGCTTAAGTGGGGCTCACCTCCTTCTTAGAGACCTTCTCTTGCAGAGACTTGAGCTGCCGATGCTGCTCCTTGGTGACCAGGATCCACCCACGCTCAATATCTGACACAGTCTACAATGGACAAAAGGAATGGCGGAGTAAGAACAAAATGTCGAAACGCGAATCCCTAGCCGCACTCAACCAAGATCTCTGCAGTGAATTCTTGATCTTAATAACAGATAAACCTGGGGAGCTCTGGTGGCCTAGTGGCAAGGAGCTGCAACTACAATCCCAGAGGCGCATGGTTCGAATCCACCAGATGCTCTGCCGGGGAAGGAGGGGCAATCTCCTCCTGTACCAGTCAGATCTGATTTGACGGTACACGCACACAAAAATAATAAAATAAAAATATTTAAAAAAAAAAAGATTGTGGATGAGTCTTCCTCCAATCTTGATGGTATATTCCTCCTCATCCACATTTAAAAAAACAAACAAACAAACAAAAAAACAGATAAACCAGGGAAAGGGCTATGTAGGTGCCCTGATTGTATTCTAGGAACTTCCGCATGAACTAGGAGCAAAGATGTGAAGGGAATTTTCCTGGAAGAGTGGCATACCATTTTCAGGGGAAGGGTTCTGAAGCAACTCCAAGCTCACCTGAGCATAGAGCAGGTTCAGGCCAACCCGATTCTCCATGACATCATCATCATAGGCAGAATCCCAATAACTGTGAAGCCAAGTAACAGAAAGGGGTAATGGGGGTAAGCTGGGGTAAGGAAAGTGGTGTAATAGGGATAAAACTGGAACAATCTGGAACTTTTATGGGGCTAATGTGGTATAGTCGGGGTAGGGGGGAAGCTTAGGAGGCTCACTAGAAATACCCTTCTCTATTCTTTGTCCAGATTTTTCTGTCTTAATAATTCAACCCAGAACCCTCCTCCTGCTCCAAGCCCAGCCCTGACCTTTTCCTTAGCACAATTTTATACTCTTGACTTCGCAGACTAGTAACAGACACGTAAGGCAGCTCAAACTCTTGTAACTTCCGCACAACTATGGGTTTGGAAAAAAAAGGGAAAATGTCAGGATATTCAAGGGAATGGAAATCAAGAGAGAAATTCCAGAAAATGCCCAATTCTGGTCCCTATATAGAGATGGTACAGAACAGTAAAGTCCAGAGCAACTCACAAGAAAAGGATCCATCCTCTTTTTCTCGAACTAGAAAAAGACTAAAGTATCCAATCAAATCATCTGGAAGATCCAGCTTGGCAGCCACTGCCTAGAAATAAGGATAAGCAGTACAGCTTATCATACATGCTGGGTTCCAATCACTCCCAAGTAGGGGCCTTGAAAGAGGGAGGAGAATAGTATAGAACAAGGTCCTCACCTCTAAGACATCCTCAGTTTGATCTGATGTTAGCACAGTGACCAGAACTTTTTGTCCATTGCTGAGCAGCACTTCCAAGGAGACTTCTTCTGTGGGGACCTGCTGTGTCTCCTGATGGGGAAGGAAAAACACCACCTTATTAAACCTGTCTAGGGGCCAGCTCCAGCCTACCCTCTCTAAGTCTGTGGTGTTTCTTTCTCAGTTACAAGCTTAGTTTCCTAAATTTTATCCTTGTCACATGTCAATGACAAAGTACTCCTGAAGAGAGAAAAGTACTTCCTGAAGGGGATCTCTGGTGGCCTAGTGGCAAGAAGCTGTACTGCAATCCCAGAGATACACAGTTCAAATCCGCCAGAGAAGGGACAACTTCCTCCTGTACCAGTCAGATCTGGTTTGACGGTACATGCACAAAAAATAATAATAAAATTTAAAAAAAGTTTTTTTTTTTTAAAAAAAAGTACTTCCTGAGTTCCTGAAAGAATTCTGTAAAACTGACAACAGCAGGAAACAAAGACTTAATCCAAGCAAGTACATCACAAGCCTCATTCCACCAAACCAGATAGATGACTCTTGCAGCCACTTAAGATAGCTTGGTCCTTTAATAATGTTCTTGCCTTAAATCCTTGTCTCACTCAAAGCCTTACCTGTTGTGCTCGACGCAGGAAACTATTGAAGGTCTCACTGCTTCCCAGCAGTGGGTCTTGCCGAACTGTAGAGGGGGGGAAGAAAGATGTTCCAGTAACTTAGGACACTTTCTTGGAGCCCCCCAGGTCATCTTCTTGGTAAGTGCCCTCCCGACCCCATTTCCTGGGCTGATGATGACCTGCCACATTCCCCAGCTGGCCTCACCTCACTCACTGTTTGCATAAATTCTTCACCTGCCCCACCCTTGGCTGCCATCTAGTTGGGTCCAGTCTATAGAACTAGGGAAATAACAATGATGTTAATCTAAAGCACATCAGATACAAATTAAGCTTTCCCCACCAGTCTAAACTTCTTTATGAGTATTTGGTGTTATACACTAGAATTGTTTGTGCCCAAATCACTCTGCTAGTATATACTTACACTTTCTTGCACACTATTTAGCTAATTAAATGACAGATTAAACAGGTTTCCCAGATCTAGAAGTGAGTTTAGGGTCTTCTACAGAACCAGCTGTTTCAGTCTCTTCCCAAAATCTTAAACATAGTCAGCCTAAAGTTCCTCCAACCACTCACCAGCTTGCATGTACTTCTCTAACTGCTCCCTCCTCTGTTCTACCTCAGCAGGTGTCAGAGAGAAAAGCTTCTTTGGGGGGAATGCAGGAAGCACATTGGCCCCATACTCCTTCCGGAGCTATTTAGAGAAAGAGACATACCCTTCAAATAAACACAGAAAATGAGAAGAGGAAATTCAGACGCATGATGTTCTCTTGGGTTCCCCTTTCTTTCCTCTAGCTCCAAGGAATTAATCTGGGAAGCAGTTTCCCCCGGCAGAGGTGGCATCTCAAGGGAGTTGCTCCTGTCCTACATACAAATTCTTTTCAACTTTACTATTTGTAAGTTAGACCTCTACAGTGTGGAGTGTTTGAATGAGGCCAAGGACTAGGGAGTTTACTGAGTATCTACCAAGACTGCTCACTGAACTATGAAAGGAAGCAAAACACTTTCTAAGGAATATTTAAGTGGAAAAAAAATCATAGCTAAGTATATGTTAGAACTTAGAGAGTTGAGGCAAATAAGTTAATTTTTCAACTGTGAGAACTAAGGCCTAAAGAGACTAGGTAATTTGCTCAGGGTTGCACAACTTTCAGTAGGGCCAGAATCCTCTACGGAGTTAAATGAATTATTCACCCTCTGGTGATAAAGGCAGAGAGAAAGGCAGCATTACAGATAACATGACAATAACTAGAACACAACACAGAGATGGGCCAATGAATACATAAGGAATTGGTGAGCGGTTTGTAGAAGCAGGGAAAAGAATTTCAAGTTGCAGCTCAGATGACAGAAGTAATGCGCTTTGGCAGTTGAGGAGGAGGTCGGTTTTCCCATGCCCAAAGGCTGAAAAGCAGTAAAAGAAGATAGAGAAAAGCAGGGGAGGATCTCGCACACTGAACTCTTCAGTGAGTCCCAAAGAAATGTCAGAAGATAAGATAAAAGTTCCGGATCTTCCCCTGCGGCAGTGATTACAGGAAACTACAGTCTAAGATAAAAGGGAAAAGGAAAAATAATGAAGACACTGATGCCCGGGTGTGGAGGAAAGGGCGTGAGGCTGCCCCACCTGCTCGTGCAGC
Source organism: Elephantulus edwardii (assembly GCF_000299155.1). Taxonomy (NCBI): domain Eukaryota; kingdom Metazoa; phylum Chordata; class Mammalia; order Macroscelidea; family Macroscelididae; genus Elephantulus; species Elephantulus edwardii. The sequence goes on from NW_006399759.1 coordinate 5,799,783, forward strand.
CCCAGGAGCTGACTGTAGCGCACCCGACAGTGCAGGACTCCATTCACGTGAATGTTATAGGCCTGTGGACAAAAAAAAAAAAGCAGAAAACTATTTCAGCATCCTCGTCAGGACTCTCCGTCAGCCCTCGCCAGAAGTTGTTGGAGAAGATTCTAGGTAACGCGCCAGCATCTTCCGAAGCCTTTCCCGGCCTCAGCCCTGCTAGGTCTCCACACAGAAGGGCCCGCCGGCCGGGAAGCAGGACCGCTCGCGCCGCAGCCTCTCCCCGAGGTGAGTGCCGCCCTCCAGAGCAGCCGCGGCGATCTCTAGACAAATCTGGGACGTGACATGAGTTCCCTGCGAGGCCGTCAGTAGTCGGTCACTCGAGCTCAGGTCTGAAGGTTGGCGGCCAGGCCTAGGAGGCTACCCCTGGAGGGCTCGGGCCCGTTATCCCCGCCCCTGCCCGGCCCGGTGCCGGCCGCTCCTCACCACGTAGGCGGAGCCGCCACTGTCCCCGCTGCGGGACTCGGTTTCAGGAATGGAAAAGTGCATGTTCCTGGCGGTAGGGTCCGCCGGGTTCTTGACTGTAAGGGTCGCAGAGGCTCTGCACGCTCGCCTCGGCTGCTCAGAGCGTCCCCGTAACCGCACTCGCCATCTTTAGGGGCCTGGACTCGAAGGTGGGGAGGTCGGACGTCCGCTCTGCAGCGCACCTCGTACAGAATGCTGGGAAATGTAGTCCAAAGGCAAGGTCAAGCCTCGCGATTTAGGGCCGTCTGGCCCTAAACAGGACCCGTAGGCCTGCTAGAGCCCAGTGCATTATAGAAGTTGTAGTTTGTTTGGAGCAGCTCGCGGTGAGTGCTGCGGCTCAGTCTTCAGATCTGGTGGTGCTGTAATTTCAGCTACTGCGGAGCAAGTCACAGTCGCGCCCTTGTGCCCACTGGGGGCAGAGCGGAGGACGGAGGGTGATGGCTGCGGTGGCTGAGGCTATTCGCCAAGGTGGGTGGAAAACTTGGGCGCCCAAATAAATGAGCCGACGGTCTCGGGGATTGGTGCCAGGCTTCTCTGGGCCCAGCCAGCCCGTTCGGGCCCCACTGCTGGCTTCTGATCTCCACTGCTTTGGTCGCAACCATGCGCCCTGTGCCGGATATTTTTTGAGAGAAGGGCGGGTGGCCCCACCTTTTTCTTTCCCCTCACCTTTCCTTTGATCCTGTGGCGCAGCGCGTCCCCACGCGGGGGATCTCTGGCTAGCCTCAGGCTCGGCGGCAGAGCCGTTGTCATGTCGTCCCAGCTGCCTGCTGGGTCAAACCCTCCCAAGCCCTCTTGGAACCCCTCCTGCTCACTTTGTGCTCTGTTTTCTGATGCAGACCCGGGGTCCGGGATGAAAGCGGAGCTTTGTGCTAGGCCTGGGGTAAGTTGAAGGGTAGCCTTCCGAGCCGCCTGTCAGGGAGCTGGTGGGAATTAGAGGAGATTTAAGAATTTATCCTGTAGCAATCTTGAACATATCCAATAGCGTTTATTATTTAAGTGTTGCTGCGAAGAGCAATATTTAATCTATGTGTACGTCTCTCAGGTAATGGGGAGGGAGATGACCCAAGAAGAGAAGCAGCAGCTCCGGAAAGAAAAGAAACAGCAGAAGAAGAAACGGAAGGAAGAAAAGGGGACAGAACCAGAGAGTGGGTCGACTGGATCTGCAGCCCAGAGTCAAGGTGTGGGGCTCTAACAAGGCTGAGAGATGGAGCTGAGAGAGAAGAAGTGTGATGGGAAGGGGCGGGGGGTGAGAAACAGGTCAAAGTGGAACTGAGCAAGTTAAGGGAGAAGTGATTTTGAGGGACTGGGAGAGGCTTTGGCTAGGACACAAATGTTGCTGACCTGGGGCTTAGACATCCCGTCATTCTACCTGTAGTAGACCCAACCAGAGAACTTCCAGAGGCCAGCAATCTGGTAGGCGCTCCTGGGGAGAAAGCTCCTGTTGGTCGGAGTAAAGCTGAACTTCGTGCTGAGCGGAGGGCTAAGCAGGAGGCAGAGCGAGCCCTGAAGCAGGCAAGGAAAGGTGAGCCAGGACCACCTCCTCCGGCCTGTCCCAGCAAAGCAGCGGAAGCCCCCTCAGGTATCTTCTCTTCATTTCAAGACTTCTATTACCCTTAATTCTTGTGTTAACTCTTTTATTCAAAGTAAAACCTCTTTCCTTTCCTTTTCTTCACTTTGAAACTCAGTTCAAAATTCTCCCCACCATCCTACACTTGTTCCATCTCCTCCTACCTTTTCATTGTTGTTTTCCCTGACACCCCTCATTCTACAAGAGCAAATTACCCAAATAATGGCTTACACGCTCTTGAGAACATAATCATTATCTTTTTAGGGGTGAAGCATCTCCCCGAACACACTCAGGTTGATGAACGCACACTTCAGAGAAGGCTTATGAAGAAACCAGAGCAACAACAGGTAGGAAATGAGCTTGGTATATGACCAGAAAGAATCTAGAAAGATAAGAGGGAAGAAAAATGTTCGGGACAAAGCGAAACCCTGAAGAAATATAGTTATTTGGGTCAAAGTCATTTCACTAATCATGTCTTTCCCAGTTTTATAGCTTAAGTTTTAAACTCTAGCCCACTTCCCTGTTTTGTCAAGGTTCCCACACGAAAGGATTATGGATCCAAAGTCATTCTCTTCTCCCACCTTCCCCAGTACAGCCGACAAAACTCTCTGACTCAGTATATGAGGTAAGAACTTCTGATATTGTGCTAACTTTTGCATTTGAGAGTTTTGAAAGTAATTGGAAACTTACAGTTGGCTTTGTGAAGAGAAAGAAATATGGACTCAAGGCAAAACTCTAGAAGGAATGGGGAAGTCTGTGCTAGTGAAGAAAGTTCCTTTTCATTAGGGGCACGTGGGCAGTAGCTGCTCAAGCTCCCTTGCAAAGTGTGTGACACAGCCATCCCATCAGCATCCCATCCTGTGTGATCCACCCAGCCATGGTTCAGCTCGGCCTGCAATACTCCCAGGGCCTGATCAGTGGCTCCAATGCCCGATGTATTGCCCTCCTCCGTGCCTTGCAGCAGGTATGTCCTATCCTGTTTCCTCTATAATCCAGAGCCCCTTCCCCAACACTGCCCCAGGTTTCCTTTCAGGGTAATCTTTGAGGGAAGGAATGAATGACTTAACCTTTAGAATACTTTGCTCAAGGAAGTCTATATCCCTGTCTTCCAGGGGCATTTTTATTGATCAACTTGTGTGCCCTATAGGTAATTCAGGATTACACAACACCACCCAATGAAGAACTCTCAAGGGATCTAGTGAATAAGCTAAAGCCCTACATTAGGTAAGCACAGCCACTAAAGTCAGCTCTCTCTTCCTCCAGTCATTGTCTTATACTCTTTCTCTTATTCCCCTCTTATTTTCTTTCTTTTCCATTGTTTTCTTTTAAAAAAAATTTTTTTAAAATGTGAATGCTTTGTAAGTTGTACAGAGTTGCACAAATGAAGGCATTGTTGTTGTAGCTTCCTGACCCAGTGCCGCCCCCTATCAGCGAGCATGTACAACGCCATCAAGTTCCTTAACAAGGAGATCATGGCTGTGAGCAGCGCCAAGCGGGAAGAAGAGGTAACAAGCAGGAGGAATGAAAATGGCATGGTAGCTGGGAGTAGAGTTAAGAAATATATTTAAGACAGTTGTCCTAAGAAGGGCTATGAAAACCAATCTTTCCAGTCAAGGGTTGAGGAAGTGGCTTGACACTCTGCCTCATGCCACATTGAAGCCTATCATTATACAGTTATTTAAATATCTGATGTGGTAATCAGAAAGATAATGTGTTCATTTCTAGGCCAAGTCCGAACTTCAAGTAGCCATTGATCGGTATGTGCAAGAGAAGATCGTCCTTGCAGCTCAGGCAATTTCACGTTTTGCTTACAAGAAGATCAATAATGGAGATGTGATCCTGGTATATGGATGGTGAGGTCCACAGCTAGATACTGGAGAGGGACGACTGGGAACACAGGAGTGTGGAGAGGGACAACTGGGAACACAGGAGTGTGAAATGATCTGGAAGAAGGGACTTATCCCCTTGACCCTTGAGAATGGCATTAGTTAGTAGCATTTATAGAGCTAAATCCTCCCCATTGCAGCTCATCTTTGGTGTCAAGAATTCTTCAGGAAGCTTGGGCTGAGGGCCGGCGGTTTCGGGTGGTCGTGGTGGATAGCCGGCCATGGCTGGAGGGAAGGCACACACTGCGTTCTCTGGTCCATGCAGGGGTCCCTGCCTCTTACCTGCTGATTCCTGCAGCTTCGTATGCACTCCCAGAGGTAAGGGCAGGGGAAGGGGACTCTAAGGTTGGAAATAAAAGAGTATAATAGTTTAGACATAATCTTATTTCCCTCAAGATTATAATTATTTAGAAATATTAGCTTTGTATGTGTTGTTTGTCCTTAATAGGAAAATCACCTATGACATAATTTAGCAAAATCTATCTATCATAAAGATGTTATATTAAACTAGACATGAACAAGAAGGAAAAGGGCAAAATTAACTTCAGAATTTAGTTTTCCTCAAAGTGTTTGGTAGGTAAGTGGTCAGGTATTTTCCAAGAAGAAGATCCATTGATTTATTATTTATTAGTGTTAATATGAGGGCTAGGCAGAAGTTGGGAACCTTATTCTGCATTGTATACCACGTGTAACATTTTTCCTCACTTGTAACATTTTTCCTTCTTCTCCACAACCCACAGGTTTCTAAGGTGCTATTGGGAGCTCATGCACTCCTGGCCAATGGGTCTGTTATGTCACGGGTAGGGACAGCACAGCTGGCCTTAGTAGCTCGAGCCCATAATGTGCCAGTGCTGGTCTGCTGTGAAACATACAAGTTTTGTGAGCGGGTGCAGACTGATGCCTTTGTCTCTAATGAGCTAGGTAAGGAGGCCCAGGAGGGCAGGAGAGAAGGTTCAAGGGGACCTGAGGAGATTGGAGAGGGAGAGGGGAGGCGAAAATGGAACTTGTTTTCTAAAAAGACATGAGTGTGTATACCTCCCATTGCAGATGATCCTGATGATCTGTTGTGTGAGCGGGGAGAACATGTGGCCCTGGCTAACTGGCAGAACTACCCATCCCTACGCTTGTTGAATCTGGTCTATGATGTGACCCCCCCAGAGCTTGTGGATCTGGTGATCACAGAGCTGGGGATGATCCCTTGCAGTTCTGTGCCTGTTGTCCTCCGAGTCAAGAGCAGTGACCAGTAGGGGTGTGAATACAGTGTCAATAAATGACATACTCACTACACTCAGCTATTCTGCCTTTGTATCTCTTTTAGTGCTACAGCCACATTAGTTAGGGGACTGTGTTCCCCAACTCTTCTTATCACATGGTACTGACCTCAAATCATGTTGGAACCTTTCTCAGGGACTCTAGCTCCGTACCAGTGCTTTGGAGCCAAAGTAAGGGTCAATTTGGAGACCAGAAACTTGAAGTCATCAGTCATTTATTGAGCATGTATGTACCAAACATTGAGTTTAGCTATGGGTAGGAATGTCAGGACAAATATGATTCCTTTCCTAAACAGTAGTGTAGCTAGTGGTTATTTAAGCCTTTTCTTACCTGTTTCGAAAGATTAGCACAACTCTATGAAGTAAAATTTCACAGGTGAGAAATACAAGTTACAGAGAAGTTACTTGCTCAAAGTAACACAGCTGGCTTAACCAGGTCCTTACCATTTATACTAAGACGTCCTGAAGGAAGAATTATCATGGAGAACAGATGTATAAGCTCTGTCTATGGTTTAAGATAAGTTCTCTTTGCGTAAATAAAATTCCCTGAAAGCACCCATGGATGATGCCACTGGGGCTTCTAAGATAAACAAAGCTACACAGATGAAATTTATGCCTTAAATTGAGTGGCCAGTTTCCAAGTGTCAAGCAGTATGGTGATGCTGGCACTGCAGCTCATGTGAAATGATAAAGATAGGCTGGGGCTAGATTGTGAAAGTCTTCTTAAGTCTGTGATTAATCTACAAACAGTCATCTAATTTGGTTGGTTGGTTGGTTGGTTGTGCTTTTTTGTATTATTGAAAAATTTCAAACAGCACAAAAATAAGATAAACTGTACAAAGAATCCCTCCCTACCAGATACAATAATTATCAAGATTTGTTTGCTTTTCCTGTTATTTTTTTAAATTGTGATTTTAACAAAAGTTTGCAAAAAGGTTGAGAGTTTTCTCATTCATTCATGTTGCACATTTTCCTCCCTCTCCCTCCCCCCTCCTTCCCGAGTCTACATTGCAATGTCCCCTTGTTCCAGATTCTTGTCATACATGTTGAAGTTATTTTAATACAAATCTCAGACATCACTTCACCTTAACATGTATCCCTAAAGTATAGGAACATTTTATATACTAATACTATCACATTTAATAATATTCAAAACATATTGCGATGGGAAAGTCTGCTGTTAGGGACCTCTCCAGGGTACTGAAGAGCAATGGTGTCACTCTGGAGACTAAGGTGCATCTGATACAGGCCATGGTCTTCGCAATCACTTGTTATGCATCAGAGAGTTGGACAATGACTAAGGAGGATAGAAGGAGAATTGATGCTTTTTGAGTTGTGGTGCTGGAGAAGAGTATTGAATGTACGTACCCTGGACTGCCAAGAAAACAAACAGATTCATCCTGGAGAGGGTTAAACCAGGCTGCTCCTTGGAGGCAAGGATTCTGAGGCTTCATCTGACGTATTTTGGACATGTTGCAAGGAGGGAGAGGTCCGTGGAGAGGCACATCATCCTTGGTAGGGTGGAGGGACGGCGCGAAGGGGAAGACCCTCTATGAGGTGGATTGATTCAGTGACTGGGGTAATCGGGATGGGTGTGTCAGAGGCAGTGCGATTGGCACAGGATAGAGCAGGGTTTAGGGCTGTTGTACATAGGGTCGCTATGAGTTGCAAGCGACTCGATGGCACATAACAATAACAATCCATAATCACATATCCTTGGTTATCTCAAAAATGGCTTTTACAGTTGGTTCTTACTAAAAATTACAATAAAAAAACCCCAATATATATTTGGTTAAGTTTCTTATAATCAAAAGCAGTTCCCTTCTCCCTTTTTCTCCTTTAACACTGATACTGTAGAAAGCTGGTATGTTGTATACAATGTCCCGTGTTCTGGATTTTGGTGTGCATGCATCTCAGTTAACTGATTTCCCTAACCTGTGAATTTCCATTTGACTTTGTAGACAAGAATGTTCCATAAGTGGTATATGCTTCACATTCCCTCCTATAAAGTGGCTGGTACGGTTCTCTGATTGATGAGTCCATTTTAAATTTTCCTAACAACATTTCTGGTGGCATGGTGGGTAGAGTTGTGTTACCAACTTAAACACCAGTGGGGTTGAATCGACTAGCTGCCCTTTAAGAGAAAGATGGTGATCTCCTCTTAGATTGCTGCCTCTTAAAAAATTAAAAAAAAAAAAAAAAGATTGCTGCCTCTTAAGTTGGTTCCAACTCAATGGCTATGAGTTGTTTTGAATAACATTTCCTTAGTGATTCATTTCTGGGTGTTTGTTACCTGAATTATTTCTTTAGCAGTTGCAAGGTGGTAATTTTTCCAATTCTGTAATTTTGTTTTTCATGTCTTAGTTGGTATCTATAAAGGATTTCTCCTCAATTAGGGCTATATAGTATTCTGAATTATAACTCATACTGAAAGACAAGATAAATGAATGCTTAATTCTTAAGAAAGACCTCTGGTGCTATATTCCATAAAGAGTTGCACTGCTGTCACACAGGGTGTGCCATTTTGCTTGTTTGAACACACCAGCAGCTACAAGGAAGAAAGATGGGGACTCTCCTCCTGTGGTATTTTTAGCTTTGGAAACGCAATAGAGGGTCAGCTATGAATCGGTTCTAACTCAACAGCAATGAGGTTGAGGGTAATCCTTAAGAGCTAGTCTCCAGTTTTGGTTGTGTACAAGTGACCTGCTTCAATGGAGTTGTTGTTAGGTGTCAAGTTGAGTATGACTCATAGCGACCCTATGAACAACAGTGCTGAATCCTGTCCTATCCTTTGCCATCTTCATAATCTCTAACACACTCAAGCCCACTGTTGCAGTCTTTGTGTTAGCCTACCAGGTTGAAGGTCTTCCTCTCTTTCACTGACCCTACACCCTTCCAAGCATGATGTCCCTCTCAAAATAATAGTCTCTCCTACCAACATGCTCAAAGGATGTGAGATAAAGCTTTATCATCTTTGCCTCCAAGTGCACTCTGGCTGCACCTTCTCTAAGACATATCTGTTTGTTCTTCTGGCAGTCCATAGGTTGTTCAGTGCTCTTCTCCAGTATCACAGTTCAAAGGAATCAATTCTTCTTCAGTCATCCTTATTCATTGACCAGCTCTCAGATGCATAGCAAGTGAATGGCCTGAATCAGGTGCACCTTATTCCTCAAACTGACATTATTGCTCCTCAGTAATTTGAAGAAGTCCTTGACTGCAGACTCCTGGTGCAATATGTCTCCTGATTTCCTGATGAACTTGTTGACAATTTCAACCTTTTCTCTTCCTTCCTGATGTTGCCTATAGGTCCATTGGTGAAATTTTAATGTTCTTGATGTTGAGGTGTAATCCATACTGAAGGCTGTATTCTTTGATCTGCAGTAATGCAGAAACTGCTTCAATGGAGTAGTTGTTGCTTTTCCATCTTACTCTCCTTTCTTTCTTAAGGAGCATTATGAATTTATGGGTTTTCATATATCCAGTAGGTACCACTCAATCATCAAAATTAAGTAATGGATCAGTAGATTCAGTTGTATGCTTCAGAAAGTGTCTGACAGAGATTAGAGGGAAACATATGCATCACTAAGAGATTACTGCTTTCCAGTCAAAATTACAAGTGCACCTGGTCTTTGACACAGTAATTCTATTTTTTGTTTTTTGAGGTGCTCTGGTGACTTAATGGTAAGGAGTTGCACTGCTAACCCAAAGACATGCAGTTTGACTCTGGCAGTCTCCTGTGTGGTTTATTGGCTCTGGAAACATGCTGCAGGGTCAGCTATATTATTAGGTGCCATCGTGTTGACTAAGACTTATGGCAACCATATGAAAAAGGGCTCCAAGCCTTGCCCCGTTCTAAACAAACCTCACTGTCTCTGACAGCCCTAACCCCATTATCACAGTGACTATCAATCCATCACATCCAGGATCTTCCTCTCTGATGCTTTACCCTTCCAGGTATGATGTCCTTTCCCAGGGACTGGTCCCTCCTGGCAGCATGCCCCAGGTATGTGAATCAGAACTTCAAAATCCTTGCCTCCAAAGAGCAACCTGGTTTTACCCTCTCTAGGACAGACCTGTTCATTCTCTTGGAAGTCCATGGTATGCTCAATACTCTTATCCAGCACCACAGCTCAAAGGCATTGATTCATCTTCTGTCATCCTTAGTCACTGTCCTGCTCTCAGATGCTTAGCAAGCAGTTGAGAAGACCATGGCTTGTATGAGGTGCACCTTAGTCTTTAGACTGATATCATTGCTCTTTAACACCCTGGAGAGGGCCATGACAGCAGATTTTCCCAGAGCAACTGATCTTTTTTTTTTTTTTTTGCAACTGATCGTTTGATTTCCTGACTACTAGCATCAAAGATGTTGACTATAGGGAGCTTAGGTAGACTAGTGGTAAAGAAGCTGCACTGCAATCCGGAAGGCGTGTGGTTTCAATCCACCAGATGCTCTGCTGGAGAAGGAGGGGCAATCTTCTCCTATGCCTGCCAGATTCAATTTGACAGTACACAACAAGAAAAGAGAAAACCCCAAAACCAATGCTGACTATGGTTCTAAGGAAGATGAAATCATTAATAATCTCATTCATTTTTCCATCTATCATGATGGTATCTATCTGCTGACCTGGTGGTGAGGATTTTGGTTTTTTTGATGTTGTCATGCAATCCATATTGAAGGCTGTAGTCTTTGATCTTCTGCAGCATCTGCTGCAAGTCCTTTTCAGTTGCAGATATAATTGTATTTAAAGTAACTTAGGTATTGTTGTTGTTATATGCTATTGAGTCCCTTGCGACTCATAGCAACCCTATGTACAACAGCCCTAACCCCTGCTCTATCCTGTGCCAATCACAATGCCTCTGACACACCAATCCCGATTACCCCAGTCACTGAATCAATCCACCTCATAGAGGGTCTTCCCCTCCTGCGCTGTCTTTCCACCCTCCCAAGCATGATGTCCCTCTCCAAGGACTTGTCCCTTTTTATAACATGTCCAGAGTATGTCAGACGAAGCCCCAGAATCCTTGCCTCCAAGGAGCAGCCTCGTTTAATCCTCTCCAGGATGAATCTGTTTGTTTTCTTGGCAGTCCAGGGTACATTCAATACTCTTCTCCAGCACCACAGCTCAAAGACATCAATTCTCCTTCTATCCTCCCTAGTCATTGTCCAACTCTCTGATGCATAACAAGTGACTGCAAAGACCATAGCCTGTATCAGATGCACCTTAGTCTCCAGAGTGACACCACTGCTCTTCAGTACCCTGGAGAGGTCCCTAACAGCAGATTTTCCCATCACAATATTTTTTTTTTTATTTCCTGGCTACTAGTGCCAAGAGTATTGACCGTGGAGCCAAACAGACTAAAGTCGTTAACAATCTCAATCTCTTCACCATCCATCCTGATGCTGCCAGTTGGTCCAGTGATGAGAATCTTTGTCTTCTTGACATTAAGCCTCAATCCATACTGAAGGCTGCAGTCCTTGACCCTCTGCAGCAAGCATTTCAGGTCTTCCTCAGTTTCAGCAAGCAGGGTTGTCATCTACATAACACAGATTGTTAACAGATCTTCCACCAATCCTGATGCCACACTTTTCATAGAGCCCAGCCTCTCGGATAATCTGTTCTGCATACAGGTTGAAAAAGTATGGAGATAGGACACATCCCTGGTGTACACCTTTCCCAGTTTTGAACCATGCAGTGTTTCCCTGGCCCTGTTTTGACGACTGCCTCTTGGTCCAAGTATAGTTTTCGCATTAGAACGATCAATTGTTCTGGGATTCCCATTCTTCTCAGAGTCAGCCACAGTTTGTTATGACCCACACAGTCAAACACTTTTGCATAATCAAGGAAACACAGATAGTCATTCTTCTGGTATTCCTTGCTTTCAGGTAAGATCCATCTAACATCAGCTACAATATCCCTAGTACCACGACCCCTTCTGTATTGCTTATGATAGCAGAAGACTGGAAGCCACTAATCAGTATAAGACTTTCTCCTCCAGTGCAGTTTATTGCCTCTGAAAACCCATTGGAGGGTCAGCTATGAGTCGGTTCTGACTGGATGGCAAACAACAACAAACTACAAGGAGGGAGCTCTGGTGGCTTAGTGGTAAGGAGTTGCGCTGCCAACCCAAAAGTACATTAGCTGTTCTTTGGGAGAAAGATGGGACGTCTCCTCCTGTGTAATTTACTGCTTCTGAAAACCTACTATGAGTTGGTTCCAACTCGACAGTTCATAACAAATTACAAGGTCCTGGTAGCATGATAGTTAAGTGTCTGACTGCTAGCTGATAGGTTGGTGTTTACAACTCACCAACAGTTAAGCAGGAGAAAAGTCCTGATCTGTGCCTGTAAATATCACAGCACACAACAATTACACTCTTTCCCCTAGGAGTACCTAGCAGGTTCGAACAGCCCAGCAATTAGCCACTATGCCACCAGGGCACCAATATATTATTGATACTTTTTGATTCAATTAGATATTAATACGGGTATCATAGTTGATTAGGCAGTTTCATGTAAAGAAAAATATCATACTTTATTAAGACAGATGCAAGACAGTATGTACAGTTTGTATTTAAAAGTGAAAAAGGGGGTGGGGGAGGGCTGGGTGGGGAGAGAAGTGCAGCAATGAGTGAATGGAAATCCAAAATCTCTGTAAATGTTCATTAAAATTATTTAAAAAAGTGAAAAAGACATGTATTTGCATGTGTATAAATGCATATATTGGACCAATTACATAAGGAATTCCTTGTGAGAATGTGACCTGGGTGGCTAGAGAAAGGTGGGAGAGAGGTTGTTGTTGTTGTAATAAATGATAATCTTTTGAATTTGGAACTATGTGAATGTCTTAATAGGAAAATGAATTGTTGTGTACCATTGAGTCTGAACTTATCCATAGCTGACCCTTCAGCCTGTTTTCATTGCACAGGAGATTGCCCATCCTTCTCCCGCGGAGCAGCTGGAGGATTCAAACCACATGCCTTCAGGATTGCAGCGCACATTCTTAACATTAGGCCACCAGAGCTCCCTGGGGTGAGGGGATGGAGAATGAGAACAATTACTGATTTTAAAATATTTTGTAATTGTTTAGGCCAAACATGGCCTAAACTGAGGCAGCAGGAGTGGAGAGAAAGTAAATAAAATTAGGAGTTATTCCTAAACTACAGCAGTCTTCACTTGTATTTTAGGCAACTAACAGAACGCTTCATTGACTATGCAAAGGCTTTTGACTGTGTGGATCACAACAAGCTGTGGCTGGCTCTGAGAAGAATGGGAATCCCAGAATATTTGATTGCGCTAATGTGAAACCTATACTTGGACCAAGAGGCAGTCGTCAGAACAGAGCAAGGAGACACTAAATGGTTCAAAATCAAGAAGCGGGTCCATCAGGGATGTATTCTGTCTCCATACCTTTTCATTCTGTATGCAGAACAGATCATCTGAGACGCTGGGCTCTACGAGGAGGAATGTGGCATCAGGATTGGTGGAAGAGTCATCAACAACCTGTGTTATGCAGATGACACAACCCTGCTTGCTGAAACTGAGGACCTGAAGCACTTGCTACAGAAGGTCAAGGATTGCAGCCTCCTATATGGATTGAAGCTCAACATCAAGAAAAAGATTCTCACCACTGGGCCAATTGGCAACATCAGTATGGATGCTGAAGAGATTGAGATAGTTAATCGTTTTCATTTACTTGGCTCCACAGTCAACACTCTTGGTAACAGCAGCCAGGAAATCAGGAGGGGAATTGCATTGGGAAAGTCGGCTGTGAGGGACCTCTCAAGAGTACTGAAGAACAACGACATTAGGCTGGAGACCAAGGTGTGCCTGATCCAGGCTATAGTCTTCGCAATTATGTGGTATGCGTCAGAGTTGGACAGTGAATAGGGATGATAGAAAGAAAATTGATGTCTTTGAGCTGTGGTGCTGGAGAAGAGTGTTGAATATACCATGGACTGCTAGGAGAACAAACAGGTTTGTCCTGGAGAAGGTGAAGCCGGAATGCTCCTTGGAGTCAAGGATTCTAAAGCTTCGTCTGACATACTTTGCAAGGAGGGACTGGTCCTTGGAGAGGGACATCATGTTTGGCAGAGTGGATGGGTGGCGCAGGAGAGGAAGACCTTGGATGAGATGGATCGATTCTGTGACTGGAATGGTGGGAATGAGTGCATTTGAGATGGCTAGGTTGGCACAGAATAGAATTTAGAGCTCTTGTACATAGGGTCGCTGAGTCGCAAGCGACTGGATGGCACATAACATCAACAACAAGAGAACGAGAAATGGGAATTGGGTGTCCTCCTCCTCTCTAAAATTGGCCACCTCTTCCTAGCCTTTCTTTCTTTAAATGTTTTGTACTAAAGTAAATTTTATGGGTGACATCTTTGCAAGAACAGAAAAACTGGGTTCCTCTTAATACATACACATTCTGAACTCTCACCTACTGAATACTAAGACTTGTTCGTTTTACATGTCGTTTGTCTCAGGGAAGGATAGAGACTTTCCTTCTTGACCCGCATTTCACTACCTGGTGAGTTAAAACAAAAGCAACTATGGTTAGGATACCTCTCTGGCCCCTTCCTAGGCCCCGAGCGATAGCGCAGGGGAGGAAGATCTTCGACGAGATGGATTGATTCAGTGTCTGGGGTAATGGCTGTAGATGTGTTGGAGATGGTGAGATTGGCACAGGATAGGACAGAGCTTAGGGCTGTTGTACATAGGGTCGCTATGAGTCGCAGGCGACTCGATGGCACATAACAACAACTTCCCTTCTAGACTGTTACTTCCCCTCCTCTACATCCCATTTAATTTTCTTTGTCTCGAGTTAACCTCTAACAACACTACTGATGGAATCAGCGAGGGCTGCCCAAAGTCATAGAAATCCTCCTATTCTCTGGGAAGGATTTCTTTGTCCTCTAGTCTGCGTTCGGTTCCAGGGGGGCCAAGGTTACAATTAAAAACTTATTTATGCCCAGTCTGTCGTCGCCCCCACCAAGCAGAGACGTCTTGCCAAGAAGCGTTCGGGAAAAACAGACCTCTGAGCACTCACCACTACAACGCTCGCGTAAAAACCGAGTGTAACCAGCGTGGGCGCGACTATCGTTACTGCGCAGGCGTCAGTCTTTCCTTCTTTACACTGCAATTCCCATGAGGCCTTGCACCGTCTCCTGCCCTGCTGTAGAAGCCCAATAGCTCCGCGCCCTCACAAAAGGCTCTGGGCCGCTTGCTGCACTGCATTATGGGATACACAGTTCAATAAAAACGTCGTGCATAAACTAGGCAAGCTCACGTGTTTACTTTGTGTCGGTGGTTCAAAGAAGAGGAGTTATAAGATTTCGTCATAAAACCGCGACCAGACAGGCGGCGCCATCTTCGAACTTGGACTTCCGGAAGGACTTTGGTGAGGGTGAGTGTACCGCAGCTGGGTGTGCTAGGGCCCCTACGATTACTCCTCCCCCTTCTTTTTCTGTAGATTTTGAGAACCACCTCAGTAGTTTCCTCTTCGCACAGCATGGCGACCTCTACCCTGTGTGCACCTGCAGAAAACCATCCAGCTTCCCACCTCCTCTTCCACAGTGGCAACCATGCCTCCCCCATCTCTGCTAACTACGGTTCTTGCTCTCTTCCTGCACACGGTGTCCGTAACAAGGTTTCTTGTGTCTAGGCCTCGTCATTGCTTACATTGCATCCCTTGGACCCAACGAAACGACAATAATTGCTTTGCGTCAGGTCCTCAGTCTTAGAAAGTCGGGGCTCGCCTCCGTTATAGGCTAGTGGTGAAAGCTGCCCCCACGCCCAGAACTGAGGAATAGCAGGCTATTGCACGCGTGGTTTCTAGGGTCAACCTTCTCTTTCAAGCCCTGTCCCAGTCCCTCCCTCGACGAAGCTTTTCTACCCCTGGGGTTGTTCGCCGCGCGCTGCAACCCCATTGGCGAAGCCAAGGGCCAGTTACGTTTCCCTGTCCGGTTTTTTTATCCCGCGGCAAGTTGGGTTTCTGCGGGGAAAGGTAGAGATGGCGACTTCGACCCCGCGGGAGGTACTTGCTTTGTTGGAGGGGTGTAAGATAGAACCAGCCCTCTTTACACTAGCGGTATATTGTTACACAAACTTAAGTTAGGGTTTTTGCTATCCATTCTTACCACTTGTACTGTTACTTTCTTAATAATTTTCTTTAACAGATTTATTTGAAAAGTTTAAATGTTTTAGCTTTAAGCGAAAAGGATGAAACCATCTATGGGTTTTAACGGTTACGTACAGTGGTTTTTGAAAGTACAAGTTAATGTAAAAATACAATTAGTAAAATAAAATGTTCAACTTTTTCCCAATAAATTTATCATACATATAACTCGTATTTTAGGAACACTTTGGGAAACAATGTATTAGACCAAATAGTGAACTTTAAGTAATTACATATTTGTTCCCTAGCTATTTTTCTTTGGCTAGAGAAGTAAGATTGGTAGCTGGAACACCAAAGTAACCACATTGGGGGTGCAAATACAAGATTTTGTAAACTTTTCAGTATAAATCGACAAAGCACTCCTTTACTGTGCATCTAAAATATTTATTAGGAAATCATGACTAGAAATTTATCATTACACTCTTAAGTTGCTTCCCACAAGAATTTTTAATTTTTATGCCTGGAGCAAGTCATTCAGTCAACACAGTTTAACTGTTTGATTTACCATGTAGATAAAATGATAAATAGATAAGATTTCTTTCTTAGGAAGCTTTCAGGAAAGACAAGTGCCAAAAACTAACACAAAAATCTCCACGGGTGGTTGGTGGGTGCATATGAGATTTGTATTACCTGAGAACAAAATCCATAGATTCTGTAGAGAGACAAGAATTCTACAACTGAACTACCAGTGCTTTGAGCTTCAGCATAACTTCCAGGCAAAATTAGATTAGAAAGGCTGTCTACTTACAAAGGTTATTCAGTAAAAACTCAATGGATCCCAAAGGTCCTATTTACAACTCTTCATAGGGATAGCCTAGGACAAATCATCACTTCTCTCCATTACTCATGAGGATACCGTGAGTTGGAGTGGACTGACTGGCAGCTAACAACAGCATGTCTATATCAATGAAGTAGGATGTTTCTCTGTAAGATAAAACAAACAGAAAACTTAAAGGAGAAGATTGAGACACTTAGCTCATAAAGGTGAATAATTTGTAATTTGTAAGAAATAAACAGTTAAAGTTAAGAAAGAAGGAGAAAATACTTGCAGCATAAGTAATGTAGTTCCCATAGATCAATAAGGAACAGACAAGCCTATAAAACTACAGAGTATATGTATTTGCAATTTATAGATTTCATGTAGTTATCTAATGTATTAAAAATTATTAACCTCAAGTATTATAACTTCACATTATGATTTAGTAGCAGTAGGTTTAGAATTGGTTTAATTTGTCATAGAAATTTATATAAATGTTATATCTATAATTTGTATAAATATTAGCTATGTTTCTATTTAGAGAAATTAGAAAAGAGTTTTTTTTAAATTGTTTTTTTATTATTATTTTATAAGAGTGTGTGTGTGTGTGTACACGTGTGTGTACTGTCAAATCGGATCTGACTGGTACAGGAGGAGATTGTCCCTCCTTTCCCGGCAGAGCATCTGGTGGATTTGAACCATGTACCTCTGGGATAGAGTTCTTTTTCTTAATACTAAGTTGAAACATGTTGATACAGTGGTGGTCTAGTATATAATAAGAAACTGTGATTCACCCCTGAAGACACACAGTTCAAATCCACCAGCTGCTCCTTGGGAGAAAGATGGACACTCACCTCCCATGTGATAAACTACCTCTGAAAACCTTCTGGAGGGTCAGCTTTGAGTCAGTTCTGACTTGATGGTACACAATAACAAGAAAATATGTATTTTATTATTGTTTATGTCATAGAGGAATAAAAACAATTCTAGAAAAGAGCAAATTTAATTGAATGCTGTGGAAAGAAAAAAGGATGAATTTGAAAATTAAAAAAGTACCAGATCAGTGTGAGTGAGAGAGTCTGTAAAAGATCACTGTAAAGTCTGAAGGGTTACTAGAGTTGCTTCTAAAGAAAAAAACAAAGGGAGCTCTGGTGGCTTAGTGGCAAGAAGCTGCCGTGCAATCCCAGAAGTACGTGGTTCAAATCCATCAGATGCTCTGCTGGAGAAGGAGAGGCAATCTCCTCCTGTACCAGTCAAGTCCAATTTGACAGTACACACACAAACAAAAAATTATAAAATAAAAAGAAAAATAAGAAATGAGTAGTAAGAGTAGTCAAATGAGGCAGTAATAATCAAATGAAGTAGTAAGACTGATTACATGAGACTGAGAAGTATGTTGAATTATTTGTCTTAATGATTGCTGATAACTTCATTGTCAGTGATGGATTAGGGCAATATCCAGAATTAGGATGAAGCAGGGAAATGAAAAATACTCAGAACAGACTGTTCTTTCAAAAGATCCACTATGAGGGAAAAGGATAGTTGTTAGGGGAGATGGATTATGGCATAGAAGATGGATTATGGCATAGAACGATAGTTGTATAGGTTAAAATGAAACATATTTAAATATTGTTTGCAAGAAGCAAATGGAAAGGATAGTTTCCTTAGTGGAGAATAAGGTTAGAAAACAAGTCTATAATCAGAAAGTTTGTTTGATTTTTTTTTTTTTAAAGTAGTCATTAGATTAGATGTAGGAAGTTTTTTTCTTACTTGACAAGAAATTAACATATTTTCCATCTAATGACTTTTGTTTTTTGTTTTGCTTTGCTTTTTTCAGAAATAAGAGGCAGAGTCATCCAGTGAGAGCCAAGAGATAGAGATTGGAGGGGAGATGGGGTAGGGGCTGACTAGAGAGTGAGATGTCTGACAGTATTTGGCAATTTAAGTGTACCTGTGCCATGGATGATTGGGTTCATCCAAAGTTTGAATTTTTGCCAGGCTTATGGAACAAAGAAAGAGAAAGGAAGTTCAGGATATAAACATGAGCCTGATTAAAATTAAGGAATCTAAATCTATCTAAACAGATAGGCTGTGGATGACACGGTGGGGGTGATTGGAAAAAATGGATAATGCCTTGATAAGGTTGAGGACTCCATATAGTATAGCAGTTGAGCAGTCTCCCTGTAATGCAGTCAGTTAGTGGGGTGTCTTAGTGATTTTGGAAGTTAAAGAGTTTTGTTTTAATTGTGTTTTTTAAAAAAGTTTTATTCATTGTTGCACATTTTCTTCCCTGCCACCTCCCCCAGTCCACTTTGCAATGCACCTCTTTCTTATTCAAGATTGTTGTCATACACATATCTAATCATATATTCCTTTCAGGCCATTCTTCCCTTCATCTGTTCCAATGCAGTATTCATTATCCACTCTTTTCCTATTCTCCCCCAACCCCTTATGTCAGTCTTGTTGTATAACAGCGGTATTATGCAATATTTGTCTTTTCGTGACTGAGATATTTCACTCAGCATAATGTTCTCCAGGTTCACCCATGTTATATGTAGTGTTTTACGAGTTCATTATCTTTCAGTAATGCATAATATTACGTTGTGTGAATGCACCATAGTTTTTCTGTCCATTTGATTGACGGGAACTTGGTTTGCTTCCATTTCCTTACTATTGTGAAAATCGCAGCAGTAAACATGGATGTGCATACATCTAATTGGATATAGGCTCTGGTTTCTTTTGAGTATATTCCCAGTACTGAAATAGTTGGGTCAGTGGTATCTCTGTTTCCAACTTTGTGAAGAAAGCTCAGACCACCTTCCACCTTCCAGAGTGTCTGTGCCATTATACATTCCCACCAGCAGTGATAAGAGTTCCAATCTCTCCACAACCTCACCAGCATTTGTTATTTGCTACCCTGTTAAATTTTGTTATTGTTGCTGGGGTGAGATGATATCTCATAGTAGTTTTTATTTGTATCTTGGATAGCTAAGGATTTTGAACATTTTTCATATGCTCTTTCTTCATCTAAATATCTCCTTTGATGGATTAAGAGTTTTTGCGGAATGATAAAAGTCCCAGGTATAACAGCAGAGTTACCTGATAGTTTACCTGAATGTTACAAGCTTCAGTGAAGCAAATTTTTTTTACTCAAGTTGGGGAAGAACTATTTGGTCTAGAGGTAATATTGGAAAGGAATTGAGAAGAAACTAATCCTTTTATCTACCCTGCAATGAGTGTAATGTAAGAGAATGAGTAACCTTCACTTAACAGCCTAAACAGCTAGAACTTAATTTCCTGGAATTTTTTGCATCGAAGATTTTTAATATGGCATGTTGTTTTTGTTATTAGGTGCCATCAAGTTAATAATGCCTAATAATGTGAACAGCAGATCCTATCCTGTGCTTCCCTCATAAACTCTGATACACTTGAGCCCATTGTTAAAGTCACTGTGTCAATCCATCTTGTTGACAGTCTGTATGACATGGATTTTGTTAGTCTCATAAACTCTTGGAGAACTCAGATTTGGACTAGGGAAAGGCTGGCTAGAAGTCATTCTTTTTGCTGATGAGGATTGTGGCCAGGATGTGGTTTTGGATGTGGTAGCTAAAGAAGCTGCTTCTCTATTTTAGGCAAGTGATTTTCTGGTTATGGCAGGAGGCAGCTTGTTTATGGGCCTTAGTTTTAACGAGGGATTCTTGATTTAGCAGAAGCATCCCACCGTGATAGAGAGAGGCTTTAAAGCTCTCGAACTAGTGGCTTTCATAGTAACTTTTCAGTTTGACAAGCAGTTTGTCTTAATATTTCTCCTTTAACTGACCTGGTGATGTTATAAACAAGTGGTTTTCAGGCTTAAGTGTGCAGCGCAGTCTTCATGAAAACACAGATCTCAAGGGTTTCTTATTCTCTAGGTCTGGTGTGGGATTTGAAATTGGCATTTTAACATAGTCTCAGGTGATGCTGAAGTCACCGGTTTTGTTCTTCTTAGGTGCCGTTGAGTCTGCTGTGACTCATAAAGTCCCTAATCCTGAACTTTGCTCTATCCTGCACCATCCTCACAATCTCTGACATGCCCAGCCTATTGTTACAACCAGTATGTCAGTCTATCTTGTTGAGGGTTTTCCTCTTTTTGTCTGACCCTCTGCCTTCCCCAGCATTACGTCCTTTTCCAGGGACTGGTCCGTCCTAACAGCATGCTCAAAGTATGTGAGGCCAAGTTTCACCATCCTTGTTTCTAAGTTGCACCCTCGTTGTACTTCCTCCAAGGCAAGACTTGTTTGTTCTTTGAGAATCCAGGGGATAGTTACTACTCTTCTTCAACACCACAGTTAAAAGACTTCAATTCTTTGATCATCTTTCTTCCTTGTGCAGCTTTCACATACTTAGGAAATGATTGAAAAACCATGGCCTGAACCAGACATAATTTAGTCTTTAAATGACATTATTGTTCTTTAGCAGAAGAGAGGGCCTTGACAACAGATTTTCCCAGTGTAGCACTGTGTGTGTGTGTGTGTGTGTGTGTGTGTGTGTAACATTTATATTTAGAATTAGCCAGCTGGACTCAGTTTAGATAATCCCAATTTTGTTGGCAATATCCAAAGCATCGTAGTCAGGAGCAAGTCGAACAGGCCTTCTTCTTTCTATCAGGCCGATCAAGGCATATCAATGTCATATAGCATCTTTACAGCTTGTTTGATTTGGTCCTTGTTGACTTTGACATCCACAACTTGTTATCATCTGTCTTCATGGCTGTGTTATTTTCTATCTTCTTCAGTGGTCAGGGAAAATTTGCTGATGGCATAGTGGTCAGGCTTGTTTCTCCTGGGGGTGCTTTTTCTGGGTTATTTGGGCTGCCTTTGGAGTCTCAGCATGTAAGGCTCCTGGAAGATGGGTGGTATGTGGATCTTCTTGTGTGTGTGTCTGTCTGTCTGTGATGTCCTTCAGAACTGCCTTGGCCTTTAACACCTTTGCTTTGGCTTCAGTTTTGGGAGGGCAGGGCTTCCTTCTTTGCTCTTGGTGCTGTCTTCATAGAATGACTTTTTTTAATATCTTGACTGCTGTTATTGTGGGAGTTGACTGTGGACCTTGAGAGCTTGTTTGGAGGTTCTAGCAGGGGAGCACAGCTACTCGTGTTCCCTTGACCAAAGGGCAGTCTTCTTTCTACTGGAGATGGTCGTCTTCTTCAGCTGAGTGTCCAGCTTCGGGAGGGACGCACATGGATTGGTGAGGGAGCAAGGGGACTCCCATCTAGCCAGCCAGATCAGCCAAATCAACCCTGGCGATCAGTGGGGTGACAGATGTTGCAGCCAGATCGCCCGCATCCAGATTGTAAGTTCAAGTAAAACGAAATCATTGACAACTTCACTCTTTTCTCCATCTATTATAATGTTGCCTGTTGGTCCAGTGGTGAGGACTTTTGTTTTCTTACTGTTGAGATATAATCCGTACTGAAGGCTGTAGTCAAAAACTTAAGTGTTTCAAGGCCTCCTCACTTTCAGCAAATAAGGTTGTTATCTGTATAATGCATATTGTTGATGAATCTTCTTCGATCCTGGTGCCAGATTCTTCTTCTTCGTATAGTCCAGATTTTTTTTCTAAGTCCAGCTTCTTGAATGATTAATTCCTTACACAGATTGAGTAGGTATGGAGAAAGATAAAACTCTGACACACACCTTTCCCAATTTTAAACCATGCAAAGTTTCCTTGTTCTGTCCTGACAACTGCTTCTTAAGTGTTCTAAAATTTATATTCTTATTGTTAGCCATAATTTGTTATGATTCACACAGTCAAATGCCTTTGCATAGTCAATAAAACACAAACATCTTTCTGGCAAAGATCCATCTGACGTCAGCAGTTATAGCCCTTGTGCTACAACCCCTTCTGAATCCAGCTTGAATTTCTAGCATTTCTCTGTTGGTGTACTGTTCTAGGCATTTTTAAAAAATCTTCAGCAAGGTTTTATTGTGTGTGGTATTAATTATACATCTACTAATGTGAACTGCTCTAAAGAAATTGACAAAAAACAAGGCCCCGGGTATTGTTTGATGGCATACCAGTTGACATATTTCAGCAAACAGATGCTCCCCTGGATATGCTCACCAAGTTGTGCCAAGAAATTTGGAAAACAACTACCTGGCCAGCTGACTAGAGAGATCTATATTTTTTACCATTCCAAAAAAGGGAGATTTGACAGAGAGTAGAAATTATCAAACGATTTAACTAATATTACACATAAGCAAAATCTTACTGAATTTATCCAAACATGACTGGAACAGTGCATCGACAGAGAACTAACAGAAATACAGGCTGGGTTTAGAAGAGACTGTGGCACTAGGGACATCATTGCCAATGTCAGATGGATTTTGACTGAAAGCAGAGAGTATCTGAAAGAATGTTTACCTGTGTTTCATTGGCTGGGCAAAGACATTTAACAGTGTGGATCACAGCAAATTGTGGCTGACGTTTAGACGAATGGGAATCCCAGAACACATGATTGTACTCATGCGAAACCTATACCTGGACCAGGAGGTAGTTGTCATAGCAGAGGAAGGAAACACTGCATAGTTCAAAATCAGGAATGGTGTGTGTCAGGGAAGCATCCTGTCTCCATACCTTTTCAGTCTATACACAGAACAGATATTTCATGAGGCTGGTCTTTATGAGGAGGAATATGGCATCAGAATTAGAAGACTCATTGACACGTTGTATGATGCAGATGACACCACCTAGCTCACTGAAGCTGACCTGTAGCATTTGCTGTAGAAAGTAAAGGACTGAGTCTTCAGTGTGGATTGAAACTTGGCATCAAGAAAACAAAGATCTTCACCAATGGGCCAGTTGACAGCACCATGATAGATGGAGAAGAGATTGAGATTGTTAACAATTTCAGCTTGCTTGGCTCCACAGTCCACCTTCTTGGCATCAGCAGTCAGGAAAAGAAATCATAAGACCAATTGGAAAGGAAATTCTTTTGTGAGGGACCTCTTCAGAGTGCTGGAGTGCAAAGATGTCACTCTAGAGACTAAGGTGCACCTGATCCAGGCCATGATCTTTGCAGTTACACCATATATATCAGAGAGCTGGACAGTGAATAAGGATGACAGAATTGATGCCTTTGAGTTGTGCTGGAGATGAATCTTCAACATAACACAGACTTCCAAGAAAACAAAAAGGTCTGCCCTGGAGAGAATGAAACCAACTTACTCTTTAGAGACAAGGATTTTGAATCTCTTCTTAAATACTTTGGGCATGTAGCCAGGAGGGAGGGGCCAGTCTTTGGAGGATATCATGCTTGAAAGGGTGAAGGAACTACACAAGAGTGGATTGACACACTAAATGGGATATTGGGGGTATGTGTGTCAGAGTCAGTGAGATTGACTGAGGATAGGACAGGGTTCAGAGCTATTGTGCATAGCGTCTCTATGAGTCCCAGGTGACTGAGACACATAATAGCAACATGAACTGTATGTGAGATTTTCATTAACAATTCACATTAGTGGATGTGGGGTCCAAAACGAGTGGATATTATCTAAAAATATTAATATCCCATGTAATAAAGTCTTACTGAAGATTATGAAAAAATTAAATTCATAGGCAACATCATGATAGATGGAGAAAGATTGAACTGTCATCAGCTTCATCTTACTTGGATCCACAGTTGACACCCTTGGTACCAGCATGTCAGGAGACGCATTACACTGGGAGAGTTTGCAGTTAGGAATTTCTTTAAATTATTGAAGAGTAATGATGTCAGTTTGAGAACTAAGGTGCATCTGATTTAGGCCATACTCTTTCTGATCACTTCCCTTGCATCTGAGAGCTGGACAATGAATAAAGATGATAGAAGAATTGATTCCTTTGAGCTGTGGTGTTGGAAAAAAGTAATGAACATCATGAACTGCCAAAAGAACAAACAGATACGTCTTGGAGAGGGTACAGCCAGAGTCCTCTTTGGGGGCAAAGATGATAAAGCTTCCCCTTACATACTTGGGGCATGTTACTAGGAGGGGCTATTCTTTGGAGAGGGACATGATGCCCAGAAAAAGCACAGGGTCACCGAAAGAGAGGAAGACCCTGAACCCAGTGGATTGAAACATTGACTGCCGCAGTGGACTCTAGTGTGTCAGGAAGTGTGAGGATGGCTCAGGATAGGACAGGGTTCAGCTCTGTTGTTCATAAGGTCATTAGGGGCTATACTCGACTTGAAGGCAATGCACAACAATCACGATGTGAACTAATTGTTAGGTGCTGTCAAGTTGACTCAGACTTACCATCCTCACAGTCTTTGCTGCACTTAGGCCCGTAGTTGCACTCACTTTGTCAGTCCATCTCATTGAGGATCTTTCCTTCCTTTGCCAACCATCTCCTTTTCCAATCATAATATGATGTCCTTCTCCAGGGACTGGTCCCTCCCAATAATATGGCCAAAGTATGTGAGGTGAAGTCTCACATTTAAGGAATACTTTGCTCTACTTTTTCCAAGACAGTTTTGTTTGTGGTTTTGGCAATCCTTGATATAATTGGCGTTTTTCACCAATGCCACAATTCAAAGGCTTATGTTCTTCAGTCTTCTTACTCATTTTCCAGCTTTTCACATGCATATGAAGCAATTAATTATACCATGGCTTGGATCCAGTCTTACCTTAATCTTAAAACTGACATCTCTGCCCATTAGCACTTTAAAGACATCACTGATAATAGATTTGCCCAGTGCAAAACATCTTTTAACTTTATTTTGCCCCTTTGATTTATTCATCGTTGCACATTTTCACCCCTTCCCGTCCCCTCCCCCACCCCACAATGTTCAGATTGTTCACATACATATAATGCATAATCATATATTCCTTTTCAGACAACTCTTCCCCTCATCTGATCTAATGCAGTGTTCATTATCTAGCTACTCTTGCCCCATTTCTTCCCTAACCCCCTATGTCTGTCCTGTTTTGTAACAGCAGTATTATGTAGTATTCATCCTTTTGTGACTGAGATCTTTCACTTAGTATAATATCCACAAGGGTCACCCATGTTGTGTAATGTTTTACTATTTTATTGTTTTTCATTGCTGCCTAGTATTCCATTATGTGGATGTGCCATAGTTTTTCTATCCATTTATGGGCACTTGGACTGCTTCCATCTCTTTGCTATTGCAAATAATGCAACAGTGAATGTATGTGTAATCTTTTAATCTCTTGACTGCTGTTTTCATGAATGTTGATTTTGAACCAAATAAGGTGAAATTCTTGACAATTTCAGTCTTTTCTTCATTTGTCATGATGTTACCTTTTGGCCCAGTTGTGAAGATTTTCTTATCTTTAAGTTGAAATATAATTTATATAAGTATATATATATACACACCACACATTTATACACACATATACATATATACATACATATATACGTATATATTTATTTATATTTATATTTGTTGTTATCATCAAGTTGGAACCAACCCATAGCTGACTCTCCAGCAGATTTTCAAAGGCACTTAATCCCACAGGAGGACTTACCCATCTTTCTTCCATGGAGCAGAAGTACTTAATGAAAAATATTTGTATATGTGTGTGTATATAGTCTTTAGTCTCCTTCAGTAAGTACTTTAAGTCTTCTTTCAGCAAACAGGGCTTTGTCATCTGCATGAAGTAGATTGTTGATGACTCAGTCTTCCTTCCATCCTAAAGCCACATTTTCCAAATAGTTCAGTCTCTCAGATGTGAACCATTTACTATTCTGTAGTAAAACTCTGCTTGAACTGAATGAAATATACCCTGTTCTATGCTGAAGAACCCTAACCACTATAACCAAAGAGATCAAACCCATTGCCATCCAGGTGAATTCCAATTCAGAGTGATACTGGGGGACAGAGTAGAACTGCACTATAAGGTTTCCTTCTCTCTCATGTGGTTGGTAGATTCGAACCTCCATCCTTTTGGTTACCACTAGGATGTTTAGATCCATAAACTACCACTGCTGTTACCAAGATACTTCCAACTCGGTGATCCTATATGACAGAGTAGAACTGAACTTTAGCATTTCCAAAACAAGATCATAGGAGCTCAGCTCATTGTTGTCAAGTTGTAACCAACTCATAAATGAGACTCAAAGGCTAGAAATTTGCATGGATTGAGATTGCCCATCTTTTCTTCTGTAGAACAGGTGGTGTAGATGAACCATCAGTTTTTGGGTTGGCAGCACAACTCCTTACTGACTAAGCCACCAGAACTGAAGAAAATATAAAAGACAATTATTTTATTTATGGTTTCCATCCTTCACTACTTAATCTGTGAGTGACTGAGTAAATATTTATTTATTTGCTGAGATTATGCTTTATATATTTTGTTGTCTAAAGGTTCATGGACTTAGGTTTTTCTGTGATTGGAAGTTTTACTCATTTAGTTCTGTTTGTCTTATTGAATATTTTTTCTTTTTTTCATGTTTACTAGTAACATCAAAATTTCTGTTTTATTTTTGCTTATATTTGTCTCTTGTTGTTGTAATGTACTGTTGAATTGCCTGCGACTCATACCGACCCTATGTACAACAGCCCTAAATCCTGCTCTATCCTGTGCCAGTCTTACTGTCTCTGACACACCTACCCCCATTACCCCAGTCACTGAATCAATCTCATCTCATAAAGAGTCTTCCTCTCCTGTGCTGTCTCTCCACCCTCCAAAGCATGATGTCCCTCTACAAGGATTGGTCCTTCCTTGCAACATATCCAGAGTATTTCGTATGAAGCTTCAGAATCCTTGCCCACCAAGGAGCAGCCTGGCTTCATCCTCTGTAGGACAAATTTGTTTTCTTCTATACTCTTCTCCACCACCACAGCTCAAAGGCATCAATTATCCTTCTGTCATCCCTAGTCAATTGTCCTGCTTTTTAATGCATAGCAAGTAATTGCAAAGACCATGGCCTGTATCAGGCACACCTTAGATTCCAGACTGACATCATTGCTCTTCAGTACTTTGGAGAGGTCTCTGACAGCAGACTTTCCCAGTGCAATTCGTCTTGTAATTTCCTGGCTGCTGGTATCAAGAGTGCTGATTGTAGAGCCAAGCAAACTAAAGCTGTTAACAATATCAATCTCTTCACCATCTATCATAATGCTGCCAATTGGCCCAGTGGTGAGAATCTTTGTTTTCTTAATGTTGAGCTTCAATTCATACTGAAGGCTGCAGTCCTTGACCTTCTGCAACAAGTGCTTCAAGTCTTCCTCAGTTTCCAGCAAACAGGGTTGTGTCATCTGCATAATGCAGATTGCTGATGAGTCTGCCTCCAATCCTGATGCTACATAGAGCCCAGCCTCCAGGATAATCTGTTCTGCATATAGATTGAAAAGATATGGCGATAGGACACATCCTTGGCACACACCTTTCCCAGTTTTGAACCATGCAGTGTTTCCTTGTTCTGTTCTGATGACTGTCTCGTGGTCCAAGTGTAGGTTTCACATAAGTACAATTAAGTATTCCGGGATCCCCATTCTTCTCAGAGTCAGCCACAGTTTGTTGTTATCTACACAAATGCTTTTGCATAGTCAATGAAATACAGGTGGACATTCCTCTGGTACTCTCTACTTTTAGCCAGGATCCATTTGACATTAGCTATAATATCGCTAGTACCACGGCCTTTTCTAAACCCAGCCTGCACTTCAGGCAGTTCTCTGTTGATATGCTGGTCCAGTCGTTTTAGGATAATCTTCAGCAGAATCTTGCTTGCATGTGGTATCAGTGATACTGTTCAATAATTTCCACACTCTGTCAGATCACCTTTCTTTGGAATGGGAACAAATATAGATCTCCTCTAGTCAGTTGGCCAGGTTATTGTCCTCCAGATTTCTTGGCTCAACTTGGTGAGCACATGCAGGGCAGCATCTGTGTGTTGAAATATGTCAGTTTGTATGCCATCACTTCCTGGGGCCTTGTTTTTTTGCCAATTCTTTCAGAGCACCTTGAACTTCTTCCTTCATCAGCACAGGCTCTTGCTCCTATGTCATTTCATGAAATTCTTCTGTGTCCGCCAATTCCTTTGATACAATGACTCTGTGTACTCTTTCCATCATCCTTTAATGCTTTCTGGATCATTTGTCCTATATACATGAATTAACTTTTTAAAAAAAATTTTACCATCTTTTTGTGTGTACCGTCAAATCGGATCTGACTGGTACAGGAGGAGATTGACCCTCCTTCTCCAGCAGAGCATCTGGTAGCTTAGAACGGCATAACTCTGGAATTGTAGTGCAGCTTCTTGCCACTAGGCCACTAGAGCTTCCTCATGAATTAATTTTTTTACTTTGAACTTTTTGAGTGTCTTTGTTTTATGTCTTCTGAAAAGCATAATTTGTTTGACTTTTGACTCACTCTGGATCTTTATTCTTTTATCTTTTGAGTTTTTGTCTGATTGTTTTTTTTTTTTTGTTTATATTTTCTTTTTAGTATTTTATTGTGTGATCTTAAAAATCCTTCTGGTTATTTAGGAGTATATAGTATCTGCTTTTAGTGTATATAAATGGCATTAAATAAATTTCCAATTTATTAACCTCAGAAGCAAAATTAGGGTACCTAGTCTAGGTTATTAACAGACTATTGTTGTTTTCAGTGCTGTTGAGTATGACTGATAGTGACCCTATGATAACAGTCCTATCCTCTGCCATCCTCATAATTTCTGACGTACCTATTGCTGTATTCACTGTCAGTCTGTCTTGTCAAAGGTCTTCCTCTTTCACCTACCTTCCACATTTCTAAGCATGATATCTGGCCAACAGAGATTCATATGTCTTCCCATTCCCAAGAAAGGTGATCCAACTGAGTGTGCAAACTGTTGAACAATATCATTATTATCACACGCAAGCAAAATACTGCTGAAGATAATGCAAAAACAGCTGGAACAGTACATAGATAAGAAACTGTCAGAAGTTCAAGCAGGATTTAAAAGAGGCCATGGCACAAGTATATCATTGCTGATGTCAGATGGATCCTGGCTGAAAGTGAGGAATACCAGAATAATGTGTATTTATGCTTTATTGATTATGCAGAGGCATTTGATTGTGTGTATCATAACAAATTGTGGCTGACTTTGAGAAGAAATGGAATCCCAGAACACTTAATTGTGCTCATGCAGAAACCTCTACCTGGACCAGAGGCTGTTGTGTGAACAGAGCAGGGGAAACTGCTGCATGGTTTCAAATTGAGAAGGGAGTGCATCAGGGTTGTATTCTCTTTCCGTACCTATTCAGTCTGTGTGTTGAGAAAATTACCTGAGAGGCTAGACTCAATGAAGAGGAATGTGGCTGGTGGGATGGAGGGAGACTGATCAGTAACCCTGTGTTGTACAGATGACACTGCCTTGCTTGCTGAAAATGAGGAGAACTTGAAACACTTGTTGCAGAAAATCAAGGAATGCAGCCTTCAGTATGAGTTACATCGTTTTTGTGTTTTTTGGTTTTTTTTTTTTTAATTATTTTGTGTGTGTGTGTGTGTGTGTACCGTCAAATTGGATCTGACTTGTACAGGAAGAGATTTCCCCTCCTTCTCCAGCAGAGCATTTGGTGTATTTGAACCGCATACCTCTGGATTGCAGTGCAGCTTCTTGTCTCTAGGCCACCAGAGCTCCCTGGGTTACATCTTAATATCAAGAAAACAAAGATTCTTACTGCTGGACCAATGGGCAGCATGATGATGGATGGAAAGGAAATTGAAACTATCAATAGCTTCATCTTACTTGGATCCACAGTTAACACCCTTGGTACCAGTAGTCAAGAAATAAGGAAATCTGTTGCACTGGGAAAATCTCCAGTTAGGGACCTCTAACAACAGTGTGCCCAAAGTATGTGAGATGAAGCTTTGCTTCCAAGGTGCATTCTGGCTGCGCTTTGTCCTTGATAAATCTGTTTGTTCTTTTGGCTGTCCATGGCATGTTCAGTACTCTTATCCAACACCTCAACTCAAAAGGTATCAATTCTTCTTCTTCTGTCATCCTTGTTATTCATGGTTCTGGCTTTCAGGTACATAGCAGATGATTGAAAAGACCATGGTATTCTTCAAATTGATATTTTTGCTTCTCAGTAATTTAGAGAGGTCCCTTATTGAAACTTTCTCAATGCAATTTGTGTCCTGATTTCCTGATTGTTCATACAAAAGGTGGTGATTATGGAGCCAAGCAAGATGAAATCATTGACAATTTCAAACTTTTCTCCATCTAGCATGATGTACCTGTCAGCCTAGTGGGGAGAATTTTTTTCTTGATACTGAGATAAAATCTGTACTGAAGGCTGAAGTCTTTGATCTTCTGCAGCAGATGCTTTAAGTCCTCCTCACTTACAGCAAGCAAGGTTTTGTAATCTGCATGACACAGTTTGCTTATGAGTCTTACTCTAATCTTGATACCATATTCTTCTTCATAGAATCCAGTTTACATAGTTTGTTCAGCTTACAGATTGAATAGGAATGGAGAAAGGGTATAACCCTGATGCATACCTTTCTTGATTTTTTTTTTAATTTAGAAAAAATGAAAAAGGTTTATTAAGGTAATGCAAAGGAGGCATGGTTGATAATAGATAAAGATGAAAAGGAAAAAAAGAGGAGGGGGAGCATCCTTGGAAATTCAGGAGTAGACCCAAACCTTTTGGTAGGCAGCCAGCAGACAAAGAGGGCAGCCTCAAGTGGGCACTCTTTTTCCTTGGCTCCCACTGTCTTGAGACTGGTTATAGCCTAGCCCCATGTAGAAACCTGTAGGATTGGTTGGGATTAGAAGGAGGAGATGGATCCTTTGCTTTCCGAAGGAGAAGACTTCATCCTGATGCGTCTTCTTCGCCTTGATGCATCACTGAGAAACCGAAGGAGAAGACTTCATCCTGATGCGTCTTCTTCGCCTTGATGCATCACTGAGAAACCTTGCTTTTAGTCCTCTCCTATGGGAGTGGGAAAGAGAGGGAGAGTGACAGAGACAGACTGACCAGGTAGCAATTCTATCCCTTAACATAAGAATGAATATGCTCCTAAGTAGTGGAATAGCTGGGTCATATGGAATTTCTATGTTTAGCTTTTTGAAGAATCGCCAAACTGCCTTCCAGAGTGGTTGTACCATTATACCCTTTTTAATTTTTTTTTATTATATTATTTTTACGTGTACCGTCAAATCAGATCTGACTGGTACAGGAGGAGATTGCTCCCTCCGTCTCCAGCACAGCATCTGGTGGATTTGAACCGTGTACCTCTGGGATTGCAGTGCAGCGTCTTGCCACTAGGCCACCAGAGCTCCCTACCTTTTTTAATTTTTAAAAACCATTTAGTATTACCTTGCTCTTTTATAAGAGTAGGTTTCACATGAGCACAATTAAGTATTCTGGGATTTCCATTTTTTTTTTTTTAATTTTTTTTGGGATTTCCATTTTTATTAATGTTAACCATACTTTGTTAGGATCCACACAGTCAAATGCCTTTGCATAGTCAATTAGTCTCTGATTGTTGGTATTATGAGATGGGTTCTTTAAACTTCTTTTTAAAAAATAAATTGTTATTTGAAAATCTTATGCTAGTCTATTTTATAGCTGTAGTTAGGATAGATATTTAAACTCAGTTTGGTGTTTCACTGGGTTAAATACTTCTTTCCTATCATTTCATATCACAGTTTCTCCATTAGAAAATTCTTTGTTCTGAACCCAAAGGCTCTCTGGTATTTTGAATCCACCAGCCACAGGAAAGGAAGACGATAATAAACCTCCTCCCATACTGTTTACAGCATCATACTCCTTGGAGGGTCAATTCTAAATTGGTTCAGAGTGTGAGTTTTGTTTTTGTTGTGGTCTTGATTAGATTTTGTTTGTTTCTGTTTTCTAAATCAGATCTTCAAAGGTATTTGGTTTTTTCCCCGAGTGTATATGTGCTATAATTACTAGTGTATTGTATATTTGCAGTATTCTGTTGCCTTTATATAAATGACATCCTAGCTAAATGAAGAATTCTATGGTCACATCCTTTCTCTTAGTCCTGCTTCTTCATCTTCTACCACCAGCTGCTTCTGAGAACTCTGTAACTGGTCTAACTTTTTTACATTTCCTTTGTAAGAAACATAAGCAAAGATAGATGCTTAGTGTTTCCTTTCTTTTGAAATTTTGTCTTAATGTTATATTTCTTGATTTTGGTTATTCTTTATTGGCACAGTTTCTCCACTATTGCATAGTGACCTATTTTGAACCAACAGGCTGCTCTGCGGTAGAAAGATGTGACAGTTTGCTTCTATAAATGTTACAGCTTTGGAAATTCTAATAGGACAGTTCTAGTCTGTCCTGTAGGGTCACCGTGAGTTAGAATAGACTCAAAGGCAATAGGTAGTTCGTTCAGGCTTACTGTTAATCGAAGAGCAGTGTGGTTGGTGGATTCCTGCTGCCCTTTCTTATCTTGGCACTGTTAGGTTGCATTCTTAGCACATGATGTTTTAATGTATTCTTGGCCAGTGAGTTAAAAAGTTGGGTATTGTTACACTAGTTTATAATCTGTAGCTTCTTCAAGGGAAACAGCTGATAATTTTCATTTGTATGATATTTTTTACGGCATTAGCACACTTTTCCACTGAGGCTGATGAATTCTTTATCCTTCAGGCATATCTAGACCTCTGGGGTATTCTTTTCTGAATCTTAAAGTTTTTGGTTTGGTGGTCAGTGTTTTTGTGCATCTTTGTCAGGTTACCTTGGCCTGAGGTTGAACAGATGAATTTAAGAAAATGAAGATGTGTGACAGTTTAGTCCATTATTCAGTGTGTAATGGTTCATTCCTTTTAACTGTCAAAGCCAGACACATGTACAGTAGAAACTTGTCAGAGAGCTCAAATATTTTTCCATTAAAATAAGTGGTTGAAAAAGTGATGAGACTCTATCTTGTCAAAGGTTTGTGAGACTTGGAAACACAAGGCAGTCTCGTGTTCTGGTTCTCACAAGTTTTCCTGTCTCTACACTCTTACAACACGTTAGGAAATGTGACACTTCTCTAGAGTCATATAATGGACATTTTCTTTGGGTGCGAGGAGGCTAGAGTTTGATTGATTTCGCTGGGTTTCAGGGAGAGGAGTCGAATATTCAGGCCTTTGTATGTCTCTGTGCAGGGGCAGCCATTTTGGGGGTTGCTGATGGATACCTACGGGGTCGGCTGTGTTGCCCTGGGGGAGGCCGGCCCCGTGGGGAACATGACTGTGGTGGACCCTCCTGGACAAGAAGTGCTAAACCAGCATGATGTCAAGGCCTCTTCAGGAATGACCAGTACAGAGGCTTCCATAGAGATGTCTTTACCTTCCTCTTTGGCTGGATATGAGGATTCTTCTGATAAGAGGCGACTCCCTCTAGAGCCAGAAAGCCTCTCCAGACTAGAACAGCAAGGTACGTACCTGCCCTTTCATCTCTGTCTGCCTTTCTAGCTTAAGAGGAAAGAAAACAAGTTGAGTTCACAGGATCTTACAGACCTATGTGTGTTAGAACCTACCCCAAAGAGATGTCACTAGAGGTTGGCCTGCGCTCTGGCCTATCTCACAGACCCATGTTCTTCTCTACAGATCTTTCTTCAGAGATGTCAATGGTCTCAATGCCTAGGGCCACAAAGCCTGGCCGGAAGAGAGGTGGTAGGACACGAAAAGGCCCCAAAAGGCCCCAACAGCCTATTCCTCCATCAGCCCCTTTAGTTCCTGGTCTCTTAGATCAGTCCAACCCTCTGTCCACCCCCATGCCCAAGAAACGAGGACGAAAGTCCAAGGCAGAGCTGCTGCTGCTGAAGTTGTCAAAAGGCCTAGATCAACCAGCATCTCCACCTCCAAAGAGGCCTTCTGAGGACTTTGAGACCCCTCCTGGGGAACGACCCCGACGAAGGGCTGCCCAAGTGTAAGGATTGTTGGGCACCGTTTGGTGGAGGGAGGTTGGGGGTTAAGGGATCAGGGTGGGAGAGATGTTGGGAGATCAGGTAATTGAGGGTGGTATCTGGGTTTGAGGGACTTAAGCAATCTTTTAGCTCATGCCACAGTGACTTTTATCTAGTGCTAATTTTAATCTATCTGGGAGGTTTTGTTTCTGTACCTTGTACTCAGTCATTTTCCCCTCAATGAACTCCCGTAAGCACTTCATTCTCGACTGCCCCGTATGTATTAATGTGTGTATATGTAGACATGTGTATATATGTTGTTATTGTTATGCACCGTCGAGTCAGGATCGACTCATTGCTGACCCTTAGAGTAAATCACATGGGAAGAGTTTGCCCATCTTTGTCCCAGAGAGCAGCTGGTGGATTCTAAGTGCATGCCTTTGGGTTGGCAGCACAGCTCCTTACCCCTGGCCCACCAGAGCTCCCTGGTGTGCATAAATATGCACATACATACCATTCTGTTCAGTCTTTCCCTTTACTCTCTGTGCTCTTTGATTAGAGTGAAAGTACATAGGACTTATTAAGACTTGAGTTTCAGAGTTCACATTTGTTACCTAAATCATCTCAGCCAAGTTGTTTAATTTTCCTAAATTTCTGTTTCTTCTACCAGAGGGGAAGGGGAAATGAATGCCTGCTTCACGGGGTTACTGGGAGGATCCAGTGGGATAAGAATCACCCAGGTGTCTGGAAAACTGGGCTCTTAGTTAGGTCTTGGTGATTATGGCTCTGACCCTTCTCTCTCCCACAGGGCGCTACTGTATCTTCAGGAACTGGCTGAAGAGCTCTCCACAGCAATGCCTGCTCCAGTGTCCTGCCCTGACAACCCCAATTTGAGCAACCCCCCCGTACTGAAGAAAAGCCCCTCAGAGGACAACCCTGAGGGTGAGGGAGATGATGATACTACAAGAGATGAAGACTTTGTCTTCAAGGTTGAGCCTGAAGATGAGGAAGAAAATGAGATCCCAAGTGAGAACTCGCCTGACTCAGAGTCTCCAGTACCCACAGTGCCTGCCGTGCCCACAGTGTCTGCTGTGCCGACTGTGTCTGCTGTGCCCACAGTGTCTGCCGTGCCCACAGTACCTGCCACGCCTGCAGCGTCCACCATGCCCACTGTGCCTGCAGCACCCCGAAGCACTCCCCGAGGATCTGCTTCAGGGGTAATCAGAAAGGATAAGAAAGTGGATGGGAAGATAGTAGGATTTTCAAGCTTCAGCAGGGTGCCCCAGATGATGGCTTTGGCCTAGACCCTGTGATGGTCAAATAGAGAAAATAGAGTAGGGACAGCTCTTAAAACAGTTGAGGATTAGGGAGACTGGGGAGGGTGACAAGTAAACATTCATGTATTAAGCATCTGTTCTATCCTAAGAAACACAAACACTAGGTTTAGTGTGTAAGCAGCCTATTTTAGGCATATAAAGGATAGGTAGTTCATGGAGGAGTGATAATTGAACAGGATCTTAACTGGTGAGTAGAAATTTCCCCAAAAGGATCCTGGTTTTGGCTAGAGTTTAGAGCCTAGGGTAAAGTGGTGAGAGAGATTAGATTGGGAGAAAGAAAGAACTAAGACTAATGAAAGGGTTGTATGTTGTGCTAGGTGTCTCTCATTTTCTAAGGCTACAAGGAACCAACAGAATTTTTAATAAGGAAGATAGAATCAGTTAGGAAAATAGGCCAAGCTGCGGTTAGAAGACCAGACTAATAAAGCCAAGATAGATATATATAGATATACAGAGATATATATAGATAGAGAGAGAGATATATATATAGATAGAGATATAGATATATGTATATACGGTCAACACTCTTGGCACCAGTAGCCAGGAAATTAAAAGGCGCATTGCCATGGGAAAGTCTGCTGTTAGGGACCTCTCCAAAGTGCTGAAGAGCAATGGTGTCTCTCTGGAGACTAAGGTGCGTCTGATACAGGCCATGGTCTTCGCAATCACTTGTTATGCATCAGAGAGTTGAACAATGACTAGGGAGGATAGAAGGAGAATTGATGCCTTTGAGCTGTGGTGCTGGAGAAGAGTATTGAGAATACCATGGACTGCTAGGAAAACAAACAGATTCATCCTAGAGAGGGTTAAACCAGGTGGCTCCTTGGAGGCAAGGATTCTGGGGCTTTGTCTGACATACTTTGGACATGTTGTAAGGCAAGCCAGGTCTTTAGAGAGGGACATCATGCTGGGTAGAGTAGAGGGACAGCACAGGAGGGGAAGACCCTCTATGAGGTGGATTGATTCAGTGACTGGGGTAATCGGGATGGGTGTGTCAGAGGCAATGAGATTGGCACAGGATAGAGCACGGTTTAGGGCTGTTGTACATAGGGTCGCTATGAGTCGCAAATGACTCGACGGCACATAACAACAACGTGTGTGTGTGTGTGTGTGTGTATGGAACTACTTTTCTTGCCTGGAATGCAAAAACTTAGTAATCAAGATAAATTATATTTCAGTGCAGTATTTTAGAAAATAAAAGTTAATACAGTAAATCCATGGTGAGCATCTTTAAATAAAGAAAAAAAATTTATTTCTGATTTTATCTTACACTACAGTCTCTGATGTGGCAAAACACAGTACTGTTCGAAGTCTAAAACTTGTAGAAAACTTGCAAATGAGAAGAGTTGACTGAGTTGTGAATTTGATAGCCAGGATTAAAGATGATAGTCAACATGATGGAGATGCATGAAG
The DNA here is from genome assembly GCF_000299155.1 of Elephantulus edwardii. Classification (NCBI taxonomy): domain Eukaryota; kingdom Metazoa; phylum Chordata; class Mammalia; order Macroscelidea; family Macroscelididae; genus Elephantulus; species Elephantulus edwardii. The sequence goes on from NW_006399759.1 coordinate 5,836,530, forward strand.
TTGTAAAGAGGGGAAGAAAACGAGAAACACTGGGAGGATACAGCATAGAGCAAACTGATCAGAGAAGGGAAAGCCTGCAAAGGAAGCCAAGAAGGGATATTGGGTACAACGGCGGGACTTTCCAGAGACAGATGAGTGTACTCCAGATCAGATGCATCAGCAATACTGAGGAAGATGAGAACAGATTTTGCAATTTAGATAGAAGAATGGGGAGCAGAAGGTGGTGAACTCATTGTAGTGACTGTCTTTTTTAAAGTGCTGATAGGGGAGTGGTTAGGCAGTAATGTCAGGGAAAAGGCAGACAAAAGCCGAGAAAGTTATCTCCTGGGGGCTTCCTCATCAACCTGCATAATGATCTTCAATTTCATCCTGTAGAAGCAGAAGCCACACTGCCGGGGAATGGCTCCCAATGGCTTACCAAATCACATCATGGCTCCCGTGTGGAAGTGCTTTCATCTCACCAAGGACCTGTGAGACTTGGGGAATGGGAGCAAAGGAGTGCAGGGGTGGTGTTGGAGTCTAAAAAATCTAGAAGTGGGGCTGTGGGGATAAGGGGGCACTGACAAGCCAGAAATGCCTCTGTTGGACTAGCCAAATGTCAAATATCTAATAGCTTACCTGCAGCTAGTGGCTGCCATATTGGCTAGCACCGATATAGGTAATTTTCATCCTCACAGAAACTGTGCTGGTTTTTTTTTTTTTTATTTTGTGTGTGTGTGCCGTCGAATCGGATCTGACTGGTACAGGAGGACATTGCTCCTCCTTCTCCAGCAGAGCATCTGGAGAAACTTTTTTGAGTGAAGATTTAGAAATCATGTTGGCTTTTCATACCTTCATAGACTGTTTATTTTATAACATTAATTGTTACTGTTTAACACATTGCCACATGCTTTTAAATTGAGACTGTGCTTAGAAACATATTTTTGCTGTCATTTGAGGCAACTTGTTAATTAATTGCAGTGTCTAATCAATCCATCATAGAAGTTTTTCTTGGACATTACTGCTAGGTTTCCTCTCTTCTCCTCTAATGCTGCTTCTGTCCCTTTAGTCGAGAACAGAAGCATTCCTACTGGGAGTTTGCGGAATGGATTCCTTTGGCCTGGAAGTGGCACTTGTTATCTGAAATGTAAGTTGAAGAGACTCCTGTGGTCTTGAATGGGATCAATGGAGAAGGAGAGTGACAGGAAGCTCTTGAAATTGAAATTCTTTCACCTTCAGGCTGTTAATTTTTCCTTCCCTCAGTGAGGCAGCTCCTTACCTCCCCCAGGAGGAGAAGTCTCCGCTTTTTTCTGTACAACGTGAAGGGCTTCCTGAAGATGGCACACTCTTCCGTATAAATAGGTAAAGCTTATTGCCTGCCTATCCTTTTTCTGACTTAGAAAACAGAAATGAGGAAGGAGAAAGGAATGACAAGTTCATTCTATCCTTCCAATGCTGGACCAGTGATTTCGGGGCTAAGAGTCCTGGCAGCTGCTGTGCTGGTGTGCCGTCAAGTCAGAGCTGACTCAGCTATCCCTCCAGCAGATTTTCAGAGACTGTGAATCACACAGGATGAGATTTCCATGGACAACTGGTGGATTTGAACCGGGTCGGTCACTTTGGATTGGTCATGCACCTCTTTACCACTTGGCCACCAGAGCAGAGCTCCCTAAGAGTCCTGGCAAGAGCTGCTCAGCTCTGCTTCTGGCTCATCACCGCAGCTAGATAGAGGGAAGCTTGGAAGATGGCAGATGAGCAGTTTACAAAGTCGTTTCCATGCAAGTAGACCTGGACAGACTGAGCCTAGAGAGAACACTATAGTAAACCAGAATGAACAACTCTTCATTTTTAAAGATGAGCCAGAGCTGGACAGGCTTTGTGAAGGATATTCTTAAGTGTAGACTGAGGGATCTTCTTACCTAGAAACTCTCTGTGATGTTCTGGCACAACCCAGTTGTGGATGAACCTGGCTTTAACCCAGTTCACACCAGTGCCAGGTGGAGCTTTCATTCTACCGTCCTCATTATTTTTTATTCCTTTTCCATTCCATCTTTGCAATACTCTAGATTTAGCTCGATCACAGCACACCCAGAGCGCCGCGACATGTCCTTCTTCACGGGGGGACCACTCTGGGCTATGGAGTGGTGCCCAGTGCCAGAGGGGGCAACAACCTCACAGTACGTGGCACTCTTCTCCAGTCCGGACATGAATGAGACACATTCACTGAGCCAGCTTTATTCGGGCCCTGGGCTGCTCCAGCTCTGGGGCCTTGGGACCTTGCAGCAAGAAAACTGGTGAGGTGGGGCTGGGACACTGCCATGGGAGGGTGGCTGAGGTGGAGAGAAGGCTGGGGGTGGGCAGTGTAGGGCAGGGCTTATACTGGGTCGAGACAAGTGGGGCGCAAGTTCTTGCAGCCCTGAGCTCCTCCTTTCTACTTGTTCTCTCCACATTCTTCCCCTTCCCAGTCCTGACAGCAGGGCCCACTTTGTCTATGGGATTGCTTGTGACAACGGCTGCATCTGGGATCTCAAGTTCTGTCCCAGTGGAGCATGGGAACTTCCAAGCACTCCTCGGAAGGTACTTTCCATTGGCTTTTTGAATGGCGCTAAGATTCTGAATCAGAACAGAGAGACTCTAGTTCTCAAAGTTGGAGAAAGGGAGGTTGGAGAGTAGTGGGTAGCATTTCCCCAGTAACTTCATATCCTAATTCCAGAACCAGGGACCTAGGAGACTTTCTGAGAGGTGCCTGATGACAACAAGCTTAGCACAGATTTGGTCTTGCCCTCTAGGCCCCTCTCCTGCCCCGACTGGGTCTCTTGGCTCTTGCCTGCTCAGATGGAAAGGTGCTGCTGTTCAGTCTGCCTCATCCTGAGGCCCTGCTGGCTCAACAGCCACCAGGTGAGTAGCCCAGAAAGGAGAATGGGCTGCTATATTATTCACCTACCCTGAAACTCTAGGCTTGATCTCTGTACTGTAGAACTTTGCTCAGTTACACCTCCACTTCTGACTTGACCCTTTGTTGTTTAGTCTCTGTTTGACAGCCCTTTTCATCACAGTCTCTTCGTAGCTTCCTTTTCCTTTCCATTTCCCCCTCTGTGCTTTCAGGGCCTTCTCTCTTGCTGCCACACGTTACTAGCAGTGTCAAGGGCAGCTAGTCCTGTTCCTTGTCTTACCTGGCCTCACTACCACATGTATACACATGTATGTGCATAGTCTGTTTATTGGGAAACAGGGAAAGGATGTAGAACTAAATGTGAGGAGGAAGAAGAGGGAAGTGTTCCAAGAAAAGGCAACTCCTATTTGTCAAATTTATATACTGCAGATTTAAAGACAGAAACACCACTAGGTGAGCCCTGGGACATTCATTCCATCTCTAGTGATTGGTGGAAGAGTATGTTGAAGAGGGAATAAGTCATGAGAAAGTAAAGACAGTAACCCTAGATAATGTTTTTAACAAGTTTGGCTGTCAAGAGGAATGACAGTAGAGTTTGGTGGCTGGAAGTGAATATGGAATAAAGGATAGGGCTTTTCTGTTACCTGTGAATATGGGAATAATCCAATAGAGAGAGAGGTGGAAAATGGAAGAGAAAGGTGAAATATTCACATGAACAAAATCCTGGAAAAGATTAAAGAGGATGAGAAGAGTAGAGGTGTAGCCATTCTGATAGGAGAAATACTGCTATCTGGTGTAGTGAAAGGGAAGAGAGTGGGACCAGGGAGAGAAGGCTTTGTAAATTCATAGGTAGAAAAGGAAAGCACTTTCTCACCAAATAGAAGAGATTGTCATTATCTAAAGGTTCAGAGGAGAGGAGGCTGCCCTGATAGCAAAGCCTGATAGAGACCTCTTTAGGATTCACAGATCCACAGCATCAGTTCTTGCTCTTCTTTCTCTACAGATGCGATGAAGTCAGCCATCTATAAGGTAAGTGAGGAACTTCTACCTTAGCTGAACTTCATTTTCTAGAGCCTTCTTGCTTATTCCGTAGTGAATCCCTTACCTCTGGAATGTTTCCCCTGTTCTTTTAGACTAAATAGAAGGCATCCTTAACCCTAGTCCTCTACCTTCTATCCCTGCAGGTAGAATGTGTGGCAACCCTTCAGGTGGGGTCTATGCAAGCCTCAGACCCCTCTGAGTGTGGCCAGTGCCTTAGCCTGGCCTGGATGCCCACCCGGCCCCACCACCACCTGGCTGCTGGATACTATAATGGTAAAAACCAAAACCCAAGGAGCTGTTGCTCTAAACTCTTTTTACATAGATTTGGTTTCTGGTGGTTGGTTTTTTGTTTTTGTTTTTTGTTTTGTTTTGTTTTTAATTTTTTGTTCAGTACTGGGTATACTGACAAATATTCAAACAATATATTAAAAAAAAGTCAATAGAATTTTTATACTTTAAAAAAATAAAAATGTAGGTAAATATAATTCAATGCAGTTTACTATGTATAAATATAAATAGATGGAAAATAAATACATAAAAATGTGACCATATTATAGTAGCTATTTTAAATTTTAAAATATTAAATTTGTGATATTTTCATTTATAGAAGAAAGCACTGAAGCAAAACTGAATATAGCTAAACTTGTAAATACACTTTCATCTCAAGATACTAATCCCCTAAGATATCTTTGAAATGTAAACAGAAGTATTATAAATGACATTAAATAGTTGGAGTCAGTATGTTGCTGTTAAATGATCATTTCTTTTTTAGACGTAGTCTTTAGACTCCCTGCTGGGAAGATAAGGATGTTAGCACTGTTGCACTTCTTCCTATCATCGCTCTATCTTGGAATTGGGTTTCTTTTGGTGAGATTATTCTTACATAGTCAAGATAGTTCATGCTGTCCTGCTATCTCAGTCCTCAAAGTGACTTCATTTTATTTCTATACTTAAGTGATTGAATGTCTCCACCGCCCTTTTATCTCAGCTTCCTCCTCCACTGCTTAATTATTTCTATTGCTTGTTGTGATTCAGAGGCTCCCTGAGTAACACATATAGTTAAGCGCTTAACTTCAAACTGAGAGGTTGGTAGTTCAAGCCCACTCACATATACCTTGGAAGACAGGCCTGGCAATATGAAAGGTTAAATAGTAGGAAGAAAGCCAATGGAGCAGTTTTGCTCAGCACACGTGGAGTTGCAATTACCTGGATTTCAGCTCAGAACAACAAAACTACCCTTTGTCCTTAAGTTTTTTAAGGAAGGTTCATAGGTGCTACATTCCCTGAATTTATGCATAAAAGGAGTTTTAGTCCTTTCTATGTTACATGTGTAGAGTTTAGGGCTGTTGTACATAGGGTCGCTATGAGTCGCAGGCGACTCGATGGCACATAACAAGATGTTATATGGATAGCTAAAATTTTTTCCATTTTTTTTTTCAATCTTTATCAGAATTATACAGAATTGCCTTCCCTCGAGTCAGTGTGATGTTTAGCTTTTTGATCAGCCAAGTTAGTTTCTCGTTATCTGTTTGTTTCCTAGCTTTCTACCGTTTGGCTTTTGGCTCCTTGTCTCTTCTCTTTGTCTTAGGGCAGCGGTTGACAAGCTTTGTGTGAAGGACCAGACAGTAAATTTTTTTAGGGATCTCTGGTAGCACAGTCTGCATAGAGTTGAGCTGCTAACCTAAAGGCAACCCATTTGAATCCACCAGCAGCTCCACAGGGGAAAAGATGGGCAGTCTCCTCCTATGCCAGTTAACAGCCTCTGAAAACCTCCTGAAGGGTCCGCTATGAGTCAGTTCTGGCTTGATGGCAGTGAATGAATGCGTAAATATTTTAGACTTTGTGAGCTTCTCTGGCCTCTGCTGGGATTACTGAACTGTGTCCTTGTAGGGAGAATGCAGACCATAAACATTAGGTAAATGAATGGCTGTGCTCCAATAAAACTCTACCAAAAGATAGAGTGAGCCGTATTGGCATAGGGCTGTAGTTTGTCAAACCTTCTCCTGGAGAGTTTATAGGTTTTTTTTTTTAAAATACTTTCATATAAGATAGAGTGAGCCGTATTGGCATAGGGCTGTAGTTTGTCAAACCTTCTCCTGGAGAGTTTATAGGTTTTTTTTTTTAAAGTACTTTCATATAATAGGGTTTATTAAACCTGTCGTAGGATACAGGTTCTGGACTCAGTCATTAGTTGGGTGTTTTTTGTAGTTGTTGGTTTTTTTCCCCCCCACCCATTAGTTTTTATTGATGAAAACTGGAACTATAATATTCACTACTTATAGTTTGGAGGGAATGCTAGTTAAGTAATTATCATCTTTATCCTTTCTAATAGTTTAGCTCTTAGGATAAAAGACTAAGGTTCCAAGAACCCAGAGAGAGAAGCTAGAGCAAAAGAAAGCCTCCCTTTCATTTCCTATGCCTTCTGTCTCTTACCCCAGGTATGGTGGTTTTCTGGAACCTTCCTACTAATTCACCCCTGCAGCAAATAAGACTCTCTGATGGCTCCTTGAAGCTCTATCCTTTCCAGAGTTTCCTTGCCCATGACCAGGCTGTGCGTAACCTTCAGTGGTGCAAAGCTAACAGGTATAGGAAAGTTGTGGACCTGGGAAGTGAAGAAAACTGGGGAAGGCTGACTCTGAAATTTTTTCATATTTGATCTTCTCCCATCTTTCACAGTCATTTTCTTGTCTCTGCTGGGAATGACCGGAAAATCAAATTCTGGGACCTTCGACGACCTTATGAACCAATAAACTCTATCAAGCGCTTCCTGAGTACAGAGTTGGCCTGGCTGCTCCCTTACAATGGTGTCACTGTGGCTCAGGACAACTGCTATGCCTCGTACGGCAGGATGGCGAGAGACGGAGTCCTAGGGGGAGGCCCTCGGGGTTGGGGTGTAAAGGGTTTATTGTGGGGGAAGAGGAATGAGAGTTTCATTGAAATTATTTGAATTCAAGAAGCATTGAGAAGAAGAAATGAAGGTCACTTTAGAAAAGGAAAATTTTGTTTCCTTTCTTTTACAGTTATGGACTCTGTGGAATTCATTATCTTGATGCTGGTTACCTTGGTTTCAAAGCCTACTTTACTGCTCCTCGAAAAGGCACTGTCTGGGTGAGCCCTCTCTCTTCCACAGTCTTTATCACACAGGAAACTAATCACCTGGTGATGATCAAGGAGAGCCGATAAATTTTGGTAGAAAGAGAAAAAGATAGGTCTATGGTAACTTTATCATCAGGAACATCAGGTTCTGAGAAACTCACTTTTGTTTGTCTCTGCTGTTTCTGGTTCAAAGACCTACTAATGAATATGAGTGAATGAACTCTGTCTCCTCCTTCTAGAGTCTTTCCGGATCAGACTGGCTTGGGACGGTAGCTGCAGGAGATATATCTGGGGAGCTCATTGCAGCTGTATTGCCTGATTTGGCCCTGAACCCAATAAATGTTAAACGACCTGTAGAGCGAAGATTTGTAAGTAGAAGATATTTTATAGCACCACCACTTGTTGGATCCTAATCCACATGCCTTCCCAACTCCTGATAGTGCCCAGCCTTGATACTATACCTGAAAATTTTGGCATAGAGTTACAGATAGCATTTCCAACCTTAGTCTAAACATGTTTAAACATTCTACCACTTTCCATCTTTAAGTCTCTTCTGCCCAAAACCAGTTTCCTCTCCCTTACCTTTACTCTGTCTTCTATATAATTGAGCCTAATCTTCTGGTCTCCTTTGTAGCCTATATATAAAGCAGATCTGATCCCGTACCAGGACAGCCCTCAAGTTCAAGACCATTATTCTGCCTCTTCTGGTGCCCCTAATCCTCCTACAGCTCGAACTTATGCTGAAACCGTCAGCCATCACTATTTGCTGTTTCAAGACACAGATTTGGTAAGTTAAAGGAAATGATTCCACGTCCATCATTGGAAAAGTTAGAAGCTTTCAGTCCTTGTGCAGAGGGAACCTTAAGGAGTTCCAGCATAAAGGTAAAGAGAAGACTTAAGAAGCTGCTCACTTTCTTCCTCCTTCCTCCAGAGTTCCTTTCACAATCTGCTCCGTAGAGAACCAATGCTGCGCATGCAGGAGAGAGAGGGGCGTTCTCAGCTCTGTCTGGACAGGCTGCAGCTGGAGGCTATCCATAAAGTAAGAATCTTTCTCATCTTCTCTACCTCCTCTCTCATTTTTTTCCCCCCAACTCTAGGCCTATGAGCCAATGGCAGCAAAGGAGAGAATGCAGCTTGGGCAACCTCATACACATTCATTGTCTTCTCATGCCTGACTTCTCACCCCACCATGACCCTTATCCTCCTTTCAGATTACGGCTCATTTTGTTGCTGTTGTTCATTTACATAAGACTCACCCAAAGTACCAACCGTGGGTGTCTTTCATCTTCTATTTACAGGTACGTTTCAGCCCAAACCTGGACTCCTATGGATGGCTCATATCTGGGGGACAGTCCGGGCTGGTTCGAATCCATTTTGTCCGTGGACTCACTTCCCCACTGGGTCATCGTATGCAGCTGGAAAGCCAAGCCCAGTTCAATGCTATGTTTTAACTATTCTACCCCACTGAAGGGTTTAACTTCCCTCCAAGCAGCCATTGCCTTCTGCCCAGTCTTTAGTCTTGGTCTGTACAAGACCCTGGAATGAAGTCTACCAAGAACACATATCCCCCCAGGCACAGAGTCATAGGAACTGGGACCTTCCTGGACAGTCATGCTGCCCAGGCCTGGACCTTTAGGCCTGTTTCCCCAGGACTCCTTAGATCCCTCTCCTTCCACAGACTTCTATAGTCACAGCCTCCTGTGGGCAAGGGGGTTCTCCCTCCATGAACTCTCAAGGCTCCTCAGCCATAAAACTGGTTCACAAGAAACACTCAGGCTTGACCTAGGCTTGGGAGTCAAATTGCTCATATTGAGCATATTGTGAAGTAGGTGAAGCCAAGTAAAGGTACTGGGTGTTTTTGAGATCACATGTGAGTGGGTGTTTGGAGAACTGAAAAGAGTATTCGCATAAAGGCACCAGAATCCTGTGTTACTGCCTTCCCAAACTCCTTTAGAGTAACCAACACACAGGCCTTTGAGGGGGTGATAGTAATTTATTGGACAGAAGCTGCTTATTTCTTTCATTGAGGAACACCACAACACCCTACCAATAGAACAGTGACTCAGATCTTACTTGCTCCTGCTTATGAAATATTCCTGGCCACTGGTCATCTGACCCTACTTGAACACTCCTAGACAGTCGTGTTTTAAAAGATCTTCCTTTATATTGTCAAAGCGTATACCTCTAAATTTTACCCATTGGTGTTAGGAAATCTAGTCATTTTCCCTGTGATTGCCCTTTTAAGTATTTAACAATAGCTATCATGTGTTTCCCAAGTATTTTCTTCTCTAGATTAAATATCTTCAGTTACTTCAAATTTTACAAGTCATGATTTTTGATTCTTCATGATATCTGTCACATTGTTGACTTATTAAACATGTTTAGCTACTTTATTTCATCTCTGTTTATATAGGAGTGTTCAGAACCTAAGTGCTGTAATATATGTATGATAGTTCATCTTGTTACTGTTCTCTTGTGAGATGGTACAAGCTCATGGTACTGTTTTCTAAGAAAGAACACACAGTATAGCAATGAGACATGGCCAACCAGTCTTAGTTGCATGAGTATAGAGTGGAATTTGGGGAAGTAGTTAGATGCCCACATGAAGCAAAGAAAACTAGGAAGCCAGCTCCTATTGGAAGGACTGGAAATTACTTCAGTGCATATCAGAAACAGAACCTTTGGCACTTCTAGATTGATAGTGCATATCTTGGGCCCAGCTTTCTGCTTCTCCAGGGAGGAGGAACTGATTTTATATCAATAAATCTCCTGTAAGAGAAGAATCAAATTGTTCAAGACCCTTGACATACAGAAGATGAAACCAGCAAATAGCAGTGAAAGAACCACAGCCCATGTCAACAGAGCCATGTGTGGCTCCACCCTGTGGTGCTCCAGTCCAAGTGTACTCATTTTCTGTGGTAACTGGTAGAGAAAGTGCCTTTCTTTGCAGAGCAGCTTTGCTCATCCTGCACAGCAGTCACTTGACACTATATCCTGAAATCCCACTGGGTGCCTGGGGACCCTCACTCCTGAAACAGTAGGATGGTGCTAGCAGTCCTGCCTCTGCTCCCAAAAGAAAAGCAGACTACTTAGGCCTTTGATCATTTTCACTATCAAGTTTTTCTTCCCAGGCCACTCTTATTTCTAACCTTCTCTCTTAGTATACTAAACCTTATACTAGCCATTGGTTCCTGTCTTGTTCTACCTTTGTGCCTTTGCTCACACTGTTCCCTCCGAGGAGTGTCCCTTTTCACCATTACCACCTAAATGTTTCATCTTACAAGAGCTGAGCTCAAATTCTACCTTCCTAGATTTCTCCAGTAAGAATTCTCCCAAGACTGCAAGAGAGGAAACTAATAAATATCTATTAAGCACTTAATGCTCATGCTACTTAATACTATGAAGTAAGTATTGTTTCATTTTACTTAAAGAAACTATAAACTTCTGAGAAGGTGAGATGCCAGATTAAGGTCATAGTACTACTAAGTAGTGGTCCTTAGATTTGAACCCAGTTTTTTACCTCCTTTCCAACCAACCACATTCAGTCCCCTGTTACTTTTACTAGTGTAACCTGAGCTCTGATAGGGAGTTATGTTGCCAGCCCAAAAGTGGACAGTTCAAATCTACCAGCTACTCGAAGGGAGAAAGATGGACAGTCTCCTGTATGAGTTCCTGCCCTGAAAACCCACCGGAGGGTCAGCCATGAGTTACTCCCACTCGACAGCAATGAGTTTTACAGTAAACGCCAGTATTTTGCACATAGAAGCCTTTTAGTTAATGCTGTGACAAGTGAGCTATCTTGCTTGCTTATTCTGTTTCTCCACAATCAGTGACAGGATTCTTCCTGTCTTATCCATATAGAAACTGGCTGAGTTAGGGCTATGTAGAGTGTGCAAAGAGTGAAAATCTGGCAATCCCCAACCCATCACCAGAATATTTTAGGAATTCCTTCAATCCTAGAAATAACATGGTAGCATATTAGTAAACTCTTGGAATGTTAGTCCTAAAAGAGGATATAATCCTCTAGGGTGCTAGTTTTCCAAATAATTTTTGTTTGGAATCTTTTGTTAAGTATCCTTTTAGCATAAATAAGATAGCAGTTAGGCTAGAAGAACCTGTTGTGATAAGAAAAATATAGTTGGACCCCCCACATTTTACAGATGCAGAGCCCTAGATTCAAATCTTATGAGGGTCTACACCATCTGTTAAATTCCTAAACCCTCTTACAAGGTTCTGTAATTCCAGTGCTTTCTATAGAAGATATTCCTGCCACAAGTTCTTCAATAAAGTACTTGTGATAATGGACAAAACCATGGGATAGTTGCTCTGGGGCATCAAAGATGAGTAACAGTACCACCTGTTATCCAGGAGCTTAGAATTACTGAAGCTGGTGGAGGGCTTAGAAACAATAAAGTCCGTATACCCACACTCTCGATTGCCCCTTACAGTTTCCAAACTCAAGTCTTGGCGAGATTTTTTGAGTCCTGAGGCTTTAGAAAGTCGTGGGGACCTTGGTCAGTTGGAGTTGGGATGAGAAGTGGGGGTGCACCGAGGATGAGAGGTCTTGGACCTGGGCGAGAAGCGGGAGAACAAGAATGGACACATGACTGCCAGAAGTCTTGGCACAGTCCGCGAGGAAGGGATGGTCGAGCGGAGCCGTTGGAGAGAAGCCATCCCCCCAGCCAGCGGCCGGAAAGGGCGGGGCCTGCGGCGGAAGACCCTGGGGCTGCCGTTCCGGGCAGGTTGGAAGTGGCAACACTACGTGGAAGTTGTTCCGGTGAGTAGCGTGCCGCTGCTGGTGTTTCTGTGGTCTTTCGCTCAGAGAGCTGCTGGTGCTACTGTGGTTGCTTGCTCAGAGCGCTGCGTGTGCTGATAAGACGTGACTGTGCCATGCGTGGGCAACCACGGACACTTTCTGGTGTAGAGTTCAATTTAAGAAGGATGTGAGCTGCTTCCAGTTTCTAGACTTTGCCACGCCCCGGTTCCGGCTGGAAACCAGAGCAAACCTTTCTTTCCAAGGTGTCTCTGCTTCAAGGATGGGCTTGGAAGGCAGATGACTGCTTCTGGGATTCCATGGCCATCGGCGTCTTGGGCTTGGAAGGCAGATGACTGCTTCTGGGATTCCATGGCCATCGGCGTCTTGTGCCCAGTTGTTTTAGAACGACCCGTGTGCCCGAAAGTTTTCCAAGAAGCATCCCTCCTTTAGGACAAATTGCAATCAGGGGAGTTTGGGGCTCTGGGGCTTGTCAGGAAAAAAGCCTCCATGATTGTGGGACCGTAAAGATAATTCCCTCTCCATTTGGCTTGACAGATCATGGCACTCTGGCGAGCATATCAGCGGGCCCTGGCTGCTCACCCGTGGAAACTACAGGTCCTGACAGCTGGTGAGTGCCCTTCGGGACCAGAGCAGGTGGATTTAACAGTCTGGGCCTACTGCACATCCATCGTCACTTGCTTCTTGTTTTACTACCTTTGAAGACTGGCTGTCTCGATGCAAGCTATCCCAATTCCTTTGGAAGCTGTCTTCTCAGGGCTGTTGCTGAGGGACTAACATAGTGGTTCCAACTGTGAAGTAAAACCTTGAACTCCTAAAAAACCCTTAAGATAGACATTATCTTCACTTAGAAAACTAACATTTTGCAGCGTGCAAAACATTTTCACAAACATAATCTCACAAGGTCCTCAGTCCCAGTAAAATTTGTCACCTATTATTATTACTGGTGCAGATTAGATCACATACCTATTAAGTGTTGAAATCAGAGTTATTATCCCTCTCTGGCTTATTCTTCTTGTTGTTGTATATCATGGATTTTGAATTGACCCATAGCTGACCCTCCGGCAGGTTTTCAAAGGCAGTTAATTGCACGGGAAGAAATTGTCAGTCCTTCCGAAGAGCGGCTAGCTGGTGGACTCGAACCTCATTCCCTCGGGATTGCAGCGCAGCTTCTTGCCACTAGGCCATCAGAGCTCCCTACTTAGGGCTCTTAACTCTTCTTGTTGTTGATTGCTTTTGAGTCAAGCACGACTCAGAGATCCAGTGAACAAAAGACCTGAAGCCCTCTACAACTATCAACATATAAAAATTCATAGAGTTTCCAGAGACACCTTGTTTAGGAAGTGGATGCAATTAAGACATGTATATGTAGTTTAAAAAATGTTACAGAAAGCATCCCTGTAGCAGTACCTAGTTTTGATACCCTTGAGCATTTCTTCCTAATGCACACTCTCAAGAAATAATCACATTCCAAGATTTTGTCATTCTTGCTTTGCTTAGTTTTACCATCTATGTGTTCATCATAAACAATATACAAGGATTTTCCTTTCATATTTTTAATTTTTAATGCCCAAATTCAGTGGTGGTTTAGCAAAGGTAACTCAAGGCTTTAGCTAGATTGTTAACCTTTTCCTTTTATCAGATTTGGTGACCTGAGAGGGGAATGGCACAGGGATAAAGTCTTATTAGGGGAAGGATTAGAAGGGGCAGTGCAAAGACTGGTTTTTGTGTGTAGCATGGTCTTCTGAGGAGAACTGTTGCAAAGGTGAAGGGCTGCTCAATGCCAGGGTGGAATAGAGACCTCATTACTGGAATAGTCCTACGTCAACACAAGAAACAGCAGGGTGACTGGGCAGAGGATGGACTTTTTACCCCCTCCTTAGGTCTCTCTCTAGCCTCTTGTGCCCAACCACCCCATGTCCTGTCCTCAGAGTGTCCGTCAGCCCGCATGACTCACCTGGGTGCGTGTGTGGTGACTCATGCTGGACTGTGTGGCTATGATGGGAACTGACAGGCTGGGCCCTTTGCCCAGCCTCAAATTCCCTTAGGGCCAATGGCTGCCAGGAGGAAAGTCCGCTCGTGGTCATCTAGAATAGGGAGGGAGAGAGGGACGATCTTTGTGTTTCCCTATTGCAAGGATTGATGACTGAATGACAGGAGCGCGAGCTCTGTGGGGACTCAAATACAGGTCTGTGGCTGACCTGAGTTAAGCCTATTGAGCCCACACCTTCGGTCTTCCTGAGGTTGTGCCAACATTTCAGCTCAATCCTGAAGCAGCCTGCAGCCTCTTACTAAAACCCCTCTCAGGCTTTTCTAAACACTGATTCTTTCCATCCTTGATGCTCAGTATTTGGATCAAAGTACAGATAAAAAGGAACTGGATTTACTTCGTGCAACTGTGGTTGGACCCCAGCACAGTAATCACTAAGAGCCCATGGGACAGCTCACACTACACCAGAAAACAGCTCAGTTTTCCAGTTTTGAGTTAGAAGAACAAGATTTAATATAAGAGTCATAACACTTAGCAACTACATTACCCAGGACAAGCCAGTACACTACCCCGGGCTTGTTTCCTTGTTTAGAACTTGGATTTAGTTATATCACCTTTCAAGTAATTGTCAAGTTTGTTTCTGTGAAAAGACCTTGAAAATAAAAAATTGTTCTGTAAACATAAAGGCTCAAAGGGTTGGTCCCTGGTATGATTTTGACAACCCAGGAACAAGCTTTTTGTAGAATTGCTTGGATTGGGTTTGCTCTACTTGCCACAAACCTGAAAATGGGTATCTTAGTTTTGTTCCTCCCCCACACCAGCCTGAAGCTTATGCTAGTATGTTTGTTAAGGAGTAGTCCCCTGTGGAGAGAAGGGAGAGTCCACACAGCTTGCATTGTTCAACTGGATATTGCTAAGAGCAACTGTTGTTTAATCTCTTCCATTGTCTAAGAAATGCATTGAAATGCATTTTAGGGATGTCTTTTTCTCCATGGAGAAAGGGAGAACCTGTTAGCCACTGACTTCCATTTCACATCAGTCAAAGGAGTATGCACTATGGAATGGCAACTCGGGTTGTGTGAATGTACTTCCAGGTGGCATAGGTACTGGCGGAACTGCTGCAGTGTCCCCAGGTAAGGCAGCAGCAACGAAGGCATAGGCTTGAGAGGCAAGTGTCCTTCAAGTTCAGTTGCTGAAATAAGTGATAGGTCAAGTCAGTAAGATCCAAAATGCTTCATAAGAAGAGCTGATATACCCAGGTGGAAAGGCCAGAGTCAGAAACAGGTAGCCAGGGCAAGGGTTGGCTTCATGATTTGTAGAGAACGTTGTTGTTATGTGCCGTTGAGTCGCTTGCGACTCATAGCGACCCTGTGTACAACAGCCCTAAACTCCGCTCTGTCCTGTGCCAATCGCACTGTCTCTGACACTCCCATCCCAATTATCCCAGTCACTG
>NW_006399759.1:5852785-5868252 GCF_000299155.1 Elephantulus edwardii
GACTTCTGGTAGTTCTCTGTTGATGTGCTGTTCCAGTCGTTTTTGGATAATCTTCAGTAGAATCTTGCTTGCATGTGAAAGCAGTGAGATTGTTCTGTAGTTTCCACATTCTGTAGAAAATAGGAGTCAATTTTATCTTCCTTTTCTGAGGACTATTTCAGTCTTCCATAGACCCAGAACCCAGCTTCCCCATCTTAGACCACTCTAGCCAGGGAACAGGTGCACACCTGCAGACACTAAAATCTGAATGTAGGATATTAGAGCTCAACAAGCATGAGAGGCCAGTCCAGCAACTGCTAGGGAGCAGAGGCGAGGTTACATGCTAGGTATCACACAGTGGTAGAGCTGGTTGTAAGCCTAGAGCATCTCCTGCTGTGCTGTCCAGTGCTGAGACTACTGGGGCCTCAGAGTGCTGAGTTTTTCCTCAGTTTGTCTAGACTTTGGGACCTGACAAGCTGCAGAATTGCTCCTCTGAGATGGGGCTGGGTCAGGAATGGCTGTGAACTCCAGAGGACATCTTTTCTCACCTTACTCCTGGGCTTCTGCTCGCTCCCACTGGGCTCTGTTCTAGGTCAAGCCCCTCCCCAGGAAGCCTTTTAATCAAGGAGGGATGACTAGGCAGCTCTGCTGGTCCCATGCCAGGAACTATACCTGCCTACCCAGGCCTCCTGTGCTCAAGGTCACACTTCCTACTCCTCATCTCCAGAGCCACTTCCTATCCCTCTTCCTATCTCATCTTCCACTAATGCTTTCTTTTCTTTCTTTCTTTCATTTTTTTTTGTTTTGTTTTGTTTTAATGCTTTATTTTCTTGCACCGGAGTCTCTATACCCAAAAGCTAAGAGAGGAACAAAAGAAGTGGGGATTTCCCTCCACTCATGCCTGCAAAGGAAGTATGGAAGCTGGGGCTTTTCCATTGATGGGGAGGGGATGGTCCCAAATAGATCTGTGCTCAGAGGTAGGCTCCACGCCCCCCTTTGCTCCACTATCTGGTGGTAAGTGACGGCATGAGAGCTGGCACCTGTCCAGGGGCATGATGTCACACCGCACGAGCGTCTGCCTGCTGGGCTCTGCGCCGAGTCTGGCGTAGGGGCATCACTGCCTGGCAGCCCCTTGCCCTGCCCCATCAGAGCCCTCCGCACCGAATCTGCAAGCCTCCAGCCCCCAGAAGCAAGCCCCAGGTCCAGAGTGTTAGACCAGACTGACCAGATATGCCCAGGGAGACTCCAGAGGCGGGGTGGTTTACATCTGTTTGGGTCCTTAGGTGGGAATGGATGAAGAATCTGAGCAGGAACCCTTGTTTAAAGTATCGCAAAGTATCACTTGGGCCAGAAGTAGGCCTTCCTCTAGGCTTGGACCAAAGACTTAGAAAGCCCAGGGGCCTGGTTTATCTCTGGGCTGAAGAGCAGCAGCCTTTGGGTTCTGGCCAGTCCAAACTGAACCAGCAAGGATGAAAGTTATACACCTGTATTCTCTCTTCCTACTGCCCCATCATGTGGATGGTTAGGGAGACCTAGAACCCTGCTTTCTCTCACAGAAAGGCTTCCAAGACTTGGGGGTTGGTAGCTTGAGGCTTCGTTCCAGTTCTCCCTCGATCTTGCAGTGTGACAAGCCATGCAAAGTCAAAGCATACACTTCTCATTTTAACTCTTTCCCTAGCCAAGTGGATATTTGGGAATTTGCTGCCTGATCTCCCTCCAAGGTAAACAAATTCTGGGGGGAGTAAAAGATAGAGGGCAGACACTAGTCCAGGAAGGGCTTCTGCTTTGTGGGCCTTTTGGGCCTTGTTTGGATTGGAATCCCTTGCAGGGCAGTAGCCACAGAAGTTTCTTGGGCCTCCTGGCCTAGAGCCCAGATAAGCTGTGTCTGCAATAGCCTTGACCTCTTTCCTCCTCTTGACTTCAGTTCTCAATACTGCTCCTTACAGTTTCCTTATCATTGTACCTGCCCCCTGACCGGGCCATGGCAGCCAAGTCTGCGGGGAGCCACACCGCTAACTGGAAAGTCGCACCTCTGGCAGTTTGAATCCACCAGTAGCTACACGAGATGAAGATGGGCAATCTCCTGTGTGATCTGTGCATGGCCTTGGATGCCCAGTGGAGGGTTAGCGAGAAGTCAGTTCTGACTTACAGTGATGAGATGAGACCTTTTGTGAAGAAGATGTAATGTGTCAGAGCCTTGCTTAAATGTAAACATTTAGCCAGCATGTTGTTTCCCTCATTTAGAAAATGACTACCTTTTTTGGTCCCTTGCCCCCTCCCCTCAGGACCATCCTTCCTTTACACATGGTGACAACTTGAGGTGCTACTTGAGGGACATTGGTGACTCCAGGCTGACCGAGGAGAATGAAATGCTATTGCAAAGGGCTGGGATAGGGGCTCGAGTTTTCAAGTTCTACACAGGCCTTGTAGGGTTGACTTAAGTGTTCTCCAGTCCCCTTCCCAGAGCAGTCCTGTTCCTTGAGGTAATAAGTTTGGTATTTTCCTTCCATCTAGGTTTGATGGGTTGCTTTTTCTTGCACTTGCTGGAGACTTGGCTGGGTGTGGTGGGAGGTAGGAGAAGAGTGCCTGGGATCCCCCTTAGCATCTGGGAGTTCACCTTTGACAGTGTTCTAGGAAGAATCTCTCCCATGTCGGGAGACTTGAGGCAGCCTCGATGGGGGTTCTGGGTGACCCAGAGTTGCTCCACAGTTGTGGGTGCCTGCAGCTGAGGCCAGCAGCCCAGGTCTCTGATGGGTGCCCGCACCCCAAGCCTGCTCTCAGCCTTACCCAGCCGTCTCTGCCCGGGTAGTTCAGGGACAGGGCTGTGCAGAGGATGTGGGGGAAGAGCAGAGCAATGAGTATACAGCCAGCATGAACGTCAGAGGCAGCCCCAGCCAAGGAGTGGGGCTCCAGGATGTGTTTGCTCAGTGCTAATTGAGGGCACAGGAACATGGTGGCTACAGGGCTGGCAGGGGGCTCTCATTGCGCAGGGAGGTGGACAGGCAGGCTGGAGATCATGTGGTCAGTTCCCAGGTCACCTTGTAAGTGTGTGTTTGCTAGAGACCATCACGCCACCATAGCAGATGAGGGGCTCTGTAAATAGTGATTTCTGTTAGATTTCTGGTGCATATCTGACTACAGCTGCTTGGAATTGGGGTCTGTAAGCAAAGGGAGGGAAGCAAGTGCAAAGGCAGAGGGGGCAGTGGCTGTGACACCCATCACCAGCTCAATCTCAGGTTGCACATAGGGAGGTCTGGTTTTAGCCAGCTGTCCAGAGAGGTAGCCAGAACTCATTCTTGGAGGAGAATCTTGGCTCACCCAGTCATCTCCCTCCCTGAGACTTCTGGAGCACTCATATTTTATAAAAGGTTATCCTTGCTGTTCTCTACAAATAGGGACAAACACCCCTGATCAATGTGAAGGACACTCTCATGTTGAGTTGAGGTGGGGGAAACCCCAGGGTTCCTTTCCATCTTCCACATGATCTGTTCCTTGTGTGGAGTCACAGAAGAGACCCTGTCTAGGGATCAGGCCACTCATTCCTGCCCTGATTCTGACACTTCCTGGCTGTTTTCCTCTCCTTCAGTGAGCCGCTAATTTTCCCAGCATGATGTCTGTCTCAGAGGACCCTGACCAACAATGGGCTTGAGCAGGATAGAGATGATGAGGATGGCACAGAATAGGGCATGGCTCACATCTCTTGGTCATAGGGTCACTATGTGTTGTAGTCACTTAACATCATCTTCAGCAGTGTGAGATTTAAGACTTTTGCTGCTCCTTGGAGGCAAGGATTCTAAGGCTCCGTCTAACATACTTTGGACATGTTGCAAGGAGGGACAGGTCCTTGGAGAGGGACATCATGCTTGGGAGGGTGGAGGGACAGCACAGGAGAGGAAGGCCCCCTGTGAGGTGGATTGATTTGGTGACTGGGGTAATCGGGATGGGTGTATTGGAGACAGCGTGATTGGCACAGGACAGAGCAGAGTTTAGGGATGTTATACATAGGGTCGCTCTAACAACAACAACAATAACCTGTGAGTAAGGGATGCAGGTGAAATAACCTAGAAGGCCCTTTCTAATTCTGAAAGTCTGGGATGCTGGATACTAGACTTTTTGGGTTGCAGAGCTCTTGGGCCTTGGCCTGCTCAATCCCTGCTCTTCCCAATTTCTTGCAAGACACTCATGAGGTGTCTTGATCTTTCTGAAGAAGAGAGCCTTCTGGCAGAAGAAAGGGCCGGTCACTGCGCCCAGAGTTAAACCTTTAGGCTCAGAGGAAGAGTCCCATTCAGCCTTCAGACTTGTTTCCTTCCCAGACTGGGAGCCCACTGGGGACAATTGGGAACCACTTCCATCCTTGAGAGGTGTCTTGACATCTGTGTACCCTGCATAGGGTCCCTGATGGGCCTGGGCGATGTTATCTCACAGCAGCTGGTGGAAAGGCGGGGTCTGCAGGAACACCAGCTCAGCCGGACCCTGACCATGGCGTCTCTGGGCTGTGGCTTTGTGGTAAGTTCTGCCTACAGCAGGGCTGCTGATGGACTGGACATGGTCTTGGTGCCACTTTACCCTTTGGTTTCCTTTGGCCTCTCTTTTTATTAAAATTTATATATATATTCGTTTCTTTACAAAATTTGAATAAATTGTTTTCCAATTCCTTCAGCCCCCCATCAAATAGTACAACCCCATGATTAATCCACTCCCACCCACTCACTCCGCATATCCTCATCCCTCTGCTTCCACCCTCCCTGCCTTGGGTCCTCATACTCACTCTATAATAATGATTGTATGCAATATTTGCCCCGTGTGATGGAGTGAGTTAATTCATCATAATGCTCCCTCCAAAGTTAGGTAGTAATTTACAAAATCATTGCTCCTGCGTGCTGCGTAGTATTCCATTGTGTGAATGTACCATAATTTCTCAATCCATTCATTTGTGGTTGGACATCTGGGTTGTTTCCATGTTCTTGTGATGGTGAATAACGCTCCTATGAACACTGCTGTATAAGTCTCCATTTGTGCTTCAGTTCTCATTTTCTCAGGGTATATTCCAAGTAGTGGAATAACTGGGTCATATGGAATTTCTATGTTCAGCTTTTTGAGGAAATGCCAAACTGCCTGCCAGAAAGGTTGCACCATTTTACAACCCCACCAACAATGTATAAGGGTTCCTATCTCGCCTTTGGTCTCTCTTTTACGTCTATGCCACCTGCCTTTCTTGTTTTGCCTGGATTTCTGCTTCCCCTGGGGCTTGGTTCCAATTCTTAGGGGGGGGTAAGATTTATGATTCAAAAGTCATGTTGTCTCTTACTGCATCCTTGTCCCCCATGTGGGGTTTCTTTTCAGGGCCCGGTAGTAGGAGGCTGGTACAGGGCTTTAGATCGGCTCATCCCTGGCACAGCCAAGGTAGATGCACTAAAGAAGATGCTACTGGATCAGGTGAGCAGAAGGAACAGTGAGCAGGGAAGGCCAAGGGTGGTCGGGGAAAGCAGGGATGTAGAGATTTGTTGCTGAAATCCATGCTCACAGCTTTACTTTTTCTTTCCTAGGGGGGCTTTGCTCCATGTTTTCTAGGCTGTTTCCTCCCTCTGGTGGGGACACTCAATGGACTCTCACTCCAGGAAAATTGGGCCAAACTAAAGCGGGTGAGCCGGCAGGTGTGGGTAAATCTGCTGGCTGGCAGACTGGCTGTGTAAGGGATGAGGGGATAAGAAAGTGAAAATGGAGGAGAATCCTAGGCTTTGGAGGAGAATGTAGAAGAAGGTCTGTTCTTTGAATTGACATTTTTGTGTCAGATTCAGATTGGGAAGTGGGAGCTGCTTGCAAGTGAAATTGTTGTTCATTTGTTCCTTCCCTGTCTCCTCAGGATTATCCCGATGCCCTCATCACCAACTATTATGTAAGAACTGATGCCTCAAGTCTCAAGCCACCTTAAGTCCAGATATGCTCAGGGGTTGGGAATTCTCTTGTCACAGAAATCCCTCATTCCCAGGATGGGCCCTTTTAACCC
This sequence comes from Elephantulus edwardii, assembly GCF_000299155.1. Classification (NCBI taxonomy): domain Eukaryota; kingdom Metazoa; phylum Chordata; class Mammalia; order Macroscelidea; family Macroscelididae; genus Elephantulus; species Elephantulus edwardii. The sequence goes on from NW_006399759.1 coordinate 5,858,772, forward strand.
AATTGTTCACCCAATTCACCTGTTTTTGGGGTGTTCTGAAGGTGGAGTGAGGCTGGGTAAAACAGCCAGCTTGGGAATCTCCACCAAACCTTGTCCTTCTCTCTTGCAGCTCTGGCCTGCTGTGCAGTTAGCTAATTTCTATCTGGTCCCCCTTCATTACAGGTAGGACAGATCCTTCCCCCATCCCCCAAGGAAGAGTCATAATATAATATGGTGGTTGGAGAAAAATTATTTTCATTTCTATCTGAGCCCCTTTCTGTGCCTAGCCAGAATGCTGCTCTGATCAGACAGCCTCAGACTTCCTGGCACTGCCTTTGGGCCCTCTTTCTTGTGACACTGTCTGGCCCAGAGCATCTTGCCTCCTGACCTCCCTTTATCTTTCTCCATCCCACCCAAGCTCTTGACTCTTGAGACTATCTTCAGGGGCAGAGCCTGGGGTGCTGCTGCTTAGGTTAAAAAGAAAGGTGGACCTTCCCCACCAAGAAGTTAAATAGGAACTCAGTCAGATTAGTTCATGGCAAAAGAATTCTTTATCCTAATAAGAAAGTTAGTTGTTGGGCAACAATAAATGAAACCAAGTGGAACTAAATAAAAGTGAGTAATTAAGATGATTGAAGGTGAGGGGCTCTTTGGGAATAGGGAAAAGACATGAGGCTGTTCAGAGAGGACATGATCCAAATGTACATGAGAAGCCTAACTAAACAATAGACTTATGAACCCAATCATAAACATTAGGATCCCTGGCAGCATCATAAATTTAAAATAAAAAAGGTACTCTGGGGTGGTGTCCTAGTGGTGAGGAACTGCACTACCAACACAAAAGCACACAGTTCAAATCCACCAGCTTCTTGGGAGAAAGATAAGCATGCAGTTTACTGCCTCTGAAAACCCACTGGACAGTCAGCTATGGGTTGGTTTCATTCAGTTCGATGGCACGTAACAACTCTCTAACTAAGGCAGTATATTTTTGGAGCTGGTACAAGATGGACCAGGTAAGTGTATTTAGAACAGACTGGAACAGAAGTATGAAAACCAGGCAAAAGAGCTGAGGATTGAGGCTCCCGTCAGATCTCTGAGCTGGTACTTCTCTGGTCTGAGCGGCACAACCCTCTATGAGGAGCTGAAGGAAGAGACGAGACTCCGCAAATAGTTTTCAGAACTCCGTTTCTATTGCATTTTCCATTTTCTTACCGTCTCTGTCCCTTCCTTTTCTCTGTGATGCCCTTCCTGTTCTGTAGGCTGGCTGTCGTCCAGTGTGTTGCTGTCATCTGGAACTCATACCTGTCCTGGAAGTCCCATCAGCTCTAAGCCTGCCTCACTCTATTGTTTGTACCTCACAGTGACACAGCTTGACCCTGAAATGAATGGGTCACCTCACCTCACCTCCTTGACACTTTCATGTGGCTAGGTTGCTGGTAACAGAGTTGGCACTCTGAGATGGCCCATTTCACTTCAGAATGTAAACTGACTCCTTTTGAATTCACGGAAACCTTCATAATGGTCTTCTATCCACCACATAATAGACACTTCAGGTATCAGTAATTGTCTTGATCTTTACAGCTTTATTTTACACCTGTATCCAAGAAAATGCATCTACCCCCACTAGCACACACAGCCTAGTGCAGCCCCAGCTCTTCGGGACCCCTGTTGAGTATGTTACGGAGTCTGGAACCTGCAGAGTCAATGAGTAAGGCTAACTAGTAAATACTGGGGAGTCAAGATTTCACTGAAAAGAAACCTAGAATACCCCCAAGGCCAGTCTTCTGTTACAAAGGGGGACACTCCATACAAGGGACATGACTGCCACGCATCCCAAGCTGGGGCAAAGTAAAAACTTGAAATCAAGTTTCCTTCCTTCCTTCTAGCCAGTGGTCTCAACTTGAAGGTCAAATGTTTGTAATACTGTTGTTAGGGTTCTCAAGACCAAAATTAAACTTGGCTATGTTATTATTTTGGACAAGCTCAGACTGGGGTTTTGTGTGTTACTTTTGTTTTGTTTTGCTTTTTACTCCAGGCACCTCAGCATCCTGAGGTAGAGATCTTATCTGGTGCCTTAGGCCTCCTTAGAATTTAGATTCTGGAACTGTAAGGTCAGAAATCCTACAGACCCCCAGCTACTGGGGACCCTGTGGTGGGTCCCGCGTTTAGTATAAAAGGTACACTCCTAATTGCCACTGTTTGTGATGGCTGAGAACTGAATCAGATCCCAGCACAGGCGCCCAGTGCCTCAGTTCCCTTTTCAATGAGGGCAGGGCCAGCACAATGGACAGCCCAGAGGTCCCAGCTCCCTTCCTATGGGAGAGGAGATTCTTCTCCAGGCTAGTCTGGTCCAAGATCAGGCCCTAGTCACTGCCCATTCTTAGCAGGGGGCACTATTTTTTTTGGGGGGGGGCACTACTCTTAATGTCCCAGAGTTGACCCAGCCAACTTCTCTGGTCTCCCGATGTCATGTCGCATTCGGGTGCCTCATCCAGTGCTCATTCGAAGGCTGTTTTAATGTCCTGAGGCCCGCCCCTGGGGGGCTCACAACCTGCTGAATTCGGGCTGTGGCCGTCATTGTTTCTACACTCAGTGCATGTTCTTGGCTGACGTCAGTCGGAGCTGTCCTGGTGCTATATATAAGGCTGGCGGCGGTCCCAGGACAGACCCCGTTTTCCCCGAGGCGCCCACAGCCCGCCCCGAGGGACAGCGACTGGAGCTCCGTCTTGCAGCGCGCCCTGCGACAACGTGTGAGTGGCTCGGTGCATCAGCCCAGATCCCTCCGGCACCGCTCAGCCTCAGCTCGCCCACCAGGGGGAGGGTGGGACGGCTGGGGCTGGGGCTGGAGGGAAGCCTACGGGAGCTCGCCGGCAGCGGCGTGAAGGGCTGGGGGGCGCCCCCTGCAGCCACCCCGGCGCCCTCACCCCGCACTGCCCCCATATGCAGGCCCCAAGGCACCATGAGGCGGACCGCCCGTTCGGCACTGCTGGCAGTGCTGCTGCTCCTGACCCAGCTGCAGCCCGGGACCAGCCGCGGGGGCCGGGAGGCGGCAGGGGTCCAGGACCCCAGTCTGCGGTGGAGCCCCCGGACGCGGGGCCAGGCAAGTGGGGCCGGCGCACTGCTCTTGCTACTTGCCGAGGGCTTTCCGCGCCACACAGGACCTGGCCGCTGGGCATCTCGGGTGGTGGGGGAGCGGCCACGACGGGACGACCCCCCTCTGTCCATTGACCTCACCTTTCACCTGCTGCGGACCCTGCTGGAGCTGGCGCGGACTCAGAGTCAGCGGGAACGCGCGGAGCAGAACCGCCTCATATTCGACTCGGTGGGCAAGTGATGGCTCCCATCCACGGACTGTGGGACCTCGATCCCCAGCCCTGACCCCCAAGACTGGGATGTATACAATCAGAACTGACCCAGGCTGGTGAGGATTGCGCAAGCCAGGGATCCCCTGAGCACTCTACATTACTGGTTTGTTTGTTTGGGTTTTTTAATAAAAATACCGAAGAGCCTTTGGCTTCTGTCATAGGGGCACAGAAACCGAAGCAGGGTGGGAGCCCGTGGGAGAGTGGGTCTTCATGGTCTGGGAAGGAAATGAAATGCTGCGGGAGGGCTTTCAGCTAAGTTCCTGTGGGACCCGTGGCCCCCAGTTCTCCCAGGGCCTCCTCCTACCCTCTTCTCAAGCTCTATCATCAAAGCCATCAGATTCTGACATCAAAATGGTACTTTGAAAGGGGTTCATTTCACCTCCTCCCCAAGTGTCCTAGGTTTGGAGAAAGGGCTTTGGTGATGTTCCCACTGAAGGAACTGGCGGTGAAGAGAAATGCAGGTCTAAGACTCAGAAGTCATTTATTGGGGCCACGTCCCGGACAGGGTGGCGAGCTGGGTGGAGTGTGGTCTCTGCACAGTTAGATGCTCGCCAGCCGGGTCCCAGGCCCCAGGGGTAGGGGCTCCGAACCAGGGTCCAGTCAGTGCACGCCTGTCCCGGGAGAAGAAGGTCGGTGGGCGGGTCTTCCAAAGACACTCGCCCGCCCCCTTCCCCAGCCTCTGATTCTTCCCTTCTTTGCCGGTGAAACCTAGTCTCCCAAAGCTCCCGAGGTGGAGAAGTTAGTTTTACATGGACGAAAGCCTTTCAGCTTTGCAGTTAAGATGAGCGGTTGCTCCACTCGTTCGGTGTTGCAGGGGGCGCCATCACCCAAGGGAGGGCAGAGACCTCTCCCCGGGTCCCTCCCCACGAGCCCCTCGGGCTGGGGGCCACACTTACTGTCCAGCCCGTCCTGTCGCTCTTCTTCTGGCCCCGCGTTGCCTTCTTCCCCGTCCAGCACCACCTCCTCATCCTCGTCCTCTCCTGAAGCACCTGGGCCGAAAGAAGCCCTGCCCGTGAGAAGGGCCCCCCCCCCTTTTCTGGCAGTCAGGCAAACCTCCGAGGGTCAGGACACTCAGCCCAGCGCCTGTGTGCCCTAACTCCCTCACCCCTTTGGTCGTTCATCTCCCTCGTCCCTGTCCGCTCCCCATCTCCTTTACCCCCCTTCCTTGCCCCCATCCCCCTCGTCTCCCGTCCCCCCATCTCCTGTATGCGTGCCCCCATCTCACCTGCCCTCTTGCCGGCTCCCCATCTCCTTCACACCCCTCCCCTGCACCCATCTCTCTCATCCCCACCCCCCATCTCCCTTGCCCCCTTCCCTAGCTCCTCATCTCCCTCTTCCTCCCCCGCTCTCCATCTCCCCTGCCCCCCAGCCCTCTCGCGCCACCTGCGGGCTTCTCACCCGGCTGGAAGTCGATGGTCCTCAGCATTTCGGCCACGTGCTCCACGCTCACCGAGAACTGCTCCATGCTCTCATAGCCAGGCTCGGGACGGCCCGCCAGCTCCACCTTCGACATTGTCCCGACCCTGCGGTGGCCGCAGGGGATCAGCTGCAAATACCTGAGCACCCCGAACCCCTCCCTGCCAGAGGGGGACTCCCCTTCCTTTCCACCGTCCCCCTCCACGTACTCACTTATTGATCAGCTCCTTGGCCTGCTGCAGTGAAGAAAAGGAAGGGAAGAGTAAGCACCACGCTCGGCCGTGGCAAAGTCCGGTTTCCCTCTGCCTCCCACCAGTGCTGTATACCCCACTGTTCTACTCTGAGGCACCGAGGGATCGGGACCGGCCTCCAGATCCCCACTCGACCACTAGGCGGCGCTGCCGCGCGCCGGCTCACCTGCAGGTAGAGCGCCATCTGCGGCTCCTCCATGGACTGGATGGCGGACTCCACCAGCTTGGACGACGCTTCCAGGTGGTCTCCGTACTGGCGGATGAGGCCGCGCACGCGCTGCAGCTTCTCCTCCTGCTCGCGGGCCAGCGCCTGCAGCAGCTCGCTCTTGCGCTCTTCCAGCACCGCGCACAGGGTCTCGAACCTCTGGTTTAACAACTGCTTCTGCCTTCGGCTGTTGTCCTGGAACGGGGGAGCAAGAAAGAGGGACAAGGCGAGCCTGAGACTCCACAACTACTTGTCTACTACTTGTCTAATTCTCTATTTAGGGGGAACCACAGAGAGGTAAATGGAAAGTGACTTGGCCATCGTCACAGCCATTTAGGGGCAGAGCCAGTTAGTAATAATAACACCACAGGTTTTAAAAGTAGCTTTGCTAAGTGCTCTCATAAAAAAGAAGTAGCTTCTATAATGTTAGCATAATTTCATTTAGTAAACACAAATGAGACCAAAGCACGGATAATTTAAGTAATTGTGCTACCGTCACGGTGCTAGTGAGAATCAGAGACGAGATTCAAATCTAGCTGTGTGGCTAAGCACACCCTATTACAGGTGTAGCCTGTCTCTCGGAGTCCAGAAACTCTTTAGCCGGTGAGGGTCTCCAGCCGCCCGGCCCGCTCACCTCGATGGTCTGGCACACCTCCTCCATCTGCGTGATCACTGCTTGCACACGGTCATTGCCTGCCACCAGCATTGCGATGCCATCGCTGAGCTCACTCTGCCACATACAGGCCAGCACTCAGGGCTGGAGGACCTGGCCTAGAGCGGCAGCCCCCCCAACCCTACCAGGCTGCCCGGGAGAGGACACCCACCCTCCATCACACCACCGAGGCATCTTCACGACAGCTATTACAAAACCTAGGGGACACAGAAACAGCCAAGAAGTGTGGACGCACCTCCTGTGTGTTCTAGAAGGAGGTGGAGAGAGGGAACCCTCTTACCACGTGAGAAAGACACTTTCTCCAAACATCCACTGTGTAAGTCAGATACTGCGAGGTGCATTGTAACTGTAGATTTATGTCTTTTACCAATTCTAGAAGTTTTTTAGACATCTGGATACTATTGTCTCTTCCTCATTCCCTCAGTTTTCTCATTCTTGTTATGGCTGTTGAGTCAATTGCGATCCTATGAACAAAGGATCTGACTTATCCTATCGTGTGCCATCCTGTCCATTTCTGATACACTAGAGCCTGTTGTTACAATCACTGTGTCAATTCACTTTGTAAGAATCAATGCCTTTGAGCTGTGATGTTGGAGTCAAGTACTCTTATTCTCAGGCTCTTGATTAGACACAGGCTAGACTTACTCATTTTTAACCTTCTTGTCTCTCAATGCTGTCTTTTGTACCTTTTCCCCCCCTGTTCAATCTTCTGTTCCTGCTCAAGAGTCTTCTCTTTAGAGAAATCTGTCATTTTATTAATCTTTGAGTGTTTTGTTTCAGCAATTATATTGGCATATCTAAAAGCTCTGTTTGCTTCTATGTCAAATCTATTTGATCATTATAATGATTATTATAATTATTGCTTGTTTTTTTAAAAAACATGGATCTTTTTAAAGACATTTTATACATCCTGATTATTCTTTAATCATCTCAATATCTAAATTCTTTAGGGGGTCTAAAAAGATCTTCTCCTTCCTTCTGTTTTAACTCATGGAGTACATTTCCTTGAGGGTCTTCAATTGCCAGCTCCTATTTTGTTGATCTTATTTTATGGTGAAACCAAGGGTCTCAGAGGAGGCCCCTTCCTTCCACAGATAATTTGTCTTTGTCTTTGTAAAATAACTAGGCAGAGTAACCAACAGCTTCAGATGCTGACATTTCAGGGTAGTGGTGTGGCTCAGGTCCAGACACCCCAACACAGAGTCTCCCCCAGGCATGGCGGCAGCATTTGTCCTCTGAGATACGCTGCCTTTCTTAAGCTTACCAGTTAGGGTTCTGTTTTCAGAACATCCTTTCTATCTCTCCCCAAATTTGGAGATTTCCTTTATGCTTACCAATATGATTTTTTAAAAATTATATTTTATGCAGAATCTAATTTTGCTGTAGAGGACCACAAATATGCTACTATACTGGAATCTCCGCTAAGTATTTTATTCATCAATCTGATTTTATCTTTGCTATCACTTTCAGAAATGTGGGAGGTTCCCCCCTCATTATAAAGTGAGGCAAGCAAGGGTCAGAGAAGTCAAATAATCCAGTCAAGGTCACACAAGTGATGGAACTGGGACTTTTGCCCTCCCAACTTCAAATCAAGTGGAAGGAGAGGCTAAATGTGAGGCCCTGTGCTGCGCCCCTACTCCTCAGCTGTCTGCCCCCTCCCTGACTGATACCTTCTGGCGTTTGTAAATGGTGGGCAGCGGGGCCACCTCACAGTCCTTGTGGGCACCGAAGACCTTGCAGAGAGAGCAGGTGGGCACTTCACAGCTGAGACAGTAGATGTTGATCTTCTCGTCTTCGTGCTCCTCACACATGAGATGCTGCTCAGCTTTGGAGTTCAGCGGCCTGTAGAGGGCAGGGCAGGAGTCAGGGGCAGGGGGCAGCAGGATCATGGACCGGGTTGGGGGAAAAGTGGGACCCTACAGTGCGGGCCTCCATGAACCTTCTCTTCAGCCTCCACCCTCCTCCACCACTTTGGACCGGGGAGATGGGTGCCTTCCAGGGTGTTTTCAATTTGGATCCAGGAACAGTCTGTAGTCCAGAAGGACTGCCAGAAGGGAAGAGTCTGAATTCCGGATCCCTCCCAGGAGGTGAAGGTGACCTTGACAAGTCCCCCTGGGTCCAGTCCTCTCCCCTCTACAGTAAACACCAGACATTTTAATTCTTCCCTTCTGGCCCCAACACTCTGGCTGTATCCCAGGCTCTGACCATATGAGAGGCAAGAGCCCCTGCAACCCACCTGGATGACTCCTGCTTGTAAATGTCGATAATGTTCTCCACTAGCAGATTTCGCTGCAGGCCGTAGACACCATGTCGGTCAAGGACAACCTCATGCCTACAAGATGGGCAGCGAAAACGGCCTCCTGAAGACACAGTGGTGGAGCCCCGGGATTGCCACAGGGGGTTCGAGGCCTGTGGCATGAGAGAACAGGCACAGAGAGGCATAAAGGGGAATGTGGGAGGAAGGGCCATGGAGACTCAGGAGTGGGAGATGGTGGAGGGAAGGCCTCAGCTAGGATCCGGCTGGGCCCACCTGGAGAGGAGCCCAGTGTGAGTGAGCAGAGAGATCTTATTTCCTACCTTTGATCTCTAGCTCAGCCCACCTCCCAGAGTATCTCTGCACCCAGAGCCCAGCATGACCAAGCCCCCCGCAAGAGGGAATCTCCCCAAAGCTGCCTAGTTTGGAGCTGTGGGGAGGAGGAGGTCAGCTCCTGCCCGACACCCTTGTAGGTTCACCTTTACCCATTCCATAGAAGAAACTATTTCACTCAGTCCTTGGAAAAAGCCATCGTGCTGGGAAAGGTAGAGGGTCAGAGAAAGAGAGGAAGACCCTCAACAAGATGGATCAACATAGACTGTAACAATGGGCTCGAGCACAGCAGAGAACATGAGGATGGCGCAGGATAGGGCAAGGTTTAGATCTGTTATTTATAGCATCACTGAGTCATAGGGAGCTCTGGGGGCCTAGTGGTAAGGAGCTGCACTGCCAACCCAAAGGCCTGTAGTTCAAATCCACCGGCTGCTCCGTGGCAGAAGGAAGGGCAGTCTCCTCCCATGTGATGTACAGCCTCTGAAAGCCTGCTGGAGGGTCAGCGAGGAGTTGGTTCCAACTTTATGGTACATAACAACATGAGTCTTAGTCGACTTGATGGCACACAACAACAACAATTTGAAAATGTTGAAAAGTTCTAAGAAGCTAACTGATTGGTCCTGCGTGGACCAATCACTGAGGCCTGGTGAGCAAGGTAAGATGATGAGCCTTGCTTGGATCATTCCAAAACAGAGCTCAAGTAAGATGACGCCAGCTCCTGTCTAACGTCATTTGGTGAAGAAGAAAAGAACACACCTCCAAAAACGGGTGAGTTCAGACATAGCCTGAGAGCATTAAATGTAAATCAGGTAGCCATCCTAGATGTGCCCTGTTATGGGCACCTTGTTCTTGTTGTTGTTGTTATGTGCCGTCGAGTTGCTTGCGACTCATAGCGACCCTATGTACAACAGCCCTAAACTCTCCTCTGTCCTGTGCCAATCGCACTGTCTCTGACACTCCCATCCTGATTATCCCAGTCACTGAATAAATTCACCTCATAGAGGG
>NW_006399759.1:5870223-5892280 GCF_000299155.1 Elephantulus edwardii
TCTTCCTTGTGCTTTGGCTTCTTTGTGCTCCAGTGCAATTTTCAGAGTATCTTCTGACATCCATTTTGGTCTTTTCTTCCTCTTCTGTCTTTGCAATGACCGTTTGCACTCTTCCTGGATGATACCCTTGATAAAGGGGTGAGGGAAGCTTTTCAGGACTAGAGACATTCATGCTGACTGTTGAAGGGAAAGAAAGGGCTGACTGGTAAAAAGATGGGGAAAGAGTGCTTTGTAAAAGCCTGAAGGTGGGCTAGGACTCGTGTTCAGAGAACTGAGTGATGCGTCTATTCTTGCAGCTCTTATTGAAGGTTTCCTCCTTTTGTTGGCTCTCATAAAACATGATGGCCTTTTTGAGTGATAAGTCTTTCCTGATAACATGTGCACAGTGAGTTTAGAATGGATACAAAGTAAATATTTTATATGTAAAAGTGAGTCCTTTTACACCATAAATTATATAATTAAAATATGAATCATTTAAAATAGAAATATTAAGCCATAGTACAGAGAGTACAGATATTTTATGGGGAAATTCAGGAAATTGAAATGAGAATGAAGTTTGGGAAATCCTGTTCTTATAAAACTTGTCTGGTTTGTGTCCCCAACATCTTGCAAATGCAGAATGAATAATTTGGGACCAGTCCTCAGAGAAGGACATCATGCTCGGAAGGATAGAGGGACAGCGCAGGAGAGGAAGACCCCGGAGGAAATGGATTGATTCAGTGACTGGGTCAATGGGGGTTGGTGTGTCAGAGTCAGTGAGACTGGCTATGCTGTGAGTCGCAGGCAACTTGATGTCACATAACAACAAATACAATAGAATATTATGCAACCATCTTTTAAATGTAATAATCTTTAATGAAGAGTTCTTCATATGGAAAAAATTCATACTATTAATTTTTTGTTTAAGAAAGCAGGATGTAAATTCTAGATAGCTAGTAGGATCTCTGTTTTGTAGAGGATTGTAATATTTTCAGGTGATTTTTAAGTTTTCATCTTAGCTCTGATGGCCTAGTAGTAAGAAACTGCACTGTCAATCTGAAGGTATATGGTTCGAATTCACTAGCTAGCTGTTTCGTGGAGAGAGATGAGCAATCTCCTCCCATGTAATTTGCTGCCTTTGAAAATCCGCACTGGAGTCAGCTATGGGCGGTGCCAACTCGATGGTACGTAACAATAATAATTTCTATTTATAAAATTTCTCTGTATAAACTAAGAATTTTTTTATAAAATTGATAAAGTTAAATATATTGAAAAGAATTGCCATTGGATAATAGAATTACGAGTGATTTCTGGTCAAACAAGTATTTTGAATGCAATGCTCAATCCTGACATGAATGGAAGAGGGGCGCTAGAGCGCCATAGTAAAGTTAAGCCGACAGCACCGCGGAGAAGCCCCGGGGCCTCGGGTGGTGTAGTCTGTAGGGAGTCGCTGCTAACCCTAGGCAGCTTCTTCCTGGCACTCCGTGAGGTAAAAGAAGGGCCATCTCTTCCCCCGAGATTTACACCCTCCCAAAAACTAGCCGGCGGTTCTGTGGTTAGAGAGTGAAGAACCACAAAGGAGGAAGGTGTTTTAAGAGGACATCACTGAGGGTGGACCTGCAGGCCTCGTAAACAAGTAGCTGATGAGGACCAGTAGGAAAGACTTTCAGGAGCAATGAGAGGCTACAGTAGGGTAAGGGACAAATAGGACTAGAAAAGCTAGAAAGATGAATCCTATGGAGGCTCTGAATGCCAGCATAACAATCTGACCTTGATTTAGTTGTTTTCTAAAAGGAAAGTGAAAATGTAACAGAGGGTGTTTGGAGAGACAGGAAGGGAGAGATGCTGAAGGCAGCGATTGGCTAGGAAGCAATGCAGTCGTCAGTGCAGGCCATGGGGCTTCCCCCAACAGCCTCCACAATCCTGGAAAGACTGAGGGCGCCATAGGACCAGACACTCATTGCTTGTGGTATGTGGGGGAGGGTTAGGCCTTCAAAGATGTTCTAGGGTTTCAAGTCTGGGTGTTTGGGACATGGCTGGTGCCTCTAATATAGGAGTACTTAACCTGGGGCACAGTCTCCAAATGCTCCATGGATAGAATTCCAGGTCTCTGTCAACTAGGAAGGGGAAACAAGTTACAGTTTTTATTTTTCACTCTAGAAGAAATTGAGCATTTCCTTCAATTAGAAATGTAAGCAGCAGCAACAACAACAACAACAACAAAAAAGAAATGTAGGCAACAAATGAGAGGAGTTTTGGACATGGCTGTGACTTTGTCACCACAGAAATCACAGGTTATTTCATATCACATTACAGTTGCTGCTGAGATAACAAAAAAAGTCAATTATCCTGATCACTACCTCTAAGTTGGTAGGCCCACTGTTACCCAAACACACACATTGTCATTAAATCAAGTCCAGCTTACAGTGATGCCCCCCTACAGTTTCCAAGGCTGCAAATCTTTATGGGAGCAGGCTGCCTTCCTGTTGAGTGGCTGGTGGGTCTGAACCACTCACCTTTTGGTTAGCTTATTGCTAGTTGTTGTTGTTGTTGTGTGCCATCGAGTGGGAACCGACCCTAGCTGATGCTCTAGTGGGTTTTCAGAGACAGTTTAATCGCACAGGGAGAGATTGCCTGTATTCTCCTGAGGAATGGCTGGTGGATTCGAACTGTGTGCCTTCAGGATTGTAGCACACCTCCTTACAACTAAGCCAGCTGTGTATTTTCTGTGTTACTCAAGAACAAGAGAGCTCTGGTGGCATAATGGTAAGAGCTGTTCTGCCAGCCCAAAGATACATGGTTTGAATCTACCAATGGATTTGAGGGAGGTGGGCAAAGGTGGGCAAGCTCTTCCTGTGTTTTATAGCCTCTGAAAACTCACTGGAGGCAGATCTGACTTGACAGTACATAACAACCACAATTTAGAACACATATCTAACAAACATGTAAAACTATTTTCATAGTTATACATCCCTGATTCTCAACTTTTTTTTTCGTTATTGCCCCATCCAGGAACCTTTTTAGACATTTTATCTTAATAGCTTCCTCCTCCACTAAAATGTACTTCTATAGGCATACCTGTTTATGAATATCTATGCTTTATACCAACTATTAAACTAGAACACATAACTGTGCTCATGAGAAATGTATACTTAGACCAAGAGGCTACTGTTTGAACAGAGTGTGGGAACACCACGTGGTTTAAAATTAAGGAAGGTGTGCGTCAGCGTTGTGTCCTCTTTTTATACCTGTTCAATCTGTATGCTGAGAAAATGATTCAAGAAACTCAAGAAGAATGTGGCATTAGGATCAGAGGAAGACTCATCAACAACCTACACTATGCAGAAGACACAACCTTGCATGCTGAAAGTTAGGATTTGAAGTGTTTGCTACTGATGATCAAACACTGCAGAATTCAGTATGGACTGAAGCATTCAAGGCCAAAAAACCAAAAATTATCACCACTGGTTTGGAAGGCCGCTAGAGAAAAGATGGAAACTGTCACTAACTTCATCTTAGCTGGATCCACAATCAAGATCCTTGGTACCAGCAGTCAGAAGAGCAGGAGATGTACTACACTGAGAAAGTTTGCAGTTGGGGCCCTCTCTAACTTATTGAGAACTAATGATGTCAGCTTGAGGATTAAGATGTGCTTAAAAAAAAAGGGAAAAAAAGGATGTGCTTGATTCAGGCCATGATCTTTTCAATCACTTGCTATGCTGCTGAGGGCTGGACAATAAATAAGGATGACAGGAGAATTGATGCCTTTGAGCTGAAGTGCTGAAGAAAAGTACTGAATATTCCATGGCTTGCCAAAAGAGAAATACTTTGGAGAAGGTACAGCCAGAGCACTCCTTGTTTTTCAGTTTGAAAGCAGTTATTGTTTTATTTTTTTTAAATTTTATTATTTTTTTGTGCATTGTACCGTCAAATCAGATCTGACTGGTACAGGAGGAGATTGTCCCTCCTTCTCCAGCAGAGCATCTGGTGGATTCGAACCAGGCACATCTGGGATTGCAGTGCAGCTTCTTGCCACTAGGCCACCAGAGCTCCATAGTTATTGTTTTATTAACTGACCAAATTATAAAAGACAACTGTGATTGACACCTTAGTTCATTCTTTTTCTACTAAGTATGTTGATCTGGTTTTCCCAGTTGCCAGCATCACCACCTTTTACCAAATGAGTGGTGTTTTTTTCTTCATTCCACTTCATGGAGAAGATAATTTGAGGGGCCGCAAGTTGTTTGCTTCTTTGAAGCCTTTACCAACAGTACAGGTCCTATGAATCAGATTCTCCATCCAGATGATGCCATATTTACCAAGAGATCAAAGTGTTATCCATCAGAGAAATTCACTTATCAATTTTGCCATAACAACACTTACAGATCAGCCTATTGGCAGACTTCAGGTTTCGGTACTCTCATGTGATATATGGTTTCAGATCTTCAGCATGTTAATGGAATCTTTATTGCGTTTAACAAAGGTGCCACTGAAGACCTGGCAAAGGTAAAGGAGCTGCAGCACATTATGAACTTTTGGTCTCACACCACTGATACCTCTGATCCGGATGACAAGTGCCAATTTGGGTTCTGCAGGTTCACAGAAGTTGCCAGCTTTTCTTGCCATCCGAATCTCAGTTCTGTTCATCTGCCTATATTCTTTGTAACTGTGCTTAGCCTCTTCTGAGATAAGCTTCTGCATTGACTTTTGAAGCATCTTTTGGGCAAACATCTTTTTAGGGGCTTGACCCTTAATTCTGTGAGATCCTTTCACTTTTTCTTAAGGGTTTCTGGCACTGCAGGAACCTCTTTTTTCTTCTCCACAGAGACCTTCAGGGTTCTGGGTGTGTGTGGTGACACCAGAGTGCTCCTTGGAGGCAAAGGTGATACAGCTTCATCTCACATATTTTAGGGAGCTCTGGTGGTAGAGTGCTAAGAAGCTGTGTTACAATCCCAAGGCATATAGTTCATATCCACCAGGAGAAGGATGGGCAATCTCCTCCCATGTGATTTACTGCCCATGAAAACCCATTGGAGGATCAGCTATGGGTCAGTTCTGCCTTGAAAGCACACAATAACAACACAAGTTGTACTTGACTCGATGACACCTAACAATAACAACATACTTTATACATAAAGATATTAAGATTTATTTTCTCCCTTCCCCCAAGAGCTAACTTTTACCTGTTGGAAAACCATGTCACCTCCACTGAGACTGCATGCACTACTCTAATGAATCCGTTTCCTTTATAATCATGTGCATATTTTATGCATTTAAAAAAATTGTTCTTAGAAAGAGTCCATGTTGTTGCTGTTACACGCCATCAAGTAGCCTGCAACTCTTGGCGACGGTATGTACAACAGCTCTGAAGCCTGCCCTGTCCTGAGCTAGTCTCATTGACTCTGACACATTTGCTCCTATTACCAGTTATTGTGCCAATCCATCTCATCCAGGGTCTTTCTGTCCTGCGCTGTCCCTCCATCCTGTCAAGCATGATGTTCTTCTCCAAGGACAGGTCTCTTCTCGCCAAGTGCCCAAAGTATGTGAGACAGAACTTCAAAATCCTTTCTTCCACAGAGACTCTTGGTTTCACCCTCTCCAAGACACACCTGTTCTCTTGGTGGTCCATGGTAATAAGTTCAATATTCTTGTCCAGCACCACAACTCAAAGGCATTGATTCTTCTGTTATCCTTAGTCATTGTATAGCTCTTTGATGCATAGCAAGTAATTGGGAAGGCCATGGCCCAAATCAGGCACATCTTAGTCTCTAGACTGACATCATTGCTTTTCAGTACTCTGGAGAGGTCCCTGACAGCAGATTTTCCCAGTGCAATTCGTCTTCTCATTTTCTGACTTCTGATGCCAAGAGGTTGATTGTGGGAGCTGAGCAAAATGAAATTGTTGGCAACCTCAATCACTTCTCAATCTACCATGGTGCTGCAAGTTGGCCCAGTGGTTAGAATCTTTGTCTTCTTGATGTTGAGCTTCAATACATATTTAAGATTATGACCTAGACTTTCTGAGGCAAGCGCTTCAGGTCCTCCTCAGTCTCAGCAAGCAAGGCTGTGTTATCTGCCAATTGCAGGTTGTTGATGTCACATTCATAAAACCCAGCTGTCAAAGGGGTCCATGGATTCCTTCCCATCTTGATTTAAGTCCTTTGATGTTGTCATCACAAATAGAACTTTACCTTCTGAGGTGTACATGGGAGCCTTAGTTCATTCCTCAAGCTAACTGTCTAGACATGTGCTAAAGCTCACCCTCTGGCTAATCTCCAGTTAGCAAAAGCCCAACTTCTGTTTCTGTTTTTCTTTCTATTTTAAGGCTAAGCAATAAGTAACTGGCTCTAGGGTGCACATAAAAGTCTTGGTTCTTTCCTTCACTTTTACATCTATACAGGGAGATAGATGCCCTATAAAGTAAAATTTCACATGCCAATGATGTGGAGGGGCAATTTCCTTGGTCTAGGAATCAGAATGTCTGGATTTATGTTCCTTCTTTGTCCCTTTGTGTAGCTGTATCATCTCCTGTGTTCTCTCTTCTCTGCAAAATGGAAATAACATCCATTCTATCTGTATCTCAAATGGAATCATATATGTGAAGGTGCTTCATAAATTACAGAACACTGTGCAAACACAAAGGACTGTTAATAACCCCAATCTAGGTCCTAAAAAGAAATGAACACAGAAAACCACAGGACATGGAATAGCTATTCTTTCTTTACTGTTAAGTCTAAACTGAAAGGGAATAAATAAGTAAAATTTTATTTTATGCAATACCCAAAACATACATGTCCTGACTTCTCTTTTAAGCTGCATGGTGCCTTTGGTTTCCTCTGGAATGTATCACAGCACATATCAGACATAGTCTATCTAGGAAGAGGTCCTGTGTACATACTGGGTTCAGGCAATTTTCCTTCTTCCCTGGCTCTCCAGGAAGATGCTCATTCGGGACAGTAGCCTGGGAGGCAGCGGCTGTTGGAAGCCATCTCCCTAGCCTGATGGCCTAGCCAGCACTGGATGTTGTACCACATGGGTCTTCTGAGACTCAGAACTCAAAACACACTTGGGAGGCCAGGGAGAAAGGTGGGCAGAAAGCAGGAATTTGAATAAGCCAGGTGTCAGTGGAGGCTGAACTTTCTGTGGAAGGGATTTGAGTGGAGGGATTTTGCCTTACAGAATTCAGCAAAAGGTCTCACAGACAAGAGATTTAGTAAACTTGTCTTACCTGCTAAAGGTGTGTGTGGACAAATGGAAGGATGGGTCGAGTCAGGACCCCTGTACCAGGATAGGAGTCCCTAAACAATGAAAATCCAAAAAAGCAAACCCAATGCTGTGAGTTGATTTAACGCATTGTGAGCCTACCAACTTCACACATTGTCACGGCCATCCCATCAGAACTGACTCACATTCGACACTCTACTGAGTTTCCAAGGCTCTGTGGATTGCACAGGAGAAGACTGCCTATCTGTCTCCCATGGAGCTACTGGTAGATCTGAACTGCCAGAAATCTGAACTGCCTCTGGGTTACAGTGAAGCTCCCTGTAGATTATGCTCTCAGAAGGCCAACTCTACCAAAACTCCAAACTCATTGCTATCAAGTCAGTCTGTCTCATGGAGCTGTTCCTCCAACAGGTTTGCAGAGGCTTTAAACAAACAGGAGGAACAATCATCTTTCTTCTTCAGAGAAGCTAGTGGATTCGAACTGACTGACTTTGGGTTGGCAGTACAACTCTCTACCCACTGGGCTTCCAGAACTCCCTTAGTAGCCCTAGAGGAGAGTGGAACTGCCATAGTGTTTCCAAAGCTATAATCTTTTTAGAAACTGACTACTTCTAAGTGCTCTAACCATTGCTCTGCCACCTTCCCCAAAACAAAACCAAGACCCCTAGAGTCAGTGCCACTTGCACTGACCCCTTGTTGAGTTTCCAAGGCTGTAAACCTTTTATGGGGGGAAACTGCCCTCACCATTCTTGTGTGGAGCAGCTGTGGATTTGAACCATCACTGTTTCAGTTAGCAGCTCAACTCTACGCCAGGAGGGCTTTTAAAATAACCAGTCCATCCTTTTCAAAAGCATCAAGGGCACCTAATAATATTTCTTTAATTTGTAGAATCAGATTGTTGATATGCCAAGAGACACTAAAGTCAGGTTCAAAAAAGACTCCTTCACTTTATAGATGTGGATACAGGTTTGAAGAGGTGAAGGAGCCGCTTTAGCACACGTGACAACTTAGCAGGAAGTAGGAATGCTAAATTTCAGTCCAGTGTCCGTTTTATTTTTGTTCCTTAAAGATCAAGTAAAGCCCCTAACTCTGCTACAAGGTTAGCGCACTTGATAAGGTTTTGGTGAGTCAATTTTAAGTGAGCCCTGCCCACAGTTGGACTGGGGAAGTCCTGGCGCTCCCAGGGGTGGGGAAGTGGTCTAAAACACAGGCCTGTGACCAATGCCAATGGCTCCTACTAAGTAACTAACGATAAAGAACTTCAATTTGAGCAGGAATGACGTGGATATCAGCTCCTTCTAAAACTGCCCTTTCTCCTGAGAGAAGGAGGCCCCATTCCTGAGATTCCCACCCCTGCAAACTGCTCCCTAAATGGACACCCTCTAGACAAGCTGTTCAACAACCTTCCTGCAAGGCTTCCGGGCTGTCTATTAAATGACAACAGGTTGCAGCTCATAAACAAGGGCCCACAGTCAAGTGGGGGAGGTATAAAAATAAACCAAAGGCTTGCGTTAAAGTAGCTTGAGAGTGAGCGGAGTTTACAAATACAGAAACACATGGGAAGATGCTTGTGTCAGATTCCCACACCGACAGCTTTCATCTAGTTAAATTTCTTGGTAGCTGAGTGGGTGCAAGTGTGGGGACAGAGGGAGGGAGAGGTTTGAGGGGGTTTAATGTGGTGTTTTGGTGTTTTGTTCTGTTTAAATTCAGAGAAAGATGTATTGTGGCTCTAAAGAAAACTAGTCAAATTATGATGGCATCTAAAAATATGTGTGAGGACAGGGACTTGAAGTAAAACGCAACAAGTAAAAAGTATGCTAAGACAGACAGGATTGTCAGTGATTTCTTCCCAACCCCTTCCTACTATGAAACGTTTTCAGTGAAGTGTTTTTAACTTTTCCATCTTTTGTTTTCTAGTTAACCTGATCTTATCACAATTCTCCAACGTTTCAGTGTACCGTCTATCACAGAATTCTCTACAGCGTATGTTCTATTGCAGCAGTTTTTGAAACAGGAAAACACTGGACCATGTTTTAGAGTATTGCTTAAATAGATGATGGGCCTTAGCAATGGGAAATTACAGAGTCATTAAAAAGGAAGGCACAGATCTGAACATGTAGGATAGAAAAATCTCACAGACAATATGTTAACAACACCAAGTATAAGACGAATAGTCTGATAAGCTCTTATTGGTGTTTACATATACTTTAAAAAACCCATATATAAGTACAAACATGTAGCTGTCCACAGGAGATTTCCAAATGGTTACTTCTATGAGGTAACTGAGAGTCGGAGGTGAGTAGCATCTTCACTACTCATGAAATAAACTCCTATACTATTTGAGAAAAAAAGTGTAATGTGTCTATGTGCATTTCTTTACAAAAACACATCTAGTGCCATTTTTATAAGTCCTGCTAACTTTCTAGGCAATGCTCTAAGGGTATGCTTCTTAAGTAGTTTTAACGCAGAGAAACCAAAAGTCCTATTCTTATGCCCATACTCAGAAAACACACAATCTGATTGTGCCGAGTTGTCAAAATGTGGAGGCAATGTGTGAAAAATGAAATATGTTCATCTTTTACAGGGGGATATACTGAGATGTATATACAGAAGTGTGGCTGGAGAACTGGGTCGGCCTCCCACCAGGCCTTCCTAAATAAAGCATCAGGGAAATGAGCTGTTGATGCTTCCCTCTGTGGAGGTGCAGAGGTGCTCTGGTACAACACCCCAGATGCAAAGAGCCATCCCAAAGCTCTTGGAATTATGTTGTTTCCCAAATAATCTGTACAGTTTTTGACTTGAACTTAAACCATCTACAAGTTTCTAAGAGCCCATATCAGTATTCTAGAGTTTCATGGAACCAAAGCAGCTTGCCAGGGACAGAAGATTAGCTTAAATGAGGTAGGTCACATAAACACCTTCTAGCATCCATGTATAGGTGCTGTTCCTGGGTCCCTCCAGAGAATGTGTGGTTTACATGTTAACATTTTGATCACTTTATAAATGAGCATATTATTTTAGCCTTTGAAACTTCTCTTTACTTTCACACATTTTAAGCTGCACCACAATCCCAGAGGTACGTGGTTCGAATCTACCAGATGCTCTGCTGGAGATGGAGGGACAATCTCCTCCTGTACCAATCAGATCCAATTTGATGGTACACACACACAAAAAAATTTTTTTTAAAAGGCTATGGCTTAAATGATATGTACTTAAATCTTTCAACTGATCTCCTGTTTAGCACTTCCACACATTTCAGCGATTTAATGAGAGCATCAGCTCAACTTGCCTCATTGCCTCTGAGTTGGAACCATCTCCAGTGGAGCTGACCCTCCACGGGGCCTCTGAGGCTGTGGATTATATGGAGATGGCCTGTCTTTCACCCTCAGAGCTGCTGGTGGGTTTGGACCACCATAGAGGGGAGGCTTTCGGTTAGCAACACAACTCCCTATAGATTAGGAGACCAGAGCTCCCTAATGAGAAGCTATTTCTGTGTAAATTCGTAACATTTTGCCAACCCCTATACGCACTTCTATCTGAAGAATGTTCAGAGTAACTTGGGCGCAGGGGAAAACCATGACAATGGTCAAAGTAGCCTTTCTTATATGACTTGAAGCCTGGGAAGAACAGGGATAGGAGTCTAAGTCTCTTATGTGGGAAAGGCCTCTGGCCTTGAGAAAGTCTGAAGCCAAATAACAGCAGGTTTGGGTATTGAGAGGAACGGGGGATGGAATCAGGCCTTGATGGGGACATGGCAGGAGAGACTGCAGGGTGCTGGGCAGTAAGAGAAGACAGTGAACATCTGACAGACAAGGGTACAACTGTGAAGAGCTCACCTTCATCAACTCTTTTTCTCTAAAAAATTCTTAAAATGGGAATTCTTGGTTAAGTTAAATATCATTTGCGTCTTACAACATTTCCTCATGCTTCCAGATGCAGATGAAGAACTTATACATGATGTTCCTTATCACTGTTATGCAATCAAAGCTGGCTCTGGCCAATGTGGAGCTTCTATTTCATTTGCTAGGCATCCAGGCCTTTTCCTCATTCCTCACAATCTTTGCTCCATGCTACAGATTACTGGTACCTCCAGGGGGAGTCCTGGTGTAGTGTGTTGTGTGTTAGGCTGCTAAATGAAAGGTCGGTCATTCTAATCTACAGGTGTTCTACAGGAGAAAGACGGGCAGTCTCCACCTGAACAGATATACAGCTTCCTGAACCTGACGGCGAGTCACTATGAGGCAGAACTGATTTGACAGCAGTGGGTCACATCTTCTGGTGTAGACAGTGCAAGAAAGCAAGCCTATTTAAGAACCATTCTATCATATGCTGTTTCTACTTTTGCTATCAGAAGCTACAATACCATCTGTGAATCTGATTAGTTATGTTTTGCACCAGGACCACAGATGAACTCACATCTAGAAAATCAAATCCCTTATTTACCTTTCTATTAAGTCAAGTGGCCTCAATATTTTTCATCAGTTGGCCTATTTATTATTTGGAGTGGGACACAGGACCTAATTTGGGGAGGATTTCCCCTATATCTAATGCTGCCCCCAAAGAATCAGCATGTTGTGTTTTAAGTTGTTGTTGTGTACTATTGAGTTGGAACCAGCCCATAGTTGACCGTTCAGCAGGTTGTCAGAGGCAGTTAATCCCACAGGAGAATGCCCTTCCTTCTCCTGCGGAATGGCCTTCCTCCTCCACCAGGCCACAGAGCTCCCTTAAAAACTACCTGAGTTTTTAAGTACAGGCTTGTCATATTTTATTATTCCACTGATCTTTTCTCCATGTTTTCCCCAGCACTCTCTCAACTAGGAGCTCCTAGCAGGAATGCAGGCTAGCTCAGGCTGTATAATGAACAAAGCCTAGTCTCTGAGGGGCCGGCTTTCCTCTGTGTCTGTGGCCACAGGCTCTCCTTACCAGGCTGTCCCTCACAGGCTCTCCTCACCAGCTTCGGATCACTGCTGACTCATGCTCACTCGGGGATCTGCTAGGACTCTGGCTCTTTTCCTGCCTTTCAGATACAACCGCCATCACCAACCTCACAAGGCTCGCCACCCGTCACCACCTGGGCACCCACCTCTGACCCACGGCAATCTCCCCCAAGTCTGTGCTTCTTTGCCCCTCCCTGCCCCCACCAGGAGCCCACCTGGAAGACATCGTTGGCACACTTGCGGCACAGATTGTGCTGGCAGGGAAGGATCACCACTGGCTTGGAAAACATCTCGAGGCAGATGGGGCAAATGAGCTGCTTCTCCAGGTTGTCCATGCTGTGTGCATCCCCTAGCAGCGGCTTGAAACCCACTGTGAAGTTCATCCCCTCAGCGATGGTGCCTGCCCTGGCCTTGGCCCTGGTCCTGGCCTTGTCACACTGCCTCGGGACCCTTCCTCCTTGACTTTACAGTTGGCAAATTCTTGTGTTCCCTTCTGTTGCTCGCTCTTTAAACACCTCCGTTCTCTCTCCTGGCTTTTGCTCTAATAACGCACCTCGCCCTCAGATAGCTGCCTCTTCTATCTTACTCAGTTCTCTGTCTTACTCTGCTTTATGCCTTAGCTAAGCACAGGTAGCTTTTTCTATCCTCCCTCTGTCCCTGGAAAATCCTCCTTTTGTTCCCTAAACAACTTTCTTGTTCACTCAGAGGGCAGCACAGTTTGTCCCTTACTCCCCTGGGAGGAGATTAATTTTAACGTGGGGGTAGGGAGACAAGGGGCATCTGTATGTCATTCCAACTCCCAATTTAGCACATGTAAGGCGAGCCACAGCTGTCATTGAGTGAGTGACCCTGACTCACTCAGGAATGGGTGACTCTCTTGAACAACAACAGGGAGTGAGTGTCATTGTTTGAGGTGAAAGGGGGGGCGAGCAAAGGTGTGTCTCTCTCTCATTTGCTTCCACTCAGAAGGCTGTGCTGAGCCCCTGACCTCCACACTCAGGCTTGGTCTCCTCTTCCAGGGCAGTGACACAGAATTCTAAATCAGCCTGGGTCAGAGGCAATGTACATGACTGAGGGCAGGAGGAACACTCTTGCTAGACCAACAAGACAGTCAGCGACAACTTCCACCTCCTCCTCCTCCTCAGGCTTAGCCCTGGACCCTGGCCTCGACACCTGTGATTCAGAACGGGCATCAGAGACTAGACACACCCCTTGTCTAACACATGGGCTTCCTTCTGTGCTTGCCCAGCCCTATCTTCTATCACCCTGGGAAAAACAGGTCAGATCAGAGGACACTGGTGCCCGTTCCTGGAACTACCTTCCGAGAATGTTCCTGTTTGATTGTGGTCCATGAACATGCCCCCTGAAACCACTCTGAGGACTTTGAACTTTGTTGAGAGAAGCTGACTGGGCAGAAGGGACCTGTATGCCAAGGGCCTATTTTGGGCACCAAGGGAATCAGTCTCCAGGGAAATTCTAGAGCACTGACAGAGCACGAGATCACAAGGCTCCTGGAACTGTCTGCCCCAACCCCACAGTTATTCCAGACTCTTCCTTTCCAAGCAAGGTTGGTCCCAACACTGGCCTCCTCTCTTTTTTTTTCTCCTACAGGCATTTTTCTCTATTTCAGACACGATTTGTCTTGGAACAAGCATATGCACTGAGACTGGACTAAAGCTCTTTATTTACTGACATTTCTTATCCCCTCATTCAGTCAGGGAAGAAGAGTTTGTGGAGTGACTAGGCTCTGGTAGATGGGGAATGACCCTGGCGTGGAAGGGATACCAAATAGGTAGAACAAATAGGTATCTGGGGGAAAGGGTCTGGAAGAGTTCTTTCTCACGTGTCTCATGCCTGTTTTAAGAATAAAATATATGGTGATCAACGTGTATACAATGTGCTAGAAAGGATGGAGGCAAGCAGGCTCTGATGTAAGAACTCCCACTGCACAAGCGTTAATGTGCTGTGCTGGTAGCCGAAGTCCAGGGAGAAACCAGAGGTAGCATGACTGCTCCTACGCTTCAAATACACTCATGTTTCTCCCAAGTTGACATGGAATGTGGCTGGCAAAGGGCATGGGTGCTAAAAGCAGCTGCGACCAGTCCCAGGAAGGTGTGTAGCAGCTTACAAATGAGGCTGACATGAGGATGCTTCGTATGCAGAGTTACAGGAAAGACGGTTAGCTGGTTTGGCCCCTCCAGGGATGGGATCCACTCTGTTTTGTTATCACTAGTACAGAGATATAGAAGTGACTCAGGGACCCTATCCATTTACTTTGGTCCACACCACAAGGAAGGCAGAGGGAAAAGAATCTTTGGGAAAAGTCTGCTATCATGGCCTGAGACCTCAGAGGCTAGAAGTGGGAAGGCTGCTCTCTGAAAGACTGACATAAGTTACTGGAGCTAAAACGAAGAACAATTTTGAGACCCTGTATGGCTAAGCCTGGTGGTATCATCAAGAACAGAGATGGTGTTCCCCGGGTATCAATGCTTCTGAAGGTGGGATTATTATAAGAGGTGTCAAGTCAGGATAAATGTCAGGTCAAGGCTACTGCTCCTCTCTTCAGTGTGTCCTGTGGACTGCAGAAGGCACCCTCACTGGTTAGCACCTATGGAGAGAAGAGGTTGGCACCTTGTTAACCAGAAGGAATAGTCACCCTGAATTTAAAGCAAATTTTCGAGTAAGAATATAAACACTTGTAGCTAATACCACAAGGATATAAACTTTCCACTAAATTATCTGAAGTTAGGTGTATTTTCTTTTCTTATCCTTTAAATAGTACTGCCTTTGTGTTTTCATACCTTACTCTTCAGTGTCTTTTAATCATCATCACTATTGTCAGAATAGTCCTCTTCTCTAATACGACTTTTAGCAGCTAAAACAGGATTTGGGAAACAAACATATTAACCTTTAGTAACAATTCTGGTGGCTGGCTGGTCTATAGGGAGTTGCACTGATAACTCAAAGGTGTGGCCTCTCTGGTGGTCTGAATCCACCTGTGGCTCCATGGAAGAAAGATGCAATCTCCTCCTGTGTGATTTACAGCCTGAGAATTACCGCGGGACAATCCGCTATGAATTGGTTCCCCGTCCGCCTTTGAAAAAGTATTCCCTTGCAGTTACTCACTAGGATCACTAGGTGGCAATGTGTGCAAATGTCACCAGCCATAGGTCCCACATTTACTTGGGTGGAAATAATTTCAAACACTTCGTTTTCCTTTTGAGTTAATGTAATAAGTGACAGCCTCTAACCCGATTTTAACTATTGCCCTCTCTAGGCATACTCTTCCACTCCATTCTTTACTTAGCTTAATAGTCATGAGGCCACACGGCATTCAAATGGCCAGGCTGGGGCCCTCAGACACAGAGCACATTGACATATCTTTTTCTTCGACATATGTAGGAATTCACAGTTTAAGAGAGCTGTTGTGCTCCAACTATTTAATTCCGAATCCAGGTTTGTCTTGTTGGTAGGTGCCACCAAGTAGATTTCAATTCATAGCCACTCCATGAAACAGGGTATGAAATTGTTCAACTTTCCAGGAGTGTTATTCTGTGATGCTAAGAAGCAACTGCAAGGGAAGGATTTTTTCCAAGGGGGGTGGGAGGCAGGGAAGGGGGGGTGGGAGCAGGGGAAGAGGACATGGAACTCAAATTTATGGCATCTAATGGGAACCAACTCATAGCTGACCCTCCAATGGATTTTCTGAGGCTGTAAATCACACCCTTCTCACATGGAGTGAATCCACCACTTTGAACCATCCGTTTGATCGGTAAGCATTTTCTAGGCTGTAATCTTTACAGATTGCAGACCACCAAGGTTTGCTCTTTCTCCTGTAGAACCATTAGGTAGGTTCAAACTGGCCACTTTTTGAGTTCTTCATCACTCTGCCACTAAGATTCCTCAGATCTTACCTCAGCCCCTGCCTGCCATGCTCACCTGATCTTGGAGGTTGACGGCGGACATTTTCTTGATTGTTTCTCTTGACTACTTCCTCAGTTGGTGGTCTGAGTGTTCCACAGCAAAAGCAACAACAGCAACAGCAACAGCAACCGGTGAGCAGGCAACAGAGGAGGACTAGTGTCTACAAGGCAGGAGAGAATGGTCTCAATCTCGCAATCCCTGTTTTACCAGTCAAGCTCGCCCACACTGAGACCCCCAAACCAAACCCAAACCCACTGCTTGCAAGTCGATTCTGACTCAAAGTGACTTTATAAGACAGGGTAGAACTGCCCTGTAAGGTTTTCAAAGCTGTAAATCCTTATGGGAGCAGATTGCCACATCATTCTCCCACGGAGCAGCTGGTGGGTTTGTGCCACCAATCTGTCAAACTCTTAACTACTGTGCCACGAAAGTGCCTTAAATCCACCATCCAACTAGAAAGTGAGACAACACACACATTTGTTCTAGGAGAGGAGGGTCAACGGGTCCTCCTTGGTTTTAAGAGATTAAGAAGAATTGTGTACCTTGAACCAACAACTATTTGCTATAAAATAGTATCTGACGCTATCTTCGCCAAAGTGATCATATATATAGATTCCCAGTGATCCATGCTTGTCATAGATTTTCCGCTTTACAGGGTCACTCAGTACAGCGTGGGCTGTGTTGATCTCTTTGAATATTTCTGCGGCTTGAGGATCTCCTGGATTCTTGTCTGGATGATACTTCAAGGCCAGTTTCCTACCCAGGCAATACCCATAAAGAAGGTGGAGAGGAGGTGGGGGATGGTGAGGGAGGGAGGATTAGGATGAATTATAGGGATAGGCCTTTATATAGTGCAGAATGCATTCACGAGATAAGAGTATAAAGAAGTGGGCAAGCAGCTAAAAGTCTAAATGCTCCCCCATCCCGTGCTGAAGAGGACGCTGACCCCAAAAGCGAAGGAAAAGGGTAGAGATTTTAAAGTGGGTTTAGAAAACAAGGTAGAGAAACGAGACTTTAAAGAGGGGAAATTGCAATGTTGGGTAAGAAGCTGAAGTTTGAACCTGTAGGACTTTTTCACATCCTCAGGCGAGGCACCCTTCTTAAGCTCTAGCACTGCATAGAGGCTTGTCCCACTTCTGGACAGTTGATGGGCTGCTTCATCCAGATTAGACATGATCTGGGCCATAACAAAAGAATACATGAGCACTCCCACCGGTGAAGCTGTGAAGAAAGCTTTTATGACATGACACACAGGGTCTGCATGGGCTAAGCAGATAACTAAGACAATTATAAAGGTAAGGAGAAGACCACAGTGAGCGAGGAACTGTGACGAATACAAAATGCAGGTGGCCAGATGAGGCAAATATTAAAGAGGAAACATTGTACCCTCATGTTTCTTGGGGTCTGTTAGCTACATAGACTTCCAAATGCCCTACATCCCAAAGCACAAGGAGAGGGCTCAATTATGGGAGGAGACTTGTTTTCATCTGAGCTTCTGATGCCTTTGAATTGTGGTACTGGAGAAGAGTACTGGACAGCTCACGCACTGCCAAAGAACAGCCATGATTTGGAGCAAGTGCAGCCTGAATACTTCCTGGAGGCAAAGCTGATGAAGCTTCGTCTTGCTTGCTTTGGGCATGTTGCTAGGAGATGTTATTCCTTGGAGAGGGACATCATGCTCGGGAAGGTGCAGGGACAGTGAAGGAGACTAAAATCTTCATGTGGGTCAACTGACAGTGATTGCAGTAATGGGCTTGAAGGTGTCGGGAGATTGTGATGGCACAGGATAGGAGAGAGCTCAGATCTGTTGTTCATAGGGTCGCTATGAGTCATACTTAACTCAATGACATCTAACAACAAACAAAAACAAATGTCTTCAGTAAACCACCCTGAGCTTGTTCAAACTCATTTTGGGGCTGGATGGCCCCAGCTCCTGGAGACTAGGTCAAGTCGGGGTTAGAATTACAAAGGGAGAAACCATTCGGGCCAAACCCTGCGCTGCCCAAGTGGAGGCGAGTGCAAAGCCAGGCCGGTGGGCAGTGCGTGCAGGGAGGACAGGAGGCTGTCTTCTCACTAGCCTCCCACCCTAAAGGGCATCCCATCTCTGTCCCTCAAAGAGAAGGCAGTGGGCACGGCTCCAGGGCCGAAGAAGGGAGAGGATGGAGGTTGCAGTGCGGGTGGGCAGGGGCAGCCACCAGGCAGCATGGCCCCAGAACAGTGGGCGGGGGAGTGAACTGGGAGGCTTGAGGACCTGGGGGACCAAGGCAACAAGCTCGGAAGAGATGCTCTACTTTTCTGGGCTTCCCTCGGTCTGTGTAGCCACAGGACTGCTGACTTCTCACGCGGCCTTGGCCCTTTACCTCAAGTAGCTCCCTTCTGCTGAGTAGGCCGCATCCCGTCAGTCCACTCTAGGGTGTGAAACCTCACACAGCCGGCCCAGCGGCCAACTGCGCATGCGCGACGCGTGCTGGCTGACGCCATGACGTCGGTGACGCTCGGGGTTGTTTTTGGCGCTAGAGGAAAGACTAGGAGTTAAGTCCCTGAGACTTGTTTCGCTCCCTCGAAGCGTGTGCTAGAGGCGCATCGGAGGCTGTGTATTGTGCTATTTCTAGGCATTGAGGGAACTCCACTGGCCTAGTGGCAAGAAACTGTGCTGCAATCTTGGAGGCCAGCTGTTCAAGGCCACCAGCTGCTCCGCAGGAGAAAAAATGGGCAGTCTCCTCCCATGTAATTAACTGCCTCAGTACACAACAACAAACAACAACTTTAGTAGGTCGGCTTTCTATCCACTTCGCAGTCATAACTCATCCACTTTTGTGGCCAATGGTAGGTAAGAAGCTGTGCTGCCAATCCAAAGGCAAGTGGTTCGAATCCACCACCTGGTGGCTGCCCCTGCCCACCCGCACTGCAACCTCGGGAGAAGGATGGGCAGTCAACTTCCTTATTATTTACTGAATGAAAAAATTCACTGAAGGGTCAGCCATGGGTCGGATCTGACTTGATAGTACACAACAAAATCTCAACATTTAAGGAATGATAAAGAGCTTGCAGACTAGGACCAGTTGAGAGATCTGGCTACCGTAAATCGTTCTCAAGAAACATACTACCTTCCAGCCTTTTTCAGAATGTAAGAATCCTTTCTTCCCTTCCTCCAAGAAATTTCCACGTACTCTTCAAGACCATCCTTAAATGTTAGTATATCTGGGAATCCATTTTTCACTCCCCTACTTTTTCATTCCTTATTATCATGCTGTAATTAGGAGTTTGCACAGCTTTTAAAATTATATGTTGATCATTTCCAAAATCACTACTGTTAAAAATACCATTCAAGAAAAATACCATTTAAATACTATTCCTTATGAGATGTAACATCAATTAATTGTATAGTGCATGTTGGGTGAGCTCTGATGTCCCAGTGGTAAGAAGCTGTGCTGCAATTTCAGAGTCACTTGGTTCAAATCCATCAGCTGCTCTGCGGATGAGCAGTCACCTCCTGTTTGATTTATTGTCTCAGAAAACCCACAGGAGGGTCAGCTATGAGCCAGGCAATTTGACTCGATGGCAAACAACATCAGGTTAAATTCTTTATATTTGATAGCACAAATAACAAGGCAATTGGAAATTCTTTTTTTTTTTTTTCAATTAGAAATTCTTATGCATAAGTCTTTGGCAGATTTCTGATTATTTTCCTTAGGAAGTTGGAGAGTTGTTGAGTTAAACTGAAAATTTTTTGAGACTCAATCTATATTGCTAATTGTCTTCCCAACAAAGTACCATATATACTGCTTTACTTCCTTCCCTGCTGAACATGTGAACATCCTTTGGACCTGGCCTTACTTCCTCTCACCTTCCACAGGAGACAATATCTGTAACCCCTTAAAATTTACCACTTTGTGATGTTGGTTTTCTTTGCAGAACACTCTATGGCTTCTAGATCATGTAATTAAAAAGACTTATTTCAAGAAACTATCTCTGTTACTTGCCCAGAAAGATCAAGTTGTCTTCTATAAAGATTTATTCAGTCTCAGAAACCTGGTGGAGGGTCCCCATGAGTTGGAAGTGACTCAAGGACAGTTTGGTTTGGGTTTAGGCTACCTGTCTTACATTTTTTTAGAACTTTCTTCTATTTTAAACAATTATTTGTGCACATTTATCTCCCCTTCTATATTTTAATGTGTTAAATCAATAGCGTACTGCACAAGAAGTGACCTGATTAATTAAGGAGGCTGTATGCAGCTGGCTCAGTGACCACTGAGTTAATTTATGTTTTTCCCTTGAATTTATTCCTGTAGGAATAAATCAGTGTGCTTGTCTCTCAGGTTGGGAGAGGTGGTGAAATTAAAACCTTTGTCTATTCACAGCCAATTCATAGGTTCTGGCTTAGGTGAGTTTAGAGGAGAAGGTGCTGAAATGAACAACATTTTTAGTTTGTGGATGGTACATTTTTCTAATTAGCCTCCAGCCTTTAATCACGATCATGGGGTGACAGAACTAGTAGAATAGCCTGGCTCATTTCTTTGGTAGCATTGAGAAGAGAAAACAAAGGAGATAAGAATGCAGTGCACTTGCAACAGCATTTTAAAAATCTGTTTGCAAGGCTGAGCATGGTCTAGCCCCCACCTTTCACTCCAGTCTTATCCTGTATTGCTTTCTCTGTTCTCTGCCCCACTATGTTCCTCTAAGTGCTTTGAAGACACTGTGTTCCTACCCACACCAAGAGCTTTTGACCACCCTGTTCCCTCTATCTGGAGAGCTCCTCCCAAGCTCTTCAAATGGCTGATGAAATAGGGTGTCTGTAATTTTCAGACTTTACCTAACTTTATGAGTGAGGAGGACAATCACTATCAGCATCAGTACAACTGACTCCTATGAGGTGGAAATCAAACGTACTTCTTCTCTCCAACCTTTTAACCAGTTCTGACACCAGTCATTCTTCCTATGGTATTCTCAACTTCTCTGCTGGGTTTATAGTTTGTTGTAGTGGCCACACTGGATTCAGAGACCAAAATCACAAGAATAGAGTTTATTAGGGAAGTAACAACTTACGATTCAGGATCAGGATAAATTTGGAAGTAGAGGAACAGCTCAGGAGACAGGATAGTTCATCAGTCAGGATTGTTTCTAGTTTCTCAGCTCACTCTCCATTGTGCCTGCAGGCAGGCAGACATTACTCTTGGTTGTGTCCTGCTGGCCCTTACTCCCAGCCAGTCTCTTACTCAGTCATGTGTTAGGCACTTTCAGCTCTGTCAACATATGCCTGGGGGGCAGCCCACTCTACCAGCAAGCTTCCTGATCAAAGGCATTCAGCTCTTTCACTCTGGGTCAGCAAACCCACTGTAGTTCCTCTGTGCCATGCAGTAGGAAATTCACAGCAGTCAGCAAGCTCCTTCATTGTTATAGCTTTGTCTTCTGGTCTAGGAGGTTCTCCACATAGGGACCCCAGGGCTAAGGGCATGCTCTGCTCCTGACATTTTCTTTTATTTTAAATTAATTTTCATGAAAGTTTACAGAGACTTTGGATTTCCATTCATTCATTGTTGTACTTTTCTCCCTGACCACCCCTCCCCCCAATTCACTTTTCTCTTTGGAAAGTAAAAGAAAAATTCTTTCATTGTTATTCAATCCCTCCCCTCAAGTTCACTCCACTATGCTACCTTTGTTCTGGACTCCTGTCATAACAATAATATCTAAACATACATCCCTTTTAAACAGATCTCTCCCTCACCTGTTTCAATACAGTATATGACTTTTCTTGATGTCAGTGAATCACCCTCAACCTCTATGAAACCACCCATATAAGCCTATCAGAATGGCAAAACAGATCAATCCTCTTGGTAGACAACAGGCATCTTATTTGCCTCTGTCATTTTGTGGGAGTTACAAGGCCATGGCTAAAGGAAAAAGGGGGGGGGGGTGTCATGGCCCTGCAGCTAATTTCTCATCCTTGGCGATCTTAGTGTCATGTCCCTTCTTTTTTTTTTTTTTTACTACAT
>NW_006399759.1:5908677-5909367 GCF_000299155.1 Elephantulus edwardii
ATTCCATTGTGTGAATATACCACAGCTTCTCTATCCATTCGTTTGTTGATGGGCACTTAGGTTGTTTCCAGCTCCTTGCTATTGTGAACAAAGCCACGATAAACATGGGTGTGCATAAAGAATATCTTTGATACTTTATGTTTGGGTTTTTTTTTTAAAGGATGGAAAAGTTTATTACAACATTACAGTGTTTACAGTCCTTGGAGGTGTGATTATACTACTACTGTAAATGTCTTTGAGTCATGACCTCAAAGTGATTTTAATAAAAATGTGGAGGGGATCAGACATGTTGTCTCATTGTCTGGAGGTTCTTCTCGAGTGTTTGGGACCAGGGGTCTACTCAAGGTGTAAGTCTGGCATTGCCTCTGAACCTCTGTATTTGTCAGATGAAAGTCTTCAAGTGCTTGAATTCTAAAACTGGTTACCTGATGCTAAAGAGCAACAATGAATCTGTGAAATACCTCGTAAAAAGGATGACATTATGCTCATATCCACAATCAACACTTTTGACACTAGCAGTTAGAAATTGAAAAGATGAATGACATTGAGAAAGTCTGCTGTCAGTGACCTCTCCAGAGTGCTGAAGAGCAACAATGTTACTAAAATCAAGGACTATAATCTTCACTAAAGAAAAGCTTGGAAGAATGCTAGAAATCCTAATCCACAACATAAACAGTCTTCCAAGTATCC
>NW_006399759.1:5910046-5939470 GCF_000299155.1 Elephantulus edwardii
TAGAGAAGCTATGGTATATTCACACAATGGAATACTATGCTGCATTGAAAAACAAGGAACTCATGCAATATTATTCAAAATGGGTGACCATGGAGGACATTATGCTGAATGAAATATCTCAGTCACAAAAGGACAAATACTGCATGATGCCACTGTTTTATAACAGGACAGACATTGGGTTTGGGGGGAGACTGAGAAAGATGGGTTCAGTAATGTATACTGCATTGAAACAGATGAGGGAGAAAGCTTTTTAAGAGGGATATGTGATTAGGTATTTTTGTCATGACAGGAGTCCAGAGCAAAAGCTGTATAGTGGAGTGGACATGGGAGGGATTGTAAAACAATGAAAGAATTTTTCTGGGGGAGTGTTGGGAGTGGAGAAAAGTACAACAATGAATGAATGGAAATCCAAAGTCTCTGTACATTTTCATTGAAATTAATAATAAAAAAAGGAGGAAAAAGTAATCAATGCAATTCACCACATTAAAAAAAACAAAATAACTCAAATGAATGGATTAAAAAATTGTGTTACATTCACACACTGAAATGATATGCAACAATCAAGAGCAAGAATTAAAAAAAATACTGAAGGACATTATGTTGAGTGAATTAACTCAGTCTCATAAAGACAAATATTGCATAAGATTAACAATGTAAAAATAGAAGGATGATTACCAGGATATGTACAGTGGTCTAAAAGGGGAAAGGGGAGGGGGCAGAGTGGCTGTAAGTGGGGAGGCAGGGACCAAGGGTCACAGAGTTTGGTGGGTGGATGGAGGAGTTTAAAAAAATTAGGAAAGATCCAATGCAACCTGAAAAGGCAGGGTAATATTGAGCACAGATCAGTGGTGATTCATTTAATAAAATATAATGTATAGGAATGATCATATGAAATGAATGAATGTGTGAAACAATGTATACGAATGACATACAACGTATAAGGATTTAATATGCAAACCAATATAAAATAAAAATAAATTTTTATTTTTTTTAAAAGAGCAACAACGTTAGGCTAGGGACCAAGGAGTGCCAGATCCAGGCCATGGTCTTTGCAATTACTTGCTAGGCATCAGAAAGCTGGACAATGACTAAGGATGACTGAAGAATCGATGCCTTTGAGTTGTGATGCTGAAGAAGAGAACTGACTATACCGTGGACTGCCAAGTAACATATGGGTCTGTCCTGGAGAGGGTGAATCCAGGTTGCTCCTTGGGAGGCAAGGATTTTGAAGCTCTGTCTTGAGCTGTCTGTCAACCAGGTGGAAGCCATCCATATACACGTCCTTCCAAAGAAAGGTAATCTTCCAGCAGAATGCAAACACTATAGAACAATATATTTAGTATCACACACCACAAATAAAATCTTGCTAGGGATCGTTGTTTTTGTTTTAAATTTTATTATTTTTGTGTACGTGTACCGTCAAATCAGATCTGACAGGTACAGGAGGAGATTGTCCCTCCTTACCCGGCAGAGCATCTGGTGGATTCGAACCGTTTGCCTCTGGGATTGTAGTTGCAGCTTCTTGCCACTAGGCCACCAGAGCTCCCCCTAGGGATCATTTTTAAATAGCTGCAGTTCTTCTGCAGGGAACAGCCAGAAACTCAGACTGGATTCAGAAAGAATAGGACGAGGGATATCATTATCAACATTATCAGATGGATGGCTGTTGAAGACAGAATACCATAAGGGAGTTTGCCTGTTTTGTTGGGTTTTGTTTGTTTGTTTTATTGACACTACACGGTTTAAAATGAAGACAGGTGTGCAACAGGGCTGTATCCTTTCTCCATCCTTGTTCAATCTGTATGCTGAGCAAATTACTCAAGAATTTGGACTAAGTGAAGAAGAAAGTGGCATCAGGATTGGAGGAAGACTCATCAGCATCCTGCATGAAGAGGACATGAAACATGTACTGCAAAAGCTCAACGATTACGTCCTTCAATATGGATTATGTCTCTACAGCAAGAAAACAAAAGTCCTCACCACTGGACTAATAGACAACATCATGACAGATGGAGAAAAAACTGATGTCAATGCTTTTTTTTTTATCTTACTTGGATCCACAATCAACATCATTGATACCAGCAATCAGGAACTGTAAAGATGTGTGCTAGTGAGCAAATCTGCTGTCTAGGACAGCTCCAAAGTACAAGAGCAAGGATGCCAGTTTAAAGACTAAGGTGCACCCAATTCAAGTCATAGTCTTGTCAATTACTTGCTATGCATCTAAAGTTGGACAGTGACTAAGGATGACAGAAGAATTGATGCAGTTGTGATAGTGAAGAAGAATACTGGCTACAAAAACCCCCCAAAACAAACAAACAAACAAAAAATACTACAATAACAAAAAAAACAAAAACAAAAACAGACCATCTTGGAGAAAGTGCGACTAGGGTGCTCCTTAGAGGCATGGATATGAAACTTCATCTCACCTACTTTGGGTGTGTTGTTAGGAGAGGCCAGTTCTTAGGGAAGAGCATCATGATTGGGAAGTTGAAAATTAGCAAAAGAGAGGAAAACCCACGATGAGATGGGTCGACACAGTAACTATATCAGTGGGCTCAGGTATATTAGAGATGAGGATGGTACAGGGTTCAGATCTGTTGTTCATGGGGTCTGTCTGAGTAGTAGTGGACTTAATGGCACTTACCAACAACAATGAGATGGAGGAAAGGCTCAGATCTCATCATTCTGTTATGAGGCAAGCATCTCAAGTTTTGACATTCTTGTTTGTTTGTTCTTTAATTTTTTTTTTTGTTCTTTAAATTTTTTAAATTTATTTTTTAATTTTAATGAATGTTTACAGAGACTTTGGATTTTCATTCATTCCATTGTTGCATTTTTCTCCCTCCCCACCCAATTCACTCTTCTCTTTGAAAAGTGAAATTCTTTCATTGTTATACAATCCCTCCCCCTAAGTCCACTGCACTATGGAGCCTTCATTCTGAAATCCTGTTCTCTCCCTCAGCAATTTCAATGCAGTATACATTATTTATCCCCTTTCTCAGACTCCCTTCAACCCACATGTCAGTCCCGTTTTACAATACTGGCACTACGCAATATTTGTCCTTTTGTGGCTGAGATATTTCACTCAGCATAATGTCCTCCAGGGTCACCCATTTTGTCTAATATTTCATGAGTTCTTTCTTTTTTTTTTTTTTTTAGTTATTTCTTTTTCAATGCAGCTGTAGTATTCCATTGTATGAATATACCATAGCTTCTCTAGACATTCATTTGTTAATGGGCACTTTGTTTCCAACTCTTTGCATAGGTGTGCATAGTTTGACATTCTTAAGTAAGAATCAATTGTCGTCCAAGTATCAGTATCCTGTTTTCTCAAATCACACTCAATAGTCTGAACTCATCAGCTTCCCCTAAATTGGTTGTTCTTTATTTCTTTGTTAATTTATGGCCATTTCTGAACTAATGAAGCTCAGAACTTTAGTATCCCCAAGCCATGGACACATTCTTTCCCCTAACTTCAGGGGGAAAACC
This sequence comes from Elephantulus edwardii, assembly GCF_000299155.1. NCBI lineage: Eukaryota > Metazoa > Chordata > Mammalia > Macroscelidea > Macroscelididae > Elephantulus > Elephantulus edwardii. The sequence goes on from NW_006399759.1 coordinate 5,913,539, forward strand.
TTGATGTTTTTCTGTTTTTCTCAAAATAGCTTATTCATTTGGGCTTCAGCTCCCCCAGCTTTGAAGCACCCAAGTGAAGAGATTCCTATACTGAGACTGACTCATACTAGCTTTCTGATTGTTCTCCCTGCTGCCAATTTCATTCTGAATACTGCTACCAGAACAGTGCTCATAAGGCAGTGCTTCTGTTATTGCCACTCCTTTGCTCATAGCCCACAGGGTGTGAAAGAACATTTCCATCCATCAATAAACTCTACCACTTAATATCAACTTCTCCAAACTCATAATCTACCGCTGCCCTAAATGGAACCTTTCAGAACCATTAGATGGATGTCTTTATCTCACTGCTGAACAGTCTTGTTCTTTCTGACTTCTGTACCGTCGCTCTCACATCATGTCCCACAATAAAACGTCTTTTCATTAATCAATTCACCCATTCAACAAATTCCTGTTAAGCTCCTACTATGGTAAGCCCCTTCTTTGTGCCTAAGAGGCAACTCTAGTGGCCTAGGAGATAGAGAATTGTGCTGCTAACACAAAGACAGGTGCTTTAAATCCACCAGCTGACCCTCCAGTGGGTTTTCAGAGACAGTTAATTGCACAGGAGGAGATTGCCCATCTTTCTCCACAAAACAGCTGGTGGATCCGAGTCACTTGCTTTTGGGTTGCCAGCACAATTCTCTGCCACTTAGCCACCAGAGCATCTTTTTTGAAACTAGGCTTTCTAAATTTAAATTCCAAAAGATACAGCTGAGTGGAGAGTCAGAGTTCATCTTGTAATGTGATACCAGTTTAACCTAGAGGAAATGCAAGAAGGAGGTCCGTTCAGTCAGTCATGTTAACTTCAGTCAATGATCCATCTATATTTCTCCCCCTTCTCCTTGGAAGCCTTGTTGTTGTGTTGTTTTGTGCCATCGAGTCGCCTGTGACTCACAGTGACCCTATGTACAACAGCTCTGAAGCCTGCCCTGTCCTGAGCCAGTCTCACTGACTCCAACACACTTACCCCCATTGCCCTAGTTATTTTATCAATCCATCTCATCAGAGTCTTCCTCTCCTGTCCTTTTCCAAGGATCAGTCCCTCCTGGCCACATGCCCAAAGTATGTGAGACGGAGCTTCAAAATCCTTGCCTCCAAAGAGAAACTTGGTTTCACCCTTTCCAAGAGAGACCTATTTGTTTTCTTGGCAGTCCATGGTATGTTCAAGCCTCTTCTCTATCATCACAACTCAAAGACATCATCGTTTCTTCTGTCATCCTTAGTCATTATCCAGCTCTCTGATGTGAAGACCATGGACTGCAACAGGTACACCTTGGTCTCTAGACTGACTTCTCTCGTTGCTTCTCAGTACTCTGGAAAGGTCCCTGACAGCTGATTTACCTAATATAATTTGCCTTTTAATTTCCTGACTGCTGGTGCCGAAAATGTTGATTGTGGAGCCAAGCAAGCTATAACTGTTAACAACCTCAATCTCTTCTCCATCCATCATGGTGCTGCCAGTTGGCCCAGTGGTGAGAATGTTTATCTTCTTGATGTTGAACTTCAATCCATATTGAAGACTACAGTCCTCGACCTTCTGCATCAAGTGTTTCAGGTCCTCCTCAGTTTCAGCAAGGAAAGTTGTGTCATCTCCATAATGTACCCTAACTTATTTGAGTGATTTGGTTTTTCAAGAATCAGAGTCAAAAGGGAACACTGCATGACTTAAAATCAGGAAAAGTGGGTTTTTTTTATGTTTTGTTGTTGTTGTTATGTGCTGTCAAGTCCCCTGTGACTCATTGTGACCCTATGTACAGCCCTAAACCCTGTTCTATCTTGTGCTAATATTATTGTTTCTGATACACCTACCCCCGTTACCCCAGTCACTAAATCAATAGTGTCTACTTAAAGTTGTTCCTCTTTCTGTGTGTTTCTATACTTGAGGGCTCAGCCTCAGTTGCTGTATCCACTAGTCTTAAGTGTGCTCTATTGTACATAAAAAGCTTTGTCATGTAAGCAACCTAAATGCCATCAAGACTGAGGAAGACTTGGAAACTTGGGGTCCTCATGAGCCATGGTCACAAACGCATCATGAAGTACCGGAAGCACCCTGGAGGCCGAGGTAATGCTGCTGGCTTGCATCACCACAGGATCAGCTTTGACAAATACCATCTGGGTGATTTTGGAAAGGTTGGTAGGAGACATGACCACCTGAAAAGGAATCAGAGCTTCTGCCCAACTGTCAACCTTGACAAATTATGGACCTTGGTCAGTGAGCAGACAAGGGTAAATGCTGCCAGAAACAAGACTGGAGCTCCTCCCATCATTGATGTGGTTTGATTGGGTTACAATAAAGTTTACGGGAAGGGAAAACTTCCAGAGCAACCAATCATTGTGAAGGCCAAATTCTTCAGCAGAAGAACTGAAGAAATTAGGGTTTTGAGGGGGGGGGGCCTGTGTCTTGGTGGCTAGAAGCTGTGTTAATTACAAGGAGGTTGGGTTTTCCTTTAAAAAATCAGGAAAGGTGTGTGCCATACCTATTCAATGTGTACACTGAGAAAAATCATTCAAGAAGCCACACTTTTAAGAAGAATATGGCATCAGGATTGGAGGAAGACTCATCAATAACTTGCATTATGCAAATAACACAACTTTGCTTGCTGAAAATGAGGAGGATTGAAATACTTGCTGCACAAGATCAAAGACTACAGCCTTCAATATGAATTGTATCTTAGCATCAAGGAAACAAAGCTCCTCACCACTGGACAGATAAGCAACATCATGATAGATAGAGAAAAGATTGAAAACGTCAATTATTTCATCTAACTTGGATCCACAGTCAGCATCCTTAGTACCATTATTCAGAAGATCAGGAGACATAATGCATTGGGCAAGTCGGCTATCAGAGACCTCTCCAAAGTATTGAGGAACAATGATGGCAGTTTGAAGACTAAGGCGCACCTGATCTAGTCTTTTCAATCATTTGCTGCTCATCTGAGCTAGAAAATTAATTAGGATGACAGAAGAATTGATGCCTTTGCACTGTGGAGTTGGAGAAGAGTAGTGGATATCCTCTGGGCTGCCAAAAGAACAGACATGTCTTGGAGAAAGTGCAGCCAGAGATCTCCTTGGAGGAATGCATGGTGAAGCTTCATCTCACATACTTTGGGCATATTGATAGGAAAGGCTCATGTTTGGAAAGGCAGAGGGTTAACAAAAAGAGAGGAAAACCTTCAATGAGACGGACTGACACAGCACAGCAGTGGTTTAAGTGCGTCAGAGATGATGAGGATGGCACAGGATAGGACAAGATTCAGATCTGTTCTTAGGGTCACTACGAGTCCTACTCAACTTGACAGCATTTAACAATAACGAGAGAATCAAAGCGGTTTCCATTTATGTATGTACATAGAATAACTGCTCAGAATAAATTCTGGGTCTGAAGTTAAAGAAATGAATGAATGAGTGAGTGAGCCTGAGAAGGTATCATTAGAGTCTAGATCCAAAGCAAGTGTGGAGGGGGTTTTCAAGGCTGGACGACAGAGGATACTGTGTGGAGAGAAAAGCAGATGCCACTGAGGTTGAAGGAGTCACACAAAGACCAGCCTAGGAGGTGGTGAGTAGAGTGGGAGTAGGATGAAATGAGATTAGAAGAGGGTCTAGATTGTGCGGATCAGAGGACTTCAGCTATTATGTGGGCAAGATGAGGAGTCAGTGGAAGGTTTCTTGTTTGGGTTTGGGTTGGTTTTTTTGTTGGGTTGTTTTTGGTGTTTTTTTTTCCCAGTGGAAGGTTTTGAGCTCAGGAGTAAAAGGGCTTCAGTTGTGTTAAAAAAAAAGACTTTAAGACAATTAAGGGTGGAAACAGGGAGATTATCTAGGAAGGATGTTACTACGACAATTAAGATGGTAGATAATGGACAAGAGTAGGGACAGATTGGACGAGGGGTCCTGATGAGGGAGTCAAAGATGGCCCCCCAGGTTTTTGGCCTGATTAAATGGGAGAATGGAGTTACTGTTTTCAGATATGAGAGGCCTGCAGAAAAGGGCACGTTTGGGATGGAGGTGGCCACCAGTTTTGGATTTTAAAATCTTGAAATACCTATTAGACAAGAGAAGTCAAGCTGATATTTGAGCATATGAGTTTGGAAATAAAGTGAGAAATCTTGTTAATCATCACTATACAGATGCTATTTTATTTTTTTAAACCCTTTTTAAAATAGAAAATTTAAAAACACATGCAAAAAATAGAATAGTATAATGAGCCCCCACATACCTATCACCCAATTTCAGTCATTATTGCTTTCTGCTGTTTCCAGCTTGTATTTAAAGCCTTGAGACTAGATGATACTTCCATGGGAATGCAGGGGGTGGGGGGACAGAAGGGGGTAACCAAGAGACTGAGCATAAACAGTCAGTGGAGTAGGAGGAAAACCAGATTATGGCTTCCTGGAAGCCAAGTCCCAAATAATGATTTAAGCAAAGTGTGGTAAGTGCCATGGAAGAAAAAGTAATCCATGACGAGAATGTATACAGCATGAAAACTCACCTGGTTTGATGGTCAAGGCAAGCCTCTGTCTTACACATAGTGCTGCTATAATGGAAATACCAGCAGGTGTAGAGATTATCAAAGATATTCCTCACAATTTAGGAAACTGTTATGTTGCTGTTGTTGTGTTCTGTCGAGTCAGAATCGACTTGTACCTGATCCTCCAGTGGGTTTTCACAGGCATTAAGTCACATGGGAGGAGATTACCCACCTTTCTTCTGCAGAACAACTGGTGGGTTCCAGCTGTGGTCCCTGCCAGTAAGTCACCAGAGCTCCCTAGTTTGTGAGACTGTTGTTGTGTATCATCGGGTTTTTAATGGACCCACAGCTAACCCTCCAGAGGGTTTTCTGAAGCAGTTAATCGCAAAGGAGGAGATTGTCCATCCTCACATGGAGCTGCTAATGAATTTGAACTGTGTGCCTTCAGGATTGCAGCACAGCTTCTTGCCACTAGGCCACAAGAGCTCCCTAGTTTTGGAGACTTAAAGTCCAAATCCAAGGTGACAGCTGTAGGCAAAAGCTTTCTGTCTTTGTTGGCTCTGGAAGAAGGCGCTTGTATTTTTAGCTGCCTGGCTCCTTGCAGATCTCTGTGTGTTTTGGCATCTATTTTACTCCATTTCTCTGTGCTTGCTCGTTTAATCTCTTACACTATAGAGGTTAGGATTTGTTTGCAACTCCTACATTTTAGGAGACACAATTCAATCCATAACAGCCTCCCTGAGGAGGTGATGTGTAAGCTGTAAATGTCCTTCATCCTCTCACTCAACAAATTTTGTGTACCCCTTTAAAGTCCAGCTAAAATCCCATTTCTTCCATCTTGCTTTCCACTGTGGCAAGTTCTTCCTTCCTGGAGTGACTTCCTTGAAGATAATGTGCTAATCACTACGTGGGAACAACTGATGAGAAAAACTTAATTCCTGCCTTCCAGTTTCCAAGACCATGCCACTCTCAATGTGAGTCCTGGCCACAATCCTGGCAGGTGTCCAGTCTCCCCCATTAGGATCCTAGAAGACTCATAAGGGCTCTGCCAGGTCTCCCAATGCAGGACTTCAACTTATCATTTTCCTTGGTTGATAATCATTCTGCTTCACCCACAATTTAAAAATGTCTATCTGTTCTGGGGAAAGTGCAGTGCATTCTTGAGGACCAGGGCTGAGTGCCTTCTCCCAGGCTTGCTGGAGGACTGGAGGGAGAGGCCACAGTGGACAGGACCGGAGCGGAGAGGCTGAGGGTCAGAGACTCTGCTAGTACACCAAAAAAGCAGTCCTGGCTAAGGAATTGTATCCTATTTTCTACCTGAATTTTAACTCATTAATTTCTCTCATAAACCTCATAATTGTGGGAACAAAAATTAGGTCTGTTCTGATTTTGCATCATTGGATATAATAACTGTTCAGAACTCTTGCTTGAAAGCACCAGGGAAGGACACCTGACAGTTCAGCTTATGGGAAGTCAGGAAAGCCTTTATGGAAGGATTATCTGAGCAGAGAATGAGATGTTGGACCCCCAGCTTGCTGACTTCTATCTACAGCCTGGCTGAGACCATTCATCAGGTGTGTCCACATGTTTAGATTCCAGATCTTACTAGAGATGTCTAATCCGCCCTAAAGCCTGGCCTCAGCCTTGAGTTCAGCTCTCCTCTGTCCTAGTTGGGCATGCTGTTAAGAGAGGCTATTCCTTGGAGAGGGACATCATGGTAGGAAAGGTGAAGGGTCAGGGAAAGAAAAGAGAGGAAGCCCCTCAATGAGATGGATCTACACAGTGACTGCAGCAGTGGACTCAAGTGTGTCAGATGATGAGGATGGCACAGGACAGGACAGGGTTCACATCTGTTGTTCAAAGGGCCTCTATGAGTCATACTCAACTTGGGGAGGGGGTACCTAAAACCAACAATTTCCCAGTCTGTGGTCCCTCAAATGATAAAGAATTGTGTTCCCAACTTAAAGGCACCAAGTTCAAATTCATCAGCTGTTTATTGGGAGAAAGATGGACAAGCTCCTTCCTTTTGATTAACAGCCTCTGAAAACTGACTGCATGATCAACAATGAGTTGGTTCTCACTGGATGGCACATAACAACAACATCATCTCCCAGTCTGAAGTGATCCAGCATGGACCTCTAGCCTCGGTCCCCTGGAGATCTCTTCCTGTCCTTCTGTAAAAAGAGCAAGGGCCCTATGGGGACAGTCATGTCTGACTGTTAGCAGCTTCACAAATGGGAACTGTCACTGTCCACAGTATCAATAACACAAAACAAATTTCCATAAAGTCAGATGTGTCTCTCACACTCCCATACCTTTTTCTACTTATCTCAACACGAATCTTACTGCTTTGCTGGGTCCAAACTATGCGGCCCTCGCCGCCTCTCCTTTCTGGATTCTTGGCAGGGCCCAAATACGAATCTTACTGCTTTGCTGGGTCCAAAATATGTTCCCAAGTTCTCAGTCCTGCCAATGTTGGATTCCCCACACTCCCATAATTGTCCAACAGAGTTCTCAGTCCTACCAATATTGACTCTCCCCCACTTCCCCCTACCACAATCTCATCTCACACCATGTCTCCAGTTTGGCCATGGCTGCCCTTTTCCTAGTGATGTGGTTTCTTCCCTGATGGTGGCCGGTAGTGGCAGGAAGGCTCTCTTCTTTTACTGCCAGGAAGGATCTATCTCTGCAGCTAGGGCCCTTCAATTTATTGGTCGGATTAGCTGGTTGCCTTGTAGATTGGCGAGACTGGCCAATCCCCTTGTGGCATGGTAGATAGCCTGTCCCCTTGTGGATAAGCCAACAGCTCTATTTGCATAGTCCTGCTCATCCACATGGGTCAGTTATTCACATTCAAATAGTGCTAGAAAAGCCCTATTGAAAGACAAACTCCATACCTTTTCTGCCCAAGTGTCTCTGGAAAGGCTCTCACCTGCCCTACTGTACACATACAGGGTTTGCTGCCGCCACTAGATTTCTAAAACTAAAAACGTCTTAAGGATTCACCTGATGGACAGGTGGTAAGAGAGAGTGGGTAAATCAGTAACTGAAGACTGTGGAATAGCAACAGATTACAATCAAATAGGGTTCGGAATATTCACTAGGATCCCCAGCTGAGCTAGCCGGGTGCATAGTAAAGGCAGGGAGAGACCAGGGTTCCTGTTTCAGTAACTGTTGAACAAATAGCGAAATGTTCAGTGGATAATTCTCACAAGGCTACAGCTCTGCATAGTCCACCAACCCTGAGCTGACCTTCTAATTCTTGGCTCTTATCCAGGTACAGAAAGCCTTTCTGAGATCTGGCATTCCAGATAACTTTCTGCAAAGATTTTCATAGAGCTACTTGATGGCTTTTTTGAGAAACAGGTGCACGCAGTCTGTTTCGCTGCCAGGCTTTTCTTACATTAATTTCAGGCGAAGGCGATTGCTGGTCTTCCCACCGCGTGTGTCCTGGCTCCGGAGGCGGCCCTGTCTTCCATCCGCTTCGATGCTCGCCTTCCCCACCCGTTCGCGCCCCGCGCGCACCAGCATCTGCGCCCCCTCCTGGGCACCAGGGCTGCGGAAGGGAAATCCCAGAGGAAGCCATTGTTATTATTACCCTGTCCCCTGTTGTCGTCATCAGCTAAGGCGCGTTTTAGGGCCAGGCAGTTTTCTCCTTGTTCTCAATTTCCTCGCCCAGGCCGCTTTGGGTAAGCCTGCAGCTTCTGAACTGTTAAGCGCACGGTGCTCTCTCCGCATCCCAGCCCCAGGGCTGTCAGAATGGGGAAGCCCCGGCTGGGTGCTGAGCTTCCAAAACCGACGTGATGTACTCAGGTTTCTAGTCCAGGCGTAGGGGAGAGGTTGCACCCTCGATCTGACACGGGCAGACAGGTGACCTTGGCCAGTGGCTTCCTCCTCCTGGCTACAGTTTACCACTCTATGATCCAAAAGAGGAGCTGAAGCCTAGATACAGGCGTTGACAGGTTGAAGGGAGAAAGCCTGTGCCCTTCGGTCAGATGGGAGGAAAAGCTCGGCAGCAGCCATAGGGAGGTGGAGGCGAAGGCGCCAGGAGGAGGGGACGCACCGACCCTTTCGTTCCTTCTTTCCTGCGCTTCGCTGCTCACAGAATGATTCCTTGTCACCGCCACCAGCAAACCTTGGCAGAGCCAATTTACTTAATCCATTTAAGCCTCACCTCCTCCGCGAAGCTCTCCCGGGTTAACTGCATCAGTTCCAACCACTCCATCTGGTACAAGCTTCCTTCCCCCACTCCCCTCCTTTATTGGGTTTTTTTGTTTGTTTATTTGTTTGTTTTAATGTGCATATTTAGAGTAACAGTGTAAGGTAGGGATTGTACATCTATTCCAGAACTCTAAATTCTCAGAGGTTGCCCAGGGTATGTTCTGAGGGGTGTGGCTGAGGATTTCTTGCCTCGACACACCAACTACTCCCACCTCGCCAAGTTTTCTCAACTCTCTTCACTCTCCCCTCCTCCTACGGACCCTCCTCTTCACAGACTGTCACAGTTTACTCAATCCAGTCTTCACCGCCTTTTTAGTCCCCAGTGGCAGCCATGCAAGGGACAGAGTGCATTGAACATTTTGAAGCTTTTTTTTTTTTTTTCCATTTTGAAACTTTGGCTCCAGACCCAACCACTGACTTTGTGGTAAATTGTTCCTTCTCCTGGTCTTTAGTTTCTCCAAGTGCAAAATAAGGGAATCCTGGGAGAGTGATACAGGTGTGAAAATAAGGATTCGACAAGCTGGCCACAGCCGCCTTTTGTGAACACTGGCTCAGTGAACTCAAAGAAGGGGCCCTGCTTTTCGGGACATACGTTCTGTATTAAGTCACCAGTGCTGCTCCCTGACCCAGGGAAGAGAACATAGGGTTGCATTCGTTCACTGCATAACTTTGGGTGATTTCCCTACTGGGCCTGTTTCCTCATCTTAAAAAGAGGCAGAACAATGAGTTGAAAATGAATAGGAAGACTTTTGTTCTAGTAGGTCTGTATAGAGATATATGATAATAATTGGTGGTTCTTGGCATCAGATTTTGCTCGACAATTTTGACCCTATGCAGATACTACTCAGAACCGACCCGGAGAGGTTTTGGCTGGAGTGTCTGGATCACCATACCTTTACTTTACTTTCCATTTCTCTCAAGATAGGTGATAGATGGAATGGGGGTAGGGACCTCCTCAAGGTGAAGCACATGATGAGGTGAAGTCCCTGAAGTGGTAAGCGAGGGACAGCTGATGCTTGGTTGAAGGATTGATGGAAGGCATCCCAGGCCTGGGAGCAGACCTGGGAGCGGTGGGCGTGGCCCTGGTGGGCGTGGCTTAATCACCGGGGCGTGACCACCGAGGTGGCACCTCCTCCTGACCGTGAGGGATCCTAGGGCGCGGACACCCGAGCCTGGCCCTTGCGCCGGGCTTTGGGGCTTTGGGCACAGGGGCGGGGCTCCTCGGGCGGGGCTTAGTCGTGGGGGAAAAGTCGGGGAGACTGGAGGCGGAGCTTGGGGAGCTCGTCCCACGCGGGGCGGGGCTCCTGCGGCCGCGGGATCTGCAGTTGGGACTCCGGCGCCACAGTCGCTGCAGTTCACTCGGACCTGGTGGCCCTGCAGCCCGGTGAGGAGTCCGGGGTCAGCGGGACTTGGACTTGGCGCGGGGCCCTCGCCGCCTCTCCTTTCTGGATTCTTGGCAGGGCCCAGACGGTCGTGGGCGCACGGACATGGAACCCTCTCCGGCCACTGGGGGCTCGGAGACCACGCGCCTGGTGAGCCCCCAGGACCGTGGCGGCATCGGCAGTGGCCTGCGTTTAAAGAGGTAGGACGGCCCCAGGCCGGCCCCGCGGCCCCGGGGGCACCACCCTTCTGTCTTCGGCCCATTTCGTTGTTTCCCTCCGCGCCGGCTCAGCCGCTGGTCTCGGAACCCCGCGCCACCCTAGGCTGTGCGACGGCCTCTCGGGCCTCGCCCGCCCGCTGGCCGTGGCCCCCCAACGACTGGCTATGCTGCCTCCGGGCACCCCATTTCCTCTCTGCTCCACGAGTAGCGCCCCCGGCCGTCTCTCCAAACCCCCGGACCTTGCGCGCTGCCCCCGCCACTCCCAGCGCGTCTGACTCCGGGCTCCGCTGCCTCTCCGTCGGGCCCAGGTCCGCGCGCGGGGCCCCGGTGTCCGCATTGCTCCGGGGACCCCGGCAGCGAGGCTCGGGCGCCGCGTGCAGGCCCCAGCCGCTCCCTCCGCTCCCCCGGGCTCGGGGTCCCCCCCAGCAGCAGCCACTCCGGGCGCCCGGCTGGGCGGCGGGTCTTCCCGGCTCTGGGAAGCGAGGAGGCAGCAAGGAGCAGGTGCGCCCTGGGCGGCGGGGGGTATTCCCGGCTCTGCACAGACGGGCCCGGGGGCGGCGAGGTGTGAAATGAGGCGCGCCGAGCGGCCGGGACAGCGGGCCGGGGGCGGCCGGGGAACCGCCTCCGCGCGGCCGGCCTGAGCGCCTGCAGGCTCCGCGCCTCCTGCCCCCGGGAGCTGCTGCGCTGGACCCCCCTGGTCACATCCCTCTAGCCATTTTGTCTGTCGGCTGACCGTCCGTTTGTCTTCAGAATTCACAAGGTCTTCTGCTCTCTCCCTATCTCCCCGAGTCTTCCCGCTTCCCTCCCTTTGTCCTGGCGGTTCTCCCGTGGATTTCTCGCTCTTTCCCTGGGGGGGGGGGAACTTGGACGTGGGGGGGGGGAAGTGGAAGAGCAGAGACACGCAGGATTTCCCCGCCACCAGGCTCCTTCCTGTGGGGACTGCAGATGTGGGCAAGTGCCCTGGCGTTTCTTCAGATAGCCTTGGACCCTGCTTTTAGGCCCTCTCTGTCATCCACGTCTCTCCTCGTCTGGTTCAGTATTATTGTTTGGTTTTTTGCTTGTGGTTTCGTATGACCTGTGAGGAGAAACTGCCTTTCCTTCTCACTGAGCAGAACGGAGTATCCCCCATAACCGCCCCCACCCCAACACATGCACACGTACACATCCCAACAAGGAGCCTTAGTGCCCAACGCGTGCAGAACAAAAGACAGCAGCCTGTTGATGGCTACCTTGCTGACTGGCTGTGCTGTGCCTTGACTGGACCAGGGACAGCATCTTGCCCACTGCCCCAGGGCCACTCAGCATCTGTTAGCTCTTCAGAGCCACCTCTCTGACGCCCAACGCATCTTCGCTCGCATATGACCATTAGTCACCAGATCCTGCGGTATTTTCTGAAAGGGATTGATTCTTACCTACCTGCCCCTCTAAAATTCTGCGCAAAGAGCCTCAGGCCCGCTCTGTTCTAGGTTCCTGCATCGCATCTCCTCTCCTCCTCTCAGACTTCTCCATCCGCATGGTCATCTCAGGGCTCAAGGAGAGGGAGAGTTGTTAAATCAATCTCCCTTCATGCTCCTCTGAACCCACCCCTTTCTTCCTCAGCGTTCCCCTGGCTCCAAAGCCCCTCATCATCATTCCCCCTGACTGGAGCACCCATCTCAGCCAGGTCACATCTCTTTAAACCTGTCTTCTGCTGTGAAATTCTCTGCACCCCATTAGAGTTGTCACTTCCTGCCCTGTGCCTCAGTGCCTTTGTTCTTAACCATTTCAACACTAGATCCTCATTTTATTTGTTAAACATTTATTCTACTAGACTGGGCTTCAGTCTTTTTTACACTGACTGGGACACCTCATTCAGTGAATGAGAATGGCTTTCAGACCTCCTCCATCTTCACTGGAAGCACATGGAAACATCTTTAAGAAATTAATCTGCTTACAAGCATCTGACTTTTCCCTATAAACACCAAATGTCCTCCTCTCTCCCTCAAACCTCAGTTCACCCACTTGGCAGAGCTTTCTGTAGACAGAAGTTCCCAGGCAGCACCCCCTCCCCCCACTTCACTGTTATGATACACTTCATAATTTTTCACTCATGGATAGTCTAGTCTCACTGGCATGGGTATGTCTAGGATGACCTTTTCTATTTGAGTCTTTTGTTCTGTGGAAGGTTTTATCCTTGCTGGCGTTCAGGTTAAATATGAACAGGACCAGAATGGACCCAAAATTCAGCCTTAGCACACTTTCTGGCACTCCCATGGAGGGATGCACTCATTCAGTTAGGAGGCCCTGTCACTGCAGTGACGTTGGCCTCTAGTAGAGGCTTCTGCTCAGACTGAGGTCTAGGTAGCATGTTATTGTTGTGGTTAGGTGCCATCGAATTGAGTATGACTCATAGATATGCTATGAGCAGTTGACCAGAGCCCTGTCCTGTCCTGTGCCATCCTCATCATCCCCGACACATTTGGGCTCACTCCTGCGCTCACTGTGTCAATCCATCTCATTGAGGGGCTTCTTCTCTTTTTGCTGACCCTCTGCCTTTCCAAACATGATGCCCCTTTCCAAAGAACAGCCTTTCCTAGCAATATGCCCAAAGTATGTAACACAAAGCTTCGCCATCCTTGCCTCCAAGGAGGCTTCTGGCTGCACCTTCTCTAAGACATATCTGTTTTTTCTTGCCATCCATGTAAGAGTTATTCAGTACTCTTCTCCAACACCACAGCTCAAAGGAGTCAATTCTTCTTCTGTCATCCTTATTCATTGTCTAGCTCTCAGATGAGTAGCAAGTGAATGGAAAGACAATAGCCTGCAGCAGGCCATTATTGAGGTCACTGTGTCAGTCTATCTCATTGGGGGTCTTCCTCTCCTTCACTGCTAATAGCAGGCACCACATCCAGTGCCTCTGCTCACCATCCCCAAGCAGGGCAGTTTGCGTTTCCTCTGCATGACAGCCCAGCTCTGGAATCTGGCTGTCAGGCCTCCATGAGCTTCGGATTTTTGTGGTCCCAGCATTCCATTCTCTTGTAGAGGGCCACACTTCACGGCACTTGCTGCCTCCTCTGGGAGTGGGCGTGGGAGGCTGGTCTGGGATTGAGGCCGCACTCACACCAGGATCCTATGCTGCGTTCTACACTTTGGTCTGCCTTCCCCTCATCTTCCCTGGCATGTACCTCTTGTTTCTCAAAATCCTTCCCAGCCGTCAAGACCCTCCTTATGTTACCTTGTCTAGTAGTTTGTCTGATTGCCTCAGAATTAACTCATTTCCCCCTCTCCGGAGCTTCGCTAGCACTTATTGTAAACAGATCTACAAAGGCCATCTTCTCTGTGTCATGGCTATTTATATACACGTCTGATCAGAAAGACTGCCCTGCTTATTTTGGGTGATGTGTGGGGCCTATTATAAGAAAGGTATTTGGCAGGATTCTCATCTCACCTCTAACCCTACTTCTACGTGACCTCCACCAAGTCCTTTTTCTCTCTGAGCCTTGTTGTTGTTGTGTGCTACCGAGTCAGAACCAACACACAGCTGATCCACCAGTAGGTTTTCTGAGGTTGCAAATCACCTGGGAAGAGATTGCCCATCCTTCTCCCGTGAAGCACCTGGTGGATTTGAACCATGTGCCTTTGAGATTGCAGCTTCTTACCACCAGGTCTGAGCCTCATACTTCTGGTTTATTTAATAAGATGCTAGATTAGACCATCTCTGATGTGCTTTCCAGCTGTGAAACTCCATGGACCTGAGTGTGAGAGGAGAGGGCTATGGGAGGTCTGAGCTGTGGGACTGGCTTCATCTCATGAGTGACTCTTGGTCTGCCTGGCTTCCAGTTTGGCTAGGATGCTGGAAACAGGTCTGATGTCTGAGGGCCAGTTTGGAGCACTGATGACATATAAAGGAGGCGTAAGGCAAGCCGTGAGCCAGGCTGCAGGCTGAAGCAGATTGCTTGTAGTCTCTTCACAGAGCCCTCACAGCCCCTCCCTGAAGACTCCAAACCTGTGGAGATGCCCTCCCACCACTGCCACAGGGACCCCATGCCACAGCAGGGGCTTACCCCCGAGAGACTGCAGGCAAGGAGGCAGCTGTGTGCAGCCTGTGCCGTGTGCTGTGTCTTCATGGCTGGGGAGGTGGTCGGTAAGTGGGGGAACAGTGTCTCCAGCCCTCTTGTCCCTGACCCCACCTAAACCCTTCTCCACCCAGGGTCCCAGGGAAATGCAGGTCTTTGGCAGAAATGCAGGGCAGATGGGGAGACTTCGGTAGAGGAGTCTGAAGAGGCCCCAGGATTTAGGGGAGGAGTGAGGGACGGAGCACCGAGGGCATTCAGAGATAGGCCCCTTGTTGGCTTCTCAGGGCAACTGGTCTTTTAAAAACCTTCACTGTTATTAAGATAAAATATTGTAGAAAAGCTAAAAAGTGAAAAGAGAATAATAAAAATTACTTGCAATTGCATCATCAGAGAAGACCACAGTTGGCATTTTAGTGTTTATCTTCCCAGTCTATTATTCTGTATTTCAGGCTTGCATACACATGCGTACACACACACACACACACACACACACACACACACACACACTCTCCATTCTCTTTTCTAAATGGAGCCACCTTGCAGGTGGGTATTTGGCGCACAGCCTGGCCATCATGACTGACGCCGCCCACCTGCTGGCGGATGTCGGCAGCATGATGGGCAGCCTCTTCTCCCTGTGGCTCTCGACCCGCCCAGCCACCCGCACCATGACCTTTGGCTGGCACCGCTCAGGTAAGGCCCCTGCGTGACCCAGCGGTCCTCCAGCCTTGCCATGGGGTCCCCAGCAGGCCTCTAACAGTGTGTCTCCCCCTGCAGAGACTCTGGGGGCCTTGGCCTCTGTGGTCTCCCTCTGGATGGTCACTGGCATCCTCCTGTATCTGGCCTTCATCCGCCTGCTACACAGCGACTACCACATCGAGGGGGGTGCCATGTTGCTGACCGCCAGCATCGCAGTCTGTGCCAATTTGCTGTATGTGCCAGTGGGGAGCAGGCACCGCATGGGGCTCAGAACGAGGGGCCCTGCTCGAGAATGGGAGAGCTGGCTGCCCTCTGCCCTGGCACACACACACGCTCATGCACTCCTTGACTGCACTGCCCTGGGTTTGCCTTAGAAGGGACTGGGATAGAGACCTAAGTTTGGAGTCAAAAGGCATTCGTTATTCCCAAGAGGTGAGCAGCTGACTTGACCAAGTTGCCTAACCATTTCATTATCAGGGCTTTGAGGTGAAGGCAGGTCTCCAGGCTACATTATTGGACTCTCCTGGTCAATGCTGTTTTCTCCCAGGGGCTGTAAAGAGAGGGAGCAGAAGGGCTCTTGGGTGGGGGCGGTGAGAGACAGAGGCACAGAAGCAGGGCAGAGGGGGCCATGAGCAGTCCACCTGGGCTCAGTCGCTCTGCTTCCCCCTCAGAATGGCCTTTGTGCTACACCAGGCTGGGCCCCCCCACAGCCATGGCTCCCAGGGCGCAGAGTATGCACCGCTGGAGGAGGGGTCCAGCGACCCTCTACCCCTGGGCAATACCAGCGTCAGGGCGGCCTTTGTGCATGTGCTGGGGGACCTCCTGCAGAGCCTTGGGGTACTGGCTGCGTCCATCCTCATCTACTTCAAGGTACTGTCCATCTGAGGGGTCATGTCCCTGCCTCTCCCCACCAGGCCCAAGCCCCCTCTTTCCCAGGACCCTCAAGCTCCCTCCCCTTCCCGAGCTCCAGAGATCCCCAGCCCTGGTCACAGCCCCTTTCCACTCAGCAGGGTTCACAGACTCCTTTATTCAGGAACCCCCTAGATCATCCTCTTAAAGGTTCCTGAGCTTACGGACTCTTACTTATCTCCAGCCTCAGTACAAGGCAGCTGACCCCATCAGCACCTTCCTCTTCTCTATCTGTGCCCTTGGATCCACGGCTCCAACGCTCCGTGATGTTCTGCGAGTCCTCATGGAAGGTGAAGCACATTGTTCCCCACCCTGGGCCCTGTAGCTGCCTCTTTGGCCCCACTTCAACCGTGGGCCTCCTAGTGCTGGAAAGAGGACTCAGGTGCAGGGTGAATGGTGGGGGAGCAGGTGCAGAACAGGGGAGCGCGGGGCCTGGTGGGGGCCCACCCCTCAGCAGTAGCAGCCCTGACGATATGGTATGGTGGGTACTGGTTGCAGGTACTCCCTGCAGCGTGGGGTTTGAACCCGTGCGGGACACGCTGCTGTCGGTGCCAGGAGTCCGGGCTACCCATGAGCTGCACCTGTGGGCCCTGACGCTCACGTACCATGTTGCCTCCGCACACTTGGCCATTGGTGAGTCCACACTGTAGCCAGTTACTTCCTGGAAAGATTTCTTCTTCCATAATGGGAGAGTATCTGTTTTACTAGATTGTCCGTGTCTCTGTGTCTATCTGTCTTTCTCTCTTTCACACATGTGCGCGCGCGCGCACACACACACACACGCACACACACACACACACACATTTGCTGATATTCAGAAAGCCAGAAAGCCTGAATAGAGTGTTCTTGGGGAGGCTCACCCTTTTATTTTACTTTTTTTTTTCTTGTTGTGTGCCATCGAGTCAGATCCAACTGGCATAGGAGGAGATTGCCCCTCCTTCTCCAGCAGAACATCTGGTGGATTTGAACAGTACACCTTTGGGATTGCAGCATAGCTTCTTGCCACTAGGCCCTTTAAAAGCTCACAAACACCGAGAGGGCTAGTGACAGGGGATAGTTAAGTAAATGATGGCACCTCCACTCTGTGAAATGTCATTCAGTATTAAGATGCTGATTCTAAAGACTGTATGACAACTTGGAAAAATATTTATGGTATAATACTGAAGGGGGGAAGAGCCAGAATATGGAATTATATCTACATTATGATTCAGCTATTAAAATATACATGGTGACTCATGCGCTGACAAAGGACTTTTTAGTTTCTTCCAGATGCAAGAAGCAATCAGAGACATGCAATTTGAGTGCCAAAAATATCATAATTTGTGGGATATTTGATGATAACTGTATAGGGACAATAGGACAAAAAATAACATCTGGATTGTCCTGGAAAATGGAGTGGTATGATTGCTGAAGTGTATAACTGTGTCATGTTACTCAAAGAGAAGACTAGAAAAAGAACAGCTTAGCGTGTGAGCACGATTGATTAAGGGTGAGTCTCTCTCAGCGTTTGTATGCTGTTTGTACAATACAGAAAGAAAAGAAAGCTCCCCCTTGAATGCTTTGCAAGCCTGGGGTCGTCTTCCCAGGGCACTGGGACAGAGTCATCCTTATCTCAGCTCCTGCCTGGTTCCTGCCTCCCTGGGGATTGTGGCTACCTCTTATCACTCTCCACAGATGCGGCGGCTGACCCGGAAGCTGTTCTGGCTGAAGCCTCATCCCGGCTCTACTCCCAGTTTGGATTCTCCAGCTGTACCCTGCAGGTCGAGCAGTACAGGCCCGAGATGGCCCAGTGCCTACGCTGCCGGGAGCCCCCCCAAGCCTGAGCCATGGCCCCACCCTCACCCACCCCACTGCCAGGCCCGAGCTCAGCCCTGGACTCTGAGCACCAGTCTCCCTACTCAGGGAGGGGGCACTGAGCTGGGCCCAGAACCCTTCTTCCTTACACCTGCCAAACGCCAGCTCCCAGCCCCTGTGGGCAAGACCAAAGCGTATGTGTGTGTGTGAGGGGAACGGGGAAGGGAGGTTCAGGACCACTCAGAAGCATGGGGTACTGGACCTCAGTGCAGTGAAGCGTGCGGAAATCCCTTGGTCTCTTCTCCCCAAGGTTGTGGGGGCTGCGAATCTCCTTTCCATGCGGTTCATCAGTCTGTGGCAGGCTGGCTGGCTGGCTGGCTGTTGGCGTCTGCCTTTCTATGTGCTGTTGGTG
The DNA here is from genome assembly GCF_000299155.1 of Elephantulus edwardii. Taxonomy (NCBI): domain Eukaryota; kingdom Metazoa; phylum Chordata; class Mammalia; order Macroscelidea; family Macroscelididae; genus Elephantulus; species Elephantulus edwardii. Next base: position 5,931,730 of record NW_006399759.1, read on the forward strand.
TGCCTGTGCCTGGGGGAGGTCAACGGGGCCCCCTCCCCATGTGGCCTTGCTCTGTCTATGCAGAGGCCCCAAAGCCTGCACTTTTGTCTGTGTGTTCTAGCCCTGTGATTTTTGTCTCTGTGTGTGTTTCTTGGTGCTGTGGCCTGTGTGTCTCTGTGCCTGTGTGGCTGTGCTATGGTGTCTGTGAGTCTGCATCATCCATGTGTCTTCTGGGGGGTCTGTCTGTCCATCCCTCTGTTGGTGCTGTGCCATTGGCTACCCCAGAGAGAGGGAGGGCTCTGCAGCAGCTCCACGAATAAACTCATGTCTAACTGCACCTCTCTGGCCTTGTGCTGATTCCATGGAGGGGGGATCGAAGTGCCCATTTGGGTGGTGATGGAATCCCTGGGATTGAGCTGCTCCAACCCTTCTTAGCCCCCTCCCAATTCCTCCACCCTCAAAATATCATTCAGATAGAGGTGAAAAACCACCAATACCCTTATTCAGCTTCCCTGGTGTCAGTGTGCTCAAGTCTAGACCAAAAGTGGGTGGGTGATGCTTTGCTTCTCATGGTCCTTGACTCAGGGAGAGTCCTCAGGGCTCCTGGACTTCGTTGCAGGAGAAAGCTAGGAGACATATAGCTAAAAGGTTCTGGGGAATCATTCGTAAAGGATCCAGCAGACAAGATGCCTTCAGGGCTGGCTGGCTGGCAACAGGGTCCCTTTGATGGAGAAGAGTTGGACAGTGCTCAGGTGGATTGTGCTTCTCAAGCTATGTTAGGTGCCTGGGGGAGGAAACCACCAGCAGCAGCTTGCCCTGCCATGGCTTGGACTGGTGTCACTGAGGACTCTTCCGCAATTACTCTCCTTTTGTTTTAACCATGTATTGACAGATTGGGTCTTACAAATCAAGCTCCTTTAAAGGATTGCAGATTTCTCTAAAGACCAAGCTTTTGTGCTTTGATGTGAGATCTAGCGCTTCAGATCAGCAGGCATGAGCTGGTCTTCTCACGCTGCTGTTGTTTTCAAGTCAATTCTGACTTCTGGTGCCCCCCACGGACACTGTCTGCTGAGTAGAATCGCGCCATGGGTTTGCAAGACTGGCGGTGGTCTTTCCAAAGCGTATCGCTAGGCCTATAATCAGACACACATATCAATGGGTTCAAACCAGTGACTGACCTTTTGGCTAGTAATTGAGCACTTACCCGTTCGTGCAGCCCACTGACCAGCAAACCACAGCCATCAGATCATTTCAACTCACCGTGAGCCTGCAATGGGTTTCTGAGGCGCTAAGTCTCATCAAGAGGAGATTGCCCGTCTTTCTAACTTAGAAGCAGCTGGTGGCTTCAGCTGCTCACCTTGCAATTAGAAGCCTGACATGATATAACTTGTACCATCAGGGCTTCTTATTTGGGTTATGTTACTGTTGTTGTTATTAGGTGCCACTGTGCCAGCGACAGCTTGCAGTGCCCCTAGGAACAGCAGATCTGAACCTTTGCCGTGTCCTGTGTCCCCACATTCTCTGAGGCGCCCAAGCCCTTTGTTACACTCACTGAGTCAATTCATCAGCCTCATCCCCAGAGAGTCGCACTGCCAGCTGAAAGGCCATGCCTCTCTGGGGGTTTGAATCCAACATGGGAGGAAGCTGGGCAGTCTCCTCTCGTGCAGTTTACAACCTCTGAAAACCCACTATAGGGTTAGCTATAAGTGAGTTTCCACTCAACATCATTTGTGTTATGTTGTTGTTAGGGTCCACTGAGTTAAGTATGACTCCTACAACCCATCTGAACCCTGTCCTATCCCGAGCCATCTTTGTAATCTCTGACACATTTAAGCCCCTTACTGCAGTCACTGTATCAACCCACCTGGTGGAGAGTCTTCTTCTCTTTGCCGCCCTTCCACCTTCCCAAGCAGGATATTCCTCTCTAAGGAATAACTCTCCTAGCAACACACCGATGGTATATGAAATAGGTGGATATAATTCCAACCCAAAGCCAAGACACTGAGCATTTTCAGTAACCTATGATTCTCACCACTGGGCCGATTTGCAGCATTATGATGATGGTGAAGAGACTGAGATTATTAATAGCTTTAGTTTACTTGGATCCACAATAAACACTCTTGGTACCAGCAGCCAGGAAATCAAGAGATGAATTGCAATGGTAAAATCAGCTGTCAGAGACCTCTCCAGAATACTGAAGAGCAACGATGTCAGGCTGGAGACTAAGGTGTGCCTGATCCAGGCCATAGTCTTCACAATTGCTTGCTATGTGTCAGACAGCTGGACAATGACTAAGATAGAAAGATAATTGATCCCTTTGAATTGTGGTGCTGAAGAAGAGTGTTGAATATACCACGACTGCCAGGAGAACAGATTTATCCTAGAGAAGGTGAAACCAGGTTGCTCCTTAGAGGCAGGGATTCTGAGACTTCACCTGACATACTTTGTACATGTTGCAAAGAGGGAACCAGTCCTTGGAGAGGGACATCATGCTTAGAAGGGTGGAGGGACAAAGAAAGAGAAGAAGACCATTGATGAGATGGATTGATTCTGTGACTGGGGTAATGAGGGTAAGTGTATCAGAGGCAGTCAAGTTGGCACAGGATAGAGCAGATTTCAGGGCTATTGTACATAATTGCTATGAGTCACAAGTGACTCGACAGCACATAACAACAACAACATGAAGAATATTAGTAATATAAGGAGACCTAGTGGTGCAGTGGTTAAGCAGTCAATTGATAATCAAAAAGTTGACAGTTTGAACACATCATGGACTCCATGCGATAAAAGACTTGATGCTGTGGTTCTTGAAGATTTACAGCCTAGGGAACTTACATGGGGTGGTTCTGTTCTATCTCTTAGGTCGCTCGGAGTTAGAATTGACATGATGTAGTCTGCCAATTGTAACCTGTGATTTCTGTACGGCTTTTCCTCTAAAGATTCTCAGCTTTTAAAATTACAAAGCATGCAGTTAAATCATCTTTCTTAAATGATAAAGGCAGTGATAATTACCTTAAGAGCCCAACAAAGGAGAATATGTACACAGTAGAGATTGAAGGTTTCCCTATAGTCTTACACCCAGAGGTACCTGCTATTTGTGGTTTAGGGTCTATCTTCAGTTATTTTAAAAATACAAGCACTTCTGTATAACAGAAATAGGGCTATTTTGTAGGTAAGATCCTGTCACTCGCTTTCAGGACTCAGTCATAGGTCCTGGGCACATCTTTCCATGTTAATATTCACAGATTTCAATACTCTTTTCCCCAGAAGCATTTGAGGCTTTTTGATTTGCTGGAAATCATGGCCTTCTGTCTGCCCTCCCACAGGGTGCCAGCCCAGGTGGCCCAGTGGCTGGTGTGGGTGGGCAGTCCAGCACACTGGCAGGCGGGTGGAACTGCCCCAGCTGGTCGCCATGCTTTGCTGGTTCCTGATACTTTCTCATTTTACGTCTCATTGATTACCAGCCCGAGAGCGACAGGATGGGGGGTGGGGAAGAGGGAAGAAATGGAGTAGGAAGGAGGGTGGGGAAGTTGAAGACTAGATTTTTACTCTGTACAGGTTAAGTTGCCGCACATCCTCTATTCACAATGTTAAGTCCCTTTGCAAGAGAGGAAGCAGAATGTTTAAGGCAGGAAGAGATCTCGTACAAAGCTTCAGGCCAATCTTCACCCTACCCTCTGCAGAGGAAGAAGAAGTGGGAGTTCAGAGAAGGAAGAACTTCCCCAAAGGTCACCCAGCAAGTGACCGATCAGAGTTGGGGTGCTGACTTCCCCTGCACATTCTGAAGCTCTTGCAGTTGAATCTCGAGTTGTGTTTTTCAGCAAACCTTAAAGCTCCTTCCTCAGTAGCCAGAGTCTCAGCATTCCCTTGTCAGGGGCTCACACTGCCACGATGAACCTCCCTGTATTTCAGTTTAATTTAAAAATGAGGATTGCAAAGTTGCAAATAAAGGTACCATTTGACCCAGCAATTCCACTACTGGGAATATACCCTAAAGAGACCATAAATGACATCCAAGTAGATATATGTATACCCATGTTTATCGCGGCTTTGTTTACAATAGCAAGGAGTTGGAAACAACCTAAATGCCCATCAACAAACAAATGGGTAGAGAAGCTGTGGTATATTCGCACAATGGAATACTATGCTGCATTGAAAAACAAGGAACTCATGCAATATTATTCAAAATGGGTGACCCTGGAGGACATTACGCTGAGTGAGGTATCTCAGTCACAAAGGGACAAATGCTATATGGTGCCACTGTTGTAGAATGAGGCTGGCATTGGGGTGGGGTTAAGACTGAGAAAAACTGGATGAAATATGTTTACGGCATTGAAGTCTATGGGGGAAGAGAATAGTCTAAAAGGATTATATTTTAGGGCATTATTTTTATCGTAGGAAGTATGCAATGAGGGTTGCAGAGTGGATTATATTTGGGGGTAGAGGGTGGGGTTTTGGGGAGGTGCGGGGGGGGGGATTGTGTACCAATGAGGGAGTTTTTCTTTTGCTTTTCAAGGAGAGGAGCAAAGGGGGGGAGGGGTTTGTGCGGGGAGAAGGGTGCAACAATGAATGAATGGAATTCCAAAATCTCTGTAGATGTTCATTAAAATTATTAAAAAAAATTAAAACATTTTAAGATCTGAAAAAAAAAATGAGGATTGCATGAGGGCCTGTATGAACGGATTGTTGTTGATCATAGTGACTCCATGCATGTAGCCCCAGGATTCACAAAATCACAGCTTTTGGAAGCAAATTGCCAGGCCTGTCTTTCAAATTTGAACTTCCTACCTTTTAGCAAGTAGGCAGACATTTTTAACCGCTCGTGCCACCCAAGGGCTTCAGGGAAAAGATGAGCTCTCAGCCTGAATCCCAAATGCAAGGGAGAGATTTCAGGGAGTTGGTGACCCAGCAGGCTGACAGCAGGGGAAGACCCAATACAGTTTACCACCAGTGCGAAGCTCTGAGGTGCGTAATACTATCTGCACTTTACAGAGACACCGAGAGGTTCACCTGCCCGTGGCCACACAGCCAGTAACTGAGGATGAGATTCAAACTCACTTCTGGCAATGTCAAATCCTCAGCCCTTTGTCCACGCCACCCTGCCGGTCCATCCACCTCAGGCTTCCCTCGGTTAACAACAGGGAGTCGGGAGAACTGATCTCAGGCGAGTCTTGCGTATTCAGAGTGTTCCCCCGGGAGCCCGGCGCCTTATCTTCTACAGCCGCCAGCACTTCCCCCGGCCCCCCCTCCCAATATCCCGCCTGCCCACCGCCTCCACTGGCTTATCCTGAAGGCCCTTTAGGGGCCCTTGTCTGATGTTAATAGTGATGGGGAAGAGGTGAGAAGGGGGTTGCGGGGGCGAAGCTAGAGAAGAGCCAGGCGGGGGGAGGGAGTTCATCCATCAGCCCCAGGGGCAGGGCAGCTCTTTACACAGCTGATGAACTGTGGCAGGAGAAGGGGGTTGGGGGGGGGGGCGTCAGTGAAGCAGAGAAGGACTGGAGCAAAGGGAGAGCCAGAGGAAGACCGAGACACAGCGAAGCAGAGAGGCTGGTTCCTATGCTAGGAAAGCAGTAGGAGGTGCATTCAAAAGGGAGGCCCAAGACCCAGGGACTAGAGGGAGGAGTCCGAATGGGAAGGCCGAGGAGCCAAGTGCTGTAGAGGCTGGGCAAAGTCAGGGTCAGGACCGGTCGGCAGGCCCTGCCCTCCTCTCTGCTGCAGTCTGGGGGCGGCAGGCCTGCGAGGGGCTGACTGAAGGGTATCACCTCCCAGAGAGGCCCGTGCTAGGACCCAGCGAGGTGGGGTGAAGAGGAAGCACCTGCTGCTACAGCCGACTCCCCTCCTCCAGAGATGTCAGCGCAGGACAGCCTGCAGAGGGCGCTGTGGGCACGCTCAGGCTGCTCTGAGCCAGACTGCCCACCCCCAGGTCCATCCTGAAGACTGGATGGCCGCTCAAGGCGAGAGTCAGGAGGGAAGACGCTCATTCCCCGCGGTTTTCCCATCTCTGTGGAGAACTGCACTTAAAGCATTAGGGAGTTTCTTTTATACTTGAAGATATTTTCATCTCCAGGTCTCCAACCTTCCTTTCTGCAGTCCTGGGACTTCTGTGGGCTTTCCTACCCTGAGTCTGAGCTCCACGGTCATCCCGTCAGCACCTGATCAATAACTGCCAGAGTTCTGGCAGCTTCTATGTCCTATTGGGGCAGAGCTTGAGTCTGGGATGCAGCTGGCTTCACAAATGATCCCACAGACAAAAGGGCTGCTGGCAGGGGGAAGCTGAAGAGAGGAAGTGTGTGGGGAGAGTGGGTGGAAGGGAGGACTATGCCTCCTCGTTTCAGCTCCCATCCTCTCTCCTCCCTCTGCTCTTCCCTCTAGAGTACCCCAGCCCACTCGCTGTCTGGCTACTGAGTCCTGAGGCTCCTACAAGTAGCACCAGACCTTGGGACAGCTCACTCAGGAGACAGACTTCCCCCTGGCACCAAGAACCACATGAGGACCCAGAATGACCACTCTCCCAAAGACACATCTCATGGCTGACCATGAGCCACCCCCATTTCTCCTGCAGCCAGCACTCTAACTTGCCCTAGAAGACTTTTCTGGCCAGTTCCTAAGATGGCACCTCACGACTGGAGAAAAGACAGTAACTAACCCACTGCCTTCCCCACTCTATTTCAGAGCTACACTGCTAGCTGTGCTACTCAGCAAGGCTCCTGCTGCAAAAGCAGTCTTCATTCTTAAAACATACACCTGACCAGAATAGAAAGCAGGATAAACCGTGGAGGTGGGTTTCCAGGTGTTTCCCTTCTGAGTATTCCTCTCCTGTTGGGCTCTGTGCCCATGCATTTGGTCCCAGAGTTCATGGCCCAGCTTTCTGTCTGACCTAAACAGCCATAATACTAACACCGAATTCCATTCTCTTGTTCCCTTTAATTCAACCAAGATGGGCTATAAATTTGAAAAGGACTACAGCCAAAAAGCCTAGGGAGAAACAAAACCAAATCAAATCCAGAAAATACAAAAGAGAGCCCAGCTTACCAAAACAAGCAGGTTTTAGATTCTACAACAGCAAACTTGCTCATTCCTGACGGGAAGGTCTCCCCAGGGGTAGTTTTCCTGCTTCCCTCCACCTGACTTCTTATCCCAAAGCAGTGTTTAAGATTCAGTCACACGGGCCTTTGGGAAGGCCCAGTGGTAGGGGTGAGGCTGCCCCACAGGTCAAACTGCTTGAAGGAAGGTGCTATTTTTCTCCCCATAGCTCACAGCATGGTACAACTAAATGGCCAGACTTTGGTGAGAGACTGAATGGGTGGAAGTAAGGCATATGGCCCATATCTAGCCACTGTGTTAATACAAAGTCCAAGAAGTATTCTTTCAGCTTCTAGGCTGCAATCAATGAGCCAACAAGTCAGTTTCTTTAATGCTGATTTCATGGGGTAAATATGCAGTAACATTTGATGGTAATATCAAGTTATGTTCTCAACATTGGAAGCTGTCAAAAGTGAAATTGGATGCTTGAAGATCAATATCCTAAGCATTATGTGAGTTGAGATGAACTGCTTTTGACCATTCTGAACTGGATAATGACAGTAATGGCAAATTGAAGAAGAATAAAATTGCATTTGTCATCAAAGAGAACATTTCAATATCTATCCTGATGTCACTATCAGTGACACAGTGTTCACAGTGTTGTCAATGGTAAAATGCTGTCAATGACCATATGCCTACAAGGAAGACCATGTAATAATAATAATAATAATAATAATAA
>NW_006399759.1:5943527-5953546 GCF_000299155.1 Elephantulus edwardii
CTATGTACAACAGCCCTAAACCCTGCTCTATCCTGTGCCAGTCTCACTGCCTCTGACACACCCATCCCGATTACCCCAGTCACTGAATCAATCCATCTCATAGAGGGTCTTCCCCTCTTGCGCCGTCCCTCTACCCTACCAGGCATGATGTCCCTCTTCAAGGACCTGTCCCTCCTTGCAACATGCCCAAAGCATGTCAGACGAAGTCCCAGAATCCTTGCCTCCAAGGAGTAGCTTGGTTTAACCCTCTCCAGGATGAATCTGTTTGTTTTCTTGGCAGTCATTGACAGTGGACTGACACAAATTCAGGTCAGATTCTGAAGAGGGCATAAAATGAGGGATGCCATTGCTGGTATTAGATGAATCTTAGCTTAAAGGAGGGAACACCAGAAAGAAGTGTGTGGTGGTGTTATGTGCCATCAAGCTGGAGTCGACTTAACAGCTTTTCAGAGGCAATAAATCACAAAAGAGGTGATTGTTTATCTTTCTTCTGCAAAGCAGCTGGCAGATGTGAGTTGGCAGCACAACTCCTTATGACTAGGCCACCATTGTTATTGCTGTTAGGTGCCGTTGAGTAGTAGACAACTCATAGCGACCCTATGAACGAAAAGGCCTGAGCACTATTCGTACAAAGAGTTTCCGGAGGCAAGCCATTTTGGAAGTGGATGCCGCTCCTGCTTCCAGGCTTGTTTTAGTAGGGAAGCTCCAGCCATGGGTACCCATTACCACGATTAACACAACACTGTCAGAGTCTTCAGCATCACAGCAACCACGAGTTACCTCTGTACAGCAATGCACAGACCAGTGCTATACCACCTAGAAGAATGTTTGACAGGAAAATAATTTGAACCTGGTCCGAGGGCTGCAGGCCCAAGGGCCCTTTGGGCTTAAGGCCGCCTCCTGGCTCAAATCCTAGGCCAAGCCTGGCTTGCCTCACTCCCGGGGACAGAGCAAACCTGCACGTCAAACACATGCCCGGAAAAGCACTCGACTCCAAAAGCTTACCATAATTCCTGCGCTCACACCACCATGCTCCTTCTGGCAAGGAGAAGTTCCCAAGACCCTGGGAAGAGCCAACCAGGAAGAACATGGCCGCCTCCTCTCCCAACTGCCTTTGGGCTTAAGGCCGCCTCCTGGCTCAAACCCTAGGCCAAGCCTAGCTTGCCTCGCTCCTGGGGACAGAGGAAACCTGCATGTCAAACACGTGCCCAGAAAAGCATTCGACTCCCTAGGCCACCATAGTTCTTGTGTTTTATTCATGTAACAAAGATATCTGAGTGTGTAGGTCATAACAGTAAAAAGAGTGAGGACAGCATGGAGATAGCTGAGTCTGAGCTCTACGAACTCCTCAAGAGGTAACTGTCCCCATCAACAGTGCCTATTCATAACGCCAATATTCCACAAGGTCAGACATGACCCCATGCTCCCGTACCTCTTCTAACTGTCCTACCAGGTCCAACTTTCATTGCAATATGTACACAGACCTCACAGAACCATATTTAAGATTACAGGGTCTATTCGGGAAGTTAACAGGTTTACAACTCAGGTTGGCAACAGGAAACAGTTCCTTAGGACAGTTTCTGAAGTGTGTTTGCAGGCTCTTCAGCCTTCAGTCTTGAGGCTTTCAGCCACTGTGACAAAGCACTTATCCTGCCAGTTAAGGCATCTTCTTCCCAGTCCTCCAGCAAGCCTGGGTGAAGGCTCCTGGTGCTGGCTGTCTACAGCAGCTGTCCCAGGTGGACTCTGATTTCCACTGTGGCTGCTGCTGTCTTGTAAGGCCCCAGTCCAGGTGGCCCAGGAATGTCTGACTTCAAAGGACCCGTGATGTATTTTTTTGCTTGGGTAGTGAGACTTCCAAATTTTTGCTGCTGACCTTGATCAATTTAAACCTGTGGAAAGGTGAAACAAATGAACCAATCCCTCTGTGGATAGACTAACATACTTTATTTGCATGTTCCTGCCCAGCCATGGGAAAAAGTCGGGGACAATAGCCTAGAAAAGCCATTTTGAACAACAGACTCACTAGACTACAATAACAAATTGTAGGTCAGAATAATTTTGCAAAGATTGCAAATTCCAAAACACTTAATTGAAACCTGACACCTAATTGTGCTCATATGAAACCTGTAGACCAAGAGGGAGTGGAAAAGGTGATGCCATGTCAAGTCAGGAAATGTATGTGCCAGGTTATATGTTTCCAATTATTATTATTCTATATCCAATTATTATTCAATCTGCATGCTGTGCAAACAATCTGAGAAGCTAGATTATATGAAGAACATGACATTAGGATTGATGAAAGACTCATTAACCACTTGTGGTACACAGATGACACAACTTTGCTTGCTAAAAACAAAGAGAATTTGAAGCACTTGCTAATAAACATTAAAGACTATACCCTTCAGTATACCCTCAACATAAAAAACCCCAAAATCTTTGTAACTCAGCCAACAAGCAGCATGATAAATGGAGAGAATGATTGAACCTACCATGGACTAGTAGAAGTACTGCCAGGATGTTCTTTAGAAATGAAGACTGTGAGACTTTCCCTCACATACCTAGCACATGTGATCAGGAGACACCAGTCCCTGGAGAAGGACACCACGTTGGTGTACCCTTGAGTCAATACTTTTCATAGCTGACTCTTCAGCAGGTTTTCAGAGGCAGTTAATTACAGGGGAGAAGATTGTCCATTTTTCTTCCACAAAGCCACTGGTGCCAGTGCAACTCTTTATCACTAGGTAAGAAAGAAAACTCTCAATGAGATGGATTGACACAGTTGCTACAACTACAGGCTCAAGCACAGCAAAAAGGAATCCTGAGGATAGAGCAGGACAGAGCAGTGTTCCCTTTTCTTGTGCACAGGGTCATTGAGTTGGAAATGACTTGATGAAGCCAGAGTGCTCCTTGAAGGTGAATGGTGAAGCATTTGGTCTTTTATACATTGAGCGTGTTCCTAGGAGAGGCTTGGAGAAGGACATCATACTTTGAAAGGTGGAGGGACAGTGAAGAAGAGGAAACCCCTCACCCTGGTGTATTGACATGGTGACTGCAGCAATGGGCTTGAGGGTGTTGGAGATTGTGCGGATGGCATGGGGTTTAGAACAGGGTTCAGATCTGTCGTTCATATGATCACTATGAGTCATACTCAGCTCGATGGCAAGTAATAAGTTCTCCATGATTAATAGCATGCCTTTCCAGCCTCCGGGTATTGCCTCACTCAGTCCCGTCACAAATTCACCATATATAATTTGTCCCTGAGTCCTGGTTAGTAATTATTTTCTTCATTTTCTGCAGCTTGAGCACGTCTTTCCTCACCATTTCTAGATTCCATCAGATTCCAATGGCAATGTCTTTTTCCTTGCCTCTTTGTAAAATGACCTCAATTTGTAAACCAGTCCCTCATAGTCCCATGAAACCTGGCACCACCTGGCTACAAACACTGAGCCAATCTGAAGTCCTTGCCTCAGACTTCTTTCTCTTTGGCCTTCTGTCAGCTCTGACTCCACCAATATTACTGCCCTCCTTCCAATTCTGACTGAGCTTCTTTGAGGACTTTGTGCTGTGCTCTCTTCTTACCCTTTACGAGGCTCAGGAGTTAGTTAGCCCTCTGGTCATCTTTTCTCACATTCTTTTAATAAACTAAGAAGAAAAGCTTTTAAAAGCATCAATAACTTTTATTGGTTTGCATGCAATCATTCATATACATGGTGTTTTATATACTTACTTACTGTTGATCTTGGTCAAGGATTATAGTCTTCAATATGGATTGAAGCTCAACATCAAGAAGACAAAGATTCTCACCACTTGGCCAATTGACAGCACCATGATGGATGGAGAAGAGATTGAGGTTGTTCACAATTTCATCTTACTTGACTCTACAATCAACACTCTAGGCACCAGCAGTCAAGAAATTAAAAGATGAATTGCATTAGGGAAATCTGCTGCTAGGAACCCTCTGCAAAGTGTGGAAGAGCAAATACACCAGTTTAGAGACTAAAGTGCGTCTGATTCAGCCCATAGTCTTAGCAATTACTTATTATACATCAGAAACCTGGACTAAGGATGACAGAGAAGGATCTATGCCTTTGAGTTGTGATGAAGAGTATTGAACATACCAGGGACTGCCAAGAGAACAAACAAGTCCATTTTGGAGAGGGAGAAACCAGGCTGCTCTTTGGAGGAAAGGGTTTTGAAGCTCCATCTTACATACCTTGGGCATGCTGGAAGGAGGGACCAGTCCTTGGAGAGGGATAGCATGCTTAAAGGGTGAAGGGTGGAGGGACAGCACAGGAAAGGAAGATCCTGGAAAAAATGGATTAACACAGTTCCTGGGGTAACGGGGGTAGATGTGTTGGAAACAGACTGGATCAGGATAGGGCAGGGTTGAGAGCTATTGTGCATAGGGTCACTATGAGTCATAGGCACATAACAACAACTATCGATCCATGCTGTCTCTCACTCCATCTCATCAAGTCCCCATTGCATCCTGCTTATTCTTCCTTTCCCTCCCCTATGCTTTAAAAACTTTTATGTTGATGATTCAGGCAACAAATTTATGCTCTGATGTATGCATATACTGTCCTGGATGCTAGCAATACATCAGTTAATGAAGTCCTTGTCTTATGGTACTTACGTATCACGGCTCTACCATCCCTTGCTTTTAATTCCCTAACTCAGTTTCTCACCTACAGGATATCTCTACATGTTGTTGTTGTTGTTATGTGCCATCAAGTTGCCGGCGACCCTGTGTACAACAGCTTTAAAGCCTGCCCTGTCCTGAGCCAGTCTCTCTGACTCCGACACACTTACCCCCATCACCCCAGTTACTCTATCAATCTATCTCATCCAGGGTCTTCCTCTCCTGTGCTGTCCTTCCACTCTTCCGAGCATGATGTCCTTCTCCAAGGACTGGTTCCTCCTATGTGTTGTTATGTACTGTCGAGTCGTCTGCGACTCATAGCGACCCTATGTACAACAGTCCCAAACTCTGCCCTATCCTGTGCCAATCTCACCATCTCCGACACACCTACCCCCATTACCCCAGTCACTGAGTCAATCCATCTCACTGAGGGTCTTCCTCTCCTGCGCTGTCCCTCCACCTCCCCAAGCATGACGACCCTCTTAAAGGACTGGTCCCTCCTTGCAACATGTCCAAAGTAGGTCAAAGCTTCAGCAGCCTGGCTTCACCCACTCCAGGACAAACTTGTTTTCCTAGAAGTCCATGGTATATTCAATACTCTTCTCCAGCACCACAGCTCAAAGGCATCAACTCTCCTTCTATCATCCCTAGTCATTGTCCAACTCTCTGACGCATAGCAAGTGATTGCAAAGACCATGGCATGTATCAGATGCTCCTTAGTCTCCAGAGTGACACCATTGCTCTTCAGCACTTTGGAGCGGTCCCTAATAGCAGACTTTGCCATTGCAATATGCCTTTTAATTTCCTAGCTGCTGGTGCCAAGAGTGTTGACTGTATTTTTATTAGGTGACTTTCTGTTGGCCTTGACTCACAGCGGCCCTATGTGCAACAGAAACACTGCACCATTTTTTGCCGTCCTCACAAACCTCTGCTGAGTTTAAGCTCATTGTTACAGGCATTGTGTCAATCCATCTCACAGCCTTGCTTTCATTTTTTAACCCTCTACTTTTCCAAATATGACATTCTTCTCCAGGGACTGGTGTTTCCTGACAACATCCCCAAACTGTGTGAGATGAAGTCTCACTATCTTTGCTTCCAAGGCTGATTCTGACTTTACTTTTTCCAAGACATATTTGTTTAGTGTTTTGGCAGTTCCTAGTATATTCCATGTTCTTTGCCAACACAATTCAAAGACAGTTCTTCAGTCTTCCTTATCCATTGTCCAACTTTTATACCATGACTTGGGCCAATCACATCTTAATTTTTTAAAGTTGAGATCTTTGCTGCTCAGCACTTTAAAGAGGTTCTTGGCAGATTTGCCTAATGTAACATGTTTGATTTGACATCTGCTTCCACCAGTGTTGATTGTGGATCCAATTAAAAGTAAATACTTTCTATTTGATAATGATTATCAGTGGAGTTGAGAGAACTTTCAAGTTGAGGTTTAATTGTCATAATGAAGTGTATACAGTCTTTGAATTTTATCAGGGTTTCGAGTCTTCATTTTCTGTATTCAAGGTTGTATCATCTGTATACAGCAGGTTGTTGAGTCTTCCTCCAACCCAGGATTGCAAATGTTGCATAGTAGCTAAAAAGTATCATGTTATTGCTGGAGCTATTTCAACCTGTTGTGACCCCACATGACATAGTAGAACTAGTTTTCTGGGCTGTCATTTTTATGGAAATAGATAACAGGTTTTTCTTCTGTGTGGTCACTGGGTAGGTTTAAACTGTCCATTTTTTAGTTAACAGGTAAGCACTAACTACTGTACTACCAGGACTCCATTCTCCTCCTCTACTGTTTTCTGGTCTATTTTTCTGTAATTATCCCAACTTCATTGGACCACATCACAATTTTCTCTTCCCTCTTTAGTGTTTTACAACTAAAACCATTCCTGAGTCTTTGAAAACTATTCTCTTAACCCATCCATCACCAGCTTGCTGTGGGGACTTTCAAAGTGACTTTCCTGATGGCTTTTTTCCTCCCATCTCGATGGACATGGAGGCCAACCTGGTCTTTAAGCATTCATTTTAGGCTGTCACTATACCCCAAGCCCCGGTAGCCAATGTCTCCCATCTGTGTAATAAAGCTACAGTATTAGAGGCCTAGATATTTTACTCCACAGGTTTTCAACTCTAAGCCAACTTTTCATTTTAAACCTACCCAGGGTAGCAGCTAGTGACCAGGAACAGTAACAGGATTTATAGGTGCAAAATTTAAAGTAGCCTACCTCCCTTTTGCGGGTCGTGGCGAGCACCGAGATATCACTATGAAGGCTTTGGGAACACTTTGTGAGTACAAAGTGGTGTGGCGCTGCCTGCCCACCCCCAAGTGTCAGACTCCACCACTTTACCGCATGCGCATCTTTGCCCCCAACCATGTCGTTGCCAAGTCCCGCTTCTGGTACTTTGTGTCACAGCTGAAGAAGATGAAGTCTTCTGGGGAAACTGTATACTGTGGACAGGTGTTCGAGAAGACCCCCTTGCGTGTGAAGAACTTTGGCATCTGGCTGCGCTACGACTCCCGCAGTGGGACCCACAACATGTACTGGGAATACCGGGACCTGACCACTGCAGGAGCTGTCGCCCAGTGCTACCGCGACATGGGTGCTCGGCATCGTGCCAGGGCCCACTCTATCCAGATCATGAAGGTGGGGGAGATCGCAGCCAACAAGTCCCGCCAACGTGCAGTCAAGCAGTTCCATGACTCCAAGATCAAGTTCCCACTGCCCCACCGGGTCCTACGTCACCAGCACAAGCCACGGTTCACCACCAAGCGGCCCAACACCTTCTTCTAGGCACAGCCCCTCTGCCTCATCCCAGTTTGTCCAATAAAACGCCTTGGGGATTGAAAAAAAAAAAAAGTAGCCTACCTCTTTGGAATGAACTTTCTCTACAGGGTATACAATAAACTGGAGGAAAATGACCTGGCAGTATTACACAAAATGTGGTTATCAGAAACCTTGAAAATAGGACTATCCATTGCTTAGCCCTCATTGGGGACATGGTGTCCAGCTACCTTAATTGCAGACACATAATCTTACAAATCAAACAGCTGTGGGACCAATGTAAGAGCAATTTCCACACTGCCAAGGGATGGTGGTAGGGAGGGATAAACAGATGGAGTCACAGTTAAAGGTTTTGCTTGCTGCACTGAAGGAAAAGCTGACTTATAACTTTGCTGGATGACCAAGGAAACTAAAGGCTCCTTGAATTTATGCTGCTGAACTGAACCTGGACTTTCACGAAAAGATTGTGCCTTGGCAATCTGGCTTGGGACTGCTGGACTAAACCTGGATTTATTTTGTCTTATTCTTTGCTTCCCTCACTCCCTATTCTCCTAATAAACCCCAGAACTGAGTCAAGTTGCAACAAACATTGGATACAGTGAATGGTAGAAATAGGTGCAGAAGCATGTGGGGTGGCATGTCAGGCCGTGCAGCTATTGGCATGATGCTACTGATGGGGACAGTTGCCCTTTATAAATGGGTAGAATCGGCCACCCCCATGCTGCATCTGCTCCTTTCACACAAACATACTAGGTGATATGGGGGAGGATATATTTAAAGGGTTCATCCAAAAGTTAAAAAGACTATTTGCAAAGTGCTTAGAACAGTGCTTGGCACAGAAATAAAGAACTATGTATTTTTTAAAAGAGACAACTTTTTACATATTTTTTTAACCTTTCTACCATCATGACAATTGCATGCAACACATGAAGCTGTTTTTCAGTGGGTTTGGAGTTCAGAAATGTATCACTTAAAGGACTTTTTTCTTTGTAGATCACCTCTTAATTTCCAGTGTAAAAAGGTTTAATTTCTGGTTGTAAAGTTTATTCAACTTGGAACGGTGTTATGATTAGGAGAGCCAAAGAAAGGCTCAGAACAGGAACACCTCCCACTACTTAGCAACTGAGTAGAATGTGTGTTTGGCACCAAACACCACGGCTGCTACTTGAGATCAAGACTGAGTTCTGTGGGACTGTGTATGTGACAGATTCTCTAGCACTCGGGAAAGTAATCTGACTTGTTAGCTTAAAAAGGGAAAGCACAGCTCTGAAAAGGATTTTAGAATTCACACTGCTTCTCAAACTTGGAGGTCATGAGTCAGTTTTGATTTGAAGGCACGCAAGCCTGACCCTTCAGACGCTCAACTCCAACACCACAGAGCAAGAACATCTCGTACATCTTTGTCCTCACAATGCCTCAGACATGGTTCTTCCACCCCTAAAAGGAAGCTGCTTGTATCAATTCTAAGGTCTTTGACACCTCAGGTCTGTACCGCTCTTTCTGAAAATTGGTCCCACACAGGACATCTTAGACTTCCTTTCTGGGATCTGTATGGCTTGCCTCTGTTATCAGTTTTAGATGCCCTCAAAGCCAAAAACAACTCCTTGCTCTGAGCATTTCTATTTTCAGGCAAGCCACCAAACAACTTCCACATTTGATTGGTGGGATATTATGTGTAAAACCCCTGTTCAGTTTCAAAAAAAAAACCAAGTACTGTCTTTCCCACCACTAGCTCTCTGCACAAAGGCTCTTCCTGAAGGGCACTAGAGAAGTCTGCACCATCATGGTATAGTAGTTTGATCTGTGGAAGTCAGTGGATGCCACAACACCTAAGCAGCTTCAAATGTGAGGGTAAGAATGTTCCACAAAATCTTTATTTACAAGGGTATATGCTACCCTGTCCCAGTGTCCCCATGCCAAAATATCCCCCAGCCCTCCACTGCATCTGCCAAGGTCGCATGTCTCGTCCTGTAAGATCCAGAGTATGAGGTTGAAGGACCCAGGAACAGCAGAAAAGGCACGCGAGTGTTAAGGTCTGGAGAGCTTGAGGGCTAAGCTTGGAGGCTCTCTAACAGCCATGGCTGATCAAGGGGTTTAATTAGGTGAGGAGTGAAGCTGGCATCATCAGCCAGGCCCCTGCTGTTCTGTCTTCCTTTCACCTTTAGTTCATGGGCTCTCCTTGTGCCATACAAAGGCAAGGCTGTTTGTCAGGGCTCCGAGCGCAGCTTGATTAAGGAGGGCTGGACGCCGGCCAGAGTCAGGTCAGCTCTGGTAACAGTTTAATACTGAAGGCAGAGCATCAAGAGAAACATGTTCCTGTCCAGATTCATAGACCCGTGACAAGACATTAGTCCTGCCCAGTGAGGCTGCTCCTGGGAGTCTATTTCCATTTTCTTAGAAAAAAGCTCTATTCTAATACATTAATACATCTTAAAATACAGTTCATGTATTTACTAAGACGCAGGAACTAGAGGGGGCTCAGCTGTTTATTATGTTATCAAAAAAGTTACTGAAGGGATCTAAGGTGTAGTAACGGAAGGGGAGCTCTGGTGGTCTAGTGGCAAGAAGCTGCACTACAATCCCAGAGG
>NW_006399759.1:5953806-5956540 GCF_000299155.1 Elephantulus edwardii
CAACGGAGATGGGGCAGCCTGGGCCCCAGCACCCGAGGCCTGACCTGTCAAGAGCTCCAGACCAGTGTCTGAATGTAGTCTATGTGTGTGCATGCATACTGAGCTATGCAGTTTCCAAAGTATCGTCTAAATGTGCTGCCCCCATGGGGGGCACCAGGATTCCTTGCCCAGCAGCTGGGCTTGAAGAAGCTAGGCCCTTGCACGGCAATCCCAGAAGAGCGCGGTTCAAATCAACGAGATGCTCTGTCGGGAAAGGAGGGACAATCTCCTCCTGTACCAGTCAGATCAGATTTGGAAGCTAGGCCGTAGAAACGGCCCAGCACTGTGGCTAACAGAGCCATGCGTATGTACATGCCATTCTCAGCCTGGCGGAAATAGGCCGCTCGGGGGTCCGAGTCCACTTCCACACTACAAGAGAAGGACAAGAGTTAGCAGCAGCCTCCAGGGGCCCCTCTATCACAACCACCAGCCCCTAGCAGATCCTCCAACTTCAGCCCCACATCACCTTATCTCATTGACACGGGGCATTGGGTGCATCACTACCATCTTCTTCTTGGCCCGGGTCATGATGTGAGGAGTGAGGATGAACTGGCCAAAGCACTGCAAAGGGGGACAGAGCCTGACTAGCTTCTTAGGACAAAGGCAGCTACAGACCAGCCCAGGCTTCATTAGGTCCCTTTACACAGCTACCATAACCAAATGAAGTAGTGCCTGACAGCCCAGTCATGGGTGGCCAGCCCTCCCTACCCCTTGTCTGGATACCCGGCAGCTCCAGCTCTTCCCCCTCCACCCCGACACTCACAGCTTCGTACTCCTGGGTTGAGCCAAAGCGTTCCTTCTGGATTCGAGTCATGTAGAGCACATCGGTGTCCGGCAAAGCCTCCTCAATGCTCTCAAATTCCTCCTGGATGATAAAGCAGGGGCAGAGTGAACTCAGTGCCAGGCCCAGGGTGCCTCACCCCTCCCATGCCTCACCTAGCTTTCCGGTTGGGACAGAATAGAGGGGTGGGTGTCTCACCTGCTTGGTGCCCCGGGAAGCCACAAAAGCCCGGACATTGGGTGGCATGCGCAGACTAGGAGGTGCCACATAACGCAGGCTGACCCGGTACTGGGTAAGCAGGCAGGCCAGGGAATGCACTGTGCGTCCATGTTTCAGGTCGCCCACCATGGTGATCTAGAGAGAAAGCCAATCACCAGGAGGCCCCCAGGCTGAGCACCATCCCCTGCCCCACTCCAGACTTGTCAGTTTCAAGTCCGGGATTTTGTGGCATTTGCTGGAGTATTCCTTATACTGGAAGGACCTCATTTATTGCATCCTTCCGCCGAATTACCATGGCAGGACTTTAATCCCTGCCATCACCCTCACCGTCATGCCGTTGACAGTCCCCAGTTCCTCTCGGATGGTGAAAATGTCCAGTAAGGCCTGCGTGGGATGCTCTCCAACCCCATCTCCAGCATTGATCACTGGCCTCCGACAGTGTTTGGCTGCCATCTGGGGAGGTAAATTCATTTCTGCATTTCAGTGGCCCCACACTCCTACCTTCCTGGGCCCCCTCACACATCGGGCCCAATCTGAGATCTAGTCACAGAAGATGTGAGAAGGGACTTCTGGTATGTGAGTCCAGCCTTAGCATTTATCAGGTAAATAAGAGGGCTGAGGGAGAAGCGTTTTTCTAAGGGTGTGCTGAGGGAGTGGGTGCCACGAGGGCAGTCTGGCCTCACCTCCACGGCTCCAGGTTGTGGGTGCCGGAGCACCACGACGTCAGCGTAGCAGCTCATGGTCTGGACAGAGTCAGCCAGGGACTCGCCCTTCTGGACGGAGGCCGTGGCTTCAGAGAAGCTGAGCACAGCACCCCCAAGCCGGGCCATGGCTGCTGCAAAAGAGCTGCTTGTCCGTGTGCTGACTTCGTAGAACATGGAGGCCATCACCTTTCCCTGTGGAGAGGGAGGGCTGAGTGTGCACCTGCAGGCGGGTGCATCACAGGGACTGATCACTCTGACTTCTCTGAGGAGGGCTGCCCTGTGCCCTGTGCTAGTTTTGACATTTCTTTCATCTGCGTGACCCTGTGCTTAAGGCTCTGCTTCCAAAAAAACATCTGAATGACGTAGGAGAGAAGGCAAACTCTAGCTCTTGCCCACCAATACAACACAACAGAGTGAACAACCAGTGAACTGTTCTTATGGTCGGGACCTTCCAAGTCAGCTAAACACTGATGTGGGGAGGGGTGAGCTCCAGGACAAGACCTCGAGCAGCAGGGAGCTTACAGAGAAGAGGCCTGGCTACTCACAGTGGAGAATGTGGTCTCCACATGACTTCCCTACGTGACAGGAAGGAAAGCAACCAGAAGCAGCAATGATACTGCATAGCACTGACTGGACAGGGGACACGGGGCAGGAGACGGCTTGTACTCCCCGCCTGACAGCTTGGGTCCTGACCTTGAGAATGTCCAGGCTCCGCTCTTTCTGCACCATCATCCTCAGCGTGTGGGCCACATTGAACAGGTGAGACATCTAAACAAGAGCCCAGGTCAGCCAGCAAGCCAACAGCTGGCAGGCCCTAGCTCCAACTTTCCAAATCCTCAAAGCTCTGGGTGTCCCCGTCCCACCTCCCCTAGGCACCTGATCCTTGGTGAACTGCCGGACGGACAGGATATGTTGGCCCACTAATGAGTGCAGCAGGGGTGAGGTCTGGGGGTGCAGCAGGCCAGGGGCCCCCAGGTTCTGGGGTGATGCC
>NW_006399759.1:5962352-5963257 GCF_000299155.1 Elephantulus edwardii
TGGGGTGGTGGGAGGGGTGCGGGGGAATTGTATAGCAAAGAAAGAATTTTTCTTTTACTTCTCAAAGGGAGGAGCAAAGTGGGGGGGCCTGGGCAGGGAGAAAAGTGCAACAATGAATGAATGGAAATCTAAAATCTTTGTAAATGTCCATTAAAATTATTAAAAAAAAGATTGCTGTGAAAAAAAAAATGGGCACAGGATATGAACACTTTATCAAAGAAGACATTCAGATGGCTAACAAACACATGAAGAAATGTTCAAAATCCCTAGCTCTAAGAGAGATGCAAAGCAAAACAACTACGAGATACCATCTCATCCCAGTAAGAAAAGCAAACTTTAACAGAACAGCAAACAACAAATGTTGGCAAGGTATAAATTGGTGCAACCTCTATAGAAGGCTGTATGGCCCTTTCTCAAGAAGTTGTAAATAGAAATACCATTTGACTCAGCAATTCCACCACTGGGAATATACCCTAAAGAAACAAGAACTGCCACCCAAGCAGATACATGTACATCCATGTTTATCACAGCTTTGTTCACAACAGCAAAGAGTTGGAAACAACCTAAGTGGCTATCAACAAACGAATGGATAAAGAACATATGGTATATTCACATAATGGAATACTACGCTGCATTGAAAAACAAGGAACTCATGAAATATTATTCAAAATGAGTGACCCTGGAGGGCATTATGCTGAGTGAAATATCTCAGTCACAAGAAGACAAATACTGCATAGTACCACTGTTGTAAAACGAGACTGCTATCAGGGTTGGGGGGAGATTTAGAAAGATGGGATAAATAATGTAGAAAGCATTGAAACAGATAAAGGAGAAAACTGTTTAAAAGAGATATGTGATTAGGTATTACTGTCAAGACAGGAGTCCAGAACAAAGGCTTGCATAGT
>NW_006399759.1:5963357-5976192 GCF_000299155.1 Elephantulus edwardii
GGACGGACAGGATATGTTGGCCCACTAATGAGTGCAGCAGGGGTGAGGTCTGGGGGTGCAGCAGGCCAGGGGCCCCCAGGTTCTGGGGTGATGCCTGTCTAGGTACTGGTGGTGGAGGGTAGCAGGTGCCATCAGGGGTTCCCGTCAGCTCTGCAGTGATAGACAGGGCAGAAGAAGCTGGTCAGAGGGTTCTTCCTACCTGGGCCAGATCAGAGAGGTCCCTGAAGGAATGTGGGCTCAGCACTGGGGTTCTCTTACCTGGCTCTGCTGCCTTTCGGGAAGACTTCTCTTTTGGTTCCTCAGCTGTTAACAGGACAACAGGACAGGTTTAAGCCTGTGACTGGGGTTGAGGCAGAGCCGTTTCCAGGACCTCTATGTCACTGTGCAGGTGTTAAACCAATTCACACACAGTAGCACGTGGCTGCAGCAAGTTAGGGAAGTGCAGGAGGGACCGAAGCAGCTCAAGGGAGACATGATTCCCCAGGGGCTGTGCTGTTTGTGAACAGTGGTGTCCTCCCCTGGCCCTCCCATTTGGCAAAGGGATCCTATGCAAGAGGAGGAGCTGGGCTCACAGCAACCAACAACACAGATTTACCCCACGCTCTGATGCCCTGTGGGATCCCAGGTGCCAGGCGGAGGAGCATAGCTGCCCACAACAAAAAAGGGCAGTGAGAAGAGGCTGTGGGGAGACTGCCTCACACGGGGGTAACTGGTTTAGGTAAAGGATGGAAAAGCAGTTAAGATTAAGATGAAGGACGGAGAGGGGGACAAGGTAGGTGGATGAAGAAGAGGTGCTGGGAGGATGGGATGTACAGAGGGTCGTAAACACGGAAACACTTGTGGTGGATAGGCAGCTACGGTCCCAGCCCCACCCTGTCGGGGTAAAAGGGTATCCTGGCCCTGCACTGCTCTGAGTCAGGTGCCCTACTCAGTTCTGAACTCTCCTATTACCTGGAAGACCTGGATCAGAGGCTCGGTGGATTCGGGGTGGCAGGTGGAAGCGGCTGTCAGGAAGCCCTGGGATGTTCCGGCGGGGTCTTTCAGGTGTCTGGAGAGTCAACGTCGACACGATGATTTAAAAAAGTAACTGAGCCAACCAGCTGCCCCGAAGCTGACTCTGACTCAGGGCAACTCTACGTCCGGGAAGAACCTTGCTCCACAGAGTCTCTAACGTCTGATTTTCTGGGAAGCAGATCACCAGGCCTTTTGGAGGCACCTGAGTGGACTAGACCTTAACCTTTGGGTTATAGTGAGGTGCATTACTGTTTGCATCACCAAAGCACTAACTGAACTAAGCCCGCCTGACTTAACCTCTCACCGTCCACTTGAGCCCCATTGTGCCACAGCTCTTAGATCTATCCGCTCCTTACAACACACTCAGAACTGTCAACAAACTGTCCTCTACAGGTACGTGACACTCCAACGTCGGGGCCTCCTGACACATCTCTGTTGGACTGACACTGGACTTATACCTGGGGGAACCCTGGCCCCACCTCCTGACCCAGGGGCTGTGTGGTTACCGTGGTGAGCTCACTGGCCGCAGGGGCTGTGGGTGTGGGCTGGGGAACAGCCCCCTGTGGCCACTTCCGTACATCCTGCCCATAGCCGGGGGGCACCAAAACCTGCAGACAAACGGCACCAGTGAGTGAATACCAGCACAAGGACAAGCTGCCCCAGGAACGTGTCCCACTGGTCCTGGATGAGGGGGTTGTAGATGTGTTGGGGCAGGAAGAAAAATAGTATGGAAGGAGAGACCGTGGCTGAGATCAAGCATGGGCCACACACATACCTGCCCATCTATATAGGCAACCTCCCCTCGGAGGACCACACGGCGGACAGTGCCCTTGACCTTCTGCCCTTCAAACGGAGTCCAGTGGGCCTTGGAGAAAGGCATGTGGCTGGGGATTGTCCATTCATGCTCCAGATCCACCTGTCCAGAGGGCCATGGTTATGTGAGGTAAAGGCCACGTTCACAACAGGGAACAGAGCTCCCAGCCTCCTCCTGGTCCCTTGCTCCCAAACCTCCACATAGGTGTCTTCTTGGGGCGGCAGGTGAAAGATACGCCGAGGATTGTGGTGCAACCGCTGTACCAGGTCGTCCAGGCTGAGGCGGCCCTCGCTAACAGCGGTCAGCAGCAGCGGCAGCATGGTCTCAAGGCCCGGGAAGCCAGGAGGAGGCGTAGGCCCGCATTTCTCCTCCAAAGTATGAGGGGCTAGTTGAAAAGTCACAACCTTTAGGACCAATCCCCCCACACCTAGGAAATCATACATGCTCCCAGGACTGTACAATCTCATTAGATTTCCTACCTGCCAACCTCTGAGGTGTTACCTCTAACCTATGTATTCCCATTCATAATTTTGCTCATTCATGTTTTTAATGTATATTCATTGCATACTCCTCAGCGGCTAGATGCTGTGAGGCTATACATATAGATCAGGGTCCATCTTTTCTCCTTTGGGGTTGCCTCACCTCCTGAGCTGGGGTACAGCCCTGTTAGGGCAAAGCAGCACACTCTGGGCCCTCTCACCATGGTCCGAGGCAAAGCAGTCTATGACAGCCATGTTTTCCCATAGAGCTTCCACATCCTGGCGGGAGCCAAGTTCAGGCCGGACCTCCCCCTTCCCAGGCCCAAGACGTTCCAGGTCATCTCGGCTCAGCAAGAGATGGTGAGGGGCCACTTCACAGGTCACTGGCAGCCCCTGTGCCTTTGCAGCTTTGATCAGTAGGATCTGGGGAAGAGAGCAGGGAGATCCCAATCAAGTTCCCACTCCTTATAGCCCCGGCCCTACAAAATACTACAGCCAACTGCCAGACCTCTGGGAAACTACGGGGCAGGGACACGGAGGGTGTTAGTTTGAGGTTCTCCTGCTGTCCCTTCCCGCCATGAACACGACCCCTGACGTTACTGAAGAGCGTTGGGCGCAAGGACTTCTGGCATGTTCTTACCTCCTCCTTCCGTGCCACGTGACAGATGTGCACGGAGCGCTGGGTCAGCTGAGCCACCATGAGGATGGCCGCAACACTTTGCCGCTCTGCGTGGGCCACAATGGGGAGGTGGGACGGCCACGTCTCAAAGTGCTGGGACAAGAATAATTTATGAGAGAATGCACAGAGTAAAAGTTGATTCTCTGAGCTTCTGAGAGCTCACAGTCTACATGAAGGTCTTGTGAATCTCCAAAGAGGTCAGCCACTGAGGTGGGAGCCCTCATGCCAAGAGACTGTGTAGTAGCCTCCTACCAACTGCCCACTCCATACCTCCATCCACTGGGCCACATTATCCAAGCGCAGCTCAGAGAAGGTCTCATTGAGGTAGAGCTTCAACCCTGCAGCAGACCCAGCAAGAGGGCCCAGGGTCCCTGCATTTTCAGATGAGGCCCCGAGGAATAAGGCAAAGTCACAGCGGGCACCAGCTTCTGCCAACTAAAAAGGATACAAGCACAGTAAGGCCCCTCCATGCCAACCAAGTCAGCTGGGCACCAGTAGTCTGGACTCGGAGATGGTTGGTGTCATCTCCACTATGACGAAACAGGCTCACCTTTTGGGCCAGGGCCAGAGCAGGGGCATCGATGATGGGGGGCCGGGTATTAGGCATGGCACACACCATGGTGACACCCCCAGCCAGGGCAGCCGCTGTGCCTGAGGAGAAGTCCTCTTTGTGTGTTCCACCCGGTTCCCGAAGGTGCACGTGGACATCTATCAGTCCTAAGAGAGCATGGAAGAGGCTATTAAGGCATCGAGGGGAAATGAATGTCTTTGTGCAAGATTAAAAAACGCAGAAACAAAAATGACATCCCAGAGGTGACTGAGGTAGCGGGAAAACTAGCAGCAACTGTCCAGCGATTAAGAAAGCTAGGCGGGGTGACTCTGGGACCTTCATAGCCTCTAGTTCAGGGCAGAGTAGCCTCCCTTCACACTGAGGTCCTCTATCTATGCCAGATGCTACCACTGTTTAAGAGCCAAGTTCTCCCACCAGAAGCATTTACCAGGTAGTCGCACAAGCTTTCGGGAGGTCATGCAGTCAACGTGTACCTTCAAAGGAGGGGCTGGCCCAATTTGGCCCAATGCCTGCCGAGTGGAAACCAAAGTCATTTTGATTTGAAGGAAGGGTCACACCGAATAAAGAGGTGCCCACTTCCCTAACTCTGCAGCCACGTTTGGCTACTTCATACTGACATGTCTCATCCTGCGCCAATGTCATGGTATACACACAGTCAAAGTTACCTCTACAAATAGTTTGGTGCACTTGATGTCGATGATGAGGGGCACAGAGAAATCGGCAGCCAGGCGCCGGGTGCGGTAGCCCTTGGTGACAAAGGAGGAGAGCCGCCGGCCACCAGCCCCACGCATTGAGAGGTTAATCACCAGCTCAAAGTGATTCTCAGCCAGCTGCTCCAAGATGCTTCGCTGTGGTGGGCACTCCCCATCCACTGCCTCCTCAAAGTGCCAGTCGACAGCTGTGATCTGCAAGTCCAAAGTCAAGGTTAGGGCCAGTTAGCCTGGCTGGTGTCAGAGGGAAGAGTGAAGGGTAGGGAATGAGCCTATGATGAGGAGACTGAGGATCCAAAAGGTGGCAACCAGGATGTTTCTAAGTGGACAATGCTATAGTTGAAGCATAATCTTTTAACAGGAAAGAGGCCCATGCTAAATTACATAGTTGTCAAGGACTAAGTGCAATATGAGCTCCTTTTTGTGGACTAATAAAGTCTACAAACACACACATACACACAGAAATCAAATCAAAGAAGGAATCAGACCAGATTGCCTTGGTTTTGGAATAGTCTTCGTGGCATAAATATTGTAGAACAACTACTCTCTACGACTCTCCAGCCTGCATTGGTGGGCTGGTTGTGTGAGCCCCTCACCTTGATGCCATGCTCTGTGTAGAAGTCAGCGGTGCCCAGACTAGCATACAAGCTATAGCCCAGGCTCTCCAGCAACCGCACTGTTGGGAGCAGCTCACTTTTGTTCTGAAGCCAAAAAAGAAAGAAGATTAGACTGTGCTTCTCTCATCTTTCACTTTAAGGTTAACCCTGATCCTGAGAGCCTGAATTCTGGTACCTTGTAGCTGCCAATTGTCAACAAGATGTTCTTCTTGGGGATCTTAAAGCCAGTACTTAGCATGGCCTTGAGGTAGGCCTCACAGCGGCTCTCCCCAAAACAGGCCACTTCTCCTGTACTGGTCATCTCCACACCCAGCACGACGTCAGCACCGGCCAAACGGGAGAATGAAAACTGGGGGACCTGAGGAAGAGGTTGGAGAATGCCAACTGGAAAGGCTAAGGAAGCAGGATGTAAGAGAGAGGAGAAGCCATAGAGTAGAAGAGGCGCTAAGACAGCAAAGTGGCCCTCTCCCAAACACTGAACTCATTCAAACATTTAGGTCAGCCTTCATTTTTTAAAAAGATACACTAATAAGCCATGAGCTTTATTGACGCAGCAGTACTTTACAATGAACCTAAGAGACCACCTTCTCTGGGAGGACGTTTGTACAAACCCTTGGTTTCTTCCACCTCACAAAAAACAAAATCCCTTTTACCACAGTCCTTGGACTTGTGCCTGCAAGTCCCCTCACCCATTTTCATAAAAAGGGGGT
The DNA here is from genome assembly GCF_000299155.1 of Elephantulus edwardii. Lineage (NCBI taxonomy): Eukaryota > Metazoa > Chordata > Mammalia > Macroscelidea > Macroscelididae > Elephantulus > Elephantulus edwardii. Next base: position 5,968,952 of record NW_006399759.1, read on the forward strand.
ACTGAGCAGTGCACAAAGGTACTCCTGACCAAGGCTGGTCAGCCACGCAACAGTCAAGATGGCAGCTGTGCATTACGTAGACAAAAGCAGATGATAAGATCCTGCAAAGGGACAATTTCTCCCTCACTTTGAAAAGAAAGTAAAATATACTTCGAGGACACAAGTTCTAAGTTAGTTTAGTTGGGAGTCCCGAGGAAGATGACCCATGTCAAATCCAACTTAACAGCTTCAGCACGAAAAATTCTTATCTCCTCAGGGGTTTCTTTCTTAAAAAGTTTCCCTTGCTGTCAGAACATATAATGTAGCTGAGTCTTCTTACTGCTAATGTCTTTCTGTGCCACTGGTATAACACCGTGGTCTTTTCTAGGGGATTCTCAAACCCTTTATAAATGTACTTCTTAAAGTCAACACTTTCTGTCCACTAACCACACATCCTGTTCAGTTTCATTGCTCTTAGAAAACTCTTGTGAGCACCTTCATCACTGTATCCTGGGCCTGCTCCTGGGAAGTCTGATTCTTGGTGTTGAGTTCTGCACAGCTGCATGAAATGACTGAAGCATATAACCTTACTGCAGAAGCCTATTCACCTCTGCTACCACTTGTTCCTGTTCGTCCACAATCTGTTCTCATTAAACACATGGATGTGAGGACAGCATGTTCCAGACCATCGGGGACCTGGGGCACACTCAACCGCACAGCTAAGCTCTGACTCAAAGGCAGGAAGGGGACCCTTGGTACCTTCTCCAACTCCTCTCTATGAAGCCTCCTGCCAGTCAGCCTTCCTGTTGCTGCTACTCTATGAAGACCATCTAGTCTTCTCTTAGTTCATACTTCAGATAGTCCCTGGTGTTTTAGTACTTTCTGTTCTCTCTCCTAATCAAAAATTCAAATTTCATCCTCTTCTTTCAAGCCTTCCCACATCAAGCCTTTTGAAATCAGTATCTCATCTCAAAACTCCTTTAGCACTGTCTCTCTGTTAAGGTTTTAATCTTCCTTACCTTCACTCCCACGACTCCAGTGCCAGTCATGAGACCCACAGGTTCTACCTCTTCCCCCATGATGACCTGTGTGGCCAATGCTACTAGGTCCACACCTAGGGTCTTAGAGACGAAAGGGAAGGAGCGGGAAACTCGCACGTTGCATTCGATAACTTTCAGCTGGTCATCCTGGGCGGAACAGAGGGAGTGAGAGACAGGCAGAGAAATTGGTTAGGCTCCCCAAGGCTAGGCTTACTGGTACTTCTCCATTAACTTTGACTCCTTCCCTCCCTCACCATTCTGTGACTGATCAATCTGGTACAGGAGCTGAAGACAGCAAGACTGTCACAAAACTCGTTAAAACTGCGGACTCAAGCTCTGCTCACCCCCCTTCCACTAGCCTTCCTGGCACTGTCTAAGCACAGAAGGAGAATGAGCTGTGCCCCTTGAATCCTTTCCTCTGGCCCGTATACTCTCCTATCACCTTGGCGATGAGTTGCAGATTGAAGGGGCCTGTGACCTGCAGCTCCTGGCCCACAGCATGCACAATGGCTTTGATTCGCTCCAGGGTTTTAGCGGTGATGTCCTGTGGTGGCGTTACCAGAGTAGCATCTCCCGAGTGCACACCTGCGTTCTCTACATGCTCGGAGATGGCAATGGCTACCACCACTCCATCACAGGCCACAGCATCCACGTCAATCTCCTGGAGGTGAGGGGTAGAGGCAGTGTGACCTACAAACATGGCCGCTTCCTTCTCCCACTTGTGCTCAATCCAATCCCCTCTTCAGCCCACTGCGTGTGGACTCCCACAGGGGAGTCTCCTCAGCAGCCCCTCACCTTGGCTTCCTGGATGAACTTGGAGATGACCACAGGGTGTTCCTTGGAGACGGCTGCCGCACTGCTCAAGAAGCGCTCAAGGTCACCATCAGTGTAGGCCACATTCATCGCAGCACCGCTCAGCACATAGGAGGGACGCACCACGCAAGGGTACCCCACAGACTGGCAGAACTGGCGAGCGCTCTAAGGATGGCAGAGAATTTAGCTGATTTGCCAACCCTCCCAAGAGCATCATTCATGCTCCAGCCGACCCACCAGTCCCCTACCCACCTCTAGGTCACTGAGTTCCCGCCACTGAGGCTGGCTGATACCAATGGTGTCAAGGAGACGAGAGAACTTGAAACGGTTCTCAGCGGAGTCAATGGCTTCTGGAGAGGTGCCCAGCACCCGGCACTGCTGCCGATGCAAAGCCATGGCCATGTTGTTGGGCAGCTGCCCACCCATGGAGAGGATGACACCTTCGGGGTTCTCGAGTTCATAGATGTCCATCACCACCTGAAGTGGAGGAGGGTAGTAATGGGTGGTAACAACTAAGAGATATCATCTCACCCCATAAGAATAGTAAAATTTAACAGAACAGCAAACATTAAATACTGGTGAGGTTGAGGAGAAATTGGAACCCTTATTCACTGTTGGTGTAAAATGGTGCAACCACTATGGAAGGCAGTATGGCTCTTTCTCAAACAGTTACAAATAGAAATACCATTTGACCCAGCAATTCCACTACTGGGAATATACCCCAAAGAAACGATTAATTGTGGCTTTGTTCACAATAGCAAAGAGTTGGAAACAACCTAAGTGCCCATCAACAAACAAATGGATAGAGAAGCTGTGGCATATTCACACAATGGAATACTATGCTGCATTGAAAAATAAAGAACTTCCTTACCCTCTGCCCTGCCCCACCTGTGGGAAGCCGAATATCAAATTTAATATTAATAATAAACCAAATGCTATATCAGGATATGAGGGAGGCTTAATACAAGCTAGAATTCATCCAGTGGCACTAAGGCATTCCTTAAGAGCCAACATTGTTCTTAGTTTGTATTTACTGAATCCCTCCTAAGATAAACATAAGGTAAACAATAGAGAAGAACTCAGCCTTATCACAAAAGACTTCCCCACATCCTTTGTTTTCTACTCCCTTGTGATTTCCCTTTGTTTATCTTCCCAACAATTCTCAATAAATACAGAGAGGTATAGCTTGAGGAGCTTCAGTAGGTATTGTCATGTTGGCCCCTTGTCTTTATGCTGTTTTACCTCATTTCTGGTTGTCTGTCTCACTATTACTAATTATAAAAATACCTTACCCTCTGTCTGCAACAAACCACCAATCCCCCTCTACTCCAACCACTCGGGCAAACCGACAACTCTCATCATTCTCACCTCAAAAGAGATCTCATCAAAGTAGAGTCGGTCACACATGTCATAGTCGGTGCTGACTGTCTCTGGGTTGTAATTCACCATGATGGTCTTATACCCCATCTGTTGAACAGGAAGGGAATGATATTTACTGATTAGGTGGACAGAAGTATACGGAGATGAGAAATCAAAGCTTTGGGGACGCCCACCCAGATTCCCAGAAGTAGCTGTCCATCTCTAAGGACATCTGTCTTGGGAGAATACTAGAGTCCAGCACATGTTTTAGAGAAGTAGTTATAAACTACTGGGGAGAAAATATATGCACTATGGAGGGCATGAGATATTGCAGAGACTCTCACAACCCAAAGCCTTACAATGTGTTGTTAGGTGCTGCTGAGTTAATATCAATCCAGAGCTGTTCCTCCAGTGGGTTTTCAGAGGCCATAAATTGCTCGGAAGGAGATTTGCCCATCCTTTCCTTGTGGGGCAAATGGTGGACTTGAATTGTGTGCCTCTCTCTGGGCTGGCAGTGCAAGTTCCTATTACTAGGGGACCAGAGCTCTCATGATTTAAGCTGAAGCAATTAATGCAGAATGCAAGGATTAAGTGTATGTGGACAAGCAGAGCTATTAGACACTGGTATGAAAGATGGACCCTCTGACCTTTCGGAGCTGCTGGATGGAGCCTACGGCACACCAGTCAAACTCGACACTGGAGCCAATGCGGTAGACGCCTGAGCCAAGGACTAGGACGTGAGGCGTTCGGAAGGTGAGGTCATGAGTAGTGCCCCAGTATGTCAGGTACAGGTAATTTGTCTGTGCTGGCCACTCAGCTGCAACCGTGTCAATCTGCTTCACTGCTGGGCGGATGCCCAGCTCCTGACGCAGCTTACGAACAGCTAGCTCTGTGCTAAATGGGGGGAAAGAGAAACGGGGTAAGAAACACACAGGCCCTGGAGTAGGAAAGGACTATGTAGAGAGGTTTGACGCCTGGGTAAAGATTGGAAGAGTAAAACTATCCCCACAAATCATCACTCTTTCAGGGATAAGAGAGGCTTTCTAAATATTCCAGTCTTCCTTCTAAAAGGTGTTTACTGGCAAGGGTTCCCAGCCCAACCTTTCTCAGCCCGTGGCCCTCACCGCCATCTCTGACCTCAGAACTGCAAGGGCAATCTGCTTGTCTGAGAAACCAAGGCGCTTGGCTTGGTGCAGCAGGTCTGGGGGCAAAGGCTGCCCGCGGTGCTGTTCTAGCAGCTGTGTGTGTGCTATAATGCATTTCATTCGGTGCAGGAACCAGCGGTCAATGCGAGTGAGTTCATACAGACGCTCTACAGAGTAACCAGCCCACAGAGCAGCTGCCACCACAAAGATCCGCTTATCCGTTGGGGTCTCCAACTCCTAAAACAGAGAAAAGTCAGATATGTGGGTCCTGGATTGTAAACATGCAAGAGTTAGGAAAATATCAAGCAGAGAAACTCCTACTCTTCTGCTGACACTTCTCAAAACTCAAGAACAGGAGTGGTGGCCACTGTGTTAGGAAAGGAAACTGAACCACACAGCTTGGGCTCAGGGACCACAAACACTTGCAGACAGACCCTGGTTCGGTCTCTTACTGGCTGTGCAGCTTTGAGCAAGTCTCTTAACTTCTCCAAGCTTCAACCTTTTTCATCATCAAAAACAGGTCTAACAACTCGAGAATAAAAGATTAACTTACAAGATAACTTTAAGAAAGGTAATAAACTTACTGATCAAAATAAAAAGAGGGTAATCATAAAGACTTAGGAAAACCATAAAAATCATTAAAACAACAGCAAAGAAGGAAATAAGAAAAGACATAAACAAAAAAACTCAACACAAAGCAATCAGCAACATCACACACACACACACACACACAGACACACACACACACTCTCACACTCACACACCAGAAAAATGATAGCAACAAAACCATGCCTATCACACTGAACTGGAATGGACGAAATGTACCAATCAAGAAAAAAGAAGAGTAGCAGAATGGATAAGAAAACATGGCCCATTTATTGTCTGTAGGAGAGACACCTTGGACCCAAGAAATAGACAACTTTACAGTCCAGAAGATTCAATACAACACTTTCACTCATGGACCAAAATAGATAGGAAGACACTGAACAAAGGCACAGAAGAACGAAATAATGCCATTAACCCTCATGATTGCACAGACATGTATAGAGTATTCCACTCCACAGGGCACAATATACATTCTTCTCCAGTGCACAATGGTACATTCCCAAGAACAGATCATACATTAGGATGCAAAACAAGCATTAATAAATAAATTCAACAAAATCAAAATATTACAAATATCTTCTTGGATTACAAGGCTATAAAACTAGAAGTCAAGAACTGGAACATCAAAGAAACTACATGAAAACAAAATGACACCTTGCTTGAATAGTATTGGGCAATAAAATAAAGTTATTGAAGCAAATGAGAATGAAAACCCAACACACCAAAATCTTTGGGACACAGAAGCAGTACTCACAGGTCAATTTATAACAATAAACATGAACATCAAAAAATAAGAAAACCAAAATAAGTATCTCGACTCAACATCTCCAACAATTAGAACAGCAAGTAAAGCCTAGAGTCTCCAGAAAGGAAACAATAAATAAATAAAACCAGAAAAAATAAAAAGAATTAACAAGACTAGGAAATTGGTTCTTTAAAAGTATTGGTAAAATCAACAAGCGCCTGGCAAATCTAATGGAGGAAAATAATATGCAAACTGTACAAATAGGAAATAAAATGGTAACATCACAACAGAACCAGTTGAAATAAAAAAGATAATAGCAAAATACCATGAACAACTCCTCTCCAACAAATTTGAAAATCTAGAAAAAAATAGGTATATTTCAAGAAACTAACATGGAGGTAAAAAATTTGAACACACTCATCACAGAAGATATTAAATGGGTCATGAAAACACTTCCACTCTTTTGCCACATCAGCTGCGAGAATGAAGACCATTCTCAGCAATCAGACTGTTGACATTTCAGAGAGTGTTGACATTACTTTGAAGGGACACACAGTTATTGTGAAAGGCCTGCGAGGATCCTTGTGGAGGGACTTCAATCACATCAATGTAGAGCTCAGTCTTCTCGGAAAAAGGGGCGTTGTGTAGACAAACGGTGGAGGAACAGGAAGGAGCTGGCTACTATGCGTGTGCATTCTCTGTAGCCATGTACAGAACATGTTCAAGGGTTTTACACTGGGCTTTCCTTACAAGATGAGGTCTGTGTGTGCTCATTTCCCCATCAACGTTGTGATTGAAGAGAGTGGATCTCTGGTTGAAATTTGAAACTTCTTTGTGATAAATACATTGAGAGAGGTCGAATGAGACTGATCAGGTATTGCTTGTTCAGTATCGCAAGCCCAGAAAGATGAGTTAATTCTTGAAGAAAATGACATTAAGCTTGTATCAAATTCAGCAGCTTTGATTCAGCAGGCTACAACAGTTAACAACAAGAATATCTGAAAAATTTTTGGCTGGTATCTATGTCTCTGAAAAAGGAACTGTTTAGGAGACTGATGAGTGATAGCTAGGAGTTTTCCAGCTATAGAAATGAGACTGGATGGGTCCTAAGATGCATCTGATTCTTGGAATAAAATTCTATTAATTTGATTTTTATTTTTCTCTTATTTATTCTTTTTAAAGTGTCTAACAACGATGAGACATAATCTCACCCCAGTAAAAAGAGCAAAACTCAACAGAACAGCAAACAACAAATACTGGCGAGGTTGCAGAGAAACTGGAATACTTATTCACTGTTGGTGGCAGTGTAAAAAGGTTCAACCACTACGGAAGGCAGCAAGGCGCTTTCTCAAAAAGTTACAAATAAAAAAAAAGGAAAAAAAGAACAACAAAAAGTTACAAATAACCACAACAAGATAAAGGTAAACAATGCAACTGAAAAATGGGCACAGTCTACAACCAGGAGAAGATAAAATAGATGAATGGGACCTTCTAAGAATCAAATCCCTATGCACATGCAAAAACTTCTCCAACAGGGTAAAAAGGGAAGCCACA
>NW_006399759.1:5980002-5991121 GCF_000299155.1 Elephantulus edwardii
AAAGAAACCATAACCACCACCTAAGCAGATATATGCACACCCATGTTTACTGCGGCTTTGTTCACAACAGCAAAGAGTTTGAAATAACCCAAGTGCCCATCAACAAACAAATGGATAGAGCAGCTCTGGTATATTCACACAATGGTATATTTGGTATATTATGTTGCATTGAAAAACAAGGAACTCATGAAATATTATACAAAATGGGTGAGCCTGGAGGACATTATGCTGAGTGAAATATGTCAGTCACAAAATGACAAATACTGCAGAGTGCCACTGTTGTAAAATGGGACCGACATCGGGGTTGGGGGAAAGCTAAGAAAAGAGGGGATAAATAATATATACTGCATCGAAACAGACGAGGGAGAGAACTATTTAGAAGGAATATATGATTAGCTATTATTGTGATGACAAGAGTCCAGAATGGAAGTTGCATAATAGAGTGGACTTGGGGTATGGGGTAACTGTGTAAACAAGGAAAAAATTTTTTTCCTACTTTTCAAAGAGAAAAGCGAACTGGGGGAAGAGATGGGCAGGAAGGAAAGTGTTCAACAATGAATGAATGGAAATCCAAAGTCTCTGTAAACTTTCATTAAGATTTATAAAAACACACCAAAAACCCTATTTTTTAATATAGAAGGTTAGAATATTCTCAAATTTATTCTAGAAAGAAACAAACACTGATACCAAAATCAGACAAAAGAGACACCACCAACAAAGAAAATTATACATCAGTATCCCTCATGAACATCAATGTAAAATTTCTCAACAGAATCCTAGCCAATAGAGACCCATGTAATGTATAAAAAAAATCACCGAACATGACAGACCAAGTGTTATTCATATCAGATATGCAAGGATAGATCAACATGAGAAAAAGTTCACTGTAATTCACCATATAAACAAAAGGAAAAGAACTACATTATCATATTAAGAAATGAAAAATAGGCATTTGACAAAGTTCTACACTCTTTTTTTTTTTAATGTGCGTACCGTCAAAGTGGATCTGACTGGTACAGGAGGCGACTGTTCCTCCTTCTTCAGCAGAGCATCTGGTCGATTTGAACCGTGCACCTCTGGGATTGCAGTGCAGTTTCCTGCCACTAGGCCACCAGAGCTCGCCAAGTTCTACACTCTTTACTGACGAAAATATTCAACACAGTAAGAATAGTAGGAAATCCCTCACCATAATTAAAAGTATACATACAGGCCTCTCCTCCATATTTTCTTTCAAGAAGGAGGCCTGTGCCTTTGGGATGGAACTTTCTAATAACTCTATCTTTACCCTTTACCTTCAAAAAGAAAAAAAGGCATATATACAAAACAAACAGCTAATAACATTATTCTAAGTGGAAAGAGATTTTCTGTGGGCACTCACCTTGTGAACATGGACCAGACAAGGATGCCCTTTATTACCACCTCTATGTAAGGAGGGGCCAATCCTTGGAGAGGGACATCATGCTTGGTAGGGTGGACGGCAGTGCAGGAGGGGCAGGCCCTCTAGGAGGTGGACTGATTCAGTGATTAGGGTAATCAGGATGGGTGTTTCAGAGACAGTGCGATTTGCACAAGACAGAGCAGAGTTTAGGGCTGTTGTACATAGGGTCGCTATTAGTCGCAAGTGACTGGATGGCACGTAACAACAATATGCCAACACACTAGAGTCCCTTGCTGAAGTCACTGTGTCAATCCACCTCACTTGGCTTCTTCTCCTTCACTGATCCTCCATTCTCTCTAAGCAAGATATTAGTCCCTTTCCAAAGAATAGCCTCTCTTAGATACATGTCCAAAGTATGGCGGACAAAGCTTCAGCATCTTCGTCTCCAAGGGGAGCACTGTGGCTGCACTTTTCCCAAGACCCTTACCTCATACCATAAAAGCTAAGAACTTAGGGGTAAAACCTAAAATGAAAAAGATCATCAAAGAAAGACTGAGAAAAACTTAGAAGCCCTAATTTAGCACATAAGTAGATTACCAAATATAATTGAAAAAGCACAACAGCAAAGTATAAAGTAGGTAACTGGGTCCTCCTAAAAATGAAATCGCTTTGTGCATCAAAAGACTTCTCCAAAAGAGTAAAATGGGAATATACAGATTAGGAGGAAATATCTGATGAGATGACTAGAGATTCATCACAAAAATTTGTAGAAAACATCAAATATCAGTACGAAAAAGACAGAATATTCAATTAAAAATGGACAGAGGACATGAAAGACACCATTGAACAAGACATACAGATGGATAATGAATACATGAAGAAATGCTCAAGATCATTAATATTAGAGACTCAAATCAAAATAATGAGATATCATCTCAAGCTGGCAAAACCAGGAATGCTCAAGACAGCAAAATATATATGCTGAGGAGGGTATGAAGAGACTAAAAATCTCACATATTTCTGGTGGGAATGTAAAATGATACAATCACTATGGAAAGCAGCTTGGCACTTCCCCAGAAAGTTAGGAATAGAAATACCATTTGATCCAGAAATCCTAGTACTCAGAATATATAGCCCAAAGAAATACAAGCTGCCACAAGAGCAGATATATGTATAACACCCAAGGTCACGACCGCATATTTGCAATAGCAAAGAGATGGAAACAACCCAAGAAGGTTACATGAAAGGATAGAGAAACTAGAGGACACTCACCTAATGGAGTACTATGCAGCATTAAAAAGAAAGAATCCAGAAAACACTGCATGGCATGGCTACATCTAGAGAATATTACATTAAGTAAAACTATGGTATAGTACTACTGTTACAAAAAGCTAGGACTCACATACAGAAGGATGGGAGAGTAGAAATTAATGTGTAGATAAATGGGTGAAAAAAAAGCAGCATACAATAAGGAGCTGACTAGACATTGTAGCAAACTAATTACATTAGTCAATTGTAATTAATCCTCTAAAACAAAGTATGTATGAATGATTGAAAAGCCAGTATGATTTACAAACTTTCACTTAAGGAATCCAAGTAATTTTCAGAAATACATAATACTTTCCCCTTCTAGTCTAACAATACTTTTTATGCTGTTGCTGCAATGGTTAAAACATATCTATCTCAAAATTCCTAGCAAGTGACCAAAACACAGCAAGTGACCAATAAAGGACTTACTAATCCTACCGATAATAAGCTTACAGACTGGGAGAAGAGAAGTAGGTCTGTTTTGAAGGTGTCTTTGCTGTGAAGCGTGGCACTGCTTACCATATCGTTGACTGGCTTTACGGTGTGATCGAAGCCCACACAGTTCTCATCCACCATGCGCAGGGCCTTCTGGAAGGCTTCCTCAAATGAACGCCCAATGCCCATCACTTCCCCTGGAAGGACAGGAGGGAAAGATGGAGAGTAAGACACATTTAAGATGTCTATGGTTTACAGTTATCCAAGACCTTCTCTAGGCAAGTCTCCTAGGATGGGATCCTTCATTCTGATGAAATCTTAAACTTGGACTCTTCTCCCTATCACACTTTATGGTTTACAGATTTTCAGTTAGTAAAAAGGAATTAAAATCCCCAACACAAGTATGTGGATGTTGGGACATATGACAGTAAATCACAGACGCCCAAACCACTTAAGAGTTACTCAATTATTTAACTTGCTTTATTCACAATGAGATGATGCCACCTGGACGGAATCTGTCTCATCTTTAAGAACTTTAGGCGAGCTCTGGTGGCCTAGTGGCAAGAAGCTGCACTGCAATGCTAGAAGTACACGGTTCGAATCCACCAGATGCTCTGCTGGAGAAGGAGGAAAAATCTCCTCCTGTACCAGTCAGATCTGATTTGACGGTACACACACACAAAAATAATCAAAAGAAAAAAAAATTTTAAAGAAAAAGAACTTTAAAATGTTTGGATAATAGATCGCACTACTCTTTGAATCTGTTCAAAGTGAATCACAATTAAACTATCATTTTAGAGCATATTTTTCCATATTCATTCTTTAATTTTAGCATATACTTCTTTTCCCATTGTATTTCCTCAGACTGTCATATAATACTACACTCACCAGTTTAACTCTTATGTATTTACCATGAGTTAACTGAACATTTATGATGCTTCCAGGTACTGATCATTTTAAGTGAGGCACAACCTTCTCTGTGTTTTGGATTAATCTCCATGTAAGTATCCAGAAGTGCAATATAGAATGTAAATTTTCTGGAATTTAGTAAATGCTAATTACTTTACAGAAGACTGTGCTTTATAATACAGAGCATGTATTTAAGACTCACCTTACAAGAGGTGAGCCTAACAATTTCAATTATTTTTTGTGAATAAGTACTTTGTTGGTGAACTGTTGCCATAAAGACCAGTCTAGACCCTATGGAGCAATTCTACTCCATGAGTAGAAATCTACTCAACAGCACCTATTAACTGGTGTGAACAACTCATTTTAACCAGATTTTTATTTAGTAAGGAGAGAGATTCAACCTATGGCCAGGCGTGCTTTCTTCTTTTGCAGTTTTTATTCATGCACTCTACACACTTACCCCAAGGTTGTCAAGCTTTTCTATCAATTTTTTTTCTTTTTATAATTCTAGCATTTACTTCTAAAATTTTTTTAAAAATCACCAAGATAGTACTTTCAGTGTTAAGGAAGTGGGTTCTGAGGGATATTGTTCAATTTTTGGTAATGTCATTTCATATTTTTACAAAACTGTAAACCCTATGGGGCAATTCTGTCTTATGGCTATATTATTTTAAAGTCACAAACAAGAGAACACCCAAACACCCACACATACATGCTAAAAATTTTTGGAAGCATATAATTGGTCAAAGGAATACACCTCTGTGTGACAAGACTACAGGCATTTTGCTTAATAAAACTGTATGTATTAACTTTTAAATACTTCATGTATATTAAAACTTGTGCCACAAGAACACTTAAGTGATGCAAAATATTTAGATGTTTCAATGCAGGAATCAACCTCTGATGATCCTATTTTTAATCCATTTCTTTGAGTCACAATTTAATTTATGGCTCCATTCCCATGTTTATCATCATTTTCCAATAACAGACATTTATCTCCAGAAGGAATAACTTGGCAGTCTTGCAAAACAGCTAAAAATTCTGAAATAATATCTGAGCTTAGACTAGTTTGTTTAAAGGCTCCTCCTACTGCCTTAATAGAAGTTTGCAAGGAAATGTTCTTTATCCTTTATACCATGGTGGCACTTTTTGTCTGGTACAAGCAGATGCTTATTTTGGTCAAAATGTTCTAGAGAACAGTCTACAGCAAATAAAGGGACACTGTCAAGAAGCATATGAACTCAATACCAAAATACTCCACCACCGCTTAAAGGCTGACTATTCCAACCACACTCAATGTTCACTAATAAACTTCCATGTTAACAAAAAGGGCTTCAATGTCCTGGTTTGAATGTAAAACATTTGCTCTTGACCAAGGCTGAAGAAAACAAAGAATCGGGAGTCTGGGAAGAACGGCTTCTACTCACTAAACTGGATTTAGAGGGGTTCACTGGAAAACAGCAATAACTGTTTCCCTGAAGGACTGGTATTTAAACTAACTGAACAAAATGTCACTAGCTTACCAGTCTAGGGAGAAAGCTAGGGGCAAACAGTCATGTGGATGAAATGGTATAGGAGTTTCACAGAAATAAGAATGTAGTGCAACAGAAAAACAAAAGTGGGCAACTAGGAGTCAGGTCTAGTTCTCGATTCTTGGCTCTGACAATTTCCCTTTGTGGGTGCCTCAGTTTACTATCTGTAAAATGAGAGAGCTGAGACAGTCTGGTTGCTATTAGACAATCACAGTGATTCTGAAGTAACATGGGCAGTAGCAGTAGCGTGTGTATTCTGACCAGGATTTGGCTCTGGGAAACCTTGTTTCTAAGCAGCTATAAGGTAAAAGCCATGTCACGGACCTCTGACACTGAGATTCCTGGTATTAATGGGAACCCAGGGGGTGACTGGGGAAGGGCATGTCTCACCAACACTCTTCATGCAGCTCCCGATCTTTGTACTGACACGCAGGAACTTGCTGAGGTCCCAGCGAGGGATCTTCACCACACAATAATCCAGACTTGGTTCAAAGGCCGCTGTTCCCCCCGTCACAGAGTTCCTGGGAGCCGTAAAGTGTAGGGTGTGAGTGACACAAAGAATTAGATTCCAGGTAGCTCTCCCCATGCCCACCAATCCAGGCCACTTGATTTCATTTTCCCTGCCCATGAATTTTTTTTTCAGGTCCCCACCCATTTATCATCCTGATTTTTCTCCTTGTTCCCATACCTGAGCTCAGGCAGAGGGATGCCCAAAGCGAGCTTGGCTGCCACATAAGCCAGAGGATAGCCTGTAGCTTTGCTGGCCAAGGCGGAGCTTCGAGACAGTCTGGCGTTTACTTCAATGATGTAATACTGCAAGAGGGAAAATGGGCAAAATTGCCAGATAATGGTTTTAGAAGACCATACCTAGAGGAGAACTTAGAAAAGAGCCAATCCGGCTTTCCCACAAGGACAGGTGAGGAGATACAAGTGTCTGCTTCCAAACCAAAAAGGTCAGTGGTTGGAATCCACAGGAGAAAGATGTGGCAGTGTGCCTTCATAAGGATGACAGCCTTGGGCACTCTGTAGGAGAGTTTTTACTCTGCTCTCTAGGGTAGCAAATAGTGAGAATGGACTTGACCGCAATGGAGTTTGTGGCTCTGCCCCAAAGGAACGGGTAAGAGAAAGGCCTTTTCTACACCAAAAGTAATACTGAATTGTTATCTAGGGTTTTTAGGACTCGACGGCACTTAACAACAACAACAAGGCCTCGCAAGAGTACTGAAGAGCAACGATATCAGACTGGAGACTAAGGTGTTCCTGATCCAGGCTATAGTCTTTGCAATTACGTGCTATGCATCACAGAGTTGGACAGTGAATAGGGATGATAGAAAGAGAATTGATGCCTTTGAGCTGTGGTGCTGGAGAAGGGTGTTGCATATACCATGAAGTGCAAGGAGAACAAACACGTTTGTCCTAGAGAAGGTGAAGCCAGAATATTCCCTGGAGTCAAGGACTCTGAGGCTTCGTCTGACATACTTTGGGCATGTTGCAAGGAGGGACTGGTCCTTGGAGAGGGACATCATGTTTGGGAGAGTGGAGGGACGGCGCAGGAGAGGAAGACCCTTGATGAGATGGATTGATTCTGTGAGTGGAGTGGTGGGAATGAAATGTGTCAGAGACGGTGAGGCTGGCACAGGATAGAGCAGTATTTAGGGTTCTTGTACATAAGGTTGCGATGAGTCGCAAGTGATTCAACAGCACATAATAACAACAACAAGGCCTCTTGGTCTAAGATGAAAAAAATTGCAGGAGGAGGTGGTAGAAGTTAGAATATGAGTTTTGGGACCTACAGTCTTACCTGTTCAGACTCAGGGTTCAAGGCATATTGCACATTGCATTCCCCAATGATTCCCAGGTGCTGTGTCACCTTGATAGCTGTCTGTCGCAGGAGCTGGTACTCTCTGTCATTTAGAGTCTGGCTTGGAGCCACCACTATAGATTCACCAGTGTGTATGCCAAGTGGGTCTAAATTCTCCATGTTACACACCTATAAAGGGATGGAAAGTCTCACGGGAGTCAGTGCCAGAAGCACCCATTGAGTCAGGAGGCCACATAGCCTGCTATCTGTGCCTGTACCCAACCAGGAACCGAGGGACACGGGACCATCTTCTAAGAGCTCATATCGGCCAACAGTACTCCCATCTTTCTCCCATCACTCACCGTGACACAGTTCCCATAGGCGTCTCTCACCACTTCATACTCAATCTCTTTCCAACCCTTCAAGGACTTATCCACTAGAACTTGACTGGTGTGAGCAAAAGCTGGGGCCACAAGACCAGAGAGCTCCTCCTTGTTGGAGGCAAAGCCCGAGCCCAGGCCCCCCAGGGCAAAGGCTGCTCGCACCAGCACAGGATACCCTAATCGCTCGGCTGCTGCCTGGGCCTGCAATGAGTGGAAGACATGAACAAACAGGTGAAGGTCTTGATCTCTTGCTGGCCAGAAAGGAAAAACCCATAAAGAAAATGGCACTAACTACCCAAGCACTTCTCAAACCTGTTCAAGAGAATTTGCGGCCTCACTGGGGGCCACGTGCTCTCCAATCTCTGCCATCCTGGTGGCAAAAGCACGTCGATCTTCAGTCAGCTCGATGGTCTCCACAGGTGTGCCCAGGACACGCACCCCATATCGAGCTAACACTCCAGCCTTGGTCAGCTCCACACCACAGTTCAGAGCTGTTTGGCCCCCAAAAGTCAGCAACACACCATCAGGGCGTTCATTACGGATCACCTGAGGTAGCAAAAGTGAGACAGTACATATAGAATCGTGAGGGGAAAGCAATGGATCAATAAAGTTTAGAAAGCCAGAGTGACTACCGACCGAATCCCATGCCCAGCATACCACGAGCATCCTCCTCCAAATCATACCTGCGTTACATAGTAAGGTGTTATGGGAAGGAAATACACTTTGTCTGCCAATCCCTGGGAGGTCTGCACTGTAGCAATATTAGGGTTGATCAGTAATGTCTGGATGTTTTCCTCCTTTAGGGCTTTGATCGCCTAAGAAAGCAAAAATGGTTCATATACTTTTAAAAAAGCAAGACTGAAAAGCCTTACACCAGTGTGTCTCCTCTGCTTTGCCTCCCTATACTCACTCAGCACTTACTAACTTGTAACCCTCACAATCTCATCTTTTCTCATTCACTTTCTCAGCACAAGACGTGTTAATGCCTGTCTTTCACCCTATCCATTCTTGGTATCACACACCCAGACAGGTGGAGGTGGCCATGCCTTACCTGGGAGCCTGAGTAGTCAAATTCTCCAGCCTGACCAATGGAGAGACCTCCTGAGCCCAGTATGAGAACCTTTCGGGGTGGTGAAAGCCCAGAGCCAGGAGTGGGAATCCCAGGGGTACGAAGGTGCTGAGTTAGTCGCTCTCGAACTGTGGAAACAGAGCAACTCATAGAATGTTAGGGCTGATGATCTGAGAAATTACCTTTACAGAATTCAGAATAAGTCACGTAGCTAATGAGTAAAGAGGGGGAATCAGAATGCAGGACTCATGACCTACTGAGTTCCTCTCAACAGCTGTTGCTATAATGTACCATCAAGTTATAGTTGACTCTCTAGCAGGTTTTCAGGGGCAGGAAATTGCACGGGAGGAGAGAGCCCATCTTTCTCCTACAGAGCAGCTGGTGGATTCAAACCACATGCCTTTAGGTTGGCAGCACAACTCCTAACCACTAAGCCACAAGAACTCCAGGTAGAAGCAGCACAAACTAATCTTCCTGGCTTGGCTATCTTCCTGCCTACCTGTCATTTCCTCCAAACCACCTCTGTCAGCTTCTTATATCACACTCAGCCTAAGCCCTCCTAGAAACTAACCCTTGGCTTGTTGTTTGGGGTTTTTTTTTTTTGGTTTTTTAAATTTGTTTCCCCTTTGGCTTGTTTAGGTCAATAGCCCAGCTCTACTCAGATGCTTACCAGTCTGGCCCCCCGGGTTCCCAGCTGTGGCATCTTTCACAGTTTCCAGGAAGATGTCAAAAAGTGAGTCCATATCTGAAGGGCCCGCCTTGTGCTCTGGGTGAAACTGCACACTGTTGAAGAAATTGGTTATGTAACCTGTCATCTCCACAGGCATGGAAAGTGGGTAGTTTTAAAGAGGACACAAGTCAGTCGCTATGGTTTACTTTTTACTTAAGGCCCCTGGGACTTCAAAGTGGTAGAAAGGCCTACCGAACCCAGCCAGGATATCCCAGGCTTACCTGAAGAAGGGCAGGCTGTCATGTACGATGCCTTCATTGGAATGATCATTGGCATTGACAAAGAGTGAAGTCCAGCCTGCTGGTAGTGAGTCGGTTTCGACAGCAAACCCATGGTTCTGAGATGTCAGAAAACAGCGTCCAGAGCCCACCAGCAGGCAGGGCTGGTTATGGCCTCGGTTCCCGTATCTGGAGATGGAGGCATGTAAATCCCAGGCCACCTCCAACCTCCCATCACTACTGTAAATCACACATGCCTTATTGTTCTACTTCCACTGGCCGCCCCGTCCTATTTCAACACTAACTCTAATCCCACCCTCAAGACCCCCACCCTCTTCTCCCTGAAAGTCCCACCTCATCTTGTAAGTTTTGGCCCCAATAGCCAAGGCCAACAGCTGGTGTCCCAGGCAGATCCCAAAGACCGGTCGTGGATTAGGCTCAGATAAAACACGGCTCAGAGTTGCTACCACATTCGGACAGGAGGCAGGATCACCGGGGCCATTGCTTAGGAAGAGACCCTCATACTCTGGAGTGAGCAAAAGACATGACCTCAAAACCAATACTTCAACTTGTAGTCCTTACTATTAAAGCAGAAATGCTTGTCTTCTTTTCTACAATTCATTTTGACTCTTAGCAAGCGGACCTCCTGGTGGAGGGCCACGTACAGCCCTGAGCTACTTACCCTGGCTGTCTAATTCATGGTCCCAGGGTACCACAGTGACCTCCGCACCACGTTGGCAGAGGCACCGGATCTGATTATACTTGAGGCCACAGTCCAAAGCAAGGATTCGAGGTGCTCCCCCTGCATTGAATACTCGTGGAGCCTGAGGAACAGAGAAGTATAAAGGGCAATACTCAGCAGCTAGAATCAGACACTATTAGTTATCTCCACTACCATCCCTACCTTCAACACCTCTCCCTGGTTCTCCCTCTAGTGTGGAGGCCAAACATGAACTGAATGTAACCT
Source organism: Elephantulus edwardii (assembly GCF_000299155.1). NCBI lineage: Eukaryota > Metazoa > Chordata > Mammalia > Macroscelidea > Macroscelididae > Elephantulus > Elephantulus edwardii. The sequence continues at coordinate 5,990,733 of NW_006399759.1, forward strand.
CTACGGTACCACAGCTTGGAGCACTCTACCCCTCTATACCTTAATGGAGACTTCTGGCACCAGGGGGCGGGAATTGGGGTCCAAAAATGGCAGAGACGCAGGCTCTGTCCCATTCTGGACCAGCTTCCCCAGCAGAGACCCTTGTTCCCGCAACTTCTTCGTCAACTCCCGAGTATCCACACCTGCCAAAATGAGTATTCTCAGAGATTATACTCTCCCAACGTAGCCTTTCATGCACAGCTGTGCTATGGGCAAACTACTGGAAATGCACCCCCAGAAAGAACCCTTGACTAAATTCTAACTGCACTAAACCATCATTCTAGACCTACTGGTTTGCAGAAAATAATACCAAGAAACAAAAGAGCATGTTGTTGTTGTTATGTGCCGTC
>NW_006399759.1:5992551-5995971 GCF_000299155.1 Elephantulus edwardii
CCATTTCCTTCAAAGCAGCCTGAACTTCCTCCTTCATCACCATAGGCTCTTGCTCATATGTTGTTTTATGAAATTCTTGACTCAGTATATTCCTTCCATCTTCTTTTAATACTTCCGGGATCATTTAACATTCTGCCAAAAGCGTCCTTGATTATAGCAACTTGAGGTTTGAATTTGTTCTTCAGTTCCTTGAGCTTAAGATATGCTGAGCGAGTTCGGCCCTTTTGATTTTCTGACTCCAACTCCTTGGACATTTCATTGTAATATTTTGCTTTGTCATCCCGTGCTTCCTTTTGAAATCTTCTATTCAACTCTTTAGTATCTTGAATTCTGTTGTTCTACAACAGAACAAAAGAGCATGCTAAACGTTAATCAATAGAATAGAGACTGCTGAATACACTGAAGAAAAACAATCTGTCAAAAAGAGGAGTTCTGAGAGTCCAGCATGTTCAGTGTCAGACTGCTAACCATAAGGTCAGTGGTCTGAATCCACCAGCCGCTGTGCAAGATAGGCAGTATCCTCCTGTAAAGATTTACAGCCGTGGAAACTCCGTGGAAGATTAGTTTGTCAAAGAGAATACAAAACACATATGTTAAGGACGTTTATCAAATAAACACAGCCTGAATCTTGTTTAAAGTTGGATTTTAAAAAAGAGCAAAGTGGATAAAATTTGAAGATTGGTTGGCTATTTGGTGATACTGAGAGATTATTTATTTCTTCAAAGTATGACAATGATGTTATTCTGGTCACTATTTTCAAGAGACTCCTTATCTTTCAGAGACAACATCCAAGTATTTGTGGATGAAATGGTTCAAAGCCTGATATCTGCTTCAAAATAATCTAGGGGTGGGAGAGGGAAGTAGACAGGTGAGGATGTGGGGAGGGGGGCTTAATCATAGGGTCTTACAATTTCATGGGTGGTGGGAGGGGTGGATAAAGGAAAGGAGATTTGGTGTGAAAACAATGTATATGAACTTCGTAAGTAAAGTACTATAACACACACACACACACAAAATTTATTTTAAAAGGAAAAAAAATCTAGAGGTGGTGTGCTGAAGATGAACCATGATGACTGTGCTATTTCCCTCTTCCTTTTACATTTCTGAAAACTTCCATCTGAGTGATAGCTCCGTCATCCTCAGATCCCAATCTAAATCAAGCTCCAACAAAAGTCCTAAGACTTAGGCAGCTCTGGTGGCCTAGTGGTAAGGAGCTGCAACTACAATCGCAGAGGCGCACAGTTCGAATCCACCAGATGCTCTGCTGGGAAAGGAGGGTCAATCTCCTCCTGTAACAGTCAGATCTGATTTGACGCTACACTCACACAAAAATAATAAAAATTTAAAAAAAAAAAAAAAAAAGGCCCAAGACTACAGAAACTTTCTGGAGATCTTTCCACCCACATACTTGTGTGTGTCATCATACCTTGCAGGCCAGGTATGCCATGTTTCTGCAGCCACTCATGCAAAGTACAGGTGGTACTCCAGTGGCTGGGTGTGGGGCAGCACTCACCCACCACCAATCCTGCCACATGGATCCCCGAGGACTCGAACCACTGCAGAGAGGACAGGGTGAAGAGGAGCTCAAGTCTAAGTATCTCCCTATATATTTTTTTCTCCCATTATATGGTCACAGGTCCTCTACTTCAGTTACACTTCACCTCTACCAAACATGTCATAGCTTCCTTTGCCAACAATGTTGTCCCTTGCATTAAATGTTAACACATGGGCTGAACCTTCATTACAGAATCGTGAACTCAAAAGCAAGGTGCCTGATACACAGACAGCATCAGCAGCCAATGTGTACTGGTGCCTGCGAGGTGCCAGGCACTGTTAGAGATGCTAAGGATAGAGCAATCAGTAAGAAAAGACAAGGTCTGTATCTTCACCACAGTTATTTGCTTTGGAGAAAGACACAAATTAGCATGCAAATCAACAAAATGATTATGGAATGTGATTAAAAACAAAGCACCAAGAGACAGGAAGGTGACTGATAGATCACTAAAATAAAAATAAAAAGGGAGTTCTGGTGGCTAGGCTGAAAGAGCCCACTGCTTAAGGGTAGGCCAAGTCTCTCTGGCAGTTAGAATCCACCAGCTGCCCTGAGGTTATGATAAAGATCGCCTTCCTCTCTTCTCCAGGGAGATTCACAGCCTCTTGAAATACGTGAGAGGGTCAGCTATGAATTGGTTTGAACGAGGAAAGCAACGAGGATGCTAAAATGGCAAAACACTGATGAAAGGATGTTTGATTTTAAGACTGCTTCTTATGTATCTGAAGGACAGTTGATAGGCATCTGAAGGCAGATGTTAACAACAATCTGAGCAAAACCGGTTTTAAGGAACACTGTGGCTATGGTGACTTCCATTACTACTTAAAAAAAATAAAAAAAAAAAAAAAATCAAACACCAGCCAACTTTCTAACTCAGAAAGCATCTTGGCCTCCAAATTCCTGAGTAGGAGGAACAATACAACTTAAGTGAATGTCAAGAGGAAATAAAGTTTTCTTACCTAAAGGTAAGTACACTAGAAAAAAAAAAATCTGAAACCATCTATGCCTGCACTACCTGTATTACTCTGCCAGAGTGCTGCTGAATGAACAAAGAAGGAGGGTCTTGAGTTCCCACACACGAGATTATCAAAGTATTTACTAATTTAACGACTTTCTTATTACTTCAGTGTTCATCTCTGTTCTCCCCAGCTTGCACAGCTGAATGCCAATGTCTTAGCCGTTAATTACAGACTTGAAAAAGAATGGAGAGAAAGCACTGGGAATGTACCTTGCTGAGACCAAACTCATCCACTTCATCCGGGGGGATGCCGTAATTGCCTATCAAAGGGTATGTCAGAACCAAAATCTGTGCTTTGTAGGAGGGATCGGTGAGGGCCTCGGGGTAGCCCACCATGCCGGTTTGAAACACTGCAAGAAAGAGGTAGAACACGCCCCCACGAGATAAGAAAGCTCCAGCTGGAGGAGGCTGCCCGGGGCATGGGGGTGGGAAGGGTTGGGTCGGGGACCAGGGCGCCAAAAGGAGAGGAAGGTATGCAGACCGGAAAATGGCGGGGTCTGGGCAGGGGAGACTGGCTGGAAGCGGCATCTGAGTGAGCTGCAGCCGGCAGCCTGCCCAGACCTGCTTACCCACTTCCCCGGCAGCCGAAACAGATGCCCCAAAGGGTTGGCCCCGCAGGACCGATCCATCCTCCAACACCAGGGCCGCCATGGGAGCGAGGCTCGCGCTCCGAGGCAGGGTCGAGCACGGCCAAGCGGGGAAGCGCTACGAGTGCGGGCCGGCCCTCCGAACACGTGAAAACGCCGCGCCAGGGGGGATCCACGTGGCTAAGACACCGAGACTGAAACCGCTGCGGGTGTGGACCGCGGAGGAGCCGGATGCGACAGGGCGGAGCCGGCGGGCGCGGGCT
>NW_006399759.1:5996083-5997449 GCF_000299155.1 Elephantulus edwardii
CGGGGCCGGGGCGGGGCCGCGCGCGGCGCGCGGGAGGCTGCTCAGGCCTCGGGTTGCCTCTGGAGCCCGCGCGGCTGCTGACATGCTTGCTAGCAGGACGCGCATCGCACAGCAGGCCCTCTCGGGCTGTAAGCCGCTCGCGAGGAGACTTTTCTTCCCGTGGGGCAGCTGCTGGATTTCAGCTGCCTGTCTTTACCACAACTCCTTACCTGCTAGGTGACCAGTGCCCTGCTAGGCCACCAACGCAAAATGCAAAATGCAAAAATGCCGATGTTTCCCCAAACAGCCTCCCCCATCCCAACCAATAACCACACAGTCAGGCTAACTTTCCCTGAAAAAAGACGAAGAGAAATGTTTATTATAGTCAACACCACAAATGGGAACTAGTACTAGCTCCCTATTCCCAGCGAAACTGTCCACAACCCTCGAGCATGGGGCCATTTTCCATGGTCCTTTGAGCATCGGCCTGGGCCCTGCCTATGCCTGAAGGAGGTTTTCAGGTCACCAAGGAGACCCACGCAGTTCACGAAGCTTTAGCTTTTCGACGTTGGGTCCCCCACAGCAGAAGAGAGATGGATAGCGTAGTGGATCCCAGAATCCCAAAGAACATAATCAGTGAAAACGAGCCCTGTAACAGTCCAAAAAAATCTCATTGAGCATCACATCGCATCCTCCTCCCGAACCCTGTTCCTAATAGCTGTTGACTAATAGCCTAAAGCTCTCATTTAGGGTAACTATAGCTTTGCTTCACTAGGTGACCAACATTAGTTTCTGATATTATGACTTCCTTAAGATGGGTTTCTGCTCTACCCATTTCTTACCTCTAAAGTCTAAAGCCTCACCTGGCGCATACACTTGTAGCCATGGAAACCATCAGCACAAAGACACTGCCAGAGGCCTGGTCCATCGGGCACACACGATCCATTCTCAGGACACATTTCTGGAAGGATGCAACGAAAAATACAGAACATCACTGGATCTTATCAGATAGATTTCTTTTTTTTATCTTTTTTTTTATTTTATTATTTGTGTGTGTGTGTGTGTGTGTGTGTGTGTGTGTGTGTGTGTGTACCGTCAAATCAGATCTGACTGGTACAGGAAGGAGATTGTCCCTCCTTTCCCGGCAGAGCATCTGGTGGATTCAAACCGTGCTGCTCTGGGATTGCAGTGCAGCTTCTTGCCACTAGGCCACCAGAGCTCCCCTCAGATAGATTTCTTAAACATGCACTTTAATGTAGAGTCTCTCAATCCCTGGTAAAGATAATTAAGAATATTTCTAAAAAGAATTACTGTTGCAGACCAAGGGTAAAGTGTTTTTATAATTATTAATAATGAGACAGACTACCAGGAATGATATAGAACAGAG
>NW_006399759.1:5999619-6001315 GCF_000299155.1 Elephantulus edwardii
GTAATCGGGATGGGTGTGTCAGAGGCAATGAGATTGGCACAGGATAGAGCACGGTTTAGGGCTGTTGTACATAGGGTCGCTATGAGTCACAAACAACTAGACGGCACATAACAACAACAATAACAACAATGTTGACTCCTAGGGAACGCCCCAGTGCCACAAGGTGACCTTCAGCTTGTATTAATCTTCCCTCATTTCCCGATACAGCATTTGGTCTATTATTAAATTTGATATTCAGCTTCCCTCAAATTACAATAGATTCCAAGACTCTCCCTGAGAGATTAGAGCTTTGAAACTCTCGACAAAAGACATCTAAGTAAATTTACTCTTTTTCCGATCTAAAAGGGAGAATAAGGGAGAACAGGCAGTTCCCAGAAGGGTAAGGATGAGACAGCATACCTGCATCTCCAGTGCTATTGCAAAGGTTCCTTTGACCTTGGCAGGTTTGGTTATTTATGTATGTGGTGATTGTATTCCAGGTGCTAATACCTCCAGGACAGTTGACATCTTGTGGCAGTACCCTAAAGTCATAATGTATAGTCATTTCAAAGTTAATGACCCACAATACTAACCGTCTCATTCTTGACTCTCAGTCTTTACTTACAGAGTCTGGAGCTGGGTGAAGCCACGGAATGTATTAACCAAGTCATCTTTGAGGAGGTTTGCTTGCAGGTCTCTGCAAAGCACACACTATTAGAGTTCTCAGGAAAACACTCTCTCTGTATTAATTTATCTTTCTAGACCGGCAAACCAGCCTCATCTAGAGTAAATGTAAACATTAATACTCATCTTTTTGTTTTTTTGGTTTTTACTGTTCATCTTTTTGGAGTCCATTCTCAAAGACTTTCCCATCAACCTTTTACCATATTTACTTTTTTGGAAGAGAGGATACCTGACTACTCACATGACAATAGCAGTGTTTGCCTGAGGAAAGTTTGGACCAGGATCCTTCAAAGAACAGTTCTGGAGATCCAGCCTGGAGAAACAAAGTAATCAGTGTAACTATGTGTCTTTCTTCCTGGTCCATGAAGGTTTGTATTTGATACTCAACTCTATTACTTCATCAATAGTAACTGAACACAGCTGGTGTGAAAGCCACCTACTGGATGCTGTGGTTAGATGCTTCAATTGTGCAAGTCCAATACAGTCATTACCAGATACATTCGTTCAGGCAGGCCGCTCAGAGAAGGGGTTAGGCAGGGCTGCTTAGAGGCCAGCCTCAGACACCTCCCATCTCCCCAGGTAATCGAAGACGCAAAAAACCGCACGACATTCATTGTGGCCCTCGCTCCAAGAAAAGCCTATCTACACACCGGTTCTACAGGATGCATCACCTTTACTCGGGAAACATTACGACTAAACTTCAGAGACACTGATCCCAACATAAGGAACTACCATCAGCTGATGTGTTTGGAATCACAGAAGCCATGGAAGCCTCATATATAAGTTATTAGATGGAGGGCTGGTCAAAGGGAGATAGATGTGAAGGGAGGGGGTAGAAGTGGATGGGTATCCTGGTGGATGGTGGAGCAGGGAAATAAGGGGTTAAAGACGCGTGTGAGAAAGGCAGGGACAACACTGACACTAAAGTTAATGCCGCAATAAGGGATATACCTTTAACATGCTGGTCTGTCTGATACTTCTCTAAATCTGAACATTCACATTAAGACAGACTAGGAAGAAGGATTGGCCATCC
>NW_006399759.1:6001995-6003708 GCF_000299155.1 Elephantulus edwardii
TAGCAAATACATTTTTTAAGAGACATAAATGCAGGTTATATACCTGGATTTCACCTGATGGTATGCATAGGAATCAGATCGACTACATCTGTGGAAAGAACCGCTGGAGAAGCTCAATATCAGCTGTGAAAGCTAGGCCAGGAGCTGACTGAGGAACAGACCACCAACTACACATATGCAAATTCAAGCTGAAGCTGAGGAAAATTAAACCAAATCCAAGGCAACCAAAATATGACTTTGAGTAAAAGGAAATAAAACTAAAAGTCAGTCTCTCATATTTGTTGGCTACACTTCGAGAATAGGTTAGTGATTGCTGTGTATGGCCAGTATAGGTATGGAAAATTTCCATCCTTGCAGGAAGTTCTACTGGTATTACTAATGTTTCAACAATTACTAATCTCCTAATGCTCTGTCAGTTCAAAGCTGAGAATATATCAAAAGATATTTTTTCCCTTGTCACAACCGGACCAACAGGCACCAGCATGACAGATAAAGAAAAGACTGAAGTTTTTAAGGATTTCCTTTTACTTGGATCCACAACCAACCTATGGAAACAGTCAGTAGTCAAGAACTCAAAAAACCCAATGGACTGGACAATTATGCTATTAAGGACCTCTTTAAAATGTTGAGAAAGAAGGATGTCAGTTTGAAGACTAAGAAGTACCTGATGCAAGTCGTGGTATTTTCAATTGCTTCAAGTGTATGTGAAAGTTGGATAATGAATGTGGAAGATAAAAAACAACCTGTTGCCTTTAAATTGTCATATTGGTGATGGATATTGGACACACATCATGGACAGCCAAGAAGACAACTTTGCCTTGGAAGAAGCCAAGCCAGAGTGTTCCTTAAAAGCCGTAATTATGAGACTTTGCCTCACATACCTTGGGCATGTTATCAGGAGAGGCCAGTGCTTGTAAAAGGACCTTTAGCTTGGAGTGGTGAAAGGTCAGTGAAGGAGTGAAAAATTCTCAAAGAGATGGATTGACATAGTGACTATAATAATGAGTTCAAGCACAGCAGAGATTGTAACAGTAGTACAGGATTGGGCTGGTTTTGATCTGATGTACATAGGGTCACTATGATTAGTAGTTGACTCCATGGTACCTAACAACATATTATGACATTATGATTCTCAGATCCTCAAAGGGCTTTCAAATGAATAAAGAGAGAAAAAAGATGCAAGTCGCATAAATGATAATTTCCTTCAAGTGCATTTTATCACAGGCTGGATGTAAGCTCCTGGATATTAAGGACTATGCTGCAATTATTTTCTTTCCTTCAATATCTATCACTATCCATTCCTTTATTCTACAAATATATACTGTGTACTTACTAACTATAAATCATTGAAGACAATGCACACCCATGTTTATTGCTGTATTGTTCACAACAGCAAAGAGATGGAAACAACAACAAACGAATGGATAGAGAAGCTATGATATATTCACACAATGAAATACTATGCAGCACTGAAAAACAAGGAACTCATGAAATATTATACAAAATGGGTGACCCAGGAGGACATTATGCTGAATGTATGAAATATCTCAGTAAAGTGGGACTGACATGGAAGTCGGGGAAAACTTAAAAAAGAAGAAAAAAAAAGAGGGTATAAATAATGAACACTGCCTTGAAACAGATGAGGGAAAGAACTGTTTAAAAGGAATATATGATTAGGTATTCGTACGACAACAGTCCTGAATAAAAGCTGCA
>NW_006399759.1:6003823-6046861 GCF_000299155.1 Elephantulus edwardii
CTAAAATCTCAATTAAAATTTTAAAAAATTTGGCAAGCTCTGGTAGCCTAGTGGCAAGAAGCTGCACTGCAATCCCAGAGGTGAGCAGTTTAAATTCACCACATGTTCTGCTGGAGAAGGAGGGACAATCTCCTCCTGTACTAATCAGATCCAATTTGGAGGTGTACACACACACACACACACATACACACACTTAAAAAAAAATTTTAAAAATCACTGAAGACATACACACACATATGTATGAAAAAGTATAACCCAGTATCTTAGCTTTCAAATAGCTTACAATTTAGTAGTAGTTGTTGTTATGTGCTGTCAAATGGCCTACAATGCACAGCAACCCTATATACAACAGCTCCGAAGCCTGTCCTGTCCTGAGCCAGTCTGACTGACTGCTACACGTCTACCCCCATTGCCGTAGTTACTTTATCAGTCCATCTCATTTGGGATCTTCCTCGCCTGTGCTGTCCCTCTACCCTTCTGTGCATGATGTCCTTCTCCAAGGATCGGTCCTTCCTAGCCACATGCCCAAAGACAATTTAGTAGAGGAACAAGAAAATCATCAAGAAGAAAATCAATAGACATGTAAAATTAGAATAAACAAGAAATAACGTAACATTATATAAATACATTTGAGTAGCATAGACATTAAAGAGCATGTTGTTATCTCAATCGAGTCAGCTGACCCTATGGTCGGTATTCTGAAGCAGTAAGTTATAAATCACACAGGAGGAGAGTGCCCATCTTTATCTCACAGAGCATCTGGTAGATTCAAACAGTGTGACTTTTGGTTGGTATCACAGCTTCTTACCACTAGTCCACCAAAGCTCCCTATTAAAGATGACAGGAAGTCAAAGAAACTATTGCTCTGGGATTAAGTTGTTGTTGTTGTTAGGTGCTGCTGACTCTATGAACAACACATTTGTTCCCTGTACTATCCTGTGCCATCCTCATCATTGGAGTCCATTGCTGCAGTAACTATGTCAATGCATCTCATTGAGAGTCTTCTTCTCTGTGTTGTTGTTGTTGTTATGTGCCATCGAGTCGTTTCCGACTCATAGCGACCCTATGCACAACAGCTCTAAACCCTGCTCTATCCTGCGCCAACCGCACCGCCTCTGACACACCCATCCCGATTACCCCAGTCACCGAATCAATCCATCTCATAGAGGGTCTTCCCCTCCTGCGCTGTCCCTTCTTCTCTGTAGAGTTTATTATTCAAGATGGCTTTCCTCCCCACTGAATTTGATTTTGCCATGTGGATAGGCAGGAATATGTAAATAGGTATGTTAGCCTATCCACAAGGGGATTGGCTAGCCTCACCATTAAATTGAGTACATCCAACAACAGAGAGAGGAGATCTTCCCCGCACTGAAGAAGCAAGAGAATATAACACATCCTCAGGTCCAGAAATTTTTGCTCTAATTACACAGATGGCAGTAGCAGCCATCACTGAAGCAGAGGACTAGAGAGACCTAAGATGAAATGGAGCTGACTTCTACCTTCCACGGACAGAACAATAGCTAAGCTAAAAGCCTTTGCCCAAGTTTGTTGGACAACTGAGGAATGGGAAGAAGCCAATATTGGCAAGACTGAGAACTTTGGAACACTGACCATAAGGTGCAAGACTCAAGGATGAGGTGCCTGTGAGCACATTTTGGAAGCTGTCCTGACTGCACTCTGCTATTAATTTGTATTATAACCTTTTAACTTTCCCAATATGGTTCTGTGTGGTCTGTGAGCATCAGCTTTTGGACCCAATAAAGCAGTAAGATCAGTGTTGAGATAAGTAGAATGAGGTAAGGGAGTGTGGGAGACATCTCTAACCTCATGGGAGTTGGTTTTGTGATAGATTGATGCTGTTGATGGGGCAGGTCCCCTTTGTAAAGTTTGCAAAGGTCAGATATGGCCATCCCCACACAGCCCTTGCTGATCCTCCACCTTTCCAAACATGTTTCTTTCCAAGGAATAGTCCTTCCCAACAAGATGCCCAAAGTATGTGAGAATGAAGCTTCCCTAACCTTGCCTCTAAGGAACACTCTGGCTACACTTTTTCGAGGACTATTTGTGAAAGATGATGAAATCGAAGGACAGGTATATCCTAATTTGTTTTGGGAGAAGAGAATTCTAGGTAAAGAAAAGAACTCTCATAGAATCAATTTAAACTCATCGCAATCCTCCAATTCAGTTTCTCAAGATTATAAATCTTAGTGGGAGGAGACTGTGTCTATCTTTCTCTGAAGGAACTACTTGGTAGACCTGAACTACCAGAGACCTTTTGGTTAGCAATGGACCATTCTATGGGCCATGCTGCTAGAGCTCCTTAGGTGAAGGAAAGAGGCTCTCCAAAACAACAAAGAAACAAAAGTTAGAATATCTTGGTAGATAAGTGAGTCTGCTGGAGCTAGACCTTCTTAGAAGACCGGATTGGAGAAAAAATTGGAAATGATGTTTGAAAGGCAAATTGAGAACACTCTGGAGTAGATATCAACTGCCTAAATTATTGTTTGAACTGAGGGCAACAAGAGTTATAAATGCAGTTTTTTAAAGTCAGTACATCCAACAACGGGAGAGGAGATCTTGGGAAAAAATTTGTTTTTTGAAAGTCTGAAGTAAAGACGAAGTAGTATTCCAAAGGAAATATTTAATACTAAATTGAAATATTCTTATTTATCTAGAACTTGGAGAGATACCAAAAAACATGAAAAAGGCTTTTGCTTTGGGAGATCCCAACATGGTGGTTTTAGCTAAAGCCACAGAATAAGTGGATTTTCAAAAGAAAGTATAGCGACAAGCTCTGAGGGCTAAGGAATTAATTGGATGGACTAACACATATAGCAGACTTTTGTAAAAAGAGGAAAAAGTCATACTGGTACTATTAGGTCATAACTGCAGAATCATCCCCTACTTGTTTCGCAGTGTACTCAGAAACTGCCCCATCCCCTCTTACCAAGGAAACTCCCTGTATGCCATTCCTGCCCAGGCTCCTGCCCCTCCAATTCCTGTTATTGTAATCCAACTTCCAACTTCCAAAAGCACTCCTGCATTTTTCTTCGCTGCTCTTCTCATGAAACCAGGTTGAGCCTCTCTGGAGCCTGGCTTAACTAAACTGGCTTGGTTGTAAACATCTAGTCTCTGGTGGTCCTTTCTTTTGCCCTTGTCTTACCTACATTCTGGTGCTAGAATGTGGGAGTAGAGAGAGGTAGACCCTCACTACCTCAGACACAGTGGCCAGCAGCAGCTCACCCCTCCAGAATCTTCTAATCTGTTGGACTAGGTGAGAAAGCCCCTTGTAGAAACAGCTCAAAGGGACTCTCCTCCCTCCTAAGGTTTAGTGACTAAGTCACTTAAATGTCGGCAGGCTTATACCATAAGGGACCTAGTCCTAATCCTCTATCTCTCTCCTTATTTCTCTAAAAGGACTCTTACACCAAATCGTGACCTCCAACCCAGCTGACACTTCTCTCTATACATACCACACCAGAGAAAAATTCCACATGCTAAGACTTGAACTTCTGTCTCTCTACTGTAGACACTAAGGCTAAAGACACACCACTGTCCCTCTTGTTTGGAACAAGAGTGGACAAAAATGGATAAGAAATATCGAGATGTCAATTTTCTTCACCACTTACCACCATTTGAAACCTTGACTCTCCTTCAGGGATACCTAGTGGACTGCCCTGAGTGTTCCCCGATCCTCTCCTACTACAAAAACAACATTGGGAGAACAGTCCTCTAAATTCCCTCTAGACAGTTCCCTAGGCTGCCTTTTAAATAAAATCTCTCAAATCTAGGGCTATCCCCAGACATAAAGCCTAAAACCTTATTTGCCTCTCCACCTTTATGTGAACACTTTATAAACTGGATAATCAAACACAGTGGCCTAAATTTGGGTTCTTTGGCCCTAAAGTCTCACTGACTTAAACAATTTCTTACAACGAAATGGCAAGTGGTCAGAAGTCCCCTACCTTCAAGCCATCTTTGTCCTTAGGGTCTGATCATCCCTCTGTCAAAACTGTACCCCCTACCAAGTTCTCTTGCTTGACAGCCCTCTGCCCAGTTACCACTCTTAATTTCTACCTTAGACTCTGATATTGCAGATGATCCCCCTTCTTTCTGACCCCTCCTCCCCCTCCCACTTCTCTACCCTGACCATTCCCTCTGGCCCCATACCTAACTCTTCCACCCTTCCCTCCTCCTTCTCCCTGCTAGCCACCAGGTAAAAAACCTCCAGTCATTGCCTCCACCTCTACCTTTGGGAAACTGCAGGGATGGAAGGTCCTATAAAAGTACATGTCCCATTTACCATTGCAGATATCTTCCAGATAGAAACCAAACCTGGCTCCTTATCAGAACCTCAAGAAGTTCTGTAAAGAATTTCTCTGCAAGCTTACCAGTTTACATGGAATTATCTCTCTTATATTCTCACTCCCATCCTCACCTTGGAGAGAGAGAGTTCATTTGGCAATTCATTTACCACATGCTTGACCAGTTTTCACTGCGGCCAAGAAGGGCACTGGGCAAGAACCTGGTCAAGTTTGAGGACCCCAACGAAGTCTTGTCCAGAATGTGGAAAATGGGGAAACGAAAGATAGACTGCCCCAAAAGAGACATCCCCTCGCTTGGTGTCAGCCTAATCCAGCTGCATTTCCCATGCTCAGCCCTGACTGATGAGCCCATGTTCTACTGCCACCACTAGCAATGAGTCCTCAGAGCCTAGAACCACCACGACTGTATCTGGAAAGCCTATCTCCTACCTAATCAATACCAGGGCAAACCTGTCTGTCCTTTTTAAATTCTCAGGACCTCTTTCAAAATCTTCTATCTCTGCTGTAGGCATGAAAGGCATCCCTGAACAACCTTTACAGACACACCTTTATATTGTACCTTTGGTAATATCACACTCACCTCAACTTTTAGTGTTGCCTAATTGTCCCATTCCTCTCTTGGGAAGGGACCTGCTGCATAAATTCAAAGCCTCTCTTTTCATCCCTACACTGACTGAAACTGCCCAACTTATTTTACATCAAAAAGACCTTTTTTCCTACTTCCTTTGACACCCAAACGTCCTTTTCTCCCAGCAAACTCCCAAATTTGAGATACTGATTATTCAGTTATTGCTTCCTAATGGGTACCCATGGTGGACAGTGTTGGCTGGAGCTTCCCGACTAAAACAAGCCTGGAAGCAGGAGCAGCATCTACTTCCGAAATGGCTTGCCTCCAGAAACTCTATGTACGAACAGTGCTCAGGCCTTTCGTTCATATGAGTCGTCTACAACTCGGCGGCACCAAACAACAACCACCACCATGATCCAGTTCAGATCCTTATTGCATTGTCAACTTTCCCCAGTAGCCCCTCACCCTGCAAAGTGGAACTGAACTAAAACCCACTATCACTAGGCTGCTGCAATCTGTGGCTCCTTCATCTGTCTAGCATATTCATCTCATAATACCTCTATTTTAGCTGTAAAAACCCAATGACTCTTTTTGTTTAGTCCAAATCTCTGAAAAATGAATCACATATCCAGTTGTCCAAATCCCTACACTCTCCTATCTCAGATACCGCCCCCCCCAACAGCTCTGTTCACTGTTCTAAACCTCAAAGATGCCTTTTTTTCATCCTTCTTTACTAACTCCAGAAATCTCTGTCTTCACTTAAGAAGACCCTGATACACACACATGGCCACTCAACTAACCTGAACTGTTTGCCCCAAGGGCTCAGAGAAAGGCTCCACTACTTTAGCCACGCCCTCCAAAAGGACCTCCTCTTCCTGTGTCTTACATCTAGTACTCTAATTCAGTTCACTGATGACCCCCTTCTATGTAGCTTCACACCAGCTGACAACCACATGCACACAATGCAACTGCTAACTGTGCCATCATCCTGGGGATACTGAGTCACAAAAAGTAAGACTTAAATAGCTCAATAACACGTTACATATTTAGGCTCCTCTTAACCCTCAGCATGAGTCAAATCCCAACCAACCAAAAACAGGTTATATAAGATCTCCCCTTACCATAAACAAAGACACACTGCATTCCTTCCTAGGCCTCACCTGTTACTTCAGGATTTGGATTCCCAACTTCTCTATCACTCTCATAAGAAGCTAGCAAAGGAAATCCATCTGAGCCTCTGCACATCTCTGACATCAAAAAATCCAGTCAAAAAAAAAACCCAAAAAAACAAACCCATTCAGCAATTAGAAATTCTTCTTCAACAAGCCCCAACTCTTTCCCTCCCAAACCCTCAATAAACTCTTTTATCTTTTGCTCTAAGGGGCAAGCCCTTGGAGTCCTAACCCAAACTGCTGCTGATTCTTTTTTTACCTATAGCATATTTTCTTTTTAAACATTTCCCATCCTCTTACAGAGTGAATGGTTTATGATTTCTATGTTTGGTAATTTCTGTATTCCCCTATTCGATCTTGGCTGCCATCAGCAGGCGGATAGAAAAGAGTGAGAAATTTTATTATTGCATCTGTGATATGAACCCAAAACCCAGACAATTATATTTTCAAAACAGCTCAACCAAGTCTACTTGGCCTGGCCCCTGTGTGTACAATTATTAATCACAGCTGCCCTCAATATCAGAAGCCCAAAAAATGAACTTCTATCCAAACCTGGATCTCATACCCTTTTTATGACCTCCAAAGCCATCAAGCTCTTCAATCTATTTCTCTTTCACAAACCCAAATCCTTTATTCCCAGCTCATCCAGCCAGATATAGTGTTTGTTGTTGTTATTGTAAGCTGTTGAGCTGGAACCAACCAAGAGCTGGCCTTCCAGAGGGTTTTCAGAGACAGTAAATCACACTGGAAGAGACTGTCCATCCTTCTCCTTTGGAGCAGCTGGTGGATTTGAACCACATACCTCTGTGATTCCAGTGCCGCTCCTTCCCACTAGGCCAGCAGAGCCCCATCTCTGCAAAACCCTCAATCCCACTACTCTGTTATCTGAAAATCTGGAAGTGTCTCCCTCCTCAGACATGCATTCTTGTCTAGAGACACTCAATCTCACACTTACTTCTACCACCTATAAGATACACCCATCCCATCTACTTCTGAAGAGTTCATAGGTGGCAGTTCTGCAAAAGGACATTCTACTCTTCCTTCTGCAGGTTATGCTATCCTCCAATATAACTACAAACTTCTCCTCTTCATTATCAAGGCCAAGGCTCTCGACCCCCCAAACCACCTCATAACAAGCAGAACTTATAGCCCTAACATGAGCCCTAAGCCTATCAAAATAACCAGATAATTAATATTTACATAGATGCCAAACATACCTATCATATCATCTATTCACATGTACAAATCTGGCAATGACATCGTTTCCTAACTTAAAAGGGATCCCCAGGCCTCAAGGCACATTGCATCAAACTGCTCTCAGAGAACACCCTCTTATCCCAACAAGCCATGATCCTCCATTGTCATGGGCATCAAACAGATGACAGTCACGTTACATATGCACATAACCCAGCCGATAAACTGGCTAAGCCAGGAGCTACAAAATCTTCACCCACTACCTCCTTGGAGGAACCCATTTCTCAACACTCATTGCTGTACCCAGAGAATGAGTTGGGTGTATTTATAGCAGAAACAAAACAATGTACTCTCCCCATTATGGACAAGACCTTTCATGGACAGGAAGCATACTCACCACCACAAGAGTTGCAAAACTAGATAATCACCTCTGATGAGTACACATTTCAGCCCTAAAGCTAGCTACTTCATCTCCATATCCTTATTCTCTTACAGGACCCACAAAAATGAAACTCAAGAGAACTAGCAATATACGACCTCCATGAAGCTCCTTTTGTTCGCCTTCTATCTTCCTGGATCATGCCAACCTCTTTCAATCCCTCAATTCCTATAATACTCCTCATAAACAGTTTCTCAAAATTACTGTACCAGGCAATCCTACCCTCACCTCCTGCTAGGTATGCATACTCACTTCCAATACAGAGTGGCATGTTAGCCCTTTCTGCCTATGGGTAAGCACACCAGCAGTCATATATTGATCCTCCTGGAAAAGAGAACCTATCTGTTATAATTACAGACCTTCTGATTCTAGTGCCAACACCTTTAAGTTTGCTACAGACTCCCTTCCTAGCTTCTTCCAATAATTCACAGCACTACCTTCCTCTACATCAAACCCTCTAAAACTCGGTAATACAGCCACCTTCTTTCTAAAACATGGGCTGCTTTCTGTATCTCAAGACAATTTCCCTCTCCCTTTGGGCACATCAGTCAGAACACTTGAACCTGAACTGTGCCAATATACCCCTAACCCCTCAGCATTGTCTATAATTAACTCTCAAGCAGAAAGCTCAGCCTCGGGCACATCATGGATAAATTCTAACCCTCCCTTTTACTATCAGACACTCTTCCTTACTTAGCACACCCATCAATACAACTATGATCCCATCTGCTTTTTGCCAAAGACAAACTTCTAGCCTCACTATATTACTCTTAAGCCTCTCCTCTCCTTTTCAACAAACTGACTGTTAACTCTTGTTATTAACCAATTCCTCATGCATTTTAATCCATCATCCATCTCTAAAGCTCATACAAAAAAGACCTTTTCCATCTACCATTCAGAGCTCTCCTTTTCAAACCCTTAACACAGCTATATTGGCCTCTTCCTTTAAATCCTATAAAAGAAAGCAATATTCTAATACACTCCGGCCCCTACTTTGGCATAGGCTGCCTTGCACCAGAAGGACTTGTCCTCCTCTGCGCGATCCATGTACTCACATACCTCCCAAGCAACTGGACTGCCACCTGTCTTCAAACATTCCTCATTCCTCCTGTTTCCTTTGCCTCTACAGACATTTCCTTCCTGGTGACACTAACCTAACCTGGCCGTCTCATCTGGACACCAGTCCTCACTCTCATCCTTTTAAAATTCAGAATCTCCCTGCTATTAGGTGCTTCCATCCATCAGTTCCAGTAATAACCCACTACCTTCAGAAAGGTGGTACAACAATGACTGTCTTACAAGATCAAATTGATTCCTTAGCAGGAATACTCCTTCAAAACAGAAGAGCACTTGACCGTACGCCACAAAGGTGGACTCTGTACCTTCCTTGAAAAAAAGACTGTGGCTTTTACACTAACAAGTCCAGAATTGTCTGAGAAGGTATCAAAAAACCAAGACTCAGCTAATTGCCCTGCTTCATCCAGAACTGCATGGGCCCCTTCAACCCTATTGTCTTGTATCCTCATGCCATCTCCCTTTCTATTTGTCTAGGCCTCCTTATAATCCCTTGCCATAAACTGGCTCCAAAAGCTTTTGCAAGAACACATGGCAGCAATTTCCTGAGCCACTACTAGTTTGCATCTAAAAGCCATCCTGTTATTGTTCTACTCACAAAGTCAAAACTGTCCTTTGCTCGCTTCTCCCCACTCCTGTCCACAAAATGTGGAATGTTAGGTCACACCTGGAGAACCTGTCCCTGTATGCTTTGCAGTTTAAAGGTCTACTTAGAAACAGGTTGTTCTGCTCCATTCCTTCTTACCAAGGAAAGCTCCCTTTGTACCATTCCTGCCCAGTGGCCTCATATCCAACTCCTGTTATTGTATAAAAGCACCCTTGCATTTCCCATTGCTGCTCTTCTCATGCAAACACACTGAGCTCCTCTAAAGTCTGGCTTAATAAAGCTGGCTTGGTCATGGTGGTCATGTCTATGGTGGTCCTTTACTTCTGCCTCATCTTACCTGGAATTCCCCCCAGAGGTAGCATTTACTGTTACAACTTTTGTTGTCATCCTGTATCAGACCCCAGTTTGTTGTCAGGACGTTGTCTTCCCGTGAGTAGTACTCAGTAACAAACCACTGCATTTTAGATGGGCAGTGCTCCTATCCACCCTCCAGATCCCTTCTAGCCTAAAGCCCTTCCTCCTGCCATGTGTTTCCCAGTTTCCTTTTTTGTTTAATTTTTTCTCCATCCTTTCTCTTCACCCTATCACTCTTGGATCATAATGTAAAAATCTTTTACCATGTCAAGAAATTATTAAAATGTAGGTACTTTGACTTCTTTTTAAAGTCACACACACACACACACACACACGATCACTATCTTGGAGGGTAAGGGGAGAATTTCATGGAGAAATACAGTGAATGATACAAAAACTTGATAATAAACAAAAGAACAAGATCTTTAAAAAAACCCACTTTTTAAAGTGGGAAAAATTTACAAGGAAAAGAATAAAAACAAAAACATAAGCAAGCTGCTGTTTTCTTTTTATGTGCCTTAAACTAGAAAAGGACTACAAGACTGTTGCCTTGCCAAAAATGAGACACTGTTGTGTTAGAAGCCATCAAGTTGACTGTGATTCACAACAACCCTGTAACAACAGATCTGAAACTTGTTCGATCCTGCATTATCCTCAAGATTTCTGTCATGCTCAAGCCCACTGTGGCAGTCACTACGTCAGTCCATCTCATTGAGGATTTTCTTCTTTCTCTGATCCTCTTCCTTTCCAAACATGATGTTTCTCTTGAAAATAAGCCTAAAGCCATACTTGCTTCTAAGAAGCACTCTGGTTGTACTTCCTTCAAGACAGATTTACTTGCTGTTATGGCAGTCCACCTTCTATTCAATAATCTTCACCAACACCACAATTCAAAGGCACTGACTCTTTTTCTGTCAGCCTTATTCACTGTTCAACTTTCAGATTCATAGGAAGCAACTGAAAACACGAAGACTTTTATCAAGTACATGGCAAGTCTTTAAACTGACATACAATTCATCAATGAATTAGGCAATCGATATCTCCTACAGACTGGTCCCACCTGCTTTCCAACATTATTTCCATTTTTTTTTTGTCCAATCTGACCTTCCCAGAAGGTCTGGCTCCAGCAGCCTCACTTATCTACAAAGGCATTTTTAACTTTTGTTGTTTTGAAGTCTTTATGTATGATATACAGATTCAAAGTCTGATAATGTAACCCATGTTGCCAAAACAAGAAAAGAAAAAACAAAAATCCACCACCATGGCCTCAATTCCAATTCACAGATACCCTATAGGACAGAATAGAACTGCCTCTCTGGCGCTTTTGAGGTTGTAATGCTTGACAGATGCAGATTCCTTCACCTTTCTCCCAGGATTTGACCTTTGTCAGCAGATCCATGTTCAGCCCACAGTGCCAAGAGGAATGCCAGTACTTATGACAAATCTATCAAGCAAGCCTTGTGGAATCTATAGCGTCTACTTCTGAAAACTGTCCACCGTTCCTCCCTCCCCCCAAAACCTGGGATAGCTTTTCCTTTCTCACCCCAAGATGGTGCCCTTCTGATTCAGGCAGCAGCGGGCACTTAATATTAGCTTCGGAGTCTGCTGACAAAAAAGAGCCACTTCGGACAAATTTTGCACAGTCCCTGGACACTGGATACATATCTGCAGAAGAGAGAAGACTATTAAGATGACCCTAGAAAGAAAAGCCAAAAGGAGTTCAAGAATTAACACTTTCCCAGGCTTCCTCTCATAATAGGCAAGGAAGGGGCTCAAGTTCTACCTTTTTCAAGTGCGACTAGGACATTTCTTTTCTAAATGTAAATCAGGGCACCTAAGATCTTTTATTTCCAGTCCCCACCCAAAGATTATCTTTGAAGCATGTTTATTATGCCCTTTCCAGTGACTTCCCAATCCGAGAGGTCGGGTTCAGCCTGGTGTAAAAGAACAAGGTACAGAAAAACCTCATCAAGCGTTACAAACAGTCCAGCCCAGCTGCCGCACAAAATCCAGCGTTCCCGTGTGGACAGTTTAGAATGGTCAGAAAACTCGTCTATTGAAATATTAACATCAAGCTCTTCAAAGATTAAGAGAAGGTCACATTTCAAAGGTCTTTCAAGGTAGGCAGGGCGGGGGCGCCGGGAGGGAGGCCTGCACAGAGTTATCGTGATCGCTGGTGAGTCAGCCCGGTGGGACTAGAGCCCGGAGCCGGAGCCGGACGAGGCCTAAGGGACCAAATCCCGGGAGCAGGGCGTGAAAGCAATACATCGGCTTGCTAGCAATTCTGCTTCGGCGCCACCTCTTAAGTTGTTCCTGTACCTCGGGTAGCGCCAAAACCCTCTCCACGCCCAGAGCGAGGATCAGGGCGGCAGCACAGGGCAACAGGTTCGCAGTGGTACCCGGCCTGCGAAGCGCCATTTTCCGGAGCCTCGGTGCATCTCAGCAACTGGAGAAACCTGAGCCCGTAGCTCCGCCCCTCGTGCGTCACGCCCACGCTCGGGGGCGTGACTGGGTCAGCCCAGGAAGGTAGTGTTGGTCTGCGCTTTACTGCGTGCTCCCTCAATCCTCCTGGGGAAGATCACTTGGCTCCATTTCTTTTTCTCTCCTATGAGAAAAACCTTCTTCTCTCCCTGCCTCTCGGCTCCTTTGAGCGGCTTACGGACTCCTTCGACCCTACATCTAAGGAGCCTCTACGTCGTGATCCCGTCTCAGAGGCTCCGAGACTATTCCATCTTCCCTCAGTAAACATGGCGGCCGGGGCGGGCAGTGGGCGGAGCCAGATGTCACCCAGTTCAAATGCTGCGGTGACTCTCCGGCCGCTGCGGGACCCACGTGTGGAAAGCCTACAGGTGGGCTGTGCGGGAGCTGGTGGGAGTGTAGACACTTCGTAGAGGGACAGTGAGGCAGGTGCTGGCCTTGGGAAAGGAGAGGGGCGGAGCGAGCCGCCCTCCGCATGGGACTCGGGAAGGTCTGCGGGACCAACAGCTAGGTGGTCGTGTGGGCACTCCACACTGAAGAGGAGGGAAACCCAGAAAGAAAAAGTAAGAGTGGTGGAAGGGCGAGGAATGAAGGGAAGAGTCGGACAGAAGAGACGAGCCTGAGGACGCTGCGGGCACCCAGTCCCCTTCCCTTCAGTCCTGAGATCGCGCGGCGTCCCTGAACCCTGGCTAGGAGGAGATGGGGACGGAATGCACACTTCCCTAACTCCTCACCTGCTTTTGCCTTCCCAGAAAGAGTGAGCAATGATAATCCCAGGAAGACTGAAAGGACCTTAGCCCTGGCTGAGCCACAAGGTAAGGGGAAGGGAGAATGTTAGCCCCAGGGTGCTCTGGGTTGCCCCACTGCTGGGGGAAATGAATATTGTTGTGATTTTGGCCAGGCAAGAGCACATCAAAGCTAACAGAGGCAAACAGCCCACATTTCCCTGCTTCCTTATATATTTGACCCCTTTCAAATACCACCAGGTATCTGACATCTTAAATGGTATTTCGAAGATGTTGGTAGTTAAAAGATCCCTGAAGCTTTTCAGAGCATGGAGAATTCTAGGCATAGATATTTGAAAGACATCTTTTTAATGGACTGTTAGGAGTTATGGCAATCTACTGCAGAGTGTGACTAAAGTGAAAGATGGGGAAGGGGGAACAAAAAGTGTCTCTGCCCTTTGTGTAGGCATTTTTGAGGGGTGCCCCACAGACTGCTGGTGGTGCCCAGTGTGTTTTGGTTTTAGAGGCCAACTCAACTCTCACTTTGGCTCTGAGGACAATGTAAGTTCATGGGGTCAGTATAGAGTTTTTAGAAAGCCACTGGCTTCTTCTTAGAATTGTGCCCAGTGAAGTCCTTGTTACTAGGTCAGCCATTTTCCCTCTTTCCTGGCCTTCACATTCTTGCACTATCCAGAAAACTTCTTTCATCACATGTAAATACCTTCTATCAGGAAGCCCTGAAACTTCATTGTTATGTTGGAACTGACTCAGAGTTCACTCTCCCGCAGGTTTAAGGAGGCTATAAATCACACTGGAAGAGATTGCCTAACTTGCATTAGCAGAGCTGCGGGTGGATTTGAAACACCTGTGAGGCCACTTTGGGCTAGCAGCACAACTCCCTAAAGACTGCCCCAAGGATTCCCTTTCAGAAGTAGACTATCTCTGTTTCTGGGCATTGTGTACTCCCAGTCTATTCTGGAACTTCTTTCCACTGATCACCTGTTCATCTATATATTTTTTTTATTTTAATTTTATTTTATTATTTTTTGTGTGTACTGTCAAATCAGATCTGACTAGTACAAGTGGAGATTACCTCTCCTTCTCCAGGAAAGCATCTGGTGGATTCAAACCGCACGCCTCTGGGATTTCAGTGCAGCTTCTTGCCACTAGGCCACCAGAGCTCCCTGCCCATCTATTTTAAAAGTTTGCAAATTATTTGCCTGCAGCAGTTCCTGTCTCATCTTCACAATAGTTCACATCACCTTTATCATAGCAGTAAACATTTGCCAAAGAAGAGTCAGGCTAAGTTGCCTTTTCAAAGACCCAGGATGTCTTTACCAGAGTAGCTTTTTGGGAATGTTGTTCAGAGACTGACATCTGTTACTCTGCAGAACAGGATCTCAATCATTGTCAGCTCTTCTTTTTCTGTTCATGGGCTTTAGGAAGGTCAGAGTTCAGGTTTGGACTGTGTCACCAAGATAGGGCTTTCTATCTTGCCAACTACACAACATCTGGCCAAGTGCACAGTGTGGGAGAGGCTGAAAAGAGATCAAGAGCACAAGTAATCTCTAGATTAGCTGAAGTCTAAACTCAGTTCCATGAATGACTGACTGCAGTTAACCCGCTTCTACTGCCCTGGCTCAGAGTAAAGCATGAGATCCAGCATTACACTTGCTTCCTTGTTTTGTATCATGCTATATGATCTTTATTTTTTAATTACATGTTTTTTGTTTGAGTGAAAGTTTACAAATCATACTGGTTTTCCATTTGATTATTCATATACTTTGTTTTATAACATTCATTACAATCAGTTAATGTTAGGTCTTCGCACTGGATGTAAATGCAAGGACTCAAGGAAGGGACCAGAGAAAGAAAGGAAGCTAAAGAAACTTTATTAAGGGGTCTTCCAGGAGGGATTCCTTGGTCTACAGAGAGAGAAACAGGCAGAGGGACAGACCAGGGAAATACCTCGCCCTGAAGTGGATTAGGGCAGGGTGGGGTGTTTTGAGGGGGGGATTTTTTTTTGGCAGGTTTTATAGTGAGGGTGTTTAGGGAGGGACATCCCATTGTGGTTTAAGGAGGTAAGAGTGGGGCACTCCATGGTAGTTTTAATCTGATGAGGGAGGTTGTTCACCCCCTTTGTTAACATGTTGACATTCCTTGAATCCTTTGTTCTCCCTTTGACCTTGGTTCTGGCCAGACAATTAGTGTAACTAATTTATGGATTAAAACATACATTGCCTTTCACTTCACTTAGCTTATCAATTTTTACTTCCCTATTCCTCCTCATCCCTGGTATCCAAGAATGATTGTATCTATATGTAAATGACTTAACTTTTTGTAGTGGTGATCTTCTACCATGGTATTCCTTTTGTTACTGATTTGTAGTTTAATGCCCACTAGATTAATCTATGTTATGTAGTGTTTCTGGTTGTTGGTGCATATATCTGAATGAGAGTGGTATTCAGTGGACTTCCTTTTATGGATATTATCCTGTCACTCACAGTGTTGTACTTCAAGATGGATCTCGAAATTACTTTTTTAACTATGAAAGCAACCCCATTTTTTCTTGCCTTTTCATCTCTGGAGTAATATATGATCTTCTGACTCGAAATACCCCATGCCGGTCCATCTTATCTCACCAACGCCTAGTATATCAATATTTATGCGTTCCATTTCTTTCTTAACAATATCTAATTTTCCTACATTCATGGTTCTCACATTCCATGTTCCAATCACTAATGTCTGCTTAGAACTGTTCCTCTTCCTTTGTATTTCCATACTTGAAAGCTCTACCTCAGTTGCCCTTTCTGTTAGTCTACGTGTGTTCTGTTGTACATAGGGTTTTCAGAGGCCTGCTATTTTGGAAGTGGATGGCCAGTCCTTCTTCCTAGTCTGTCTTAATCTGAATCTTCAGATTTAGAGAAGTATCAGACAGACAAGCAATTTGTAGAAAAGTGAAAGATATACCTCTCATTATGCAGTTAACCTTTAGTTACAGTGTTGTTCCTGCCCTTGGCCCAGTGTCTTGACCCTCTTATTTCCCAGCTCCACCCTCCACCAGAATACCCCTTCACTTCTACCCACTCCCTTCAGCATTTATCTTCCATTGTCCAACCCTTGATCTGATAGCTTGTATGTGAAGCTTTCTTGGCTTCTGTGATTGTCAGCTGCTGACAATTCCTTATGCTGGTAATGCAAGGGTGATGTGTCCTGTAGAACTGGTGTATAGATTTTGGCACAGCCTTAGTCCTTTTGTTAACCTGTGGGTGGGGCAAAGTCCTGTGTCCTGTCCCATTACCCAGTCCATCGCGTGCCCCCCTTCTCTATTGGCTGGCCCCTATTCTGCCTGCACAAAGAATCACTAGTTGGAAAACATGGACTTGGTGGCAGAAATGAAGCTGGAGATAGAATGATTGAATTTTGCACAACCAATGACTTAGTCATTGCGTATATGTTTTATAGGAAACATAAATGCAGGTTATACACATTAATTTCACCGGATGGTATGCATAGGAATCAGATCGATTACATCTGTGGAAAGAACTGCTGGAGAAGCTCAATATCAGCTATGAAAACTAGGCCAAGAGCTGATTGTGGAACAGACCACCAACTACTGATAAACAAGTTCAAGTTGAAGCTGAGGAAAATTAAACCGAATCCACGGGAACCAAAATATGACTTTGAGTTCATCCCACCTGAATTTCAGAACCATCTCAGGAACAGGTTTGAGGCCTTGAACACTAATGAGCGAAGACCAAATGAGTTATTGGAGGATGTCAAAGGTATCAAATCATCCAGGACGTGTGCAAACGGTCATTACAAAGACAGAAGAGAAAAAAAAGACCAAAATGGATGTCAGAAGAAACTCTGAATATTGAACTGGAGTGCAGAGAAGCCAAAACACAAGGAAGAATTCAAGATACTAAAGAGCTGAGTAGAAGATTCCAAAAGGCAGCACGGGATGACAAAGCAAAATATTACAATGAAATGGGCAGGGAGTTGGAGTCAGAAAATCAAAAGGGCCGAACATGTTCAGCATTTCTTAAGCTCAAGGAATTGAAGAACAAATTCAAACCTCAAGTTGCTATAATCAAGGATGCTTTAGGCAGAATATTAAATGATCCAGGAAGTATTAAAAGATGAAAAGAATATATTGAGTCACTGTATCGAAAAGAATTGGTAGATACAGAAGAATTTAATGAAATAACATATGAGCAAGAGCCTATGGTGATGAAGGAAGAAGTTCAAGCTGCTTTGAAGGAAATAGCAAAAAAATAAGGCCCCAGAAATAGATGGTATACCAGTTGATGTACTTCAGCTAACAGATGCTGCCCTGGATGTGCTCACCAAGTTGTGCCAAAAATCTGGAGAACAGCCAGTTGGCCAACTGACTGAAAGAGATCTGTATTTGTTCCCATCCCAAAGAAGGGTGACCCAACAGAGTGTGGAAATTATAGAGCAATATCATCGATTTCACATGCAAGCAAGATTCTCCTGACGAGTATCCAAAAATGACTGGAACAGCACATCAGCAGAGAACTGCCAGAAGTCCAGGCTAGGTTTAGAAGGGGTCCTGGAACTAGGGATATTGTGGCTGATATTAGATGGATCTTAGTTGAAAGCAGGGAGTACCAGAGGAATGTCTATCTGTGTTTCATTGATTATGCAAAGGTGTTTGAGTGTGTGGATCATAACACACTTTGGCTGACTCAGAAGAATGGGAATCCCAGAACACTTGATCATGCTAATGAGAAACCTATACTTGGACCAGGAGGCAGTCGTCAGAACAGAGCAAGGCAACACTGCATGGTTCAAAATTGGGAAGGGTGTACGTCAGGGATGTGTTCTATTTCCATACCTTTTCAGCCTGTATGCAGAACAGGCTGCATTATGCAGATGACACATGCTTGCTGAAACTGAGGAGGACCTGAAGCACTTGCTGCAGAGGGTTAAGGACTGCAGCCTTCAATATGAATTGAGGCTCAGTGTCAAGAAGACAAAGATTCTCACCACTGGATCAATTGGCATGGTGAAGAGATTGAGATTGTTAACAACTTTAGTCTGCTTGGCTCCACAGTAGATGCTCTTAGTGCCGGGGGAATTGTGTACCAATGAGGGAGTTTTTCTTTTGCTTTCTGGGGAGAGGAGCAAACGGGGGGGGGGGGGCCGGGCGGGGAGAAGGGTGCAACAATGAATGAATGGAATTCCAAAATCTCTGTAGATGTTCATTGAAATGAAAAATAAACTAATAAAAATGGGGGGGGGAAGACATATTGCAATGGAAAAGTCTGCTGTTAGGGACTTCTCCCAAGTACTGAAGAGCAGTGGTGTCTCTCTGGAGACTAAGGTACATCTGATACAGGCCATGGTCTTTGCAATCACTTGTTATGCGGGAGAGAGTTAGACAGTGTCTAAGGAGGATAGAAGGAGAATTGATGTCTTTGAGCTGTGGTGCTGGAGAAGAGTATTGAGGGTACCATGGACTGCTAGGGAAAAAACCAGATTCATCCTGGGAGGGTTAAACCAGATTGCTCCTTGGAGGCAAGGATTCCAGGGCTTCGTCTGACATACTTTGAACATGTTGTAAGGAAGGACTGTTCCTTGGAGAGGGACATTATGCTTGGGAGGGTGGAGGGATGGCACAAGAGGGGAAGACCCTCTATGAGGTGGATTGATTCAGTGACTGGGGTAATGGGGTGGGTATGTCGGAGACAATGCCATTGGCAAAGGATAGAGCAGGGTTTAGGGCTGTTGTACATAGGGTTGCAAGCGACTCAAGGGCACGTAACAACAACATGTAGTGTTTGTGAATTTTTTTGTCTAGTGTTGCATAATACTTCATTGTGTGAATGTAGTTTCTTACCTGTTTATCCTTTGATGGAGACATGCTATGTCATCTTGCTGAAGTCCTTTAACTTCTGTAAATCTCAATTTCCTTAAGCGAGTTTGTGGAAAGGGCTTGACCTAGGACATTATTTTCAAAATGGTTTCATTACTCTTTTCAGTACTTATTAATGTTTTTAATATATTCAGCACATTACTAAATTGCACAGTAGATGTCAAAATATTGTTATAAAATAGGACTGATATAAGAGTTTGGGATAGAATAGGAAAAGAGTGGATAGATAATGCACTGCCTTGGAACAAACAGATGAGGGGAAGAACTATGTGAGAACTGTATGAAAAGATGTATTGCAAAGTAAACTGGAGGAGGGAGGAAAATGTACAACAATGAATGAGTGAAAGCCCAACCTGTCTGTAAAATCACAATAAATGTTTTACAATTTAAAAATATTCACACTCACCATATTAGACTAGATAAATGCATGTCATTCTCTGGTACTCTTCCCTCACAGCATTAAGGACCCCTGGATATTGGTTCTGAAAAAAAAAAATGGTATAAATGGAAAGTATAAATAAATAAATATAGAATTGTTGGGGGATCAGTTCTAGGTGGAGGCAATTTAACCTTTGACAACAATTGGTTGGTTTTAGAAAAGGATCTTGAACTGACTGGGATTTCATTCCCTTGTCTTTGTAATGAAAGTGATCATGGAAGAATTATTTACATAATGAGATACAGTGATTCTATCCTTGCTCTTTTGAGAGTAAGAGTGTTTTTTTTAGTGAGCATTTCTAGTGCCAAAATAAAAAAATAATATTTCTGATTTCTCTCTTCATTTTTCATCTCCAGCATCCAGCTAAATGAGACTTAGGCAAAAATTTAATCCTTTTAGGAATGCTGCTTAGTGCCAGCTCCCTGCCTCTAGGGCAGGGCTGGGTTGAAACCCATAGAGTCCTACCTCCTCTGATAAGGCCATTTGGATCTTAGGGATTGGTTTCTAGAAGGGCCAATATAAAGAGCTGTGGAGTTTCATTCTTCTCACAGTTCCCAGTCTCAGCTCAACTTCTTGCCAAGCAAGACCCTCAACCTCTGCTCACCTTCAGATTCAGCTTGTCCAGACCAGTCTGCCTCAGAACAGGGATTACTTCTGTAGGTGAGTGTTGGCTCACTCTCTTTGGTTGGTTTGTTTCTCATTAATGTAGTCCTGTAATACTAACTCTTAACCCCTGCTCTAGCACATTACCCTGCTTTGCATGTAACTTTTGAACCCTCTTACCCTTCCTGATCTGCCAATCATTGACAATGGTGTAACAGGTAGCGGGAACTAGGAAGGAGGAGGCAGGGCTTACTAGGTGGTGCTGGGGAAGATGGAGGGGATGGCCTAAGGTAGCAGAGAATGACATTTGACCCTGTTGTGCAGAGAAATCTGGAGTACAACTACTTGGCCCACTGACTGGAAGAGATCTGTATTTGTTCCCATTCCAAAGAAAAGTGACTCGACCGAGTGTAGAACATCAAACAATATCATTAATACCATGCAAGCAAGATTCTGCTGAAAATTCCCCAAACAACTGGAAGAGCACATCAACAAAGAACTGCACCAGATGTGCAGGCTGGGTTTAGAAGGGGCTGTGGTAGTAGGGATATTGTAGCTAATGTTAGATGAATCTTGGCTGAAAGCAGAGGGTACCAGAGGAATGTCTGTGTTTCATTGACTATGCAAAGGCCAAGACAAAACACAAAGAATGTATAAGTAAACTGAGAGTGTAAAAGCAGGGGGGTAAGCAGTTCTCGAACAACACAGGGCCAACCTGAGCTACCCTGTGTCTTTATTGAAAATTGCCAGGGAGCAAGTCACCAAGAGAATTCAATTCAAACAAAGCTAAGCTCTTTCTATTGAAAACCTTGTACATGACTCAAGAGTGAGGAGTTTGCAAATACCATACAAGAATCCTGTAAACAATGATTGCCTTAGTGTCTACCACTGTAAACATTTAAGGATTGCCTTAGTGCTTCAGGGTTAATTCCAGCTTGTGTCAGCCTCTCTCATAACCTGAAGTAGCATTCGGTTTATTACAAATATTTAGTGTGAAATTTGGCTTCCCATAGGAATCCCAGAACACTTGATTGTGCTTATATGAAACCTATACTTGGGCTTGGAGTCAGTCATTAAAACAGAGCAAGGAAACAAAATTGGGAAGGATGTACATCTCTCTACCGTTTCAATCTATATGTGGAACAGACCATCTAGTAGGCTGGGCTCTATCAGGAGGAACGTGTCATCATGATTGGAAGAAGATGCATCGACAACCTGCATTATGCAGATGATGCAACCCTGCTTGCTGAAACTGGAGAGGACCTGAATCACTGACGGCAGAGGGTCAAGAACTGCAGCCTTCAATATGGATTGAAGCTTAACATCAAGAAAACAAAGAATCTCACCACTGGGCTAATTGGCATCATCATGGTAGATGGTAAAGAGATTGAGATTGTTTACAGTTTCTGTTTGCTTGGCTCCACAATCAACACTCCTGGTACCAGCAGCTGTTGTTGTTGTTATGTGCCGTCGAGTCGCCTGCAACTCATAGCAACCCTGTGTACAACAGCCCTAAACTCCGCTCTGTCCTGTGCCAATCGCACTGTCTCTGACACTCCCATCCCAATTATCCCAGTCACTGAATCAATCCACCTCATAGAGGGCCTTCCTCTCCTGCGCTGTCCCTCCACCCTCCCAAGCATGATGTCCCTAAGGACCGGTCTCTCCTCACAACATGTCCAAAGTATGTTAGACGGAGCCTCAGAATCCTTGCCTCCAAGGAGCCACCCAGTTTAACCCTTTCCAGGACAAATCTGTTTGTTTTCCTAGCAGTCCATGGTATTCTCAATACTCTTCTCCAGCACCACAGCTCAAAGGCATCAATTCTCCTTCTATCCTCCTTGGTCATTGTCCAACTCTCTGATGCCTAACAGTTGATTGCGAAGACCATGGCCTGTATCAGACGCACCTTAGTCTCCAAAGAGACACCATTGCTCTTCAGCACGTTAGAGAGGTCCCTAACAGCAGACTTTCCTATGGCAATGCGCCTTTTAATTTCCTGGCTGCTGGTGCCAAGACTGTTGACTATGGAGCCAAGCAAACTAAAGCTGTGTACAATCTCAATCTCTTCACCATCCATCCTGATGCTGCCAATTGGTCCAGTGGTGAGAATCTTTGTCTTCTTGACATTTAGCCTCAATCCATGTTGTAGGCTGCAGTCCTTGACATTCTGCACCAGGCGCTTCAGGTCCTCCTGAGTTTCAGCAAGCAGGGTTGTGTCATCCGCATAACACAGATTGTTGATAAATCGTCCACCAATCTTGACCCCACATTTCTCCTCATAGAGCCCAGCCTCCCGGATAATCTGTTCTGCATATAGGTTGAAAAGGTATGGAGATAGGATGCATCCCTGGCGTACGCCCTTCCCAATTTTGAACCATGCAGTGTTCCCTTGCTCTGTTCTGACGACTGCCTCCTGGTCCAAGTATAAGTTTCGCATTAGAATGATCAAGTGTTCTGGGATTCCCATTCTTCTCAGAGTCAGCCATAGTTTGTTATGATCTACACAGTCAAATGCCTTTGCATAGTCAATGAAACACAGATAGACATTCCTCTGGTATTCCCTGCTTTCAGCCAAGATCCATCTAACATCAGCTACAATATCTCTAGTACCACACAGCTAGGAAATCAAAACACGAACTTCATTGGGAAAGTCTCCTGTCAGGGACCCCACCAGAGTATTGAAGAACAATGATGTCAGTCTGGAGGCTGAGGTATGCCTGATCTAGGCCATGGTCTTCTCAATTACTTGCTGTGCATCAGAAAGCTGGATGGTGAGTAGGGATGATAGGAGAATTAATGCCTTTGAGCTGTGGTGCTGGAGAAGAGTATTCGGTATACCATGGACTGGTAAGAGAACAAACAGATTTGACCTAGAGAGGATGAAACCAGACTCCTTGGAGGCTGAGGCTTCGTCTAAGATACTTTGAGCATGTTGCAAGGAAGGACCAGTCCTTAATGAGGGAAATCATGCTTGGGAGCGTGGAGGGACAGTGCAAGAGAGGAAGTCCCTCAATGAGATGGATTGATTCAATGACTGGGGTAATGGGGATAGGTGTGTCAGAGACAGTAAGATTGGCTCAGAATAGAGCAGAGTTCAGGGCTGTTGTAATAGCATCACTGTGTGTTGCAAGTGACTCAGTGGCACCATAACAACATAGTGATAACCCCACTGGTGATCAGTGGTCAACAAAGTTATGGTCAGGAAAGGTGAAGTGGGATAATGGAGGTTGGGGGCTCAGGACAGGGGAAGTGGGAAATGCCATGCTGACATTAGTCTGTTTCTTTTTCTCTGCTGCTCTTTGGCGCCAGACTGAATTCTTGGCTTAGTGAATTATGTTAACTGGGTCTGTGCCTGTAAGCAGGGGAGGGAATTCTGAAAGGAAACTTAACTGAGTTGATTTTTCTTTTCATTACTGGGCTGGTGACCTGAAAAGGTTTTGGCCAAGCTTTCCTCTCCTATCTATCACAATTCTCATTTCATTCACTGTCCACTCCTGCCACACCCATACCAAGATGCTATTGCAAATTTTCTAGGACCACCACCACACTGGCTCTTATCAGTCTCATGAGTGTTGGACACAACGCTAGGGAGTGGCCAGCCATGTAGGCAAAACAAACCTGACCAAGAAGCTGATTCCTTTACAGCTAAACCTGGATGATGCTGTTCCATACAGGAGAAAGACTGTGAAACTGACTGGATAGCAAGTTGTAGCCACTGCCTGACACTACCTAGCCACGTACCAGAACCCATCAGCAGCCAAATGATTGCAGGTCAAGGACACAGTATGGACATGAGCACACCAGTGAGCACCTCAGCTCCTTTCTTCCCAACTTCGGGTGCAAGCAATCCTACATCTACTTTCTCTGTTGTGGATTATGTGGTGTTTGTGCTACTGCTGGTTCTCTCCCTTGTCATCGGGCTCTACCATGCCTGTCGAGGCTGGGGCCAGCATACCGTAGGCCAGCTGCTGATGGCAGACCGACAGATGAGCTGCTTACCTGTGGCACTGTCCCTGCTGGCCACCTTCCAGTCAGCTGTGGCTATCCTGGGTGTGCCATCTGAAATCTACCGATTTGGGACTCAGTATTGGTTCCTGGGCTGCTCCTATTTCCTGGGGCTGCTGATCCCCGCACACATCTTCATCCCTGTCTTCTACCGCCTGCGTCTCACCAGTGCCTATGAGGTGAGTGAGGAGGAAGGGTGGAGCATGTGGGAGAGCAACATCCAGGATGTAGGACCAAGGCACTTAGAATGGATCTGAAGCCTGAGTCTCATTGAACACATCATGTGTTTGCAAATTCTTCCTGGGTGAGGTTAGGGTAGGGGGATAATACTGAGTAGAACCTAGAATGGGTAGAATTTGGAAATTCTCTCATGCTCATGGACCTTTGAAGAAAGTTATGTGTTTTAATCATGGGTGAGGAGAAACAATTTTTCACCCTTTATATCTTTGCACAGTACCTGGAGCTACGATTCAATAAAGCAGTACGGATTTGTGGAACTGTGACCTTCATTTTTCAGATGGTAAGTGGAAAGAGGGTAAAAATCAATCACAGACAGGGAAGCTCTGGTGGCCTAGTGGCAAGAAGCTGCACTGCAATCCCAGAGGCTCTGCCGGGAAAGGAGAGACAGTCTCCTCCTGTACCAGTCAGATCCGATTTGACGGTACACGTACGTGTACACACACACACACACACACACACACACACATTTTTAAAAATCAATCAGAGACATGATATAGAGACCTGAACTTGGGAATGTTGAGGCAGCTGTAACCGTCCCTGTGTCAGACTGGCAGTGTTGAAATTCTTACTGGGGCTTAGTGTCACTCAAACGCTCAGGGACATCCCACTGACCATTCTAGCACAGATACGGTTGAGAAGTCAAGCCTAAATTTGAGAGCAAGTGAAGGTGGAGGGAAGTGAACTTGATGAGAAGAAGCCAATGGGATGCTGGAGCTAAGGCCTCTCTATTTCTCTCTTCCCACCTTCATCTCCTCTCCCCCTCACATTCTCTTTTCGTACTGAACAGGTGATCTACATGGGGGTTGTGTTGTACGCACCATCATTGGCCCTCAATGCAGGTGAGAAGTCACTGCCTTTGACTTTCTGTCTTGTTGGGCTGGGGAAATTTCTTTGTGAGGGAACCAGGTAAGGAAGGGAGAGTATAAAGGAAAGAATTTGGCTTTGACCACAGGGTTATTTCACAGGATAGGCCCTTGGGCTGGTCTTTGCTAGCAGCAGAAGCAGTCTTAGTTCACTGCACTTGCAAACTAATAAAATATTATTCTACCTCATTTGAATTGGTTAATCTATACCTTTCAGTAGACCTCTGCTGGGATCTTTCTTTTAATCATGGTGAATGATTTATTTCATCCTTAATGACATTATCTCTTGATCTCTCATGTCTGAGCGTCTCAGAGACTGTCCTCAGAGCTCTTCTGACTGGGAAACAGTCTTTCAGAGATACAAATGTGACTTTTATTTGCTTACAGTGACTGGCTTTGATCTGTGGCTGTCAGTGCTAACCCTTGGCCTTGTCTGTTCTGTCTATACTGCTCTGGTAAGTATAGTCATCCCTAGGGGACAGAGATGGTGAGCAGTAATGAGATGGGAGAAGGAAGGAGGAATAAAATAAGAGGTGAGGGGATGTGAGATGATAGGATGAAATTCTAGGGGTGGGATCAGATGAGATACAGGAGATGCTATGGGACAATGAAGAGTGGGGGGACATCACAGAAGAGGAAGACCTTGGATGAGATGGATTGACTCAGTGACTGGGGTTATGGGGGTAGGTGTGTCAGAGACATGTGGTTGACTCAGGATAGAGCAGGGTTCAGAGCTATTGTACATAGGGTCGCTATGAGATGCAAGTGACTCAGTGACACAACAACAACATGGAATGATAAGCTAGTAACAGAAAGTAGTTAGGATGAGGTGAGTTTGCTAGCTACGTAGGAGATATAGTGGGAACTGTTTCAGCTATTATGCCCTCAGGGGACAGCATAGTATCCTCATTAGTGGATTGATGAGTCTTCACTAGTGGCTGGTTTAGAAGACTTCAGGACAGCTGCACTGCCTTCTTCCTGCAGGGTGGCCTGAAGGCTGTCATCTGGACAGATGTGTTCCAGACACTGGTCATGTTCCTAGGGCAGCTGACAGTTATCATCGTGGGCTCGGCTAAGGTGGGCGGCTTGGGGCGTGTGTGGGAGGTGGCTTCCCAGCATGGTCTCATCTCTGGGATCGAGTAAGTACACCCCTTCCTTGGATGAGTTCCGCGGTGTCTGTGAGCAGTCCCATCCTGGCCTGATGTCAGGGCTGCAGTGACAGAGGGCGAGCTGTGGGGGTGTCATGTGGGCCACTGAGGCAGGCAGGAAGCTTGTATTGGGGGTGGGGGGGTGTAAGGGCAATTCCAGGCTGGTGGTAAGTGGGGATTAGGCCGGGCTGATCACCAAGGTGGGGCTGTGGGTTGGAGAAGTAGAACTGCTGCCCTGGCTCAGCCCAGGCCTGGTGTCTCTGTACTCTGGCCCCTGTTGTTAAGAGGCTGGTCCTCTTGAGACTGTGGCACAATGCTGGGGTGGCATCTGTTGCAGGCTGGATTCTGACCCTTTTGTGCGGCACACTTTTTGGACCCTGGCAATTGGGGGTGTCTTCATGATGCTCTCCCTGTATGGGGTGAACCAGGCGCAGGTGCAGCGCTACCTCAGTTCCCGCACAGAGAAGGCTGCAGTGCTGTGAGTGCAGGGATGGGGTGGAAGGGCAGCAGAGGCTGGGGAGGGGGGGCTGGAGCAGGCGCGTGCCTCTTGGTTCTTCAAATACGCTGAGGAAGGATGGGATACGCACACATCCCCTGAGATCAGCATGTGGGTCCCCTTTCTGGAAGTGCCTGGTGTGTCTGTTCAGCCTACCACCTGCATCAGCACTGTCTTCTCTTGTAGTTCCTGCTATGCAGTGTTCCCTTGCCAGCAGGTGGTCCTCTGCATGGGCTGCCTCATTGGCCTGGTCATGTTTGCCTATTACAAGGAGAATCCTATGAGCATCCAGCAGTCCCAAGCAGCTCCTGACCAGGTGGGTGAGACAACCAGTCCCCCATCTCATGCCCATGAGAGGCCATTCTGGACCCCAAAGAGAATGTCTGGTTGGCCTTAGAAGGGACTCCTGCTCTGGGTGAGAGAGAGATCTAAGTCCTTTCCCATACTGAGATTTTGGGGATTTTAGCAGGTGATGGTCCGTCGTTCCCCCCCCCCGACCCCATCACCTAATTGTAATACTTACTCTGCTGGAGGTAGGACCTGCCCTTACTGAGCTCTCCTGGGAATTCTCCCAAGTCTAGTGTCATCTAGCCTCCCAACAGCCTTATTTCACTGAGGAGGAAATGGCCCCCATACTCCCAGTAAAGTGACTGGGGTGCGAATCATTCTCAGAGCCTAGTTTCTTCCTGTTTCCTTTTGGGTCACTCAGAGCAAAGATGCCTCTATGCCTGGCACCCCTTTCTGTGAAGCATCTTAGTAACATCTTGTCTCCAGAAGGAATCCTCTCTCAGGGTGTGTTCACCTCTGCTCTGCTTGTAGTTCGTCCTGTACTTCGTGATGGATCTCCTGAAAGGCCTGCCGGGCCTGCCTGGGCTCTTTGTCGCCTGCCTCTTCAGTGGCTCCCTCAGGTACCCCCTCCACCACTTCCCTCAGGCTTGTGAAACTGCCCCTTGCTTGGTCCAAGGTGACAGGTGGAGGATGGATCCCTCTGAGTATCTCATTGTGCCTGTCCCACCAGAGGATGACAAGGGACAAATTGTCTGTGCAGGACAGCGCAGATTCTCCTAGAAGAGACCCCTTTTTGGTTATATGTTCCTTTTATAGCGCCTAGAATTGACGTACTCAAACATACAGTATCCACAGAAAGAGAAGGATAAGTGACGTTGCCTTTCAGGCATCCTCTAAGGTAGCTTTAGGTGACAATTAAAGGTGGGTTTTTTGGCTGCTGCACATGTCATATCTCTCACCTTTAGGGTGTTGTTGTATATCGTTGAGTCAGAACCAACAAATAGCTGACCCTCCAGTGGGTTTTCAGAGACAGAGGAGATTGCCCATTCTTCTCCCACATTAGAGTGTTAGTGCCTCAAAATACAAGAATTTCTTTCTACTCTTGCCTTTCTCAGCTGTTGGAGTCAAGACAGCTTGTCATTGTTTTCCTTTCCAGCACCATATCTTCAGCTTTTAATTCACTGGCAACCGTTACAATGGAAGATCTGATTCGCCCCTGGTTCCCTGAGTTCCCTGAAGCCCGGGCTACCAGGCTTTCCAAAATTCTCGGTGAGATATTTCCTCGTCACTTCAATCTTGTCCTTTCTAAGAATCTTTGGTCCGGAGCTTCGGTGGCCTAGTGGCAAGAAGCTACACTGCAATCCCAGAGACACGCAATTCAAATCCACCAGATGCTCTGCTGGAGGAGTAGGGGCAATCTCCTCCTGTACCCGTCAGATCTGATTTGACGGTGTGTGTGTACACACACACACACACACACACAATAAAATTAAAAAAATCTTTGGTCATCACCTGACACGCTATGGCTACTGACTTGCACTCACTCAGAAGTGACTCATAGCTGACCCTCCAGTGGGTTTCAAGATGGCATAGGAGGAATTGTCTTTCTTCCTCAGAGCAGCTGGTGAATTTGAACTACTTGTCTTTAGATTGACAGTGAAACTCCTTCCCCACTAGGCCACCACAACTGCCTGCCTACTGGCTTTAGGCTGCTTTAAAGCACTTTGGGTTCAGCACTTAACCGAAGCCCAAAGCTTCTCTATATCATTGTGTAGATCTCAGAGCATTTCCTGCAGCCATCTGAGTCACATAAGAGCAAGGACAAGGTAGGTGAGAGGATCCTGGAGAAGGGACATGAAGGAAGTAATGTCACCTGCTTCCAGGGGCACAGAAATAGTAGTTTGCAAGGGAGGGAATCTCTTCTCTACCCCTCCCTCCCTCCTTTTCTTACACTGTAGGAGTCTTGGTGACACACTGAGTTTAGTGATGGTGCTACTAATGAGGAGGTTCGTGGTCCCACCTTCCTGATAGAAGAAATACAAGGCAGCCTACTCCTGTAATGATGGGAATTCTTGGAAATCCTGTGCGGAAGGAAGTTCTCTCACAGAGTCTCCAGGAGTCGGTGCCTCAGTGGCTGGTCCCTGGGGAATTTTACCACTAATTCAAAGACTGGACCTCCCGGGCAGTTCACATCCCACCAGCACTCCAAGGGAGAAAGATTTCAGAGGCTACAAATTGCATGGACAGTGTCTTCCCTTGCACTTTACAGCCTCTGAAAACCCACTGGAGGGTCAACTATGAGATATTTCTGACTCAGAAAGCGAGCGAGTGGGGGAGTGATGAGTCAGAGTTATACCCATGGCTGTGGCTTTGGTTTTAGTTGTGTACGTTCACGTGTGCTTGTTTCTTCTCTTTCCCCCCTAGCCTTTGGCTATGGACTGCTTTGTCTGGGAATGGCCTTTATTTCCTCCCAGTTGGGGCCTGTGCTGCAGGTAAGTACCCCGGAGAGGGAAAGAGTTAAAAGAACTGAAATAGTTGAGGAAGACAGCCATTTTGATGGAAAAGACACAGAAAACAGATAAAATGCTCTGATTCACCAGTTTTCCCACAGAATAGTTTCAAGTAGCCAGTGTCATTTCTAGACCCCATTGCCTCAGAGGTGCTAAGAGAAGAATGATGCAGTAACCTTCCCTGCTGTCTGGAACCCTGAGTGTGATGGCTCCCAGAGAGGACGATATGAGAGCAGGGCGCTGTGGCAGTGGTGGTGGCCACGCTGCATGTCTGGGGGCTGGTGACTAAACCTTTGTGTTTTCCCTAGGCAGCACTCAGCATTTTCGGTATGATTGGAGGGCCGCTCCTTGGACTCTTTTGCCTTGGAATGTTCTTTCCTTGTGCCAACCCCCTGGTGAGTGACCCAGTCAGCTCAGTGCTCTGATGGAGGGGGTGGAACAGGGAGTTGTTTGGCACTATTCTCCCCTTCGGGCTGAAGGTTTGATTGTCGGGAGGTGTGGTTGAGGCAGCGGACAGCAAAGCCTGGCATGGTGACATGACTCTGGACAGGGAGCCATAGTGGGCCTGTTGACTGGACTCGTCATGGCCTTCTGGATCGGCATTGGGAGCATAGTGACCAGTGTGGCGGCCTCTCCCGCTAACGTTTCCAGCATCCTCCTGCCTGGCAATCTGACCACCATCCCCATGACCACACTGATGCCCTTGACCACTCCCTCCAGGTTAGTGGGCGCACTTTCTCCTTGGGAAGAGGGTAATTTCTGAGGGAATACCCAAGGGTGGAGCCACTTGAGGCCTCAGAGAAGTAGGGTATTTGAGTCCTAGGACCCTAGGTCCCTGTAGGTGGAGGGGCCTAGGTGGCTGGGAAATCCTGTGACCTGACCTGCTAATTGTCTTCATCCCTCTGTTCTTCCAGGCCTGTAGGGCTGCAGCGGCTCTATTCCCTGTCTTACTTATGGTACAGCGCCCACAACTCCACCACTGTCATTGTGGTGGGCTTGATTGTCAGTCTGTTCACTGGTGAGGGACATGGGATGGGGACTGAGGGAGGGCTCAGAGAAACTCAAGTCTGGGGGAGACCCTGCCCTTCTAGTTCTAAGGTGTCTGTGGTAGTGTAAAATATTGGCTGATCCAGGAGGTGGGCTTGGGGTGTGAGAACTATGGGGCCCTGGAGGACAGAGGACTTGTTGAGTGTGGACTGGTCACTACTAGCCAACTCAGAAGCACCTTTGTCTCTAGGAGGCATGCGGGACCGGAACCTGAACCCTCAGACCATTTACCCCGTGTTGCCAAAGCTCCTCTCTCTCCTGCCCTTGTCCTGCCAGAAGCGATTCTCCTGTGGAAGCTGTAGCCAGGTTTGTCATCCACATTATCCTCTCCCATCATTTCTGTACACATTACCTTACATGTCACTTTCTCTTCCTTGTCTTCTGCCCCTTCCTGTCCTCCGTCCCCTCTCTAATTTCTTCCCTATGTGTGGTCACATGCAGCAGCCCCAGCTCTTCCACAGGGGCCTCAGGCTTAGGAGAAGGCCCTCGGGCTGGGAGAGCAGCTGAGGGCCACCGCCCACATCTGTGCCCCTCTTCGGGCTTGCTTGCTCTTTCACTTCTCCTAGCAGGGATCCTGGCAGTCATTCTTTCCTGCTTTAGTTTCTTCCCAGCCCCTTCACTTTGTACTCAAGCACCTCCACTCCTCCCCACTCAGCACACCACTTAATGTGTGTATCGTTCAGGACCTCCCCGTGGACACTGCTGCCTTTCCAGAGAAGATGAGTAATGGCATGCTGTGGGACGGCAGAGACAAGGAGGCCCTGGCAGTGCCTGAGGAAGGTTCACCTCACCAGCCCAGCGGTCCCACCTTCATTGTCCAAGAGACCTCACTGTGATCTGAACTCAGGAGCCAAGCCTCTCCACGGTCTGCAGGTGTCATCCAGCAGTCACTCTCTAGTGCAGGGATGATTCATCTGGCATGTCCCGCAAGTGGTTAAGGACTCGGAGGGCCCAGCCCACCCCAAAGGACATTGTTCTTTGAGGCTCTAGCCTTCAATAGAAGTTGTCCCATCATGCGGGTGTGAAGATGGAGTAGGGTTTTTCCTTTTCCCTAACTGCTCTATTTTTTAGAGGACCAGACTACTAAGGGGGCAGGCTTGTGCCAGAAAAGAGGATAGAAGGTAAATCCTCTGAGAAGAGGACAATGCCTTCTACTTCACCATGGCCAAATGCCTCGGAACTCAATAAAAACAGCAGTTCTGAATCTAACTGCCCTAGGGCCCCAATGGCAAGATTAACAACCCAGCGAGCTGCCTTGGTCAGCTATTGTTTCCCTTGCAGTCTTGTCTAAGCACAGATTCTGTCAACCCCAAAGTACTCTTTCACTACTCAGGTTTTCTTCGACATCTTGGTCTTTTTTTTTTTTTTCCATCTCTACCTACCTCCATTCTTGAGAGGGAAGGGTTTGGTGCTGCTGGTACCTCTTAGAATACAGAAGAATGTTTCTTTCTTGTGTAGTGTTCCCCACAGCACTGCCCTCCCCCTTCACTATTGACTCACAGAAGCTGATGGCATGAACAGAACCGCTGGAGCACCAGCCCTTGACTTGTGCCCCATGCCACCTAGGGGCATGTTGTCACCTGGACTCCTGTTCTGTTTTGGAGTTTCTTCCCCCAGATGTTTGTTTCTAGGGAATAAAATTGCCATTTGACTTGTAACGTTGGCTTCCATACTGTGTGTCTGCCTGCTCTTGTCTGCCAATGCCATCCCTTGGGCAGGATCGAGCCCCCGCCTGGTGAACCAGATGTTCGTCCACTGCTGAGGAAGTTCGTGTGGTGTTCACCAAGATGGACGGTGCACACTCTCCCCTGTGGTTTAGTCAGTCCCATCAGGCTCTTTGTGTCCTTGTCAAGATAATCCCTATGGCCCTGAGATTTTAGCTTTTCAGACAAGAGGAAGAAGGTTGCCAGCAGGATATTTCAGACATGTAAGGTAGACTTAGGGTCGTGTGAGTAGCACTGTTTAGTTTCTCTGGTTTTCCAGAAACAGTTCTGGATACGCTGTCCAGGGTCCCTCAGCAGTTACTGGATTCAGGCAGAGACTTGGTGACCTTCAGCCACAGTCCAGCTCCCCTCCTACATTCTGTGCGACACAAGCCTGGGACATTGTTTTTCTCCTTTTCTGTCTCCATCTGGCTCTGTTACCTCCACAGCCCCATTTATTCTATAGTGATGAAACAGCAGCACATGACAGAACCCAGACCCCCAGCCACTTTCATCTCATCTAGAACATAGTTTATTTATTTTTTAGAACATAAGTTTATGGTGGCTCCTAAGACCATCCCTAAACTGGGCCTTAAACTTGTTTTCCTGCATTTATTCCAAGCAAGATTGGAATTTACCATAAAATTCTTTTTTGCTATAGCCTTGAGATAAAAGCATGACCATTCCTAGAAAGTTACTCTGAAGATCCTTTTAGAAGTACCTTTTAGGTGCCTGGGGAGGGACCCCAGGGAGAATTAGGAGAATGAGATCCTCAGGATGTGATTTGCAGAATTGGGGAAGAAAAGGAGTCCACTGTAGAGGCTTTACAATTGGAAAAATAAAAGTTACATAATGGAAATCCTGTAATTATTCAGACAAGATGCACTATTAACAGCTTCTTTGGGAATATAATAGTATCTGTCATGCCAGGCCTCCAATTTTAAGCCTTATTTGCCTCTTTGTACAAGTTCCTGATCTACTTATAAGAAAACCTGGGCAGCAAATACTGAGCCTTTCTGTGAAAACAAGTGGAGCTTCATAGCTCAAGATACGAACAAGGATTATCACCAAAAATTAGGGAAGGTTATCTGCTCATCTGGGTTCCTGGGGCTTGACTTCTATTGACAGCCCTTTTCTAGGCTGTCGCAGGTAGAATCAAGAACAGGGTGTCAGCATAGAGTCACAGGGAGCCTTTGTGTGAGACACTGGAATGTCACGAGGTGCCAGTTGGCTCCCGCTCATATCAACTCCATGTTCAATACACTGAAACACTGCCTTGCCCTGTACCATTCTTAGTCACCACTGTGCGTAAGCCCGTTGTTGGAGCCACTGTATCATTCCATCCCACTGAGGGCCTTATTTTTCATTGGCTCCCTGCATTAAGCATGCTGTATTTCTCAGATGTCTGGACCATCTTGATAATGTGCCCATGTATTTAAGTTCCA
Organism: Elephantulus edwardii; assembly: GCF_000299155.1. Lineage (NCBI taxonomy): Eukaryota > Metazoa > Chordata > Mammalia > Macroscelidea > Macroscelididae > Elephantulus > Elephantulus edwardii. The sequence goes on from NW_006399759.1 coordinate 6,037,452, forward strand.
AGTCGCATCATTTTCACCTCCAAGGAATATTCTGGTAACACTACTTCCTTCCAAGATATTTTTATTTTGTTCTTTTGGCAATCAATGGTAAATGCAATATTTCCTGCCAGCACCTCAATTCAAAAGCATTCGTCTTTGATCTTCCTTATTGTCCAGTTTTCTCATGTATTTAAGGTAATTGAAAAGAACCATGTCTTGAATCAGGTGCACCTTAGTCCTCAAAGTGCCATCCTTGCTCTTTCGCACTTTAAAGTTCTTTAAGGCAATCTTTTACAAAATGTTTGTCCAATGTAAGATGTCATTTGATTTCTTCACTGCTGCTTCTGTGAGTGTTGATTGTGAATTAAATAAAATCCTTGACAACTTCAATCTTTTCTCCATTTTTGTCGTGATAGTGTTCATTAAGGGGGAAAATTATTTTTTAAATTTCATTAATTTTAGTGAACATTTACAGAGATTTCGGATTTCCATTCATTCATTGTTGCACTAGGGGGAAAATTTTTGTTTTATGTTGAGCTGTAATCCATAGTGAAAAGTCTTTGAGCTTCATCAGTAACTGCTTCAAGTATTCATTTTCAACAAGCTAAATTGTGCCATCTGTGTAATACTGCGAGTGATTAATGAATATCCCTCCAATTCTGATGCTGCAATCGTTATTCAGTCTGTATGCTGAGACACTGGGATAAGAAGTAACAATGCTCTCAATAGCCTCATGAGCTGATTGCAGCCCTTGGAGCCGAGAACTCTGGCCCTTTCCCTTGTCTGTCACAAACCCTCCTGGTGCCTCTTACCCTTCATCTGTGTCAGTGCTAACCCCTCACCCTGGGTGCTCTAAGAACTGCCCATCCTTCCAGCAGTCCCAGGGATCCCAGACTAGCGTTGCCCTAACCATTGCCCTCCTCTGGCAGCAGGTCACATGGGAGCCCAGAGGGCACTGCTGGAGTTTTAGACCTAACCTGGCCCTTCATTTGTCCATTCTTGAATGCATTAGTTAGTCAACTGCCTGGATTGTTGGAGAAAACTACTCTGCCCAGCTCAGGGCCATGGTGTAAAATCAGTATTCCAGTTGTTCCATTTATTCTAAACTCTTGCATATTAGCTATCTTAGTGTATAAGGAGAGGGGGAGGGAAGCCCTACTAAACCCTTAAAAACTTATCTTCTGTAATGACTACACAGAACTCACACATGATAAAATCATGGAGTTTTTAGGGGTTTAGAGAAATGGTGAGTACCTAGGGAGGGATGTTTGGTGTTGGGATTGAGAAAAGGCCTCAGCATGTCTAAGCTCATTGGAATCAGCTTTGCGCTGTTCTTCTTGGATGGGAATTCCTTCCCCTTTCTGAGGTTGGGGAGGTCAAACCCAGCCTCATTCACACTCTGCACTATTTTCACAAATATTTAAAAATGCCTCTTTGATGCAGTCTAATAATGTATCCTAAGTTGTCACTCTCTCCATCCATTCTAAAACTATGAAGTGGCATATTAATACTTGGGGCTGTCTAGTATGAGATGTCAGTGAATTAAGGAGGCCATGCACAGGAATGGCCCTGGCTGGCATGTCATAGCCTGAGGGCAGTGAGGAGGACGTCAACACAGACGGGGCCTCCTGGTGTGGGTGTTGGAGAAGGTGAGGAGGCCTTTCTGCTAGCGAAGAAGGTCCAGTGCAAGGTTTCACACCTAAATTTGGGGGAGTTTGATGTGGATGTCAGAGCTTCAGCACGGTGATGAGGGCTCCCCAAGTCAGTGGTTGGCACGGTTGTGAGAGCCTGAGCAAAAGGAAAGCATGCCTGGATGCGTGAGAATACATTCACAAAGAAAGTCAGAACCCAAACCCAATGAGAGCCTCTATACGTGAGAGGAGCCCAGCCTGGGGTGAGCAAGACATCTTCACCTGCATACGGTAGGTCGTCCCATTCATATCAGGTAGGAGCTAAAGTAAGGTGAAAAGGTCATCCACTATGGAGGCAGTCTGGTGGGGTTACAGAGCCCAAGAGGGGTGATGAGGGTACCCATAAAATGTCATCCCAGTGCACGGTTTTAGAACAAGGAGGGCCACTGAAAATATGATTGTTTGGGGCTTTATTACATACAGAGAGATTAATCATATAATGGAAGGGTAATATGAGTTAGGTTCATTGTTGGTTTTACATTTATGAAAAGGAAGAAAACAAGAATGAACACTGGTGTTGAGCTGGAATAGAAGATGCAATTATGTATTCATGGTTTCCAATTTCTATTGTTGAATATGTTTGGAAGTAACTTGATATATTGAAAGGATCTGGGAGCAGTAGTTCCTCAATAACAAGTACATTTATGTCTAGCAATTGCTTCTAAGAACGATTCTGCATTAAAATAGCTTGGACAAACTATTCTAGGGCTCAGCTGAGGTTTACCTGAAACCTAGAAAGCAAAATAGATCTCAAGAAATGATGAAATCATTTAAAAATTATACAAAAGTCAGTTTACAGGGTCTCCTAGGGCCCACATGTGGTACAATCTGATCATCAAAATAGGAGCAATGGGTAAGAACCCATTGAATAAAGAAAGAAAATCCTAGAGAGCTCTGGTGGCCTAGAGGCAAGAAACTGTACTGCTATTCCAAAGGCACATTGTTCGAATCCACCATATGCTTTGCTGGAGAAGAAAGAGTAATCTCCTCCTGTGCCAATGGGATACACAATAAGAAAGAAAGAAAATCTCGAGTTTACACTAATAAAAGTAAATATAAATTAGGATTTAAATAGGGAGTGGCATATTTACATAGTTTCAAAATTCCTGGATCTGCACAAAATACTTTTTTTGATTGTTTTTTTACTGTAGAGTCTTGTAGTTGATGTATAGCTGACCCTCCAGTGGGTTTTCAGCGGCAGTTAATCACATGGAGAAGATTGCTCATCCTTCTCCTGCAGAGCACCTAGTGGGCTCAAACCTTGTGCCTTTGGGATTGCAGCGTAGCTTCTTGCCACAGGCCACCAGAGCTCCCTATTTACTTACTGAATAAAGAAAATCCTGAGTTTATTTATGCTGATAAAAGTAAGTGAAAATGAAGACTTAAATGGGAAATGGTATCTTTATGTAGTTTCAAAATTCCTGGCTCTGCACAAAATACTTTTTAATTACAAAGGAAAAAAAGCATAGTGGAGAAACCTAGTAGACATTATTTTAATCATATAATGAAAATAAACATCAGTCATAGAACATTTGTGCTTAAGTGAAACCTGTACTCGTACTTGGAAGCAGGAGAGGCATCCACCTTCTAAACAACATGCTTCTGGAAACTGAACTTTAGAAAGGCTTCAGGACTTTTGTTTATAGTGTCGCTATGAGTCATGCTCGATTTCACAGTAATCAACAACAACATACTTGAACCAGGAAGCAGTATTCACAACAGACCAAGGAAACACTGACTGCATAGTTCAAAATTAGGAAAGGTGTACACAGGGATGCATCCTAGCTCCATACCTTTTCTTCCCCCACCCCCATACCTTTTCAATCTATATGCAACAGATAATTCAGGAGGCTGGGCTCTATGAGGAGGAATGTGTCATCAGGATTGGAGGAAGACTCATCAACAACCTGCATTACTTCAGATGACACAACCTTGCTTGCAGAAAGTGAGGAGAACCTGAAGCACTTGCTGCAGAAGGTCAAGGGCTGTAGCCTTCAGTATGGATTGAAGCTCAACATCAAGAAAATAAGGATTGTCACCACTGGGTTTATTGGCAACATCATGATAGACAGTGAAGAGATTGAGATTGTTAACAACTTCAGTTTGCTTGTTTCCTCAATCAGCACTCTTAGTACCAGCAGCCAGGAAAGCAAAAGATGAATTATATTGGGAAAATCTACTGTCAGAAACTTCTCCAGAGTATTGAAGAGCAATGATGTCAATCTGGAGACTAAGGTGTGCTTGATTCAGGCCATGGTCTTTGCAATTACTTGCTATGCATCGGAAAGCTGGACAATGACTAGAGATGACAGAAGTAGAATTGATGCTTTTGAGCTGTGGTACTGGAGAAGAGTCTTGAATATACCATGGACTGTGAGGAGAACAAACAGATTCATCCTTGAGAGGGTGAGACCAGGCTGCTCCTTGGAGGCAAGAATTCTAAGGCTTTTTCTGACATACTTTGGGCATGCTACAAGGAGTGACCAGTCCTTGGAGAGGGATGTCACACTAAGGAGGGTGAAGGGACAGCACAAGAGAGGAAGAATCTTAATGGGATGGATTGACTCAGTGACTGGGGTAATGGGGGTAAGTGTGTCAGAGACAGTAAGATGGGCAAGGGATAGAGCAGGACTCGGAGCTGTTGTACCTAGGGTCGCTATGAGTTGCAAATGACTCGACAGCACATAATAAGTAAGAGGAGAAGTAAAAATCACACACGTCTGATATAACACATGTGATACAACATCTGATACATCATATTTGTATATTTCTATCAAAGATGCATTAAATCTAAGAAAACATTAGACAAAATTACTGGATTGTAATATTAAAAATGTGTAGGTTATGAGAGTTCTAGATTCAAAGAGACTAAAAAGAACCATAAGTTGGCTATAATCAAGATGGAAAAAGTGAACATTTAATAAACTTCTGAGGTATGAATAGGATCAAATATGCAGTCAAGATGTATTGATAATTCCTGGTGACTAGAATGTAAAAGTTAGGAGAAAAAAAAATAATCAGTGGTTAGCAAGTATCACCTTGGTGATAGACTTGATAGTATTTGGAAGACAAACTACCTATTCATTAGAAATACTTTTTTCAACAAAAATCAAACAAATGGTGAGTATGCATAAGGATCTTGAAAAATGGAATGCACAGAAATCAATCAACTACATTATGGAAAGAGATGATTGTAAAGCTTAGTATTGTCAGAACAAAGTCAGGGGCAATTGCAGATCAATTCCTTATATTTAAGTTCAAGTTGAAGTTGAAGAAAATAAAGGCAAGTCCATGAGCATAAAAGTACAACCTAAGTTTAGAAACCATCTCAAGATTATATTGAGCTCATTAAGCGCTAATGACCGCATGGGTTGTCATATCACATGATAGACTTCATATGTGAAGAAAGCAAAAAGTTTTCTTAAAATCATAGATGAAGAAAAGATCAAAATAGATGTCAAAAGAGACTCTGAATTTACTCTTAAATATAGTGCAGTGTGGCATCAGGATTGGAGGAACACTTATCAATAACCTGCATTAATTCAGATGATACAACTTTGCTTGCTAAAAATGATGAAGACCTAAGGCATTTGCTGCAGAATGTCAAGGACTGCAGCCTTCAATATGTGTTGAAGCTCAATATCAAGAAAACAAAGTTCTCACCATTGGGCCGATTGGCAACATTATGATAGACTGTGAAGAGATTCAGATTGTTAACAGCTTCAGTTTGCTTGTTTCCACAATGAACACTCTTAGTACCACCAGCCAGGAAACCAAAATAAATTGCATCGGGAAAAATCTGCTGTCAGGACCTCTCTAGAGTACTGAAGAGAAACGACATCAGTCTGGAGACTAAGGTGTGCTGGATCCAGGCCGTAGTTTTTGCAGTGACGTGCTATGCATTAGAAAACTGGACAAGGACTAGGGATGATAGAAGAATCGATGCTTTTGAGCTGTGGTGCTAGAGAAAAGTATTGAATATAGCATGGATGGCTAGCAGAAAAAACAGGCCTGTCCTAGAGAGCTTGAAACCAGACTGCTCCTTGGAGGCAATAATTCTGAAGCTTTGTCATGACATACTTTGGGTATGTGGCAAGGGAGACCAATCCTTGGAGAAGGGACATCATGCTTGGGAGGATGGAGGGAAAGCGCAAGAGAGGAAGACCCTCGATGAGATGGATTGATTCAGTGACTGGGGTAATGGCAGTAGGTATATCTGAGACTATGAGACTGGCACAAGACAGAGCAGGGTTTAGGGCTCTTGTACATAGGGTCGCTATGAGTCACAAACGACTTGACCACACTTAACAACAACAACAACAAAGTGCAAAGAAATGAAGAGGCAAAAGAGTTGAACAGATTTCCAAAGGCAGCACAGGAAGGCAAAATATTATCATGAAATGTTCAAAGTCCTAGACTCAGAAAAACAAAAGAGAAGAAAATATTTGGTATTTCCCAAGGTGAAAGAACTTTAAAAAGAAAATCAAACCTTGAGCTGCTATATCAAAGTATTTAATGGAAAAGTAGTGAGTGATGCAGGAAACATCAAAACAAAAGAAAAAGGAAAGAATACAGGGTCATTGAACTAAAACAATTGGTCAATTGTTTTTTCCCTTTTATTGGAATGGGAATAAATATGGATCTTTTCTAGTCAATTGTCCAAGTAGTTGCGTCCAGATTTCTTGGCACAACCTGATGTCCAGGGCAGCATCTGTTTGTTGAACTATGTCAATTGGTATCTCATCAATTCCTGGGGCCTTGTTTTTTGCCAGTTCTTTCAGAGCAGCTTAAACTTTCTCCTTCATCACCATTGCCTCTTGTTGTTTCCTGACATTCTTCTGTGTCAGCCAATTCTTTCTGGTTCAGTGATTCTGCATTTTCTCCTATCTTCTTTTTTATTTCTCTTTAGAATTATTTTAATTCTATATTTTTATCCCTTTTTAAAAATTGTGATTTTAACAAAAGCTTACAGTAAAGTTAGATTTTTATTCATTCATTGTTGCACATTTTCCTCTCTACCATCCCTCCCCCCAGTCCCATCTTCTTTTAGTGCTTCCTGCATCATTCAATATTCTGCCCACAGAATAAGTATTACAACTCAAGGCTTGAATTTGTTCCTCAGTTTCTTCAGTTTAAGAAATGCTGAGCAAGTTCAGCCTTTTTGATTTTCCAACTCCAGCTCTTTGCACATTTCGTTTTAGTACTTTGCTTTGTCTTCCTGAGCAATCTTTGAAATTTTCTGGTCAGCTCCTTAACTTCCTGCTTTCTTTCCTTTGCTTAGGCTTCTCAACGCTCTAGTGCAATATTTAGAGTCTCTTCTGACATTCATCTTGGTCTTTTCTTCCTCCTCTGTGTTTGTAACTATCTTTTGTACTTTTCATGGATTATATTCTCTGTATCCTTTATATCCTCTCTACAGCTCATCTGGTCTTCCTTCATTAGTATTCAGTGCCTCATACCTGTTCTTGAAGGGAGCTCTGGTGGCCTAGTGGCAAGAAGCTGCACTGCAATCCCAGAGGTACACAGTTTGAATCCACCAGATGCTCAGCTGGAGGAGGGGCAATCTACTCCTATACCAGTCAGATCCTATTTGATGGTACACACACACACACACGTAAAGTAAAAAACAAAACAAAACACCACACCTGTTCCTGAGATGGTTTTGAAATTCAAGTGAGATAGACTCAAGATAAAATTTTGGTTCTCACACACAAGCAAAATCCTTCTGAAGGTTATCCAAAAATGACTGGAACACAGAGAACTACAAGAAATACAAGCTGGGTTTAGAAGAGGGCATGTGGCACTAGAAACATTATTGCCAATGTCAGATGGATCTTGGCTGAGAGCAGGGAGTACCAGAGGAAAGTCTGTTTCAAAGGCATCTGACTGTGTGGATCACAACAAATTGTGGCTAACCTTGAGGAGAATGGGAATCCTAGAACACTTAATCGTGCTCAGGAGAAATCTGTACTTGGACCAGGAAGTAGTCGTCAGAAAAGAGAAAAGAAACACTGCAAGATTAAAAATCAGGAAAGGAGTGTGTCAGGGATGTGTTCTGTCTATATGCAGAACAGATCATCCGGGAAGCTGGGCTTTATGAGGAGGAATGTGGCATCAGAATTGGAGGAAGACTCATCAGCAACCTACATTATGCAGATGACACAGCCTTGATTGCTGAAACTGAGGAGGACTGAAGCACTTACTGCAGAAGGTCAAGAACTGTCGTCTTCAATATGGATTGAAGCTCAACATCAAGGAGACAAAGATTCTCACTAGTAGGCCAATTGACAGCATCATGATAGATGGAGAAGAGACTGAAGTTGTTAACAATTACAGTTTGCTCAGCTTCACAATCAATGCCCTTGGCACCAACAGTCAGGAAACCAAAAGATGAATTGAATTTGGGAAGCCTGCTGTCAGGGACATCTCCAAAGTCCTAAAAAGTAATGATGCAAGTCTAGGGACTAAGGTGTGCCTGATGCAGGCCATGATCTTCAAAATGACTTGCTGTGCATCAGAGATCTGGACAATGATTAAGGATGACAGAAGAAGAATTAAAGCCTGTGAATTGCAGTGCTGGAGAAGAGTTTTGAACATATCATGTATTGCCAAAAGAACAAATAGGTCTGTCTCGGAGAGGGTGAGACCAAGATTCTCCTTGGAGGCTAGGATTTTGACACTCTGTCTCACAACCTTTGGGCACGTGGTCAGGAGAGACAAGCACTTAGTGAAGGATGTCATGTTTGGGAGCCTGGTGGGACTGTGCAGGAGAGGAAGACCCCCAGGTCAGATGGACTGACACAGTAACTGGGGTAATGGGTGTAGTCGTGTCGAACTCAGTGAGACTCACTCAGGAAAATGCAGAGTTAAGAATTATTGTACATAGAGTCGCTGTGAGTCTCAGGTGACTCATGGCTCATAACAACAACAGCAGCCATTTTGGTAGCATATGATTAAGAACTGATGGTACTGAAGGGAGAAGGGCTAGTAGCACTGAAGACATTGACTAAAATACAAGGCTTAAGGAATTGACAGAATACCAAACTGAGATGTTTTAACAAACTGATGCAATAATGAAAAAGCTTGCCCAGCAAAGCCAAAAAGTGTGGAAAACAATTATCTGAGCAATTGATTGAAAGAGATCATTATGTGTGGCCATTTCAAATAAAGATAATTCAACAGATTACAGAAATGATCAAACATCATCAATATACACCCATGGTAAATTTTACTGAAGGCAATGAAAAAATAGTTTCAGCAGTACATCGACAAGGAACAACCAGAAATTCAAACCCGATTTAGAAGGGAATGTGGATGGAAAAAGGGATAATATTGCTGATAGCAGATAGGTTTTAGCTAAAAGTAGAGAATATCAGAAATATTTTTATATGTTTTATGACTATGCAAAGGCAGTTGATTCTGTGAATCCTAGGGAGTTATAGATAGCAAGCATTGAGGGATTCCAACAACTTGGCTGTCCCCATGCAGAAGCTGTACAGAACAATAAAAGGTTATTTGGATAGAAAAAAAGGAAAATTTCATGATTTGAAATAGGGAATTCTGTCTGCATGCTGAGTAAGTAATGTAATTCCAGAAGCTGGATATTGTGAAGAATACAGCATCTGGCAAGCAACAAATGTTGGCGAGGTTGTGGAGAGACTGGAACCCTTATTCATTATTGATGGGAGTGTAAAATGTTACAGCCACTATGAAGGCAGTATGATGCTTTCTCAAAAAGTT
>NW_006399759.1:6057311-6059921 GCF_000299155.1 Elephantulus edwardii
CATTCTTTTTAATAGTTTAAAAATATTCTAGTGTATGAAAATACTGAAATGATAATACTTTATCGAATCAATTTCTCAATAAATAAATGGCCATTTTGCTATGTCAAACTTCATCACTGTAAATAATCTTGAATACACACTGTTTCACACATTTACAAGAATATAGGATAGATTCCGGGATATGAGACTATTAAGTAAAGGTCATACTTGGTTTAGTTTTTCTTAGATATTGCCAAATTACCCTTCATAAATGTAAACCAGTTTTTATATCTAAAGAACACTATCAATAGCTTGACAAAATAGATATTTACAGGCCAATTCTCTGAAAAACACTTGGAAATGTGTTTTTCTCAAGTGCACAAAAAACTAAAGTAAACCATGATTTGGGATGTAAAAGAAATCTTAATGAATTTAAAGGAAGAAAGCTATACAAATTATGTTCTAATATCATAGCAGAAGTAAATCAGAAATCGTAACAGAAAGATATGTAGATAACCCCCCGATATTTGGATATGAAACATCACATTTCTAAATAACTCAAGAGTTAAGGATAAAAAATTTTAACTAAATGAAAATACAAGTTAACAAAATGATGCAGGTAAAGCCACTGCTTAGAGGAAAACTTATAGCATGAAAAGATTTCATTTAAAAAAAAGTATATGAAATCAGTAACCTAAGCTTTGACTTTAAAAAAACTAAGATAGTAGTGGTGAGCTCTGGTGGCCTAGTGGAAAGAAGCTGTACTGCAATACCAGAGGTAAGTGGTTCTAATCCACCTTCTCTGCTGGAGAAGGAGGGACAATCTCCTCCTGTACCAGTCAGATCCAATTTGATGTTACACACACCCCCCAACAAAAAAAAAAGAAGAAGAAGAAAAGCCTTTAAAGAAACTAAGACAGTAGTCTCAGGGATTATTAAGGTGAATTGGCATAACATAGTCCACAAAGACCATGCTTTACATCATACTTTGGTGAATAGTAACTGAGGTCTTAAAGTCTTGCAAGCAGCTATCTAAGGTACAACTATTGGTCTCTACCTTCCAGAACAAAGAAGAGAGAAGAATAAGAAAAGTGCCTTGAAACAATTAGTCCAAAGACCTACCCAACCATGAGAACATCAACCTTCTATGACCTTAGATCAGAAGAACTAGATGGTACTTAACTACCACTGTGGACCACTCTCAAAGGAATTACAATGGTAGAGCTTGGATCCAGTTGGAGAAATGTGGAACAAAACTCAAAAAAAGAAATGGTAAATCTTACTGGTCTGACAGAGACTGGTGAAACCCCTGAGACAATGGCTCTTCGTCACCCTTTGAACCTGAAACAAAACTCACTCCTTTGGCTCAACTTTCAGTCAAATAATTGACAAGACTAGAAGGTGAAAAATAACACTAGGATTGTGCAACAGTGAAAGAATCTTCTTAAAGGGAAAAGCGAACCAGGGGGAATAGGGAGGAAAATATGCAATAATGAATGAATGGAAATCCAAGTTTTCTATTAACTTTCATTAAAATAAATACTTAAAGAAATAGAAAAATATCCCTTCCCCGTGCCAAAAAAGAGAGAAAAAAATAATACTAAGGAGTCACTCAATCCTTAGAACAATCAGCCAGACAAGATCAAAAGGCCAGCTATTGTGCAAGAATAAATCTCAGAACTTAGGAAGGTGCAGGCTGGAAGGATTAATGAAAATGCGGATCACAGAGAGGAATTGGGGATATGTGGTGCTGTTGTTGTTATGTGCCACTGAGTCGCCTGTAACTCATAGCGACCCCTCTGTACAACAGCCCTAAATCCTGCTGTATCCTGTGCCAATCTCACTGTCTCCGACAGTCCCATCCCGATTACCCCAGTCACTGAATCAATCCACCTCATAAAGGGTCTTCCCCTCCTGCACCGTCCCTCCACCCTCCCAAACATGATGTCCCTCTCCAAGGACTGGTCCCCCCTTACAACATCCAAAGTATGTCAGACTAAGCTTCAGAATTCTTGCCTCCAAGGAGCAGCCTGGTTTAATCCTCTCTAGGATGATGCCATAAAACAAAATATATGTGAACGGTTGAATGAAAAATTAATTTGTTTTGTAAGCATTCACTCAAATTTCTAACTTAAAAAAATCCTCATTGCTGTCAAGTCAGAACTAAAGTCTGCCTCTCCCTCGGGTTAGCAATTCCACATGAGTGATTACCCATCTTATTGCCATACAGTTACTTATTGATTTGAACCACCTGAGACATGTGGCCTTTACATTAGCAGTGCAATTCCCTGTAGACTATACCAAATAGAGTTCCTCAGATGTCCTTAGAGCTCACTATGGTGAATCATCAGAGGTCACTATGTTCTTGTTTTGTCAGGTACTATTGATTTGACTACAACTCTTTGGTACCCTAGGAACAACAGATTTACACCTTTCCTTACCCTGCACCATCCTCATAATCTATGCCATGCTCAAGCCCACCATGGCAATCACTGTGTCAGTCCACCTTGCTGAGAATCTTCCTCTCTTTTTCTTACCCTCCTCCCACTTTCCCAGTAAGATCTCTCTCTCCAAGGACTGATTCTTCTTGAGAATATGTCCAAAGCAAATGTGATGATATTTCACCCTCCT
>NW_006399759.1:6060511-6061028 GCF_000299155.1 Elephantulus edwardii
TGTCAGAGACAGTGCGATTGGCACAGGACAGAGAGGAGTTTAGGGCTGTTGTACATAGGGTCGCTATGAGTCGCAAGCGACTCAACGGCACATAAGAACAACAACAACAACTGCTAACGCCTCTGGTTGCACTCCCTCCAAGATAGATTTATTTGTTCTTGTGGCAGTTCATAAGGTATCCAAAACTCTTCTCCAGCACCGTCATTCAAAGGCCTTGATTCTTCTTTGGCCTTTCTAGTCATTGACCAACTTTTAGATGCATAGAAAGTAGTTGAAAATACCATGAGTTGTCAGTGATCACCTACAGGGGGAAAACCCAAAGAAAATAGGACAAGAAGAGCAAATTAAACCATGCTGTTGTTTGTTGTTATGTGCCGTCGAGTCGCCTGCGACTCATAGCGACCCTATGTGCAACAGCCCTAAACTCCGTTCTGTCCTGTGCCAATCGCACTGTCTCTGACACTCCCATCCCAATTATCCCAGTCACTGGATCAATCCACCTCATAGAGGGCCTTCC
>NW_006399759.1:6061751-6065216 GCF_000299155.1 Elephantulus edwardii
ATCCCTGGCGTACGCTCTTCCCAATTTTGAACCATGCAGTGTTCCCTTGCTCTGTTCTGACGACTGCCTCCTGGTCCAAGTATAAGTTTCACATAAGTATGTAAAAAGAGGGACATAATAAAAAGCAGAAATAAAAAATAAAGCTAGAAAACAATAGAGAATCAAGAAAATGAAAAAGATTAATTGAGGAATCCTTAGCCATATGATTGAAGAATGTGGAGGCTTGGACAAAACTGAAGCTTTACAAAAGCATGAATATGAGAGTATATACAAGGCTTCATGAAGCTTGATTGAGAAATGTTTCTCTGTCGAGGAAGAAGAGGCTCAGAATGTTGACCCAGAAGTTACATCTGAAGGGTGTGCCTTGCAAGTTCAGGATGGTACCACTGGGAACTTTTAAGTTTATACAGCTGAGTAAAAAAGCTTTTTATTGGGCACCATGTTCAGTATAAGTTTCTTACTTTTCATCTACTAAAAACTCTTTATAAATGTGGTTTGTTAACATATCACTTTTTTATAAGGAAACAATACTTAGTTTCAGATTGTACTTATGTTTTTTGAAACCTCTCCTTTCATTGGATTGTTTATTTCTATGTGGATTTTCTTATCTGGAAGTATCCTGTAAATAAAGATTATGTTCCATTCTTTAAAAAAAAAAGAGAAGTGGGGATGGCCACAGAGCCAGAATTGGAGGAGCAGGGCTGCCCTGCGTAGGCTGCCCTTGCTGGTGTGTGAGAAGTCCAACTTTAACCACGATAAGTCACGCCACCAACATCTTGTGCAGACACATTATCATAATTACAGGGTTTCATTTCTGATTCCTGAATGTGGGATACTATCAAAAGAGCTCAAAAGCCTTGTTATGGAAACTGGATCTTATTACTTTGTGAAGAATTTACCTCTTCATGAATTAATTTCACCAGAATTCCTCAACACTTTTGCAAGGAAAGGTGCGTGCTATTCACTAACATACAATACAAATATTGGTGAAGATGATACTGTTGCCCTACTACCCACCGGTAAACTAGTTTTATCACTGGATAAAGACACTTATGAAGAGACTGGACTTCAAGGGCATCCATCTCAATATTTTGGCATAAGAAGCATGAAATTTATTGTTTCCATTGACTTGATGGATTTTCCCCCTAACACAGATTCCAAGAGCTATAAAAGAACATGTTGGTCCTTGAAAGAAAAGAAACCATAGAAATTTTATTTTCTTTTGGCCTGGCATTCAACAGGTGCAGAAGAATCAACAATGATGTCATACTTTTCTATTTACCAAATTAAAGAGCACCAGCCTTGCATAGCCCTGAACATGCTGGCAGATCTGCAGTGCCCAGTGCTTCACAGCCACACACACTCCAGGGTCAGCCCGAGGTGGCCTGCAGCTCCCAGGAGCTCTTCGACTGACTGGGAGCCATCTTCAGTCACGTCAACCTGAATAATGAATCTAATAATTTTGTATCAGCCTATTGCTGTCCTCAGCCAAATGCATTGGAGGCAAAAGCTTATTTATGCACATTCACTGGTTTCCTACTTCCAGAGAAAATCACTGTATTATTGGAACAGCTGCATCACTACTTTGACCAGCCCAACTTAGCTCCTTGGATTTTCTTGTGTGTTCAAGGCTTTGCAGTTAGCCCTGTTTCTTAGAGAGAACATGAACACGGTTTTCAAAAAGGAGGAGAACATTTATACAACTTTGTGAGTTTTAGTAATCAAGACTATTGACTTCAGATGGCTGTTGGGGCAAATGATGACTGTCCACCATAAAAAAAAAATAAACTAATTAAAAAAAAAGACGTGATTTTTGCCTTTGTTGCACTGAAGTAGATAGACATTCAGAAGCAGATCTAAATATACAGTCAGAATTAATGTATGACAAAATGATAGCATTTCAATTCATATCAAGATTGAAAGCAAAGGAAACGAAAATAGTATGCAACAGAAAATATTATTTTTTCTAAAGATAGGAGTGAAGCTCAACTGTTTAACTGCTGCCTCTGGGTTTTGAAGATTATGTGTCCACCATCTGGATACTGTATCATGTTGTATCATCTTTTCAGAAATAGATCTATTGCAGTCGGAAAAGTATATGTTCACCAGGCTGTAGGCACACATGAAATTCTAACTTTTGGAGAAGTTGCAGAAATTCTTCTTAGAACAGTTTTCTTATATATATGATGAACTAAGTAAGCAGTTACAGTAATTCAAAGTTTTTAAGACACACAGGGACACATTTAGCACTGTAAGTCAATGTCTCAAGAGCTGACTCTGAGGAAGTCTCTCCTAACACACTCCCACTCCGAGGCAAAAGACGACTCAACCAATGCTAACAAGTTTGAAACAATTTATAATTGACCCTTTGGAGGGATTTCAGAAGCTTGTAAATTGCATGGGAGGAGATTACCCATCTTTCTTCCTTGGAGGAGTCAGGGGATTTGAGCCACTTGCCTTTGGGTTAGTAGTGCAACAGCCTACCCACTAAGTCACCAGAACTATCTTTGAGGCAAAAGTTGCTGACATTTTTAATTTGCAAGGATGGTTTTCAGGCATCAGGTGCGGCAGTAATTCAGATCTAGCCAGTGAAGATCATTAGGTTCTTCCTGGTGTCATGGAAAACGAGACACACATTTGGGGACCTGACCTTGATGATACATGTGACAAGTCAGGGAGTTAATTGTGATAGTTCCTAGGATCATATTTTTGTTCTTAGGATCAATGCATGTGGGGTTCGTACAATGATTGTGTGGCCTCTTTTTTACCCTGATAGAACACTTAAAAAAATGATGGAAAAGATGCCATATTCTGGTGCCAGAAGTTTTGCGAGAACATTTTCACCATCCTATGCTACATTAACTCTAAGGGAGTCTGCATGACAAAATCACCCGATTGAGACGAAAACTTCAAGGAAGTCAGCCTCTCAGAACGTGTGCTTTCTCTGTGATTGTTCTTGGCCTTTCTGTAATTTCTCTTCTATTGTCTCTTTGTGTTTTCTATGTGGGACAGGAAAAAAAGGCTGTGTTCTTTAGATAAAGTGTTCCTACTAAAAGTTTGTTAGATGTTCCCAGAAAGAACCAAATGGAGATGACGACTTTGATACACAAACATTACCTCCGGTTCTTTTAGCATTACTAAAACTTCTCAAGAACAATATGATTTTAAGGGAATTCATGGATGCATTATAACAAAAAGAATTAATGGTGGAAATCCTAGAGATGACCACTCCAGAGATTCCTAGATTTCTAGGGCTTATAAGAACTTCTTCAAAGGAAAAACCCAAACCCTTGCCCCCCACCGTGAGAACACCAGGTGGAAGAATTGTTTATCTGTTAGGTAATGGTTGTTTGTGGCAGCCCCCTATTGGGAGAGGCCCTTACAGAATTCCAGAGCCTACAGATAAACCTCTTCCATATACTGGAAAATATGATGAATTTAATGCAAAACACCCTTATGGTTTTT
>NW_006399759.1:6065347-6067465 GCF_000299155.1 Elephantulus edwardii
CCTAGAATAATGGAAAGTGTAAAAGTGTTGTCTTTTGAATGGAAATGAATACTATTTTTAATTCAGCTAAAAATGTAAAATGTATCAGCTTACATTTAAAATGTAACTTTTTTACTTTGTAACTTTGCTACCAAACCAGGTTGAAGAACAGGTTTAAAAACAGGTTTAAAAAAATGTTTAAGCGAAAAGCCATTGTCTACCAAGCTCTCCAATTACCAAAGAACCATGACCATAAAGAAGAGCTGTGTGCAAGACAATAATGTAAACTTTATTCTTACTTTTGTTGTTTTTCTGGCTGTTGATTAAGCCCTTAATTGTAAAAATGGAATATAAATGTATCATGTTAAATGTAATAAGCAAGAAAAGGAAAAAGGAAAAAAGAAGAAAGAGAATTAGAATGACTTAGAATTAAAATCATCAAGATCACTTGACTATTTGTCTTGTGTTCTTTCATCGTCCCTTTGCCAAACTTCTACCCACCTTCGTGTTCCCTCTTCGAGACCCTAGACCTCAAGCTTATAAGCCCCTCCCGACTGGAGCAGCCCGCAGCAATCCTAGGCTCTGTTCGTCAGATCATCCACAATCACCACATGCATGGATTTTGCAAGAAATAAACTCACCGTCATTTTGTGTTGCCAGGACTCCCAGCAGTGCAATGTTTGGGAATTGTGTTGTAATGCCTTGTAAGAGAGAAGCCAAGTGGCCATCACAACACATTGGTTTTTTTCTGGCACCTTAAACACTTGAAATTTTTTTTAAATGTTATAATAGTTTATTTACAAAGTTTATATACATTGTTTTTCACACCAAATATTTCCATTTCCTTTACCCACACTTTCCTCTACCCATCAAATTGTGTGACCCTATAATTAACCCTCATCTCCCCACCCCCCACCCATCCTCACCTTTTTGCTCCCCACACCTACCCCAATCCTCATACTTGTTCTACAATAACAGTCTTATATAATATTTGTCCTTGCAGGACTAAGTTAGTTCACATAGCTTAATGCTCTCCAGTCCCTCCCAAGTTAGGTAATAATTTACAAAACCATTGCTCCTGCAGCTGCATAGCATTCCATTGTATGAAATGTACCATAATTTCTCTATCCATTCAACTGTTTTTCAGAAGTGCTTTGCTTATTTGTGGTCACTTTACTCTTCAAATAAACTTAGCAATTTCCCTTTCAATCTCCTTGAAAAACAAATTTGATATCTGTATTGTGATTGTGTTAAATTTGTAGACGGCTTTTGGTAGGATTGTCATTTTCACCATATTGAATCTTCCTATCCATGAACAGGGCATATTTTTCCATTTCTTTAGGTCTTTTATTGTGTTTTGCAAAAATGTACTGTAGTTTTCTTGGCATAGATCTTTTGTATCTCTAGATAGGTTCACTCCCAAGTATCCTAATTTGTCTTTGGCTATTATAAATGATATTGCTTTTTGGTTTCCTTCTCTGAGTTTTTGTTATTGTAGAGAAATCCCACTGCTTTTGGATATTGATCTTATATCATGCCACTTTACTAAACTGTTCTACTAGCTCTAACAATTTTTTTTCTTGAGTCTGTGGGGTATTCTGTGTACATTGCCATATCTTCTGCATATAGCGATAGTGTAACCATCTCTTTGCTGATCTGGATGACTTTTATTTCCTTCTTGTGTATTGCCCTTGCAAGCACTTCCAGTACAATATTGAATAGAAGTGGTGATAGTGGGCATCCTTGTCTGGTCTGTGCTCGCAAGGAAAATGCTTTTAGTCTTTCTCCATTGAGAATGATATTGGCTGTTGTTGTTTTTGTTTGTTGCTTTATACTGTAGAGTTGCCTGCGACTCATGGAGATCTTATGTATAACAGCCCCAAGCTCTGCTCTATCCTGTGCTAACCTTACTGTCTCTTAGCTCCATTAATCAAGTCATTGAGTCAATCCATCTCATCAAGGGTCTTCCTCTCTTGCACTGTCTCTCCACCCTCCCAAGTGTAACATCCCTCTCCAAGGACTAGTCCTGCCTTGCTACATGTCAAAAGTATGTCAGAAAAAGCTTCAGAATCCTTGTCTCCAAGGAACAGTCTGGTCTTACCTCCTCTAGGATGAACCTGTTTGTTCTCCTAGCAGTCC
>NW_006399759.1:6068205-6072530 GCF_000299155.1 Elephantulus edwardii
CACAGTTTGTTGTGATCCACACAGTCAAATGTCTTTGCATAGTCAATGAAACACAAATAGACATTCCTCTGGTACTGCCTACTTTCAGGCAGGATCCATCTAACATAGCTACAATGTCCCTAGTACCATGGCTTTTTCTAAATCTTGATTTTAAATATAGTTTTCACTATGTTGAGCAAATTCCTTTCTATTCCAATTTTGCTGTGTATCTATCAGGAAGGGGCGTTGGATTTTGTCAAATGTTTTTTGTTCATCAGTTGCTAAGATCATATCGCTCTTGTTTTTTTTTTTTTTCTTTTTCTTGCTGTGTGCCGTCTAGTCAGATCTGACTGGCACAGGAGGAGATTGCTCCTCCTTCTCCAGAGAAGCATCTGGTGGATGTAAACGTGTGCCTTTGGGATTTCAGTGCAGCTTTTTGCACTAGGCCACCAGAGGTCCCTTGTTATTTGCCTTGTTAATATGGTGAATTATGCAGATTGTTTTTCTTATATTGAACCATCCTTGCACACTTGTTATGAATCCCTCTTGATCATAATTAATTACTTTATTGATGTGCTTTTGCATTCTATTTGCTAGGATTTGGTTAAGCATTTTTGCATCTATATTATGAGAGATTTTTGTCTGTAGTTTTCTTTCTTGGTAATATCTTTGCCTGATTTTGATATTAGGGTCATGCTTGCTTCATAGAATGACTCTAGGAGTGTTTCTTCTTTTTCAACATTTTGAAGTAATTTAAGTAGAATTGGTGATAGATTCACTCTGAATGGTAGAATTCAGCTGTGAAGGACTTTTATTATGAGGAAGCCTTTTTATGACCTGTTTAATTTCTTCTTTTGTGATGAGTCTGTTCAAGTGATCTATATCTGTTCTTGTCAATCTAGGCTGGACATAAGTTTCAAAGAATTTGTCCATTTCCCCTAGATTTTTTTTTATCAGAGTATAACTTTTCATAGTATTCCAATATTTTAAATTTAATTTCATCTGGTTCTATTGTGATGTCACATCTATCATTTATCAGGTTATCTGTGTCTTCCCTTCTCCCCCTTTTATTAAGTTTGCCAGTGGTTTGTCAATTTTATTGGCCCTTATTGAAAAACCAGCTTCTGGTTTTATTAATGGCTTCAATTGTTTTTCTGTATTTTATCTCATTGATTTCAGCTCTGTCCTTATAATTTCTTTTCTTCTAAAGGTTATAGGGTTAGATTGTTGTTCTTTTTCTATTTGATGAAGATGTTGCATTAGATCATTGATTTTTTTTTCTTCTTTCTTTTTTATGTGTGTGCTTATTGATATGAACTATCCCCTGAGGACTGTCTTAACTATATTCCAGAAGTTTTGGTTGTTGTTGTTGTTGTTGTTATATGTATCATCAGTTCGCTTGTGACTCATAGTGACCCTATGTACAAGAGCCTTAAACCCTGCTCTGTCCTCCATTACTCCACTCACTGAATCGATCCATCTCATTGAGGGTCTTCCTCTCTTGTGCTGTTCCTCCACCCTCCCAAGGATGATGTTCCTCTGCAAGGACTGGTCTCTCCTTGCAACATGCCCAAAGTATGTCTGAAAGCTTCAGAATCCTTGCCTCCAAGGAGCAGTCCAGTTTCACCCTCTCCAAGACAAATCTGTTTGTTCTCCTAGCAGTCCATGGTTTATTCAACATTTTTCTCCAGCAGTACAGCTCAAAGGCATCAATTCTCTTTCTGTCATCTCTAGTCACGGTCCAGCTCTCTGATGCACAGCATGCAATTGCAAAGACT
The DNA here is from genome assembly GCF_000299155.1 of Elephantulus edwardii. Taxonomy (NCBI): domain Eukaryota; kingdom Metazoa; phylum Chordata; class Mammalia; order Macroscelidea; family Macroscelididae; genus Elephantulus; species Elephantulus edwardii. The sequence continues at coordinate 6,069,963 of NW_006399759.1, forward strand.
GTGGCCTGGTTCAAGTGCACCTTAGTAAAAAAAAAAAAGTGCACCTTAGTCTCCAGCCTGATATCGTTGCTCTTCAGTACTCTGGAGAGGTCCCTCACAGCTGACTTTCCCAATGAAATTCATCTCTTGATTTCCTGGCTGCTGTTACCAAGAGTGTTGATTGTAGATCCAAGCAGACTAAAACTGTTAACAATATCAATCTCTTCACCATCCATAATGATGCTGTCAATCCACCCAGTGGTGAGAATCTTTGTGTTCTTGATGTTCAGCTTCAATCCATATTGAAGGCCATAGTCCTTGACCCTCTACAAGAAGCGCTTCAGGTCCTCCTCAGTTTTAGCAAGCAGGTTTGTATCATCTGCTAATGCCACATCCCTCCCTGTACAGCCCAGCCTTCTGAATGATCTGTTCTGCATACAGATTGAAAAGGTATTGAGACAGAATACATCCCTGGTGGACAACCTTCCCAATTTTGAACCAAACAATGTCTCCTTTCTCTATTCTAATGACTGCCTCTTGGTTCAAGTACAGGTTTCACATAAGCGTAATCAAATGTTCTGGGATTCCCATTCTTAGAGTCAGCCACAGTTTGTTGTGATCCACACAGTCAAATGTCTTTGCACAGTCAATGAAACACAGATAGACATTCCTCTGGTACTCCCTACTTTCAGGCAAGATCCATCCATTAGCTGTAATATCCCTAGTACCATGACCCCTTCTAAACCCAGCCCGTACATCTGGCAGTTCTCTGTTGACATGTTGCTTCAGTCATTTTTGGACAATTTTCAGCAGAATCTTGCTTGCATGTGATATTAATGATATTTTTAAAAATAATTTCTGCACTCTGTTGAGTCACCTTTCTTTGGAATAGGAACAAATATAGACGTTGTATTTTAATTTTTGTTTGTTTCAAGGAACTTTCCTTAAACACTTTTTAAGCACAGTTTTAAGTAGAATTGTAAAAATTGCAGTCGTGCAGGTGGCAGCACATGCACCCGCCCCCATTGCTTCTGTAAAACTCAGTATCTTCAAGGCAGTAGCTAAAAAATATGTTGTACACCTGTTACAAATAAAACTCTGTGGTTTTTTTATTTTAATTATGTTTTTTATTAATTTTAATGAATGTTTACAGACTTAGGGTTTCCATTCATTCATTGTTGTGTTTTTCTCCACACCCACCCCTCCCTCCCCAATTCGCTCTTCTCTTTGAAAAGTAAAAGAAAAATTCTTTCATTGGTACACAATCCTCCACCCCCCAAGTCCACTCCACTGTGCAGCCTTCACTCTGGACTCTTGTCATGACCATAATACCCAATCATACATGGCTTTTAAACAGTTTTCTCCCTCATCTGTTTCAATGCAGTATACAAAATTTATTCCATCTTTCTCAGTCTCCCCCAAACCCTGATGTCAGTCCCATTCTAAAACAGTGGCACTGTGTTTTTTAAACTGCTGTGTCTGTGAGTCTATGCAATGTTCTTCTGTGTGTACCTATCTCTTCTGGTTCAGGCTCCCAAGCTGAGCACTGATTAAGAAACAGGTATTTTAAGATGTTAATACTGATTTTTTCTGGTGGCTCAGTGACAAGATGCTGCACTGCAATCCCAGAGGTACGTGGTTCAAATCCACCAGATGCTCTACTGGAGAAGAAGGAGGCAATCTCCTCCTGTACCAATCAGATCTGTTTTGACAGTACACGTAAAAATAATACAATAAAAAAATAAAATAAAAATTTAAAAAAACCCACTGCTTTTTTTGTGCCATAGCCAACATAAAAATATACTTAGGCCTTGATGAGAGTCTCTTGAGTTGTGCAAGGAGTTAACACGCTTGGCTTCTGCTTGAAATGTTGGAGGTTTGGGTCAACCTGGAGGCACTGGAGAGAAAGACCTAGTAATTTATCCCCTCCCCCCGAAAATAAGTCATTAAAAACCCTAAGGAGCACAGTTGCACTCTGACATACAAGGTTGTCCTGAATGGTGATTGGTTCAGGGCATAATTTGCTTTTTTGTTTCTAATATCATCTGACCTTCCAGTTAATTTTAAAAGCCATAATAATTTTTTAACTGTTGTTTATAAGCACTTTTCTTGTAAACACAATCTCCTGTGGAATGCAACCATCATTCTCCAAGCCCTGCCAATGATTTATCTTGTAAAATGGCATTTGACCGTGGATTTGTAGCTCAGCAACTTAAGATTCAGTTGTTTGCCAAAAAGGTTGCCTGCTTCTCTTTTGGCCAAAGAACTATTAAAATCACACATCTGGTAGATGGTTAGTTTTAAAATGATGCATTTCTAAGTTAATGTTTCTATTCTAATAAAAAGAGATATACAAGAGGAAACAGCTTTTTAAATTTGTGTTTGGTTTTGTTTTGAACTGTGCACAGCTGGGCCATTTTCAAAACCCAGATGGAATCACTTCAAAGGTGCTGAGGATGATGGCAAAATAGCAAGACAGTATGCTGATGAGTCTGGGCTTGTGATGACCTCATTAAGGTTCTGAACCAACTTTGAAATAATTGTTGTGTTATTGTTGTTATGTACCTTTGAGTCGTTTGCGACTCATAG
>NW_006399759.1:6074254-6074889 GCF_000299155.1 Elephantulus edwardii
AGATAGAAAAACGATGGTATATTTACACAGTGGAATACTATGCAGCACCGAAGAACAATGAACTAATAAAAATCAAACACAACTTAAAAAAAAAAGAAGATAATAGTGTCATTTGGTGCTCTGGTAAAATTTAAATCTGTGCACAGTCAAGCCATGGAGCCAATGTAAAAATACCTCCTATAGATTATTAAGTATCTGACAATCCCCCTGCTTGCTATGACAAATGCCCTTCCAGACCTTCTTCTGACCATGCCTGATCAGTATGCACTCCAGCCCAATGAAGAGCCCACACATCCTGCTTCTAATGATCTCTAATGCCCTCTGAAAGTGAAATAAATTTGATCCCTCAAGGCATTCCACAGAAAGTTCCAACATGTAAACCCTTGGACAATAATTCTTTGTTCTCGTTCTTTAAATAGGTAATAGATTAAAGAGTTAAGGAGTTAAAGAGTAAAGCAACTGGTACTTAAATGATTCACTTTCGCTATTGTCTCCATCTAGAACAACAGATAACCACTTTTTATTGTTTCTTTTATGTGTGTGTGGATATTTTTATAAGGATAGAAAAGATACATATTTTCCAATAGCATAATACATATGCTCTGTTTATTTATACCTTTATTTTTATATATTTA
>NW_006399759.1:6079712-6081253 GCF_000299155.1 Elephantulus edwardii
GGGTATATTCCCAGTAGTGGAATTGCTGGTCAAATGGTATCTCTATTTGCAACTTTTTGAGAAAGCGCCATACTGCCTTCCACAGTGGTTGCACCATTTTACACTCCCACCAACAGTGAATCAGGGTTCCAGTTTCTCCACAACCTCGCCAGCATTTGTTGCTTGTCAATTGGGTTTTTTTACCTTTATCTTGTTGTGGTGCTCCAGTATTTTATAAATTCTAGATATAAGTCCCTTATCTGACATGTCATTACCAAATATTTTTTCCCAGTCTGTGGCTTCCCTTTTTACCCTGGTGGAGAAGTTTTCGGATGTGCAAAGGGATTTTATTCTTAGAAGGTCCCATTCATTTATTTTATCCTCTCCTGGTTGTAGATTTTTCAGATGCTTGGAAGACTATTCATGTTGTGGATTAGGGCTTCTAAAGTTCTTCGAAGCTTTTCTCTAATGAAGTTTATAGTCCTTAGTTTTAGTCCTATATTCTTGATCCACTTTTAGTTGGTTTTTGTTTATGGAGTGAGGTGGGGATCTTGCTTGAGTTTTTTACAGATAATTTTCCAATTTTGCCAACAGAGACCTGTGTTTTCATAGAACATGTTCTTAAACTTGGGTGTTTATGAATGTGGGAGCTGAAAAATGGTATTTCAATGTAGTTTTCAGCTATGTTTCTCCTTATTAATGAGCTTGACTACCTCTTTGTATTAAAGGGCATATGAAGATTTATGAATTTATATTCTGTCCCTATTTTTATATCAGTCTGTCTTTTCCTTACTGATCTCTAAAGGCCCTGATGTACTAGGGGTCTCTTTCTCTTTCACACAATGAAGTTGAAGCGGAACTAACCCAGCGAACCCTCCGTTTGGTTTCTGAGGCTGCAAATTGCACTGAAGGAGATTGCCAATCTTTCCCCATGGAGCTGCTGGTCGACTCAAAACACCAGAGAGGCTTGACCTTTGGGTTATCAGCATAACTCCCTATAGACTAGGCCACCAGAGTGCCCTACATGTGTTTAGGATCTTAACCTTAATTCCCTGACTTGACCTGCAAATATTTGTGCCCATTTTGTCACTTCCTTTTTTGACTTAATGGCAGTGAGTGAGTGTATGCTGTTGTTAGTGTGGTCAAGTCTAGCATAACTCATAGCAATCCTATAAACAACAAATCTGAGTCTTACTCTATCCTGTGCCATTCTCACCACCTCTGATTCACTATAGCCCATTGCAACAAACACTGTATCAATCCATCTTATTGGGGGTCTTTCTGTCTTTCACTGACCCTTCACTTTTCCAAGCAGAATATCCCTTTCCAAGGAACAGCTTCTCCTAATGACATGCCCTTCTTTGGGCATGCCAACTGACTGGAAGAGATCTATATTTGTTCCCATCCCAAAGAAAGGTGACCCAACAGAGTGTGGAAATTATAGAACAATCTCACTGATTTCACATGCAAGCAAGATTCTACCGAAGATTATCCAAAAATGACTGAAACAGCACATCAGCAGAGAACTGCCAGAAATCCAGGCTGGGTTTAGAAGAGGTCGT
>NW_006399759.1:6081963-6088701 GCF_000299155.1 Elephantulus edwardii
GTGTCTGATACAGGCCATGGTCTTTGCTATCACTTGTTATGCATCAGAGAGTTGGACAATTACTAAGGAGGATAGAAGGAGAATTGATGCCTTTGAGCTGTGGTGCTGGAGAAGAGTATTGAGAATACCATGGACTTCTAGGAAAACAGATTCATCCTGGAAAGGGTCAAACCCGGCAGCTCCTTGGAGGCAAGGATTCTGAGGCTCCGTCTAACATACTTTGGACATGTTGTAAGGAGAGACCAGTCCTTGAAGAAGAACATCATGCTTGGGAGGGTGGAGGGACAGCGCAGAAGGGGAAGGCCCTCTATGAGGTGGATTGATTCAGTGACTGGGGTAATCGGGTTGGGTGTATTAGAGGCGGTACAATTGGCACAGGAAAGAGCAGAGTTTAGGGCTGTTGTACGTAGCGTCGCTATGAGTCACAAGCAGCTCAAAGGCACATAACAACAACAACAACAATGACATGCCCAAAGTATGTCCAAAGCTTTGCCATCCTTGCCTCCAAGTAGTACTCTGGCTGCACCTTGTCTAAGATACACCTGTCATTCTGTTGACAGTTCATGGGATATTCAGGTCTCTTCTCTAACATCGCAGCTCAAAGGTATCAATTCTTCTTCTCTCATCCTTACTCATTGTACAGCTCTCAGATGTCTAGCAAATGACTAAAAAGAGCATAACCTGAATCAGGTGCACCTTCATCTTCAAACTGACATCATTGCTTTTCAGTATTTTTGAGAGGTTCCTGACAGGAGACTTGCCCAAAGCAACACATCCCTTTATCTCCTGATTGCTTTCACCAAGGAAGATGAAATTGATGACAGTTTCAAGCTTTTGTATATCTATCGTGATATTGCCTATTGGCTCAGTGGAAAGGACCTTGGTTTTCTGGATGTTGAAATGTAACCAATATCATGGGCTGGAGTCTATGATCTTCTACAGCAACCTCTCAGGTCCTCCTCACTTTCAGCAAGCAAAGTTGTGTCATCTGTATAGTGCACATTGTTGATGACTCTTCCTCCAATCCTGATGCTGTATTTCTTCTTCATAGAGTTCTGTCTGCTTCACAAATTTGCTTAGCATACAGATTGAATAGGTATAGAGAAAGGATACAACCCTGACACACACCCTTTCTGATTTCCCTTGTTTCATTCAGACAGCAGCTTTTTGGTCTAGGTATAGATTTCACACCTAGGTTTTCCGGGATTCTCATTGTTCTCAATGTTAGCCATAGTTTGTTGTGATTCACACTGTCAAATGCCTTTGCATAGTCAATAAACCATAGATAGACATTTTCCTGGCTTTCAACCAGGATCCATCTGGTATCAGCAATGATATCCCTGGTACCACAGCTTCCTCTAAAACCATATTGAACTTTGGGCAGTTCCCTGTCAATGTAATTAGTCATTTAAAAATGATCTTCAGCAATATTTTGTTTGCATAAGATATTAGTGATATAGCTGTAAAATTTCCACATTCTGTTGGACCACCTTTCTTGGGGATAGGAACAAAGACAGATCTTTTTTAGTCAGTTGCTTGGAAACTTTTTTCTTTTTGAATTTTCTCTATGTGGGGTCAGATTTGACTTAATGATAACTGAAAACTTAATTGCCATTAAGCTGGAAACAACTCTTAACGGACCCTCCATCCAGTTTTTAGAGACTGTAAATTGCACAGGAGTTGATTGCCCATTCTTCTGCCTTGGAGCAGCTGATGTATTTGAGCCCCCGCCTTTGCGTTGACAGTTCAATTCCTTATGCACTAGACCATCATAACTCCCTCAGTGGTTGTTGTTGTTGGCTGTTGCTGAGCTGAGTCAAGTACAACTCATGGTAACCCAATGAAAAACCAGTCTGAACACTGTCTTATCATGTGCCAGCCCCACAACCTCTGACACAACTCAAGCCCATTGCCGCAGTCACTGTGTCAACCCACATGGTTAAGAGTCTTCCTCTCTTTAGCTGCCCCTCCACCTTTCCAACCAAGATGTCCCTCTCCAAGAAATAGCCTCTCCTAGCAACATGCTCAAAGTATGTGAGACAAAGTATCATCATCTTTGCCTCCAAAAAGCAGCAAGACAGAACCCACCCTCCCAAAAAAAACCCTTCAAAAACAAACTTCATGCTATTTGCATTTTAAGAGTATATGGAGTAGGATAGGGATTTCTCGTGGCCTAGAAGATAGGGAGCTGCATTGTCAACTCAAAGGCAGGTGGTTTGATTCTACCCACTTTCCTGAGAAGAAAAATGGACAACCTCTTCATGTTCAATTTATTATTGTTGCTGTTATGTGCTGTCGTGTCGCTTGCGACTTATAGCGACCCTATGTACAACAGCCTTAAACTCTGCTCTGTCCTGTGCCAATCTCACTGTCTCTGACACTCCCATCCCAATTATCCCAGTCACTGAATCAATCCACCTCATAGAGGGCCTTCCTCTCCTATGCCATCCCTCCACCCTCCCAAGCATGATGTCCCTCTCCAAGGACTGGTCTCTCCTCACAACATGTCCAAAGTATGTTAGACGGAGCCCCTTAATCCTTGCCTCCAAGGAGCCACCGGTTTAACCCTTTCCAGGATGAATCTGTTTGTTTTCCTAGCAGTCCATGGTACTCTCAATACTCTTCTCCAGCACCACAGCTCAAAGGCATCAATTCTCCTTCGAACCTCCTTAGTAATTATCCAACTCTCTGATGCATAACAAGTGATAGCAAAAACCGTGGCCTGTATCAGATGCACCTTAGTCTCCAGAGAGACACCATTGCTCTTCAGTACTTTGGAGAGGTCCCTAATGCGCCTTTAAATTTCCTGGCTACTAGTGCCAAGAGTGTTGACTGTGGAGCCAAGCAAACTAAAGCGATGAACAATCTCAGTCTCTTCACCATCCATCCTGATGCTGCCAATTGGTCCAGTGGTGAGAATCTTTGTCCTCTTGACATTGAGCCTTAATCCATATTGAAGGCTGCAGTCCTTGACCCTCTGCAGCAGGTGCTTCAGGTCCTCCAGCCTCTAAAAACCTGCTGGAGGGTCAGCTATGAGTCGGTTCTGATTGGACAGCAATGAAATGCAGTAAGATAAGCCAAGGAGAAGGTTGAAATGCAGCAGCTGGTTAAAGAAACCACAAGCAAACAAACACAAAAAACCAAGTAAGATGTATCTATAAAAATAAACATTGGATTTGCCAAGAGGAAGTAATGGTTTTACCAGTGCAGTTTGAGTGGAGACGTGATTGGCATGGACCAGTAAGGAATGACAGTGAAGACAGTAACTAACACTTTTTAAAGTTTTCTTTGGTGGTGGTTGGCCGGAGAAATGTGGTGGTATCTAGATGAAAAGATGGGCTTGAGGAGGTCTCATTTGGTTTTTCATAGATAATTCTATGCTAGAGAATGTTTGTATGTAGGTATAATGGTGAGAAATGGTCTGGCAGGGAAATAAAAACTAAGGATGAAGAAGGCAGAAAGAATAATTGCAGGTTTGAGATTCTTCAGACAGTAAGAGGGCCTGGAATCTGGGCTGACTCAGAAGAGAAGCTCCTGGAACGAAGGAGGCCATTTCCTCCATTCTAACATGGGCCCAATTCACAGGCAAGTGCGGTGCTTGTGGAAGTGAGAGGTTCTCACCTGCCTGTTCTTGTTTTGTCTGTAAAGTATGAGGCCAAGGCAAACTGAGACTGAGGAAGGCAGGGAGACTTCCAGGGAGGGAAATGGAGTTCAGGAATAAGTACGGTCAGAAATGGGAAAGAAAACATATCAAAGAAGACATATTGGTAAGTGCTCATTTCAAATAAGGCCTGCAGTGGAAGGACAGCACAGGGTTGAGATGTTGCCAAGCCAAACAATGTGCCTCTTGTGAGGGCATCGGGAAGGAGATGAAACCAAAGATGTACATTGAGGCCAGCATCTTTCTATCTTTGGTCTTTGGGATGTCCTTTGATAATACCCACAGAAACCCCATCTTCAGTGTGCACCTATCCTATCTGAAGACCATGTCTAGGTTTCAAGGGAGTCCTCCAGCACTCCCTAGCATATATGACAGGTCTGAAGAGCCTTTTTTAGCTAACAGGTGCCAGAATGGGGAAGCAACATGTACCAGAGCTTCAGAGAAAGCCATACATACACATACTAAAAGGAAAGGTGTTAATAACGTTTGTTCTTTCCTGACTGTTGCATGATCTACAGCTGTTCAATCAGAACTACAGGAGACCTCTGGCTGGGATATTGTCACAATGATTTACAGAGCAAACCTCTACTGCATCTACAACATGCATTACTGTAAAGACTTTTGACAACAGAAAGATATGGCACTTTCTCTTGGGCTTGGATCAGGCAGCAGCCAGGTTCTATCGCTCAGCCATGGCCAAAATGAAGGCTCGGGACCTTCGTGGCAAGAAGAAGGAGGAGCTGTTAAAACAGCTGGACTATCTGAAAGTGGAGCTTTCCCAGCTGCGCGTCACCGAATTGACAGGCGGTAAGGCTTCTAAGATCTCCAAAATCCAAGTTGTCCGAAAATCCATTGCCCATGTTCTCACTGTTATTAACCAGACTCAGGAGAACCTCAGAAAATACTATAAGGGCAAGAAGTACAAACCCCTGGATCTGCGGCCCAAGAAAACACGTGCCGTGCACCGAAGGCTCAACAAGCATGAGGAGAACCTGAAGACCAAGAAGCAGCAGCGAAAAGGGCGCCTGTACCCACTGCGGAAATAGGAAGTCAAGGCTTGAACTTCTTAAATAAATAAAACACAAAACTAAAAAGAAAAAATTAAAAGAAAGATATGGCACTGAGAAGAAACCCACTCTGGTTAATAGGAGCCATTCTGTTCCACAACAATCAGCACCAAGTTCTAGTCTGAACAGTACATGTGAGGGTCTTAATAGAGCTGCATGGAAACCTGCCCCACTTCATGTAAACTCAGAAACTTGCCTCATAGACTACAGCAAGGGCAATGAAATCTGTCATCTGAGGGGAGATGGGTGAGTTTCCTACTTATTTCTACCCTATCTTCTGTCAATGGCAAGAATGCAAAGATGTGAACAATCTAAAACGGATATATTAAACCTTAGGAAAGCATCCTGACTTAAAATAGATTTCCCTCCCCCCACTAAGTAGTTTATCTTCTGCTTTGCTTAGATACAGATTTAAATAGTACAAACAGTGGAGGTAGGTACTTAATTGGGTTAGGAAAATGATACACCCTGAAGGCTTTTGGATGGTGGAGGCTGGGCTAGATTTATAATAATTCATAATGATTACTACAAATCAGTTTGGGGAATGGCCCATAAAGGCCTTGGCTGACTTTTTTGTTTACGAATTTCACAATTTTCTTGTTAGTTTGCTTTGCACACATGTTTACACTCTGGTTAAAGAATTAGCCTTACAATGACGTCATTAAGCGCCCCACCCCCACCCCGCTTAAAAACAACACTATCCTTTAGAGCTTGGTGTTTTGAAATTCAGTTTTTCAGCTACTCACGTAAGCATCATGAGGACTTTGGGAAAGACGCTATTTCCCCACGCACATTCATAGGCGGTAAAAAAAAAGTAAGCACTATAACATTCATGAGGATTGGGGCTATGCCAATTGTCCTGACAGCAGGAAGTAGCAGGAGTCCACACACTGCCAACTCTGCTCTCTTTAGCCTTGGCTGCTATCTGCAACTTGCCAAGATACCACCAAAAATCAACCAACCAAAGCCGTGACGATCTGCAAACTTACTGCAGCCTTCAGTTTTCCTATTTGAAGAGGTAGTATCGTTCAGTGCATGGAGCCCCGGTGGTGCCACTGCACTGTTAGCTGAAAGGTCAACAGTTTGAGCGTACCAGCTGCTCTGAAGTTGAACAGTTGGCCTTGGGAACCCTATGGGGAATTTCAGCTGTGATTCAGAATCTACTCCACAGTGATGGCTTAGAAAGAATGAACCAGGAGGTAGAGCTAGTGTTACACCCATCAGTTAGGCCTCAATAAGGAACATAAAAATTACATCGTTGTTTCTTTGGCTTGCAGTACAGCGCCCTATGGGCTAGGCCACCAGAGCTGTTTACGCCATTATTCTTACAGAAAGAATTTCTTATATGAAGAGTGCAAAGGGAGAAGAGAAATGCTAAAGAAGCACAGGTGAGCATTAAAGGGAAGAGGTGAGAATTATTAGGATGCTGGAGCTCTGCTGGCCTAGTAGGTAGGGAGTTTCACTGCCAATCCAAGGGCAAGTGGTTCAAATCTATCACCTACTTTGCAAGAGAAAGATGGAACTTCTTTTCCCGTGCAACTTACAGCCTCTGAAAGCCTACTAAACAGTGAACTATGAGTTGATTCTGACTCCATGGCAATGGCTTTTGAAGGAGTTCAGGTGGTATAGGATGTTGTTTGAATCACAGATACCTCAGATACTGCTCAGGATAAAGATGGGCGGTCTACTCCAATTAAGATTCACAGCCTCACAGAATATGGATAGACACTTCACCAAAGAAGACATTCCGATGACAAACAAACACATAAAGAAATGTGCAAAATCTCTACCTTTCAGAGAGATGCACATAAAAACAACTATAAGGTAACCTCTCACCCCAGTAACAATAGCAAAGTTCAGCAGAGCTGCAAACAACAAATGCTGGTGAGGTTGTAGAGAAATTGGAACCCTTATTCACTGCTGATGGGAGTGTAAAATAGTACAACCACTATGGAAGGCAGTATGGCACTTTCTCAAAAAGTTGGAAATAGAAATTTCTATAAAAAACAG
>NW_006399759.1:6088801-6091273 GCF_000299155.1 Elephantulus edwardii
GAGATAGGACGTATCCCTGGCGTACGCCCTTCCCAATTTTGAACCATGCAGTGTTCCCTTGCTCTGTTCTGATGACTGCCTCCTGGTCCAAGTATAGATTTCGCATTAGCTGTGACACTTTTTTGTGTTGTTGTTATGTGACATCAAGTCGACTCTGACTAAAAGTGGCCCTGTGTTCAACAGCTCTGAACCCTGCTCTATCCTGAGCCAACCTCATTGTCTCTGACACAACTACCCACATTACCTAGTCACTGAGTCAATTCATTTCATCCAGGGTCTTCCTCTTTTGCACTGTCCCTCCAACCTCCCAAGCATGATGTCTTCTCCAAGGACTGAGCCCTCCTGGCCACATGCCCAAAGTATGTGAAATTGAGCTTCAGAATCCTTGCCCTGGAAGTCCAGCCTGGTTTCACCCTCTCCATGTCAAACATGTTTGTTCTTTTAGCAGTCAATCCATGGTATATACAGTTCCTTTCTCTAGCACCACAACTCAAAGGCATCGATTCTTCTTACTTTCCCAAAATTGTGTCCTTTTCCAAGGACTGGTCAATCTCTCCTGATAACATGCCTAAAATATATGAGAAAAAATTTTGCTTTAAAGAGTTTTGAGTTTTTTAGTCCAACACTACAATTCAAAGGTACCAATTCTTTTCCAACTTTTAGATACACAGGAAGTAATTGAAAAGGCCATGGCTTGGATCAGTCATACCTTAGACTTTAAATTGAATCCTTGGTCATTAACACTTTGGTGAGTTCCCTGGCAGCTGACTTTCCCAATGTAGCACATCTTTGGAATTCTTAATGGATATCCTATGAGTTGTGGATCCAAGTAAAAAGAAATAGTTGACTACTTCAATCTTTTCTCCAACTGTCATATTGCCTCCTGTGTCAGTGGTGAGAATTTTTGTTTCTTGATGCTGAGATGTTGAAACATCTAACATGTTGAAAGCTGTAGTCTTTGATCTTCTGAAGCAAGTGTTTCAAGTCCTCTTCACTTTCAGCAAGCATGATTGTACCAGTTACCCAATACAAGTTGTTGATGAATCTTCCTCCAATCTTCATTCCAAACTCTTCTTTATATTGTCTAGCTTCTGGAATGCTTTGCTTGGCATAGAGATTGAACACATATGGAGAAAGGATATAACACTCACATATATCTTTCTTATTTCCAGTTATGTAGTAATTTCTTGCTTTTTTCAGATAACAGCTTCTTGGCCTATGTACAGGTTTTGCATGAACACGATTAAGAGGTCTGGAATTCCCATTCTTCTCAATGTTAGCCATGACTTACACAGTCAAATGTCATTGTATGGACAATAGAACACAAGTAAACACCTTCCTGGTATTTTCTGCTTTCAACCCCCAAGATTCATTTCACATCAGCAAAGATATCTCTCATTCCATAGCCTCTTTTGACTCAAGCTTGATTTTCTGGCAGTTCTCTATCAATTGAACTCCTTTAGCAATTTTAAAAAGATCTTTAGTATGATTTTACTTGCATATGATATTAACGATATAGTTTCATAATTTCCACATTTTGTTAAGTCATTGTTTTTTGGAATGGGAACAATCTCTTCTAGTCAGTTGACCAGGTAACTATCTTCCAAATTTCTTGACATAGACTAGTGATCACTTCCAGGGCTGCAATGATTTGTTGAATAGGATCTTTCAAAAGTTAACCCAGCGTCCATAAAGCACATACATTTTTTAAAACTAAAATTAGAGCTTATGTTCCCTATCCAATCAGAGTCAAGAAACCAAAGGTTATAGGCAACCCTGGTTAGAGATAGGAAATAATCAAATATTCCTATTGACTTTCAATCTCCCAAAACATTGATGAAATAATAGCAAAGCATTTTCTTGGACAATGACAATGTGAATGGAAGGGAAGCAACAAAAATTTGGAAACTATAAAACAGATGCAAAAAAGAGGAATCCTAAATTGGCCGTGGAGAAGCCAATAAGCATCCTAACTCACATTACAAATTCTCAATAACTCAGGCAACAGCAGCACGAGGCACCACTGCACAAGAATGAAATGAGAGGGTAAAAGATGAATTAAAAGAATTTCTCTCTCTCTCTTAAAAATTTAGTTTGTTTCTGTCAATATATTCTTTTATTTTCTGTCAATATATTCTTAATTTTATTTTTTTTATCTCTATATCCTTTATGAGGAGTAATGTGACATCAGGATTGGATGAAGACTCATCAACAACCTACATTATGCAGATGACACAACCTTGCTTCCTGAAACTGAGGAGGGCTTGAAGCAGCTGCTGCAGAAAGTCAAGGACTGTCGTCTTCAATATCAATTGAAGCTCAACATCAAGAAGGCAAAGATCCTCACCACTGGGCCAATTGGCAGCACCATGATGGATGGAGAAGAGATTGAGATCGTTAACAATTACAGTTTGCTTGGCTCTGCAATCAACACTCTTGGCACCAGCAATCAAGACATCAAAAGATGAATTA
>NW_006399759.1:6096573-6097721 GCF_000299155.1 Elephantulus edwardii
TTGGGGTTTGTTTTGCTTTTTAACAAAACAATGGAAAAGGTTTATTAAGGTAATAAGATAGAGGCAAAGCTAGTGGAGAGCAGGCCACACAACAGAATCAAAGTGAAGAAGAAAGAACAGGAAAAAAGGATAAAGAAGCCCTGGAAAGAAATACAAAGGCATGAAGCCAAACCATACAGTAAGCTGTCAGCAGAAAAGAACGGTAAGAGTGAACCCCAGATGGGCATTGCTTTTATTGACTCCCAATCTAATGAGACTTGGTCACAGTCCAGCTCCACCTAGGGACTTGTGTGATTGGCTGGGGAGGGGGCCCCTTCCTGGTGTAACCACCTTTGGCTCCTACTAGAAATACTATTGTGTTGATACAATTATTTCCTTGCTCTTTCCTGGGAAACTACGGCTCTCCTCTATGAGAGTGAGAGAGATCAGATTCCAGCCCTTAACTTTCCCCCCATGAGAGGTATTCAACCCTGATTCTTCAGGGAATTGGAGGAGGGGATCTTTCTGGCTACTTCCTGCTGATGCATGGGCATAGGCCTGTCTACTGCTTCAGGACTGAGCCTGTCCTATTCTGTTCCTAAATGTGGCTCCTGCCTGGTCAATAAACTGGAGTGGGTCAGGCTGGTAATTGCTTGTGATAATTTTCTTTTCTGAATGTGTTGCAACAATTCTGGAATGTCATGCAGGAAGTTTTGAAATGGTTGTTGTTATGTGTTGTTGAGCTGCTAGTGACTCATAATGACCTTATGCACAAAAGCTCTGAACTCTGCCCTATCCAGAACCAATCTCACTGTTTCCAATGCACTTATCCCTATTACCCAGTTACTTTATCAATCCACTCCTCCAGGGTCTTCTTCCACATGTTTCTTCCAAACATGATATCCTTCTCCAAGGAGAGGTCCCCCTGGCAATATGCCCAAAACATGTGAGATGGAGCTTCAAAATCCTTACCTCCTAGGAGAAACTTGGATTTACCCTCTCCAGAATGATCTGTTTGTTCTGTCAGTCCACTGTTCTGTTACTGAATGCAAGGGATTCTTTCCAATAGTCACTCACCAATAAGACAAACGGATTGCAATATCCATAAGCACTTTATTATGCAGATCTGGGAGACAGTGAGTCACCTCCAAGACTGTAGCCTTGTCTGG
>NW_006399759.1:6098501-6099119 GCF_000299155.1 Elephantulus edwardii
CAGAAGTGGATGCCATTCCTGCTTCCAAGCTTGTTTGAATTGGGGAGCTCCATCAAATACTGTCCACCATGGGTAACCATTATCACATTTGACACATCAGTGTCACCGTGTTCAACATCACAGCAACCACAAGATACCTCTGTCCAGCACATGGACAGACCAGGGCCATATGACCTAGAAGAATGTTTGACCAAAACCAGTTAAAAACAGGCCTGAGGGCCACAGATTAAAGTCACCCACCTTTGGCTTGGTCACATCACTTTCTGTCCACTAGGCCAACTGAAAATCTCTCTCTATGCTATTGTTGTTGTTAAGTGCTGTCGAGTCATAGGCAACTCATAGCGAACCTATGAGCAAAAGACCTGAATGCTTGTATAATTTTCATCCTTTCTCCAGGTTCATAGGGTTTCCGGAGGCAAGCTACTTCAAAAGTGGATGCCACTCCTGCTTCCAAGCTTGTTTGAATCTGGGAGCTCCACCAAACACAGTCCTTTCTTTAGTCATGTAAAATAGTTTAAGCTATCTGTTTACCAGGAGAGGAAAAGCATCTTTTCTAGATTAGCATTTATTTCCTTGAACTGGTCTTCACAATCACTTGTTATGCATCAGAAAGTTGGA
>NW_006399759.1:6099414-6103293 GCF_000299155.1 Elephantulus edwardii
GACTCGATGGCACATAACAACAACAACAACAACATGTAAATTGTATCCTAATCTGTCTGCCTACCAGAAAGGGAAACATGCCTTTCCTGAAGTAGCATT
The DNA here is from genome assembly GCF_000299155.1 of Elephantulus edwardii. NCBI lineage: Eukaryota > Metazoa > Chordata > Mammalia > Macroscelidea > Macroscelididae > Elephantulus > Elephantulus edwardii. The sequence goes on from NW_006399759.1 coordinate 6,099,514, forward strand.
TATCTTTTCAAAACCTGTTTTTTTCAGTTTTATATGTTAACTATTTTTTAGGTTGCTTATTTACTAGTACTTATATATGAACTGCTCTTTTTAAATGTAGAAATTGTGTAACTTTACTAACAAAAGTGCATTTTAAAGTAAGCTGATATATAACCCTATTATAAAAACCTAATGACCGCTCCCAGATGGGGAGGCAACTTTTGAGGGGAACTTGTTGTCATGCCAGATCTGTAATAAAGTGCTTATGGATACTGCAGGGGGAAAAGTGGAAGATACTCAGTGGAATAGATTGCAATGACTGCCACAGTGAATAAAAACATTGTGATAATTTTGAAGAGGACACAGTGTTTTGTTCTGCTGGACAGAGGTTTTTTTGTGTGTTTTTTTTTTGCTAGGAATCAGAATCCCTGGTGACATCTAACAACAGCCTGGAAAGACTTAAGTGCACTTGGAATTTTTTGCTTGGAATTTATTTCTGTCTTGATTTCAGATTCCAAAATGTTCAAAGGAATGTTTGTGGTGAAGAAATCTGCACAGGAGTAAAGGAGGAGGGAGGAAGGGCAGGTACTTCCTTCCCACACAGAGCCAGGGCCTAGATGAACAAGTATTTCCATCTCTCTTTTACTCAGTGTCTTTTAAGCATTAATTTTTTTTTGCATTAACTTTTTTTATTTTAGTCTCAAAATAACACAAAAATATTAAATTTAATGTTGCGAAATAACTTATTTTCTCCAAAACATCACTGAAAAATTCTAAATAATACAATAAAACATTAAAAAAACTTCAGTGGCCATCCTAAGAATTAAACCATCTTCTTTGATTTCTTCTTCTCTTTGCTTTTCTATTTCAATTCCTTATAATTCAATTTCTTTAGCACTAAACATCTTCAAAGGTTGATTTTTTTCTTATTACAGCAAGTTCAGTGTTTTTTCAACCAGACTGGACAAATCCTAGCAAAGCTCTTATTCCTAATTTGATAGCTTCATTGTCATTTAAAATATATATGGATTGGTTTGCCTATACATTGTGTTTCACATTATCCTTTATTCACATTGTGTTTCATACAGTCATTCCCATTCATTGTGTTTTATAAATTTAATCACCATTGAACTATGCCCACATTACCCTGTCTTTCCAGATCCCCGTCACATCTTTACCTCCACTCCCTCCACCCACCAAACTGTGCAACCCTGTGATTTCCCCCTCTACCTATCCTCACCCCTCTGCGCTCACCCTCCCTTACTTGGATCCTTATACACGTTTTACTAGCTATCTTTTTATTTCTACAATAATGGTCTTATGCAGTTGTCCTTATGAGACCGATTTAGTTCACTCAGAATTAATAAACATTGACTTTTTAGGGATTGCTACTTTGGAACAGTCTCTGATACAAACTTCCATTTTGTATGGGTCCCAAGCTTTATCTCTTGTCCCTTGCTGTGGCCTGTTAAAACCCAGGTCTTGGATGTCAGGAGTCTACAGATACCAACAAGTTAACCAGATTTCATGCTAGCTTGCCAGTTTTGGTTTAATGCTTCACTTACTTGGCTTTATGCTGTCATATCTGTCATATAATGTGAATTTGGTATGATGATAACTTCTATGCACACCTAATCTACCATATTGCCAGGAATAAAAGACCATATTTTCTTATGAAAAAAATATGTTGCTTTTGCAAGGCTTCCAAAAGACAAGTCATTTGTACCTTAGCCACTGGTTAAGTATCTTTTACAAATACAATTATTCTTCTCTGGTTTTTTTGTTTGCTTAGAGAATCTCTAGGGAAACTCCTAGAAATTGCACAGTTGTCATAGTTAAATACAAAGTAAAGAAAAGCTCTGTAAACATAGATTTCACTAGGATCATCATTTGGGAGCACATCAAGTTAGAAGAAAATAGAAGCTGTGAGAGATTTGATCATCCTCAGTGATGTACTTTTGTCGAGACTGGAGCCATCTTTATTCACAGCTTTGCAATATAAGAAGAGCTATGTGTTATTTCCAGTGCCTGGGTAACACAATGGTGTGTGTTCACTCACCAGTCTAAGGTTGTGGCTGCCCAGTTATGTGGTGGGAGAAAAGCCTGGAAATCTACTCAGGGACCACTCAAGAATTCTGAAGAGCAACGATGTCAGTCTAGAGACTAAAATATGCCTGATCTAGGCCATGGTCTTTGCAATTACATCAGAGATCTGGACAATGACTAAGGATGACAGAAAAAGAATTGATGCCTTTGACTTGTGTTGCTGGAGAAGAGTCTTGAACATACCACAGGCTGCCAAGAAAACAAATAGGTCTGTCCTGGAGAGGATAAAACCAAGCTGCTCCTTGGAGGCTAGGATTTTGTCTTACATACTTAGGGCATGCTGTGAGGAGAGACCAGTCTTTGGAGAAGGATATCATGCTTGGAAGGGTTGAGGGATAGTGCAGGAGGGGAAGGCTCTGGATGAGATGGATTGATACAATAACTGGGTAATAAAGCTAGATGTGTAAGAGAAGTGAGAGTGGCTCAGGATAGAGCAGGATTCAGAGCTATTGTGCTTAGGATGATATGAGACATAGTTGGCTCAAGGGCACCTACCAACAAACATTACAACTCAGAAAACCCTATGGAGCAATTTTATCTGTACTACATGAAGGCCTCAATGGGTCAGAATTGGTTCAATAACTATGGATTTTATTTGTTTTAGGGATTGCATCAAATTTCCTGGCTTGGAACATAAATTTAAGAGGAGGTAATGTTGGTTAGGAAGCCAGAGGGAGATTTCAACATACATAGATGATTTGTCAACCTAGTTCTGACTTTGTACAAAGGCCATACTTGTAGTACTTGAAAGAAAAAAAAAATCCTCTGGCAAATGCTGTCAGACAGAAAAACCTTACCAATCTTTGTCTTCTTAAACTGGAAAGAACACTATTTTATTTTTAAAAGGCCATTGGAAGGACTAACAAAGAAATGATTTATTTGTTATTTTTGTTATTTGTTTTATCATTATTTTTAATAGGCAGAAGGATAACCTTTTTCTAGGGAGATCTGGTGGCTTGGTGGTAAGGAGTTGCACTAACAATCCAAAGGCACACAGTTCAAATCCAGCAGTAGTTCTATGTGAGAAATATGGGCAATCCCTTCCTGTGTGATCTAAAACCCACTGGAGGGTCAACTATGAGTTGGTTCTGACTTTACTATACATAAGAACAGCGTTTTTCTGTTCTAATTCTTTTTATTTCTTTCTTTTTTTACTAATTTTAATGAAAATTTACAGACTCTGAATTTCATCCGTTAATTGTCGCACTTTTCTCCCTGTCCAACCTCCCCCAATCCAGTTTGCTCTTCTCTTTGAAAAGTAAAAGAAAAATTCTTTCATTGTTATGCAATCCCTACCTCCAAGTCCACTCCACTGTGCAGCTTTCATTTTAAAAAGTAAAAGAAAAACTTTTTCATTGTTATACAATCCGTCCCCTCAAGTCTGCTTCACTATGCAGTCTTTGTTCTGGACTCCTGTCATGACAATAATACCTAATCATATATTCCTTTTAAACAGTTCTCTCCCTCATCTGTTTCAATGCAGTATTCATAATGTATCCCATCTTCTCAATCGCCCCCCAACTCCGATGTCAGTCCCATTTTACAACAGTGGCGCTATTTGTCCTTTTGTGACTGAGATATTTCACTCAGCATAATGTCCTCCAGGGTCACCCATTTTATATGATATTTCATTAGTTCCTTGTTTTTCAATGCAGTATACTATTCCATTGTGTGAATATACCACAGCTTCTCTAT
>NW_006399759.1:6103478-6111029 GCF_000299155.1 Elephantulus edwardii
AAAAAATTTTTTTTATTTTATTATTTTTTTGTGTGAGTGTACCGTCAAATCAGATCTGACTGGTACAGGAGGAGATTGTCCCTCCTTTCCCGGCAGAGCATCTGGTGGATTCAAACTGTGCGCCTCTGGGATTGTAGTTGCAGCTCCTTGCCACTAGGCCACCAGAGCTCCCCAGTGACACTGATTTTTAAAAAGACACTGTCATCCCTCTGCCCCATAACTCATACAGCAGATAACCCATGAAGTTCTGTTCACCCTGATCCTAATTCTCAAAACTCATTCCAGAATTCCCATAATATTTAGTAACACTTTTTTCCCTTCTATAGAATTCTACCTTCTCATAGACACACACAGTTATTACTTCACACAGTTCATTAGCTGAGCTTTGCTTCATGGGCATCAGATTTGGACAGCTTGGGATTCACCTTCCTTGAAAGCAGTGATTAAAGTGGGCTCCCTCACTGGCTGAGTAATCTAATCTTGCTGTAACAGAGACACAAATGGAGATTTTAACAAACAATTTTCTTCCCTTGCAGTTTAAGAAGTTTGAAGTCCAAATTCAGTGTGCCTTCTCTAAGGGAAGGCCCTTTCCCTACATCACCCATGGAGGAAAGTCCTTGGTCCTTCAGCATCTGCAGACCAGGCGTTCCTTGAAGATCCCACATTCCTTAGCCTTCCCAGTGTCAAGAAGCTTCCTGAAGACTCGAGTTCAAAAGGACCCATTCGAACTAGATGGTGCTCAACAAATACTCTCAAATATTTTGAACAGAACTACAAAAAGTCCTAGACAGAACAGGCGACAAATAGAGAGTAGAATTCAAATAATAAGATAAGACTTCCCAGTAGAACCCTTAAGACTATGGCCCTCTGAGACCCTTCTACACCGGAATTGACCTTATCCCAGTGGATCATCTTATAGTTAAACAACATACAGGCTTATTAAGTAAGCAATAATATTTGTAAGTCCTCAAAAATAACCAATCAAATGAGACAAATTGAGAAGCATTTTCCCAAACAATCAGAATTCAGGAACAGGCAAAGAAAGCAGCATAAATTGAAAGGAGGAACAAAGGGAGGAATTAAGAATATTACTTTATTGACAGTATTGTAACAAATGCTATGAAATAAAATGTGTGTAAATTAAAAAAAAAAGTTTTTTCACAAATATAGAAAAAATCATTTTACATAAGAATTTTAAGTATTTGCAATAAATATATGTATATAGATTGTATGTATTCATATATTCTTATTTTTCATTTTATTATTAAGTAAAAGATAATTAAAAGTGGCAATAAAAAACCAAAAAAAACCAAAAACAAAACAAAACCCAAAAGGACCCATTCCACGTCTAGCATGCATTCCTGGTGCTCCTGATGTCCTCTCCTCTCTGATCTCTTTCCTTTCTTGTGAGAGAAAAGATTTTACAGGTCACACCTTGGGGGAAATCCCCTTATGGATCAGTGACATGATGGGATTAATACTTTTACAACTATTTGGTTTATCAGATCATAAGGACTTATTTTTATGTTATATCATCGCTGTTAGGTGTTGTTGAGTATGACTCAGCGACTCTATGAACAATACATCTGAATTTTGTCGTATCCTGTGTCATCCTCATCATCTCTGACACACTTGAGACCATTACTGCAGTCACTGTGTTAATCCATTTCATTGAGGAATGAAATGTCATTCACCGCTCTTCAACTTTCCATATATGATGTCACTCTGTAAAGAGCAATCTCTCCTAACAACATGCCCAAAGTATGTGAGATGAAGCTTTGTCATCTTTGCCTCCCAGGAACATTCTGTCTGTAACTTCTCCATAACTAACATATATTTGTTCTTTTTGTGTCCATGGCATTTTCGGTATTTTCCTCCAACAACACCACAGCTGAAAGGCACCAATTCTTCTGTCATCCTTTTTTCAGCTGTCAGATGTATAGCAAGTGATTTGAAAAAAAATCATAGCCTAAATCAGACACACTTTAGTGTTCAAACTAATGTCATTGCTCCTCAGTAATTTGGGAAAGTCCCTGGCAGCAGACTTTCCCAGTACTAAGGATGTTGATCGTGGATCAAAGTAAGATGAAATAATTGACAGTTTCCATCCTTTCTCCATCTATCATGATGTTGCTTCTTGGTTCAGTGGTGAGGGTTTTTGTCTACTTGATGTTGAGATGTAATCCATATTGAAGGCTGTAATGTTATATCTTCTGCAGCTAGCTTTTCAAGTCCCCCTTACTTTAAGCAAGCAAGGTTGTGTTACCTGAATAATGCAGGTTTTGGAGAATCTTTCTTTGAACCTGATGCCACATTATTTTTCATAGAGTCCAGCTTTTCAAATTATTTGCTCAGCATACAGACTGGATAGGTATGGAGAAAGGATACAACTTTGATGCACACTTTTGCTGATTTTAAACCATGCAGTGTTCCCTTGCTCTATATGGACAACAGCTTCAACATGCATTTTGAGTGGGACACAATCCACCGTGTCAATCCATGACACTCACCAAGCATAATTCAAAAGTGTCATCTCACAGTAAGCCAAAGATTACTCTCTTCACATAATCTTGCAAATTTACCATCAGGCAGTTGAAGTTTTTTTTGTCCTATGCTTTTTTTATTTCCTCCAGTGTTGAGGGTTCCCTTTTCCCACCATGAAGCTAAGGAGAGGCAGAGGCCCCCAGTCAGGAGAAGCTCCATCTCGTTTTTCCTGCTCTTCTAGTGGCCAGTTTTGGGTACAAGAGTGAGGGGTGTGGGGAGCAGGAAACCTAAGCTTAAACAATGGGAAAGAGAACTATTCATTTCTAGGGATTCTTCTCCACCAACCAGGAACCGAGTTGGGCTTTTTGCGCGTCCTGGGCGAGGTGGCATCTGTGGGAGGACAGCAGCGCCCTCTTTGGGCAGGTCCTGGTAGCGACGCCCAAGTTGTGGCTGCCGAGCCTTTCCTGTCTGACCAGGTTTAGGAGAACCTCCAACTTTCTTGTTGATTTGTTATTGCCTAGTACTTTTTCAGCAAATCCCTGTCCTACTTAAATCACATATAGGCAGCGTGCTGCTGCTTGCTGAAGCGACTTGCAACTGATGACAAGTGTCAATAGCTCGAAAGAATTCACCCCAACATCAACAGGGATCTGGCCTGGTGGTGGTGATCTGCTGATGTCAAACCATCAGCTGTAGCAGGGAATGACTTTCTTTCATAAGCTAATTTTTAATTACACAAGGAATAGATAAAATAGTTTTCCTTGAAAAACATAGAAGCTTTACACATAAATCATATAGGAAACAGAAGCCTTCTCTGATTACCTACAATGTCTGAATCTTCTGGGAGACCCTCTTCATTCCCAACCTGTCTATGACTGCCATTAGTTGTTTGGGGGGCTGTTTCCCCCACCCCTGTACTGTGTACAGTCGAATCGGATCCCACTGGCACAGGAGGAGATTGCCCCTCCTTTTCCAGGAGCGCATGTGCCTTTGGGATTGCAGCACAGCTTCTTGCCACTAAAGCACCAGAGTTCCATGCCGTTAATTCTATTTTATCTTTCCAGGAGATATTATATATATATATCTCACATATGTATTGATTTTATTCCCATTCTAAACAATGGTGACATGACAGAGTGTAGAAATTCCACATTTAAGGAAAATCCTGGTGAAGATTATCCAAGAATTACTGGAACAGTACTTCAACAGAGAACTCAAAGAAAAACAAGCCGGGTTTAGAAGAGGCCCTGTGGCACTAGAAACATTATTATAGCCAATGTCAGATGGATCTTGGCCTAAAGCAAAGAGTACCAAAGGAATGTCTGTGTTTCATTGACTGTGTGGAGGCATTTGGCTGTATAGATCACAACACATTGTGGCTAACCTTGAGAAGAGTGGGAATCCCAGAACAATTGGTCATGGTCATGGTCACCTATACTCAAATCAGAAAGCAGTCCTCAGAGCAAAGCAGTACATGGTTCAAAAACAGGAAAGGAGTGCATGAAGGATGCATCCTTTCTCCATAACTTTTCAATCTATATGCAGAACAGATCGTTTAAGCGGCTGAATTTTGTGAGCAGGAATGTGGCATCAGGATTAGAGGAAGACTCTTCTACAACCAGTGTTATGGGGATGACACAACCTTGTTTGCCGAAAATGAGGACGATATGAACTGTTTGCAGCAGAAGGTCAAGGACTGGAGTTTTTAATATAGATTGAAGCTTAACATCAAGAAGATTCTCCCCACCGGGCCGTTAGCAGCACCATGATGGATGGAAAAGAGACCAAGGTTGTTAATTTCAACTTGCTCAGGTCTGTATAATCAACACTCTTGGCATGAGCAGTCAAGAAATCAAAAGAGGAGTTGCACTGGAGAAATCTACTGTCAGGGACTGCTCCAAAGTGCTAAAGAGCAAGGATGTCAGTCTGGAGACAAAGGTTCCCTGACTCAGGCCATGGTCTTTGTAATTACTTGCTATGCATCAGAGAGCTGGACAATGACTAAGGACGACAGAAGAAGAACAAATGCCTTCGAGTTGTAGTACTGGAGAAGACTATAGGACCACCAAGAGAATAAGCACGTCTTGCCTGGAGAGGGTGAAACCAAGTTTCTCCTTGAAGGCAAGGATTCTGAAACTCTGTCTCACATACTTTGGCCACGTTGCCGGGAGGGACCAGTCCTTGGAGAAGGATGTCATACTTGGAAAGATGGAGAGACAGTGCATGAGAAGAAGACCCTCGATGAGATGGACTGACTCAGTAACTGGGTTAACTGTGGTAGGTGTGTTAGAGATAGCAAGATTGGCTCAGGATAGGGCAATATTTAGAGCTATTATAGGGTCACTATGAGTGGTAGGTGACTCGATGGCACATAATAACAACATACTGTATATTCCCCAGTTAAAAACAAACAAAAAAACCACATCTTTGCAGGCTAGCACATATAAATCTGCCACATTCTTTTTTTTTTATTGAGATTTTAATGGAAGTTTATAGAGAACTTGGATTTCCATTCATTTTTTGTTGCACATTTTCCTCCCTGCCTCCCCCGTCCCACAGTTCTCTTTTTTCTTTGGAAAAAAGTTCTTTCCTTGTTATACAGTGCCCCAACCCCCTGCCAAGACCACTTTACTATGCAGCTCTTATTCTGGACTCTTGTCATGCCAATAATACCTACCCATATATTCCTTTTTATACAGTTCTCTCTCTCTCATCTGTCTCAATGCTGTATACATTATTTATCCCCTCTTTTCTTAGTTTCTCCCAACCCACATGTCATTATGAAGTATTTGTCTTTTTGAGACTGAGATATTTCACTTACCATAATGTCCTTCATGGTCACACATTTTGTATAATATCTCATGAGTTCCTTGTTTTTCAGTGCTGCATAATATTCCATTGTGTGACTATACCACAGCTTCTTTATCCATTTGTTTATTGATGGGCACTTGGTTTGTTTCCAATTCTTTGCTATTGTGAACAAAGCAGCAATAAACATGGGTGTGCATATATCTGCTTGGGTGTCAGTTATGGTCTCTTTGGGGTATATTCCCAGTAGTGGAATTGCTGGGTCAAATGGTATTTCTATTTCCAACTTTATGAGAGAGCGCCATACTGCTTTCCAGAGTGATTGCTCCATTTTACACTCCCACCAACAGTGAATAAGGGTTCCAGTTTCCCCACAACCTCGCCAGCATTTGTTGTTTGCTGCTCTGTTGAATTTTGCTCTTCTTACTGAGGTGAGAGGATATCTCATAGTTATTTTGTGCTGCTTTCACTTAACTATGGCAAAAAACTTCAAAGTTAGGACACATCTGGTTTATTTAACCATTATCCTACTTAGATGCTTTCCAATTTTGCAATATGATTTGCAATGTTGTAACTGCACTTGTTCTCCGAGCATGTGTTGGAATATAGCTACATATTGTCAAAAGAGCTCCACAGGCCCATAATTTTAGAGATTATAGACTTTAAAGTTTGCAAATGCTTTATTAATGATTTGATTTGCCTGTACTAGATTATTAGCATCTCCTGCCATGTTGTTGTTGTTGTTATGTGCTGTCGAGTTGCTTGCAACTCATAGGAGCCCTATGTACAACAGCTCTGAACTCTGCTCTATTCTATTCGTTTCTGACACACCTACCCCCATTACCATAGTCACTGAATCAATCCATCTCACTGACAGTCTTTCTCTCTTGCGCTGTCCTTCCACTCTCCCAAGCATGATGTTCCTTGCCAAGGACTGGTCCCTTTTTGCAACATGCCCAAAGTGTGTCAGATGAAGCTTCAGAATCCTTGCTTCCAAGGAGGAGCCTGGTTTCATCCTCTCAAGAATCAAACTATTTGATTTTCTAGCAGTAGCGCCACAGCTCAAAGGCATCAATTCTCCTTCAATCATCCCTAGTCATTGTCCAGCTCTCTGATGCATGGCAAGTAAATGCAAAGACAATGGCCTAGATCAGGCACAGCTAAGTATCCAGATTGACATTATTGCTCTTCAGTACACTGGAGAGGTCCCTGACGGCAGATTTCCCTAATGCAATTTGTCTCTTAATTTCCTGGCTGCTGGTACCAAGAGTGTTGATTGAAGAGCCAAGCAATCTGAAGCTGTTAACAATTTCAATCTCTTCACCATCCATCACGATGCTGCCTATCAGCCCAGTGATGAGAATCTTTATTTTCTTGATGTTGAACTTCAACCTGTATTGGTGGCTGCAGTCCTTCACTTTCTGCAGCAAGTGCTTCAGGTCCTCGTCAGTTTCAGCAAGCAGGGTTGTGTCATCTGCGTAATGCAGGTTGTTGATGACTCTTCCTCCAATCCTGATGCCACATTTCTCCTCATAGAGCTCAGCCTCCCAGATAATCTGTTCTGCATATAGATTGAAAAGATATGGAGATAAGACACATCCCTGGCGTACATTCTTCCCGATTTTGAACCATGCAGTGTCTCATTGCTTTGTTCTGACGGCTATCTCCTGGTCCAAGTATAAGTTTTGCATTAGCACAATCAAATGTTCTGGGATTCCCATTCTTCTGAGAGTTAGTGACAGTTTGCTGTGATCCACACAATCAAATGCCTTTGCACAGTCGAAACACAGACAGACATTCCTCTGGTACTCCCTGCTTTCTGCCAAGATCCATCTAACATTAACTATAATATCCCTAGTCATAGCAACTTCAAAAGCAAAGGGTAGAAACAAGCCAAATATCTATCAAGAACTGAATGAACAAACAAAATATATTATGATGGATGAGTTGGAAGATATCTGGGAAGGTTTGCGGTCTTTTCTCTTCAGGTGGGCTGGAAATGTGTTCCAGACACTGGTCATGTTCCTAGGGCAGCTGACAGTTATCATCGTGGGCTCGGCTAAGGTGGGCGGCTTGGGGCGTGTGTGGGAGGTGGCTTCCCAGCATGGTCTCATCTCTGGGATCGAGTAAGTACACCCCTTCCTTGGATGAGTTCCGCGGTGTCTGTGAGCAGTCCCATCCTGGCCTGATGTCAGGGCTGCAGTGACAGAGGGCGAGCTGTGGGGGTGTCATGTGGGCCACTGAGGCAGGCAGGAAGCT
>NW_006399759.1:6113799-6120778 GCF_000299155.1 Elephantulus edwardii
TAAAGAGAGATAAACGCAGGTTATATACATGGATTTTACCTGATGGTATGCATAGGAATGAGATCAATTACATCTGTGGAAAGAACCACTGGAGAAACTCAATATCAGGTGTGAAAACCAGGCGAGGTGCTGATTCTGGAACAGACCACCAACTACTCATATGCAAGTTCAAGCTAAAGCTGCGGAAAATTAAACCATGGGAACCAAAATATGACTTTGAGTCTATCCCACCTGAATTTCAGAACCATCTCAGTAACAGGTTTGAAGGCTTGAACACTAATGAGTGAAGACCAGATGAATTGTGGGAGGATATCAAGGGTATCATCCAAGAAGAGTGCAAATGTTCATTACAAAGACAGAAGAGGAAGAAAAGACCAAAATGGATGTCTGAAGAAACTCTGAATAGAGCACTGGAGTGCAGAGAAGCCAAAGCACACCAAGGTGACAGGTGGAGGAAGGGATCTTTGTGTCTGTCCCACCAGTAGATGACAAGGGACAAATCATCTCTCCAGAACAGAGTACAACTTCTTCCGGGAGGTGCCCTCTGGTGGTCAGGATCTGCTTTAAAATTACCCACAGAAGAAAAATGAGCAATCTCCTCCCTGGTGATTTACTGCTTCTAAAAAACCTCTAGAGGTTAAGTTATGGGCCAGTTCTGACCCATTGGTACATAAAAACAACACTCACAAACAAGGACCAGCTACATGGACTTTTCCACCCCTTTCTGAGGTTTGACAGCTGGAGCCCACTAGACGTCTTTTGTTGCTGAAAGTTTTTCTCTCCCAACTTCAGCTCTGATTCTACATAGCAAGGGACCAATAGTAGTGGCCTTTGTTAGTTTGGCCCCAGGACTCGAGACAGTGTATGTTTTCCTGTTTCTTTTTCAGCACTATCTCCTTGGCTGTTAAGACACTGGCAGCTGTTACGAAAGAAGACTGATAGGTCCCAGTTCCTGAGCTCTGGTGGTGTCTGCTCTCCACGATTCATCTTTAGTCATCACTGACCGCCCTGTATCTGGATCTTCTCTGAGCACATGCTGAGTCACCTCAACCACTGCCATCATCTTCTAGAAAGCACCCCTTCCTGATGGATCTGGCCCTTGCCCAAGGAAGCTCAGTGACTTCCCGTCTCCAGACTTTTCCTGAATCTGGAGAACCAGCCTGCCTGTGTCCAGCAGAGCACAGAACCACAGGTGAGGACCTCGGGCTCTGACACCATCTGTCTCCAGGGGAGCCTGGGTGAGCAGCCCTGCCCACTACTGCTCATTTGGGAGGTTATCTTGAACCTACATCTTTTGCTAGTCCTCCAATCTTGACTATGGCCTGCTTTGGGGATGGCTTGTATGGCCTATATTTCCTTCACATGCATCTCACATGGCAGGTAATGACTGGGCAAGAATCAAGGCAGGATATGTGGAAGGAACCAATTAGCAGGGAGAAGGGAAGAATTGAGAAGATGGGCAGCCATTCCAGTGGTGTGAGTACAGGATGGTGCAGCTCAGAACCGCTTCTGCCATGGGGCTGGTGCTCAGGCAACCAAAAGCAAGCTCCCTGACCACTGCCAAGTTCTGGGGCCTTGCCAGCCCACCGATCCCAGGAACAACCTTACATAAACTAGAGTGTGTCCTCATGTCTTTGTCTGACCTCTGGAATCTACTGTCCCAGCTCAGCCTGAGGCCAACCTTGCACATTTTGAATGTGGCAAATTCTGAAACTTGCTCTCTAACTCTGAGTACTAATGCGTGAAGGTGAGAGTTACCTGACCTGCACCCAGATCTTACATGGATAGAATAACTCCTTGTGACTAGGCTCCTTGACTCTAAGTTCCTTTGTGGAGCCTGTGCCAAGCACACATCATGCCCGTATCTGGAGCTGTGCCATCTCCAGCACTCTTTGCTTTGGAGTAAACACTGTGCACTGTCTTTGGGCATCTCAGGGCTGGCAGTGACTGGCTCTGCCAGGATGCCCCTGTAGGTTTAATGTCAGATGCACGTGGCCCCCATGAGGGGAGCTGCGTGCACTTCTCCTCTGAGGGCTGGGGTTGTGTGCTGTCTGCACTGCTGCCTGACAATAACCTACCACCTGTTGTGGCATCTGTACGGATTGAATTCCAGGTGTGCATCACCCCTTGTGCTCTTCACCTCCTCACACTGGCACAGTGAGCACTCTCTCACTGGGTGCCCTGCCTGCAGTCTCCCCCTGGATGGGCAAAAACACCATCTATACCGCCGGACAGACTTGCCGAGGCACCTCTGATGCCAGGAACTCATTCTCAAGTTGTATGCCCTGCCCCTCAGCATCCCCGAGGGCAGCAGAAGGGCCTTCCATGGCTCAGTGCCACATCTTGAGCTCGCTGCAGTGCCCTAAGTCTCTCAGATAAGCAGAAATTCTACACTTACTGGGTATCCCAGCCCCTATCTTTTGGCAGAAACAGCATCCAATACAGACACGTTGCCTCTACCTGTCACAACAGCAGCAAGAGTTCTGGTCAAGTACCTGTCTGTCCTCTATGCCCAGTGCCCTCTTATTTTACTCTTTCAGTTTCCCTTTCATCCTTTTCATTGTTTTTCTTTCCCCACCTCTTCCACTTTCTCCTCTTCTTCTATTTGGAAGTTTTCCTTTCCTTTTCTTGTCTTCCCCCACCCCTTTATATGCTGATGCTCCTTCTTTTTGTACCCTTCTCAGTTAGGGTTTTTCTTTCGCTATCCACTCGTGTTTTTAAGTTTTCTCCATTTTTTCTTTGTGTCATCCAGCAAGAGAGCACCAGCATCCATACAACCCAGTCACACATCCTCCTCCTACAACACCAGTGGTTCCTGCTCCATCTGCCCAGGAAAGATGGCAGCCAGCTGCAGCCCAATTTACTCTTAATGGCTCTGCGTGAGCACGGAGCGGAGAACTGCATTCCACCTCATCTTTCATCACACCCACCAGAAGTCAGGAAGCAGAATACTGAGAGCTGCCAGATTAGCAAATTTTGTAGCACACTGACACAGGTCAATTAGAGATGTCAAAGCAAAACTCTGCAAAGACAACACCACCACAGGGTCTTGGAAGCAACAGTGGCAACTTCAAACCCCACACCGAAAGCCAGGACAAGAGAAAACAAACAAGTGACCAAAATACAGAACGAGAACATCTTTCAGGGGAAGGAATGTTATTGGAAATTCCTGATGAAGAGTTCAATAGGATGATGGTTAAATGCTTTACTCAGAGTGAGAAAAAGTTCTAGAAAACCACAAGCCCCAAAAACCTAAGAAAATATAGACAAAATTCTCGATGAACTAAAAAAAAACAAAAAAAAAACCCAACCAAAATATCAAAAACAAAAACAAAACACCACCAAAGCAAACAAACATATGAACCCCAAGACCAAATAGGTAGAATAATTGGAAAATTAGAAAACATACAAAGCCAGCAAAATCAGATTCAGATTAAAATTTCAGAAATAGACAATACATTAGAAGGACAAAAGATTAGAATAGAATCAATGGAACACAGAAGTAGTGAGATTAGAAACTAATCTGCTAGAAGAGTAATCAGAAAAAAGAAGGATGGAAAATTAAGAAAGCATAAGAATTATGTTAGACACCATCAAGAGGAATGATGGGCATGTGATAAGAATCCCAAAACAGAAAGGCGGGCGGGGGGAAGGAACAAAGGAATTGGAGATTTACTAGAAGAAAAGTGAGAAAGCACCAATTCAAGAAGTTGAGCAAACTCCAAACAGAACAAACTTCAAAAGAAAAACACCAAGACATATATTCATTAAAATTTTTCTTCTAAACCCAAAGACAAAGAAATTATCTCCAAAAAAAAAAATGAAGAAAAAGAAAAATAAGAGTTGCTTACAAAGGAGAGCCAGTAGGACTCAGCTTCACATTCTCAGAAGGAGCTACTGCAGGGACGAGGACATAGACAAAACTCTGAAGGAGAAAAATGTAACTAAGAATTAGGTATCTAATAAAATTGTCCCTCTGATATGATGATAAAATCAGTACATTTCCAGATAAACAAAAATGAAGAAAATTTGTGAAAATGAAACCAATTTTACAATAAATACTAAGGGAGTTCTTAAAACAGGTAATAAAAACAAACAAAAACCAGATAATCAGCAACAGATAACCTGAAAGTAACGTATATTACAACATTGTTCAGTGGCCAACCCAGACGTAGAAATTAAGAAAATAGTAAGCATTTGGCACACAAAATAGGGAACCAGAGGTATCTGTCCATAAATGAGTATAATTATAAATAAAAAAGAGAAAATAATGAGTAGTTACAGAATTTACAAATGGAGAAGTAGTTAAGGCGATCTCGAGATATAGTGAACTGTTTTAGATGTGGGGACAAAATAGCAACTTACAGGGTAAAGTCAAAGAGAATTAATATACCTTCTCATCAAAATAAAAAAGAGGAAAACCATCAAGATTTAGTAAACACTTAAACAACGGCAGTGAAGGAAATGTTAAGAAAAGTCATAAACTCAACGAACACAGCATAGACATGTAGACGAAACTGAGGAATTAGCAACATCACAAAGAAGAACATACAGCACAATGATAACAATAAAAACATACTAAGTAGAAATTATTGAACAATATCATTAATATCACATGCAAGCAAGATTCTGCTGAAAATTACCCCAAAATAACAGAAATAGCACATCAACAGAGAACTGCCAGAAGAGCAGGCTGGGTTTAGAAGAGGTTGTGGTACTAGGGATATTGTAGCTGATGTTAGATAGATCTTAGCTGAAAGCAGGGAATACCAGAGGAATGTATATCTGTGTTTCATTGACTATGCAAAGGAGTTTGACTGTGTGGATCATAACAATCTGTGACTGACTCTGAAAAGAATGGGAATCCCAGAACACTTGATCATACTTTTGTGAAACCTATACTGGGACCAGGAGGCAGTTGACAGAACAAAGCAAGGAAACATTGCATGGTTCAAAATTGGGAAGAGTGTATGTCAGAGATGTGTCTCATCTCCATATCTTTCCAATCTATATGCAGAGCAGATTATCCTGGAGGCTGGGCTCTATGAGGAGGAATGTGGCATCATGATTAGAGGAAGACTCATCAACCACCTGCATTATGCAGATGACACAACTCTGCTTGCTGAAACTGAGGAGGACCTGAAATGCTTGCTGCAGAAGGTCAAGGACCGCAGCCTTCAAAATGGATTGAAGCTCAACATCAAGAAGACAAAGATTCCCACCACTGGGCTGATTGGCAGCATTATGATAGATGGTGAAGAGACTGAGATTGTTCACAGTTTTAGTTTTCTTGGCTCCATAGTCAACACTCTTGGTACCAGCAGCCAGGAAATTAAAAGACTAATTGCATTGGGAAAGTCTGCTGCTGGAGACCTCTCAAGGGTACTGAAGAGCAACAATGTCAGTTTGGAGACTAAGGTGTACCTGATCCAGGCCATTGTTTTTGTTGTTGATTGCCATCAAGTTGAGCATGACTCATAGGAACCCTATGAACAAAAGGCTGAAACCTTTCTGTGACTATTGGCATTTATCAAAGTTCATAGTTTTCGGAGGCATATTGTTTAGGAAGTGGATTTCATCCAGGCCATAGTCTTTGTGATGACTTGCAATGCATCAGAAAGCTGGACATGACTAGGGATGATGGAAGAATTGATGCCTTTGAGCAGTGGTGCTGGAGAAGAGTATTGAATATAGCATATACTGCTAGGAGAACAAACATGTTCATCCTGGAGAGAGTGAAGCCAGGCTGCTCCTTGGAGGCAAGTATTCTGAAGCTTTGTCTGACGTACTTTGGACATGTTGCAAGGAAGGATCAGTCCTTGGAGACGGACATCATGCTTAGAAGGGTGGAGGGATAGTGCAAGACAGGAAGAATCTCGATGAGATGGATTGATTCAGTGACTGGGGTAATGGGGGTGTGTCAGAGACAATAAGATTGGCACAGGATAGAGCAGGGTTTAGGGCTTTTGTACATAGGGTCGCTATGAGTTGCAGACAACTCAAAGAGGGCACATTACAACAACACTGATAATTATGTATCCTTAAAGAAATAAAAGCTTCAAAGAAATATATGCACAACTATGTTTATTGCAGCGTTATTTACAACAGCAAAAAGATAGAACTCCAAGTATCCATCAGTGGATGAATGAGTAAGAAACTATGTGTCCAGAATCCTGCTGAACACAATGGAGTATTTTGCAACACGAAAAAATAATAAAGAATCCATAAAACACTGGATGAATCTAGATGACACTAGGTTGAGTTAATGAAGCCAGCTCCAGAAAGGTAAAATATTGTATAAAATCACTATTATATTCCAAGATGGTGGTGGAGGCAGAGACAATGGGGTGAGCTGCGGGAGCAGCGGACCACTTGGAACAGGGCCACTATGGCCTTCTACAGACTTCTGTTTATTGATAATTGAACAGTTAAACAGTTGATGACTGGTCTTCAGTGAAGATTGAGGCTCAACAACAGGAATTCAAGGATTCCCAAGGAGCAATGAGTGAGTCCCGCAGCTCCCAACCCCCTCCCGCAGAGCCCACACCATGCCGCACAGCCGCAGCAGAACCATGAGGCTCCCACAGCGGGAACCTATGGACTCCCTCACCCAAGATGGATGGTAGACACCGGGCCTCCCCAAGACTGGTACAGCAGAGCCGCCAAACTGCTGCAAAGTGGACTTGTTCTGGGGAGAATTCTTGGAGCCAAGATGGCGGCGGCAGGGGAAGCGGGCGGCCACTGGCCTCCCGCGCACAAAATGAAGTGTGCCCACCAGCCACATGTGCGGGAGATGAGGCGAGGGAGATGGCCCGCGCCCGCTGGCCACCCGCGCTGGAGATGGCGCGCACCCACCAGCTGTCCGCCTTCGAGATTGCACATGGGAGATGGCCGCCTGTGCAGGAGAGGGTGTGCGCCCGATGGCTGCCAGCACGGGAGATGACATGCGGGAGATGGTGCGTGCCCACAAGGGGATGTG
>NW_006399759.1:6121688-6138061 GCF_000299155.1 Elephantulus edwardii
CACTTTGCAGTCCAGAGGGGAGCAAATGACAGGAAAATATCTTCTGGCAGACCAAGAAGGCAAGCAGCCTTAACCCAAGATCACCAGTAAGGTGATAAAGTGTCCTCCCTTTCTCCCTTCACATCAACACCCCTGTTCAGCATGAAGAAGCCAGAGAGTTGGCATCCAGTTCCCAAATCAATAAGACAGTTGGTTTAAATACCACTGGAAAATGCTTATCATTCCCCTATAGCATCTGGTCCCCACTGGATCCTTTTCATTTCCTTCACCTGCTTCCCCCACCAACCAATTTCTGCAGCTCTGCAACTGCATCCCTGCCCATGCTCATCCTTCTGCCCCCAACCCTCACCTCCTTGTACCCCCAGTAAGTTTTTCCAATAAAATAACACACACACACACACACACACACACACACACACACACATCACTATTATAAAAGCTAAATAAATATTTACACACAGACAGGAAAAAAAAAAAGGAAAAGTGTGTCTTTTATTCTGAGAATAGATATTGAGCTCCAGTAAGGGGAGACTCTTAGGATTCATAGACAGTACTTCGATCTAGAGCAAGCACCAGCAATCTTTCCCCCTATAAACAACCAGTACTAAAGTCTCTGTTATAGCTATTCATTAGCAGGTAATTAGCAACAGATATACACAAATGAGTGAGTGTAACTGTGTTTTCATTTTTAAAAAAAGGTATTAAGAAAAACCAGATGAATGGCCAGGTTTGGTCCACAGGCATAGTTTACCCACCTCTACTGTAGAACAAAATTCATCCTGGAGAGGGTTAAACCAGGCTGTTCCTTGGAGGCAAGGATTCTGAGGCTTTGTCTGACATACTTTGGTCATGTTGTAAGCAGAGACCGGTCCTTGGAGAAAGACATCATGCTTGGGAGGGTGGAGGGACAGTGCAGGGGGGAAGACCCTCTATGAGGTGGATTGATTCGGTGACTGGGGCAATCGGGATGAGTGTGTCGGAGACTCTGAGATTGGCACAGGATAGAGCAGAGTTTAGAGCTGTTGTACATAGGGTCTCTATGGGTTCGCAAGCGACTCGACGGCACATAACAACAACAATAGCAACAACAACAATGTAGAACACGATGCTAGCAGGGATGCTAGCTCTGATGGTTTATTCCACAAAAAGAAGACAATATCATTTGACCAATCATAGCCAAGTTTCTCCAGGAGGAATAGAAAGGGAGTTTCTTGGGAGGTAGATCTTTTATTACTAACTGTTCTATGCCCAAATTTGGCAGATTTTACAGCCTCTGTGCTAGGATTTGAAGGCAGGGGTGGTTTCGTGATAGAACTCTTGCCTTCCATGTGGAGGACGTGGGTTCAGCTTCTGAGCACTGCGTCTCATGTGCAGCTACCACTTGTCTGTGAAGGGGGCTTCCATGTGGCTTATGCTGAACAGATGTCAGTGGAGCTTTCAGACCAAGGTGGCCCAGGAAGCAAGACTCGGTGATCTGCTTTTGAAAACTAGCCAATGAAAATCCTACAGATCATGTGGTCCCCTCCTGCTGTGTACCAGCCTATTAAGAATTGGAGACCAATTTGACAGCAGCTAACAACTTGTAACACAAAGGCACATGGTTTGAATCCACCAGCTAGCTGCTCGGCAGGAGAAAGACAGGCAGTCAGTCAACTCTCCTGTGATTTACTGCCTCTGAAAGTCCCCTGGGGAATCATCTACAGGTCAGTCCTGATTCGACAGTGCATGACACCCGCTTTGGTACCCGTGTCCAGATTTGCTTTTCTCATAACCACATTGAAACCTTCTCCAGGCCTACTCCTCAGACAAAACACATATATACAACTGCAATGGAGGGGTGGCCTTCACTGCTTCTTACCTCAAGTCATGGGCATATAAGGAGGGGGCAACAGATTTCAGAGAACCAAGGGAACTGTCACAGTGGGTTCCAATGTGTCAGGATGGCACGGACAGGACAGGGCTCAGATCTGTTGTTCATAGGGTCACTATGGGTCATTCTCGACTCAATGGCTCCTAACAACAAAAACAAGAGGACTAGGCCCTCCTTCGAGAAGCATCCTCTCCTGAATGCCACCTGACTGACATGATGTCATCTGTGCTCCTATTTCCTCTGGGGACTTCTTGTACACATGTTATTAGGGTTGTGTGCAAGTGACTCGTAGCTGACCTCTAGTGAGGCAGTTAATGGCATGGGAGCAGATCTTTCTCTTCAGAGCAGCTGGTGGATTCGAATTGTGTGCCTTGCGGATGGCATCCCAATGCCTCACCATTAAGCCACCAGGGCTCACTCGTACACACGTTAGTTCCTAGGGAATGAAAGCTGTCACTGGACCGAAATCTCAGCTGGCCCTGTTAATCCTACCTGCTCTTATTCACCACACTCCTCCCTTTACCCAGTGGCTTCCAGCAAACAGATGTTTTCCTTCCTCTGCTACGTAAACAAAGAGGGCTACTCCTGGTTCTGGTGCATTTATGGACCACATCTCAGTGTTGACACCTCTTCAAGGGCAGCCTTGTGCTTGTCAAGGAGCAAAGGCCCCCATTCCATTTTGGGTTATCCTCAGTCGCCCACTGGGCCTTCTATTGGCTCTGTTCCCTCAAAGCTGGCTTCTTCCTTGGCCTGACTGTGCAGGCTGCTCTCGGGCTACCGGAGATGGCCTCTGGGCTCCACAGGACCATCTTTGCCACCAAGGAAACCAAATATGCCTGGAAAGAGGCTGAAGCAGCATCAAAAGTTTGTATGATGGAGACTTGCTCTTCCCAAGGGCCCATCAGCCTTATCTTTCTTTCCCTGCTTGTCTTCTCTCTCAGGGTAATGTGCTCACCCTCAAGGTGCCCAGTACAACTGAGCAAAGGCTTGAGTCTGAGCAGAGGAAGATAAAACAAGCGCCAGACTCAAGTCCGCTTAACTTTCAGGGGGAGCGCCATGCTGTTGGGCATCCTTCCTGCACGAGCGCACATGCTTGAGTGCGTGCATATGCGTGCGCGTGCACACCCCCATTCCTACCCCAAGGCCAAGCTTCCTGTCAATCACTGAAAAATGTTGGGTGACACGGACCCAGGAGGAAGTTCATCTGTTCCTCCTTCCTATCCACAAGCCCAGCTGGGAGGATTATCGGGCTCAGGAAAGAGAGAACATGTGAGCTGGACTTTTATGGCCTTGTGAGGAACACTGCGCTCATGCCCTCCCACACCTGGCCTCTGCCCCGCCTGCCCCCTGTCCAGCTGCCCAGAAGCAGCTCTCCAGGGTCTCTCAGCAGATTTACAGGTTCAGCCTTGGTGGAGGCCACATGGCTTGCAGCCACAATCCAGCTGCCCTCCCACATCCCATGCAACACAGGCCTGGGACATTCCGTTTCTCCTGAGTCACCGCCCCCAGCCCGCCCCATTTCTCCTGCTGCCCCGGCCAGGCCAGCCCAGTGGTGGACTAGCAAGCCGCCCAACGTGACAAAACCCAGACGCTCAGTCACTCCCGGCCCACCCAGAACCTCTCCGTTCTCAGAACCGCCCGAGGGTGGCTTCTGTCTGAACATGTCTCTATTGGTGCTCTAAGGTACATTTCCCTCCAGTACCTAGGAAGCTCTGGTGGTCTAGTGGTAGGGAGTTGAGCTGCCAACCCAAAGGCATGTGGTTCGATTCCACCAGCAGTTCCACGGGAGAAAGCTGGGCAAACTCTTCCCACGTGATTTATAACCCCCAGCTGAGACAGTGCTGACTCCAGGCAACAACAGCCACCTGACTGGGGTATGATTCAAGTGTTCAGCTGCCAGCTGAAAGGTTTGGTGGTTTGAACCTACCCAGAGCATCTCAGAACAAATGCCTGATTATCTGCTTCTGAGAGATCAGCTGCTGAAAACACATATAGTCCCAATCAACTGAATGGTGGTAATTAAAGTACCACGTTTGAAGCTGCACCTGACCTGGAAAGTGGCTTTCAGTATGTGCAGGCTCTGTGACTCTTCCTCAGAGGATTTCCTCAGAGCTAACGAAGATCCCGTAGAAGAAGCTCTGAAGATTGCTGGTCCTCAGGGTGCAAGGCTGAGGGTGAACCTGGAAGGACATCGCTGCAGGAAGGAGGGGACTCCGGGAGTTTATTTACAGGTAGAGTCTGGAACTAACTCCAGGGCCAATGAAGCCTCAGCTGAAAATCCCAGAGGAAGTCCTTGCATCCAGACCTGGCTTGCTTTCCCTTGTGGTTAGGCTTCCAGTACAATAGAAAGAAAAGGCTGTCATTACCATTCTTTGG
Organism: Elephantulus edwardii; assembly: GCF_000299155.1. Classification (NCBI taxonomy): domain Eukaryota; kingdom Metazoa; phylum Chordata; class Mammalia; order Macroscelidea; family Macroscelididae; genus Elephantulus; species Elephantulus edwardii. The sequence continues at coordinate 6,125,935 of NW_006399759.1, forward strand.
GGAAAGAGACACGTTCTCCTTTTTAGATCCTTTGAGGATGTAAGTGAAGCTCTCCCTAAAGGACAAACAAATCTATCTTGGAGGAAGCACAACCAGGCTGCTTCTTAGAAGCAAAGACGGGGAAACTTTCTGTCTCACATAGTTTAGGCATGTTGTCAGGAGAGCGCCAGTCCCCTGAAAAACAGACATCATGCTGGGGAAAGAAGAGACTTAGAGAAAAAGAGAAAGAGATTCCGCATGATGTGTTGACACAGTGCTGGAACAGAGTGTGTCAGGAGAGGGCAAGAATCAGATCAGTTGTTTAGAGGGTTGCTATGAGTTGTAGTCAGTGCAATGGCACCTAACCACAGCTACTGCAGCAGCAACCAAACATCATTCCAACACAAGGCCTCAAGTTGCTGCCTGGTGCAACTCAGGTAGAGCTGCTTCTGGGACCAGTTCTTCTCAAACTAGGCCACTAGGACTATCTACATTTTTCTCTGGAAACTGGAATGTAAGTAGTGTAAGCTGTAAATAGGACTTCTGTCAAGAAACGGGTGAAAGGGTGCTGGGCCCAAGGCAGAAGAAATTGTAGAGATGAATGGCAGCCTGGTTATTGTTGTTGTTAAGTGTCTTCAAATTCAGTATGACTCTTAGAGATCCTATGAATGAACAACAGCCATGAACCCTGTCCGATCCTGTGCTATCCTCATCTTTGACACACTGGAACCTATTGCAGCAGTCACTCTGTCAATCCACTTGGCCAAGGGCCTTCCTCTCCTTTGCTCCACCGTTTCAAGTATGAAGTCCCTCTCCAAGGAATAGCCTCTCCTAGCAACATGTTCAAAGCATGTGGATGAAATTTTATCACCTTTGCCTCCAAAGAGCACTCCAGCTGCACCCTCTCCAAGACATATCTGTTCTCTCGGCTGTCCATGGGATGTTCAGTACTCTTCTCCAACACCATGGCTCAAAGGCATCAATTCTTCTTCTGTCATCCTTATTCACCATCCATCTTTCAGCAACATAGCAAGTGATGGAAAAGATCAGGCACATCTTAAGCTTCACACTGACATCATTGCTCCTTAGTAATTTGGGAAGGTCCCTGACTGCAGACTTTCCCAGTACAATATATTTCCTGATTTCCTGACTGCTAGTATGAAGGGTGTTGATTGAGGATCCAAATAAGATGAAATCATTGACAATTTCCTCTCCCCCACCTCTACCTATCAAAATTAGAAAAGGAGTGCATCAGGGATGTGTCCTGTCTCTATACTTTTTCAATCTATATGCAGAACAAGATCATTTGGGAGGCTGGGTTATATGAGGTGGAATGTGGCATCAGGATTGGAAGAAGATTCATCAACAGCCTACATTATGCAGATAACACAACCTTGCTTGTTGAAACTGAGAAGGACCTGAAGCGTTTGTTGCAGAAGGTCAAGGATTGCAGCCTTAAATACGGATTGAAGCTCAACATCAAGAAGACAAAGATTCTCAACACTGGGCCAATTCACCATGATGAATAGAGAAGAGATTGAGATTGTTAACAGATTGAGATTGTTAGCAGACTGAGATTGTTAACAGCTTTGCTCGGCTCCACAATCACCACTTTCGGCACCAGCAGTCAGAAAATCAAAAGATGAATTGCATTAGGTAAATCTGCTGTCAGAGACATCTCTAGAGTACTGAGAAGCAACAATGTCAGTCTAGAGACTAAGGTGCCCCTGATCCAGTCTATGGGCTTTGCAGTTACTTGCTATGCATCAGAGAGCTGGACAATGACAAAGGATGACAGAAGAGGAATTGATGCCTTTGAGTTGTGGTGCTGGAGAAGAGTCTTGAACCTACCATGGACTGCAAAGAAAACAGGTCTGTCTTGGAAAGGGTGAAACCACATTTCTCCCTGGAGGCTAGGATTTTGAAGCTCCATCTCACATACTTTGGGCATGTGGCTAGGAAAGATCGATCTTTGGAGAAGAACATCATGCTTGGAAGGGCAGAGGGACGGCACAGAGAGGAGGACCCGGGATGAGATGGGTTGACATAGTAACTAGGGCAGTGGGGGTTGGTGTGTCAGAATCAATGACACTGGCTCAGGACAGGGCAAGTTTTAGAGCTGTTGTAAGTACATAGGATCGCTATGAGTCACAGGCGACTCGACAGCACATAACAACATCATGATATTGCTTATAGGCTCAGTGGTGAGAGGCAGCTGGTGACACCCACAGAATAGAGTCAAGAATCCTAGATCTTAACTGTTCAAAAGGGGAGGAGGAAAAGGAGAAAGGAGGTGAAGAAAATGGGAATAATCACCAGGACAGCAAAGATTAGTGGATGGATTGGGGTGGGTGAAAGAGCAGCCAAGGTGCGATGGGGACTTGATGAGGCAGAGTGATAAAAAACATGGTCAATAGACATTAATGATGTAAAACACAGTGTATATGTATGATTGTATAAAACACAATGTACATGAGTGAAACACAGTGATGCATGCAAATACAATGAATGATTGTACACAAATCAATTTGTTTTAAAAAAAAAAATTCTAGACCTCGAGGAAGCAGTTCTCGTGCAGTAAGAAAGGATTTTCCCTTATTCTGGTTCCTCTCTGCCCACCTCTGTTCAGATTTCAAGCTACTTCCAGCCTGTCTGGCCCCTGGCTTCCTAGTCAACATGCAGAATTGCTGCATCCTAGCGCCCCACTTCTGTACTCATGCAGCAACTCTGCACCCCCACTTTCTCCAGAGGGTTTGTGGGAAGCTCAGTGGAGACAAGTCAGCTAACTCACCTTTGAACCCAATCAAGCCCTCTCTCTCACCCTCTCTCTCCCACTTCCTGCTAGCTGTCACAGAGGAGCTGCTGGGGCTGCATATCCACTCCAGGGCTTCTCTGCACGGTCTCATCATAGATTGGCCTGAGACTCCCAGCACCCTCTGCCTTCTTGGCCCTGGTGCTGGAACTTGGGAGCCACACCTGAGTCAGATCTAGTGCCTGAGAGTCAGAGTGAAGGCAGGCTGGGGTTGGTGGGAAATTTAGGTCCTTAAGTGAGAGTCAAAATCAGAGCAAGAAAGGGGACTGTAAGTAATCATTTTTCATCGAGAGCTGGAGTGAAGGGTCTGGCGAGGAGGAGAGACTGTATCTCTGCAGAGACCTCAGGCTTGGCCTCCTCATCCCTCTTCCTTTGGCCTGAGGTGGTGGCTGTGGTGGAGTCAAGGCCGGAGCACCCGAGGCCGAGGCCTCCAGCATAGAGACGAGAGCGCATCGGCCATTTCTGCAAGACAAGGGAGTGAGAAACAAATGCTCATGATTGCAACGCCTTGTCATCGAGAACCTGGACACCAAAGCTCAGCCTTCCCCCCTCTCCCTCACTCTGCTCACCCAGGTCTGGAACAGCCTTTCTGCTTTGTTATCCCATACATTCTCCTGGCCACCCTGAGCCTGGCTGCGAGGCCAGGAGGACCTATCTGAGGAGACAAGGGGCCTGAGAGGAGCTTCCACACAGTGGAAGGGAGGATTTCAGGTGACCTGAACAGAGTGGCAAGCAGCCAAGGACTGGGCAGTGGAGACACTGGTGGAGTTTGGAAAGGAGAGGTTCCCTCTGGCACTAAATGACCCTGATCCTTTGTCTTGTCTAACTGCAAATCCCAGGTCCCTCTGGCTCCAGATCTGTGTCAGTGCCCCCACTCCTCTGAGCTGAGTCCCCCAGTCATTGTCATCCCTCCAGCAGTCCTAAAGTCTGGATAGTCCTCAGGTGGCCCTGCCCTGAAGCCTGCCCTCCTTCCAGCAACAGTCCACGCGGGGACTCAGAAGACCCTGTTCCCCGCTAACTACCCCACCCACGGATCCACCCGAGTTCTAGGCCTAACCAGGAGCCTCAGTCCTCGGCATACTAAGTGATCACCTACTACACACAAGGCCCTTACATGGGTTGCTATTATCTAGCTGCAAAATCCCAAGGCCACTGCACTGGCACTTCAGAGTGGCCCCCAATTTAGTTTAAATTCTTGATTTTAGCTGTATTTTCAAGAAAGAAAGAAAACGTCAATTTTCAAGATTATTAAGCAGTACACAATTGTTGTTGCTGCTATGTACCATTGAGTTGGAATCGACCCATAGCTGACCCTCCAGCGTGTTTTCAGAGGCAGTAAATCACATGGGAGGAGATAGTCCGTCTTTCTTTCTCTAGCAGAGCAGGTGGTGGATTCAAACCACGTGCCTTTGGGTTGGCAGCGCAGCTCCTTACCAGCAGGCCACCAGAGCTCCCTCCAGTACACAGTGGAACTCTAATTTTCAAAACATTTCAGAACTATAATTATGTAGAGGAGGAGGATGGTGAAAGGTTTCATCCTACAAATACAGTTCAGTTCATTACGATATCATCATCCTTTATAACATGGTCTTTCTCCTCAAGCAGCTCCGTACTGCACTGTCTCCCAAGCCCGCTTAGTAGCTGCGAGTACAGGGCTGCAAGTCAGACACCACTGGGCTCAAACCTCATGCGGTCCATCTCCCTAAGCTCAGTTTCTTCATCTGTAAAATGGTTTTTATTTAGCTTTTGTGAAGGTCATTAGAAGGGTGTCCTAAAGCACCTTGCACAGCTCCTGACATCTCTAACCCCCTGTCATTAAGTTAATTCCTATTCACAGTAACCCTCCATTAGGTTTACAAGGCAGTAAATAGTTATGGGAGGAGATTGCCCATCTTTCTCTCTTGGAGCACCTAGTGGATTTCAACTACTGACCTTATAGTTAGCAATGCAACATTCAACACACTACGCCACCAGACTTTCATATCCCTAGCACTCAACTAATGTTAGTTGGATCATGATAGTGATTATCATTAAGGATACTTTTTACCCATGAGGCATTTCACATTCTGGGTGAGAAGGCAGGCTCACTTTACATACAATAAAAGCTCAGGGAAGTTAGGTCACAGCCTGTGAGACCAGACTGCAGGTACCTGTGGGACTAGAACAAGGTTGGGAGTGTGTCCCTCACTACCCTGTGGCCAGTCCTGACCCTTAAGCTTGGATGCTTCTGGAATGATGCTTTCTTAGACTTGTTCTCCCAGAAGGCAGAGGATACAGAAGGATGGGTGATGGAAGCCCAGAATTCTAGGACTATTCTAGGGTCACCATTTCTTTTCCTCCACCCTAGAACCTGGTTTCTTTTCCCTTTTCACACTAATAGCTCCAGAGTCTCAGGGTCTTCCATGAATTTCCTTCCTCTTGGAAAAAGCCAGGATGCCATTTTCACCCACTCTAATCTCACCCTTTAGAAACAGAGGGCCAGCCCAGCCCCAGCAGCCGTCTGGCTCCTCTCTTCCTCAGTGGTCGGCTCTGCCCTGAGCAGGGTTCCAGACAAGTATCGTCCCAACTCCCTTCCCCAAGGCTTTAGACATTAAATTCCCCCACTCAGAGCCCCCAACCATGACCAACCTTGAGGGGATGCAAGTAGCGGAGTCCACGCAGGAAGGGGGGCCAGGCAGGGCCAGGAAACTCATGGCCGAGGGTGTGAGTGAGGTGGGCTATGTAGCTGGTGGCCAGCACCAGCACATCCAACTTGGAGAGCTTGGTGTCGGGTGGCACGGCTGGCAGGGTGGCCTGCAGGGCCAGGAAGGCCTGGCGCAGGGTCCTTACCCGACTCCGCTCCCGTGCAGCATTTTCAGGACCAGCCTCGCTCTGTACAGAGGACCCCAAAGAGCAATGAGTGTATCTGATCCAGACTACCTTGGGCCTCTGATTTCTAAAGGCATTCTGGTGCGAGGCCTCCTGCCAGGACACGGCACTGAGCAGCACAGCCCAAAGTCCCTCAACTCCTTTGTCCCCACTCTCAGCCTGTTCCCACTTTACAGAGATAAGGTCTCACCTTTGGTCAGATGGCAACAGGATGGCAAAGCTTTCCCCAGCAATCCACGGCCTCCCCTCTGCCTGGTCCCACTGACACCCAAGTCCTGCATGTCCAGATACCCAGAGGACACAGCCACACCCCTACTTTCAGGTTGACCCTTGACCTAACAAAGTCCCTGAGGTTGACTGCAGTGGTGGGAAATTCAGGTCACCCCTCAGGGCCCCAGTTTCCTTATTAAGCTGCTTAAAAACATCAACCACTACAAGAATGGTGCACGAGGGAGCAATACCTCTTGACTTGGGTGAGAACAGTTAAAACTGCCTGAGGCTGTGCCAATAACGGGGACATGCCACCCTTCCTCCCCAGCACCCTTCCCACGACCAGCATTTCCTCACCCTGCCCCATGTCGGGTTCCTCACCCTGGCCTCTCGGGCGCCAAGGGTCGCTCTGTTCCACCTCTGGTTGCTCCAGCTCTCTCCCCACACGTCCTGTCTTGTTCTGCCCAGGCGGCTCCTCTTCCTGCTAATGCCTGGGAGCACCCAAGGTTTGGCCTTCGGGTGATTATGTCCCACTCCTGGCATTGCTGCTACCCCGTTGGCCTCCCTCTGTGACATGCCACACCCTTGGGGTGTGGTACCCGGTGCCAGCAGGAGCCCTGGGCTCAAGCTAGCTAGGGCAGGCTGGTCATCCAGCCAGCAATGCCAATATCAGAGGAAGCTGGCGCCAGCTCAGCCTAACTCCACTCCTTGTTCTGGGAAAACCGCCCACCAGACACAGCCCCCGCAAAAGCCGCCCCGCCAGTAACCAAGCTGTGTGTGTGTGGGGGGGTGCTACATGCTGGGAGTGGCCAAGCCTTGGGAGGAGGCCCATCCTGAAGAAGGCCAGAGGGTGGGTGGAAAAGGAGCTTCCTTCCCAGAGCCATCCTTGACCCTGACAGTGGTCCTGTGGGGACCTGTGACTTCAGCTTTATGGCTCAGATACACAGGGCAAAATAACAGTGAGGAGTAATGGTTCCTGAACACCCTTTCTCTGTGTGCTGAAGCCTCTCTACACACACCACCGAAGGGCCTTCCTTCCCTTTTGCCAACTTGGCCACACAGCCCAGAGTGCCCTCCTCCATCTTCACGCCCAGTGTTTTGGTTTTCCCCATCCTCCCAAAGTCCTTTACCCCAGCTCTGTTTGATGATGCTGCCTAACCTCCAACCGTGCCGTCTACTTGTGAGGACTTCAAACCTCGCAGGGCTAGAGCCTATCAGTCCCTATTTAGTTGTTCTTCTCTCTGGCTTGTTTCCTAACAGTTTAAGTTCATTAGGCACTGTGCTGATGTAGTGTCTAAACTCTTTGTATTAGCTTACTTATTCTGCAGAACAATGATGCAAGAAGGAAAAACAGATTCTCACTGCTTCAATTTATAGATAGAGAAGCTGAGGTATTGGGAGGTGAAATAACTTACACCTTAATTCTTAATAACTTACCCAATATCAAAATGTTAAACACAATGGTGAGGTAGGCTAAAAACCAGGCAACTTATTTCACAAGATTGACTTGGTATATCCGGACTCTTATTTTTCCCTGAATATTTGAGGGATTTATTGAGTCACTTTAAAAGAGAAAAAAAAATGTTTAGAGCTGGACTTTATTGAATTGGGAGCTTTGTTGGCCAAGTGGTAGGGAGTTGTACTGCCAAACCAAAGGCTCAAAGTTCGAATCTACCAGTTGCTATGAAGGAGAAAGATGGGCAATCTCCTCCCATGCTGATTACAGCCTCTAAAAACCTGCGGGAGGGTCAGGGATGATGTGGTTCTGATTTAATGGCAGTGACTTTGACTTATTGAATAAATTTTCAGAGTACTGTCATTTTTATGTATTTATTTATTTTTGTGTATGTGTGTGTACCGTCAAATCAGATCTGACTGGTACAGGAGGAAATTGTCCCTCCTTCTTCAGCAGAGCATCTGGTGAATTCGAACCTCACATCTCTGGGATTGCAGTGCAGCTTCTTGCCACTAAGTACTGTCATTCTTATACTTTTAAGTTGATTATTTTATTTTATTTTATTATTTTTATTAATTTTAATAGACATTTACAGAGGTTTTGGATTTCCATTCATTTATTGCCACACTTTTCTCCCTGCCCACCCCTCCCCACCAGTTCACTCCCCTCTCCGAAAAGAAACAGAAAAAAAAATTCCTTCATTAGTATACAATTCCCACATCCCTTCCCCCCCAGCCCCCACCCCGAGTACACTTCTCTATGCAACCTTAATTCTGGATTCCTGTGCTAACCATATGATTGAGTACTATGGTTAAGTTGATTCTTAAAAGTCTGTTATATATATATTTTTTAAAAGTCTGTTATATATGTCTCTTTATGGACACCAGACTTGGCAGGTCACCCCGCACTGTTGTTGACCCAGGACTGAGAAAAAGCAAGATAGGGACACCAAGAATGGAGAAGAAGTACAGAAAGCATAAATGCAAGGGGTGAAAGGCTCAAAGACTGAAGCCCTGAACTTAGCCTCCCTGTAACTTTATTGAAAATCGCCAGGGAGCAAATCACAAAGAGAATTCTATGCAAATGAAGCTAGGCTCGTTCTATTGACAACCTTATGCTTGTATCAGGAAGGAAGGATTTGTAAATACTGTCTAAGAATTGAAAAGGCCATTAGGTCTGCCTTGGGCCTGATTCCTGTAATCTGTCTCAGGAGCAATTCCAGCTTGTATATGCTCCTCTCTTAATTACTGGTTAAGTGTTTGAGTTAACATTTAGTTTAATATTTTGCTTCCTACATCTCATTCTGGCTTTTACCGTTTTCAGTGTTATTCTTTCTCACATAGAGCACTCATGTGTCTTGCTAGATGTCAAGTCTTTGAAGGCAAGGACTGTGATGTTTGCTAAATTGGTCATATCCTCAATACGGCTCTAGTTCTAGGTTGTGGTTTTGGTCATTGCCACTAAGTTGGAACTGACTCACAGACCCTCCAGCAGGTTTTCAGAAGCTGTAGATTGCAAGGGAGGAGATTTCTCCGTCTTTCTCCCATGGAGCCGCAGCTGGTGATTTGACCTGCCTGCCTTTGAGTTGGCAGCACATCTCCCTGTCCACTAGGCCACCAGCGCTCCCTAAGTTTTAGGGAGGAACTGCCAGTACTCAAGCTTCAACCTCTCCCCGCAGCAGAATTAAGTTTCATGTTCTTTATTCTTCAGTCTTAAACTTCAGGAAAGACAAAGATGCATAGGAGAAAGTAGAGAAGAGAAAGAGAAACAGGTGAGTATAGTTACAGTGACAGAGAAACCCAGCCGACCAGTGAGAAGGGAGTAAAAACAGCTAAATAAAGTAATCTGAATGCACATCAGTAGAGGAATGGTTGAATGCATTCTGCATATGCACACTATAGGATATTTTGCAGTAATAAAAATGAGATAGGACTTCTTCGGCATCATTGAAAATTTCCTTCATCCTGAATGACTTAACTCTTTTTTTTTTGCTTTGTCCTTTTTACAGATCTATGGAAAATAAAGAAATATACATTAAAAATTAAGGCTTCTGTTTACTGACATGAAAAACTTTTCAAGCAGCATGGTTGAATGAAACAGGAAAAAATAAAAAGCAAACCCTAGCTGCAGATCACTATATATGAGATCCTGATCTGGTGAAAAACATCAAAAACAAAAGATGAATGTGTTTATATATTTGTGGGCATAGACAGAAAAGATGCATGTGCGTGTGCACACACACAGTTTTATGTTACTCCTGGTGCAGAGAATGACACATACACCTTAATTCATGGTACATTGTCATCTTTGGCACACACATGACCAAAACCCAAACCCAGGGTCGGTTCCAACCCATAGTGATCCTATGGGGTTTCCACGGCTTTAAATCTTAACTTAAGGAGACTGCCCCTCTGGTGGATCCCAACTGCCAACCTTCAGGTTAACAGCACAACACAGTACATACTACACTACACAGCACCTCTCGCAAACTTTCCTTCCTCCCTTGTGGATTTTTGTTGTTGTTGTTCCTTTATTTCCTTTTTATTTTTTCTTTTTTGAATTAATTTTAATGAAAGTTTACGGAGACTTTAGAGTTCCATTCATTCATTGTTGCACACTTTCCTACGTGTCCACCTCTCACCCCAGTTCACTTTTCTCTTTGAAAAGTAGAAAGAGCAAGAAGCTGCACTCTAATCCCAGAGGTGTGCAGTTCAAATCACCCAGATGCTCTGCTAGAGAAGGAGGGATAATCTCCTCCTGTACCAGTCAGATCTGATTTGATGTTACTCACACAAAAAAATAATAAAAGAAAAATTAAAAAGAGAAGTAAAAAGAAATTATTTCATTGTTGTACAATCCCATCCCCAGTCCACTCTACTATGCAGCTTTTATTCTGGACTCCTGTCATGACAGCAATACCTAATCATATATCCCTTTTAAACAGTTTTCTCCCTCATCTGTTTCAATGCAGTATACGTTATTTATCCCCTCTTTTCTTAGTTTCCCCCCAACCACGATGTCAGTCCCGCTTTACAACAGTGGTATTATGCAGTATTTGTTCTTTTGTGACTGAGATATTTCACTCACCATAACATCCTCCAGGGCCACTCATTTTGTATAATATTTCACAAGTTTCTTGTTTTTTCAATGCAGCGTAGTATTCCATTGTGTGAATATACTGCAGCTTCTCTATCCATTCGTTTGTTTCCAACTCCTTGCTATTGTGAACAAAGCTGTGATAAACATGGGTGTGCATATATCTGCTTGGGTGGCGGTTATGGTCTCTTTGGGAAATATTCCCAGTAGTGGAATTGCTGGATCAAATGGTATCTCTATTTGCAACTTTTTGAGCAAGTGCCAAACTGCCTTCCAGAGTGATTGCACCATTTATTTCCTTTTTAAAGGAACCCTGGTGGTCTAAGTGGTTAAGCACTGGACTGCTAACTGTAAGGCTGAGGGTTTGAAGCCTACTAGCCGTTCTGCGGGGTGGGGCAGTGACTTCTGTAAAGACTGACAGCCTTGAAAACGCTATCAGACACTCTGTCCTGCAGGGCTGCTGAGTCAGAATTCACTCACTGGCAATGTCCTTGTCCTTTTCTTTAATTCCCTTTTATCCTATTCCTATTAATCTCTCCCATCACAAGAAACTATTCCAGCTGCACTGCAATCCCAGAAGTGCGTGGTTTGAATCCACCAGAAGCTCTTCTGGGGAAGGAGGGGGACAATTTCCTCCTGTTCCAGGCAGACCTGATTTGACGGTACACACATAAAATATAATAAAAAGAAAAAAGAAACTATTCCAAAGGGTTTAATGTGTTTTTCTTTTCATTAGGCTGTGCGATCATTTTAAATATTGACACAGATTCTCTGACATTGCCTTCTGAAGGTGGAGTTTCATTCTCTCCTTTTGAGGGTCAGTTACAGGTGCTACGATGGAGGGGAGACTCTGCTTTCATTCTGTTTCATTTACACAATATGCTTCTAGGTTTAAACTCTCATATAATGTAAAGATTTAAAGAGACAAAAATCACTTTATCTGCTATAGAAAAGCCAACAGAATCAATGGAGCATTAAAATGAATAAGAACAAAAACAATAAGAACATTTAGCAAGACCACTGGAGTTACGATAAACTTAATTGACACTAAAAAGCAAGAATGCCAACTTAAAGATTAAGTTGTACATGACCCAAGTCATTGTATTTTCAATTGCTTCATGTGCACTTGAACGTTGGACAAATAATAAAGAATACCAAAGAAGAACTGATGCCTTTGAATTCTGGTTTTGGAGAAAACTATTGAATATCACATAGACGAACAAGATAACAAGCAAATGTGTCTTGAAGGAAGTAAAACCAGAGTCCAAAACCAGAGACAAAAATGGTGAATCTTCATCTTACATACTCTGGGCTAGTTGCCAGGAGGCACCAGTTCTTGGAAAAAGACATCGCGTTCTGAAAGCTGGAGGGTCAGTGAAAAAGAGGAAGATTCTTAATGAGATAGCTTGATGTAGTGACTACAGCAATGTGCTAGATAATGGCAGGGATCATGATGACTGGAAAGGATAGGGTGAGGTTCTGATCTGTTTGTTGTTCATCGGGTTGCTATGAGCCATAGTAAATTGGATAGCACCTAACAACATCAACATCACACTTCACCAAAGAAGACATTCAGATGACCAACAAGCACATGAAGAAATATTCAAAATCCCTAGCTCTAAGAGAGATGCAAATTAAAACAACTATGAGACATCATCTCACCCCAGACAGAATAGCAAAATTTAACAGAACAGCAAGCAACAAAT
>NW_006399759.1:6138726-6142063 GCF_000299155.1 Elephantulus edwardii
AAAAAATAAAAATAAACCAAAAAACCCCATCATCATCATCACACTCTCTTCAACTTCCTATAGCCCTATTCAAATAAATTTAAACTTACTCTCCTCTATCTTTGTTTAATAAAGTTTTCAAAAAGTAATTTTTACATATTTACAGGTTCCTCTTCCACTTGAGAATGTGAGGTATATGGATTTGTAGCGTTTAATAAGAGCCCAATAGCTTCTTAGAGAAATTATCAGATTTTCCAGGTTCTGGGTCAAGTGTGGATTGATGTTTATAGCAATTTTATCAAGACCGCAAAAGATACCTATTGCTCAGAACTTAAAATGTGGTTCAAGTATCTTTAGGAATCTACAAAGTCTAAGCTATGTTAATAATGATACTAAGATATTTGTCATTTTTATTCATTCTGTCTTGAATAGATTGTACAGTTTTCTGAAGTTGCATGAAATTTGAGACCATTTTAAAATAAAATATATTAATATTCCAAAGTGGGGGGAAGATAAACTTAAAATACGTAATATTATAACTTGAGATACTCATGATTTTCCACCTTCAGCCTATTTACGTGGGAAATATGTTGCTAGATTTTCTAACAGTAAATCTTTGAGTTCTTGTGATGAACTCACTTTATTTTTATTTGTTTTATATCATTTGCTTAGAATTAATTTAGTGAATAGGCTATTTAAGCTTTTTGCAGCTACTTCATAAACAAAATCAGATTAAAATCTTTAACCCACTGCTGTCAAGTAGGTTCTAACTCATAGTAACTTTCTACCAGGCTTCTGAGGTTGTAATTGTTTATGGGAGAACGTAACTGATTTTCTTTTTTTTAAAAAAAATTATTTAAATTTATTATTAATTTCAGTAAAAGTTTACAGAGGCTTTGGATTTCCATTCATTCATTGTTGCACTTTTTTCCCCTCCCAACCCTCCCCCCTAGTACATTACCCTCTTGGAAAAAGAAAAGACAAATTCTTTCATTGTTTTACAATCCCTCCCCCCAGGTCCACTCCACTGTGCAGCCTTCTTTCTGGACTCCTGTCATGACAAAATACCTAATCACATATCCCTTTTTTATTTTTTATTTCTTTATTTTTTTGCATGTGTGCCGTCAAATCTGATCTGACTGGTACAGGAGGAGTTTGTTCCTCCTTCTCCAGTAGAGCATCTGGTGGATTCGAACCACATACCTCTGGGATTGTCGTGCAGTTTCTTGCCACTAGGCCGCCAGAGCTCCCTTCACATATCCCTTTTAAACAGTTTTCTCCCTCATCTGTTTCAAGGCAGTATACATTGTTGAACCCATCTTTCTCAGTCTCTCCCCAACCCCAAGGTCAGTCCTGTTTTACAACAGTGGCACCATACAGTATTTGTCCTTTGTGACTGAGATACTTCACTCAGAAAAATGTCCTCCAGGGTCACCCATCTTGAATAATATTGCATCAGTTCCTTGTTTTTCAATGCAGCATAGTATTCCATTGTGTGAATATACCACAGCTTCTCTATCCATTTGATTGTTGATAGGCACCTAGGTTGTTTCCAACTCCTTGCTATTGTGAACAAAGCTGCAATAAACATGGGTGTGCACTAACCGATTTTCATTGTTGTTGTTACATGCCATAGAGTCGACTATGACTCATAGCTACTCTATGCACAACAGCTCTGAATCCTGCTCTATCCTGGGCCAATCTCATTGTCTCTGACACTCATCCTTATTACCCTAGTTATTGTGTTAATCCATTTCATCTGGGGTCTCCCTCTCCTGTGCTATCCCTCCACCATTCTGAGCATGATGTCCTTCTCCAAGGATCAGTCCCTCCTGGTCACATGCCCAAAGCATGTGAGACAGAGATTCAAAATCCTAGCCTCCAAGGAGAAACTTGGTTTCACCATCTCCAAGACAGATCTTTTTGATTTCTTAGTGATCCATAGTATGTATGTTCAATATTCATCTCCAGCACCACAATTCAAAAATGTCTTCTTCTGTCATCTTTGGTCATTGTCCAGCTCTATGATGCATAGCAAGTAATTGCAAAGACCATGGCCTTTAGTTAACTTTATTCAGTTTTATAGTAATTCTATATAATTCTAGCCTCATATAAAACCACTGCTGGGTAGCTTTCACTCATTTGCAATATTTATAGAACAAAAGATAGGAATTAACTGTTCTCTGAAAGTTTGGTAAAACTTACCCCTAAAGCCACTGGCCTTGGATTTTTCTTGCGTGGAGAGAAATATATTTTACTTTCATTTTAATTTCTTATCCATTGATTTAAGTTTCGCTGCACTGCAATCTCAAAGGTTCTCTCAAAGGAGGCCACCAGCTGCTCTGTGGGAGAAGGATGGGCGATCTCCTCCCAATGGGTCAGCTATGGGTCGGTTCCAACTCAACAGTACACAACAACAACAACAACATTTCTTCATTTAAATATCTTAGTATTTTATATTTTTATAAGAATGAATCTCTTTTATCTAGGAATCCGAACATTTTAATGTACATAATACTCTTAGGAATGTGCTTTTAAGGAAATGAAAACAACCAAAAGTTCTATCCTATGAGAATTCTTTATCAAGCTTTTTTTTTTTATCAAACATCTGAACACAAACCCTGGCACTCTTCTCCAGCACCATAGCTCAAAGGCATCAATTCTCCTTCTATCATCCCTAGTCATTGTGCAGTTCTCTGGAGCATAGCAAGTAATGGCAAAGACCATGGCTGGTAGCAGGCGCACCCTGGTCTCCAGACTGACATCGTTGTTCCTCAGTACCTTGGAGAGGTCTCTGACAGCAGACTTCCCCAATGCAATTTGTCTTGTAATTTCCTGGCTGCTGGTACCAAGTGTGTTGATTGTCAAGCCAAGCAAACTGAAGCTGTCAACAATTTCAATCTCTTCACCGTCTATCATGATGCTGCCAATCGGCCCCACGGGTGAGAATCTTTGTTTTCTTGACATTGAGCCTCAATCCATTTTGTAGGCTGCAGTCCTCGACCCTCTGCAGCAAGCACTTCAGGTCCTCCTCAGTTTCAGCAAGCAGGGTTGTGTCATTTGCATAACACAGATTGGTAATGAGTCTACCCCCAATCTTGATGCCACATTTTTTCTTATAGAGCCCAGCCTCCTGGATAATCTGTCCTGAATATAGATTGAAAAGATATTTTAGGCAATTATTTGCTATCATCCTAAACTTGGGCAATTATGTCTGATTTCCTACCATCAGTATCAGAAGACGACCATAGAGAGACTCTGATTTATAGAGTAAAACACAAGAGAAGAGAGGCAGGCTTGAGCGTCAGCCTAAGAACAATATTTTGCCACAAAATGGGCATAGTCTTGAGTTGTTGTT
>NW_006399759.1:6143288-6144880 GCF_000299155.1 Elephantulus edwardii
GTTCCAGTCGTTTTTGGATAATTTTCAGTAAAATCTTGCTTGCATGTGAAATCAGTGAAATTGTTCTGTAGTTTCCACATTTGGTTGGGTCGCCTTTCTTTGGGATAGGAACAAATATCGATCTCTTCTAGGAAGATCTGAATTTCTAAGTATTCTAACAGGCTGTAGTTCTCTAAAGGGCTGAAATGATTTGTGCTAACCGGAAACATTTCCTTAGCTCTACACACACTTAAACAGGCAAAAGAATTTTGTGTAATTCAAGGGCTTTTTTGGCTGTTGAAACTCTGAGTTATTAAAAAAAATAAAATAAAAACCATGTGGCTGGCAATCCTAAGGAATAGGGAGCTCTAATGGCTTAAGAGTAAGGAATTTCACTGTCAACCCATAGGTACATGGTTTGAATCCACCAGCTGCAACATCCCATAAATCCCATGTGATCTGCAACCTCTGCATACCTGCTGGAGGGTTAGCTATTGGTTGGTTCCAACTCAATGGTACACAACAACAACAAAGGAAATACTTCATTGCCAGAATCATTGGGTTGATTCTGACTCTAATTGACCTTAAAGCGCAGAGCACAACTGCCTCATAATATTTCCAGGGCTCTAATTTTTTTTCAGAATCTGACTGCCACATTTTTTCCCCTGCAGAGTAGCTAATGGGTTCAAACTGCTGATCTTGTGGCAGTTTACTGTCATGAAGATTTCTATCTTGGAAACCCTATGGGGCAGTTGTATTCTATTTTATAGAGTCTCTCTGAGGTGGAATTGACTTGATGGCAATGAGTTTAGAATTTATGACCCCAGACCTGTGGGGTCAAAGATCACTCTAATCTTCAAAGAACTTCCAACCATGACATAAGGGTCATGGACAAGAGGATGACATTTACATGAAAAGAGCCAATATGGCAAGTTTCTCACACATGACAGGACTGTCTTTTGCTTTCCTGTATATATCACATACGCTGAGGATCATTCAAAAATGACTAGAGCAGTACGTAGACAGAGAACTGCTAGATGTTCAAGCTGGATTTAGAAAAGGCTGTGGCACCAGATATATCATTGCTGATGTCAGATAGATTCTAACTGAAAGCAAAGAATATCAGAAGAAGGTCTAATTGTGATTTATTGACTATGCAAAGGCATTTGACATGGATCCTAACAAATTATGGCTAATATTGAGAAGAATAGGAATTCTAGAACCCTTGATTGTGCTGGTGCAAAACCTAAACCTAGACCAAGAGGCTGTTGTGTGAACATAGCAAAGGAACACTACATGGTTTAAAATCAGGAAAGATGTACATCAGGGTTGTATGCTTTCTCCGTATCTATTTAATTGATATGCTGAGCAAAGTATTCAAGAAGCTAGACTTTATAAAGAAACATGTGGTAGGTAAAGGTAAAGAAAAGGGGAACGATGCAGTGTGAAAAACAATGCATACAAACTTTGAAAGTAAACCAGTGTACTGGTGCTGGCTGAAAATCGCCTGTGACTTCATCCATAGTCACTGGTAAGAGTCAGCACCCAGAGCCATCAGGGGCTTTAAGCTCGTTGCCCACTGCTGTGGTGTGGACAGCTGAAACCCAGGCCCC
>NW_006399759.1:6145771-6154545 GCF_000299155.1 Elephantulus edwardii
CCATCAGGATTGGAGGAAGACTCATCAATAACCTAATTTATGCAGATGGCACAACCTTGTTTGCTTAAAGTGCAGACAACTTGAGGCACTTGCTGAAGAATTTTAAACAGTGCAGCCTTCAATATGGGTTACATCTCAACAATCAGGTGGATTGGCATGGTGACTGCCAAAAAGGGCTCTTGTGTGTCAAGAAGTGTGAGGATGGCACAGGATAGGAGAGGGGTCAGATTGGTTGTTCATAGGATTGCATTCAACTCGACAGTACCAATCAACAACATAACATATATGGGAGCTATTCTGAAAAGATCAGAAACCAAACTTCAAATGTTGAGCTAATACCAGCCACAACAGGGACATAGATCTCTCAGATCAGTTTCAAAAAGGCATCCACAAAATGGTCCATCACCAAAGGCTGCCAAGTCAATAAAACTTTCTTGCATTCTGAAGACCCTGTGAAGTGAGGAGTGACCCATGGAATGAGTGGTGAGTTTTCTTAGGATTTGAGTTCAGTATTTTCTTTCGCAGAAGACATTAAGTTGTTGCTAAGGCAGAACATTCACAGACGCTTCCATTGAGGGTCTGCAGCACGGATCTTAGGTGTGCTTCATGGAAGGCGTGGACAGCACCTTGGTGAAGGCACCACTTCTCTATGATGCAGTCTCTTGTCAAGTTCACAGGGACTTCTACTTCCTGAGATAGCATAGGTTGGGTCCCTGGCACTGGCTTAGCTCATGGTGTCTTGGCTCCCACTTTGGCCTCTACCGCAGGTGCAGATCTTCCTTATACTGCAGTTGATTTCAGCACTGCAGTATTGTCTCAACCACTGGAAGCTAAAGAAGACCGGGGCTGGACTATCCGGTTGGAATTGGTTCTGTCTACAAAGTGCCAACAAGAGGAAGATGTAAGCTGGGTCACCTTTGGGCCCCACCTTCCAGGGGTTATCATCTACACCAAAGCAACATCCCCTGCCTGACTATTTTAAAGTTGAAATTTCTTAGGGAAAAAGAATACTTGGCAACCTCAATCAGTGTGCCCACAAGGTCGATAGAGGAGGACAGCCCAGCCTTCTCCATGTTAAGTATGAGGGCTAAAGACGTACACTTGGCATTTCACTACTTTCGGCCCCAAATGATAACTCTTTTAAATATTTTCCTTTTTTAAGTTTTATTTTATTTTATTATTTTGTGTGTGTGTGTGTACCGTCAAATCAGATCTGACTGGTACAGGAGGAGATTGCCCCTCCTTCCCCAGCAGAGCATCTGGTGGATTCGAACCGTGTTCCTCTGGGACTGCAGTGCACCTTCTTATCACTAGGCCACCAGAGTTCCCTTTAAATATTTTCTTAATATTCAATGAGGCTTTATTTTCTTCCTTTCTTTTTTTTTGTTTACATCCAAATGTTTTTGTTCTTGTTTAGTTTTGCCAGAAATATGCTCCGCTTATCAGTCTTTTCAAAGAACAACTAACTGTTAGTCTTGTTAATAACCAGTTTTTTAAAGTCTTGATTTTATGAATTTTTATCCTTCTATCTCTTCTTGTCTTCCTTCTTATTTTGCCTCATTACTTATTTTTCAAGTTCTTGAGAAAGTCGTTTTTACCTTTAAACTTTAGTGTGCTTTGCTAAATAACAAGGATACTAGGAAAAGGAGATTTAGCTTAGTATAGATCTTAAACCTATTTATTTAATTTTTTAGATCTTAAACCTATTTATATGTCTCAAATATTAAGCAACGATGGACAAGAATGCAGGACGAAATAGATAAATTAACAATTTATTTTAACACATTACTTTCAGCTAATAGCTTAAGGAAATAAAATAATCAGATATCCAACAGAGTGTGGAAATTATGAAACAGTATCATTGATATCACATGCAACCAAGATTCTGCTGAAGATTATCCAAAAATGACTGGAACAGCATATCAACAGAGAACTTCCAGAAGTGCAGGCTGCATTTAGAAGAGGCCATTGTACTAGGGATATTATAGCTAACGTTAGATGGATCTTGGCGGAAAGCAGAGAGTACCAGAGAAATGTCTATTTGTGTTTCATTGACTATGCAAAGGCATTTGACTGTGTGGATCACAACAAACTGTGGCTGACTCTGAGAAGAATGGGAATCCCAGAACACTTGATTGTGTTTATGTGAAACCTATATACTTGGACCAAGAGGCAATCAACAGAGCAGAGCAAGGAAACACTGCATGGTTCAAAACTGGGAAGGGTATGTGCCAAGGATGTGTCCTATCTCCATATCTTTTCAACCTATATGCAGAACAGATTATCCGGGAGGCTGGGCTCTATGAGGAGAAATGTGCAATCAAGATTGGAGGTAGACTCATCAACAATTTGTTTTATGCAGATGACACAACCCTGCTTGCTGAAACTGAGGAGGACCTGAAGTACTTGCTACACAAGGTCAAGGACTGTAGCCTTCAATATGAATTGAAGCTCAATGTCAAGAAAACAAAGATTCTCATCACTGGGCTGATTGGCAGCATCATGATAGATGGTGAAGAGATTGAGATTGCTAACAGCTTCAGTTTGCTTGGCTCTACAATCAACACTCTTGGTACAAGGAACCAGGAAATTAAAAGATGAATTTGCATTGGGAAAGTCTGCCGTCAGAGACCTCTCCAAAGTACTAAAGAGCAATGATGTCAGTCTGGACACTAAGGTGCGCCTGATACAGGCCATGGCCTTTGCAATTACTTGCTATGCATCAGAGAGCTGGACAATGACTAGGGATGATAGATGGAAAATTGAGCTTTGGTGCTGGAAAAGAGTATTGAATATACATACTATGGACTGCTAGGAGAACAAACAAGTTCATCCTGGAAAGGGTGAAACCAGGTTGCTCCGTGGAGGCAAGGATTCTGAAGCTTCATCTGACATACTTGGGACATGTTGCAAGCAGGACCAGTCCTTGGAGAGGTAGGTCATGCTTTGGAGGGTGGAAGGACAGTGCAGGGGAGGAAGATTCTCAATGAGATGGATT
The DNA here is from genome assembly GCF_000299155.1 of Elephantulus edwardii. Lineage (NCBI taxonomy): Eukaryota > Metazoa > Chordata > Mammalia > Macroscelidea > Macroscelididae > Elephantulus > Elephantulus edwardii. The sequence continues at coordinate 6,148,770 of NW_006399759.1, forward strand.
GATTCAGTGACTGGGGTAAAGGGGGTGAGTGTGTCAGACACAATAAGATTGGCAAGGGATAGAGCAGCATTTAGGACTGTTGTACATAGGGTTTCTATGAGTTGCAGGGGCTCAATGACACATAACAACAACACTAGAAAGCTCATTTACAAAGTAGGAAAGGAGAGTAAGGGAGTTCATTGCAGCACTTTTCATACTCACCAAAAGGTAAGGAGCCATGATGTCTATCATCGGATGAATAAACAAAATATAGTTATGTTCATACACAGATTACACAGCTGTAAAGAGAAATGACATTCTGTTGATGTCCCAACATGAATGAACTCTGAAAACATAATGCCAAGTGGACTAAGTCAGTTGCTAAAGAACAAATACTGTATTATCTCATTTATATGAAATAGCAGATATGTAGAAACCAAAAATTATTAATGGTTACCATGGGCGAGACGCAAGGGGGGGTGTTGTTTGAGTAATATTGAATTTATGTTAATGGTAGTAAAATGCTTTGGAAAAGGATAATAAAAATAGTGGTACAAAGTGAAAATTGTGACCAAAGTCATTAAACTGTAGTGTAGATGTTGTGCTGGTAAGTGTGTGTGTGTGTGTGTGTGTGTGTGTGTGTGTGTGTGTGTGTGTTTTCACCAAAATATAAAAAAGACTTATTAAAAGGGATAAAAAGTTTGATGTGGGACATTGTATACAGTGAGAGCTGAAACACTACGCTCCGGTATCAGCAGCACATGGGAATAAATGGATTGTCTTCTTATTGAGGAACCGCAAAAGCAACTCCAAGTGAGTCAGAGCACAGACCTGCCATTTCATTTCTGTCCAGTAAACTTTCACCATAACTGGTTTGAGCGAATGTGTCAGTCACCTTAGGAGGACTAGGAATAGAAGAGTTTCAGAGTCAAAGCTAGTAAGATTCATCCCGCACTGCTTAGAAATAAAATGGGGCTTTGACCAACAGACTGATTATTTCTAATGAGATGAATGAAACACACTCTCTTAGTTAGTGCTATTAGACAATCAATTCATGAATTTACCCTCTCTCTTGTTCAGAGACTATGCATTAAACATCTTTCTGACTCTCTGGCAGGTTTATCTATGTGAAGTGAGAATATTGATGATGTTGAGAGAAAAAACTAGTCCCTGTAATTATGTTTCTCATGATAAATCAGTATGTGGATTCTGATTACATTTGACTTCTGAAATGGCTAGATGGTATAGAAAAATGGCTAGACTATAGAGAGACTAGGGTAATGATTTCCTGTTTGTGTGAGCTACATTCTTTAGTAGAAATGTATAAATTGGCATTCTAGGCCTTATGTCAGAGCCCTGTGTTTTAGTTGGTATCCCATTTATCTAGTGCTTCTATAAAACAAGTATCACAAGAGGGAGGTTTTAACAAATAGAAACTTACAGGAAGCAAGATGTCAGAATTTAGGGCTTTATCTAAAGGGAAGGATTGTGGGGGGTTTTGTTTGTTTTGAGAAAATGTATACTTTATTTCGTATTAATAGGTTTGAACATATTCTTTTTTCTTTTTTTAATTTCCGTTCATTAATTGTTATATATTTTCCTCCCTGGCCATCCAGTTCATTTTTTTCTTTGGAATAAAAATTCTTTCATTGTTATACAGCCTCCCCCCCCTCCGACCACTTTACTATGCAACTCTTATTCTGGACTCTTGTCATACCAATAGTATCTATTCATATGTTCCTTTTATACAGTTCTCTCCCTCGTCTGTTTCAATGCTGTGTACATTATTTATTCCCCCTTTTCTTAGTTTTCCGCAACCCCCATGTCAGTCCTGTTCTATAACTGTGGCATTATACAGTACTTGTCTTTTTGTGACTGAGATCTTTAACTCAGCATAATGTCCTCCATGGTCACCCATTTTGTATAGTATTTCATGACTTTTTGTTGACTCTGAAAAAGGCCCAAGTCCCTTAGGGAGCTCTGGTGGCCTAGTGGCAAGGAGCTGCACTGCAATCCCAAAGGCATGTAACTCGAATCCACTAGCTGCTTCAAAGGAGAAGGATGGGCAATCTCCTCCCATGCAATTAACTGCTTCTAAAAATACACTGGAGGGTCAGCTATGGGTCTGTTCCGACTAGACAGCACACAATAATAACATGTCTAATTAACATAAAAATTAAAGTGTTATTCCCAAATGAGATTATAACCACCGGCACAGCAAGTTTTACATCACATCTTTTCATGGGGACACAATTCAATCCTTAACAGCTGATGTAGTCAAGGACATGTTTTTAATCCTGGAAAGTGAAAGAAAAGGTATAACTGGATTCCCTTAGAGGATAAAGCATATGTGCATGTCCTGAGCCTTATATGCTACCAGTTGCCTTGTTTGAACCTACTCTGACCGTTGTGAACACTGGTTTTGTTTCTAAGGACTCACAAACACTGTTGGGTAACTCAAAAAGTTGAAAAATTTGCTGAAAAGCAACTAGAAGTCCACTTGTTTGACATGCTAGAATTTACCTTGTTTACCCCTGTTTTTTGATACTTGGAAATCCCAGAATACTTGATAGTGCTAATTTGAAACCTATACTTGGACCAGGAGGCAGTCACCAGAACAGAACAAGGAAACACTGCATGGTTCAAAATTGGGAAAGGTGTACACCAGGGATGTGTCCTATCTCCATACCTTTTCAACCTGTATGCAGAACAGATTACCCAGGAAGGCTGGGTTCTATGAGGAGAAATGTGGTGTCAGGATTGGTGGAAGATTTATCAACAATCTGCGATATGCAGATGACACAACCCTGCTTGCTGAAACTGAGGAGGACCTGAAGCACTTGCTGCAGAGGGTCAAGGACTACAGCCTTCAATATGAAGTGAAGCGCATTATGAAGAAAACAAAGATTCTCACCACTGGGTCGATTGGCAGCATCAGGATGGATGGTGAAGAGACTGAGATTGTTCACAGCTATAGTTTGCTTGGCTCCATATTTAACACTCTTGGCACCAGGAGCCAGGAAATTAAAAGACATATTGTGATGGGAAAGTCGGCTGTTAGGGACCTCTCTAAAGTACTGAAAAGCAACAATATTAGTCTGGAGACTAAGGTGTGCCTGATACAGGCCATGGTCTTTGCAATCACTTGCTATACATCAGAGATCTGGACAATGACTAGGGATAATGGAAGGAGAATTGATGCCTTTGAACTGTGATGCTGGAAAAGAGTATTGCATGTACCATGGACTGCTAAGAAGATAAACAGATTCATCCCAGAGAGGGTGAAATCAGGCTGCTCCTTGGAGGCAAGGATTCTGAAGGTTTGTCAGACATACTTTGGACATGTTGCAAAGAGGGACCAGTCCTTGGAGAGAGATGTCATGCTTGGGAGGGTGGAGGGACAGCACAGGAGAGGAAGACCCTCTATGAGATGGACTGATTTAGTGATTAGGGTAATGCGGGTAGGTGTGGCACAGACTAGAGCAGAGTTTAGGCCCGTTGTACATAGAGTTGCTATGAGTTGTAGAAGACTTCATGGCAGTGAGCTCTGGTGGCCTAGGGGCAAGAAGCTGCACTACAATCCCAGAGGCATGCTGTTCGAATCCATCAGATGGTCTGCTGGAGGAGGGACAATCTCCTCCTGTACCAGTTAGGTCTGATTTAATGGTACACACACATGTAAGATAATTTTTTTTTTAAATTTCATTATGGGGGGGGGTAGAGAAAATAATGCAACAATGAATGAATGGAAATCCAAAATCTCTCTAAATGTTCATTAAAATTAATAAAATTTTAAAAAAGAAGACTTGATGGTACATAACAACAAAAACTTGGCTGTGGTTATCTGACACTTCTCTTACAATCATTATTCCTCCAAGAATACCTACTCATGGTACTCAAGCAGCCCCTTCTTAGCATACTGCAATGTGCAACCCAAACAGAAAAGTGACAGATGTTAAGGTTCCAGGGTCAGATCTGTTGTTCATCGGGTTATGAGTCATAGGCAATTCAATGACACCTAATAACAACTTCTGCACTTTGTAATAATTTGAGCAGGATTGCTGTAAATTTCCCTCTAACGTTTGATATAGTTCCACAGTGAAGCCATCTGATCTAGAGATTATTTTGAGGGGAAATTTTTTTATTGTGATTCAGTCTCTTTCCTTTTGATGGGTCTTTCGAGATTTTCAACCTCTTTTCGTGTTAACTTTGTCATTCTTATTGCTGTTGGGTTTAACTAACTCATCACTGATCTTCCAGTGGGTTTCTGAGGCTCTAAATCGTGCAGCAGATTGTCCATCCTTCTGCAGGATCACTGTTGGACTCAAACTGCCTGAGAGGTTCAACCTTTGGGTTAGCAGTGCAACTCCTCATGGTCTGGGCCATTTGTTTATTTCAACTAAATTTTCAAATTTGTTGGCATTCATTTTTCCATTGTTGTTGTTGTTGTTAAGTGCCATTGAGTCTCAGGTGACTCATAGCGACCCTATGAATGAAAGTCCCCAACATTTGCGTGACTTTCATCCTTCCTCCAGGTTCATAGGGTTTCCAGAGGCAAGTTGTTACGGAAGTGGATGCCACTCCTCCTTCCACGCTTGTTTTGACCAGAGAGCGCCACCAAACACTGTCCACCATGGGTAACAGTTATCGCATTTGACACGTCAGTGTCACAGTGTTCAGCTTCACAGCGACCACATGTTGCCTCTGTACAGCAAGTAGACACACCAGGGCTATATGACCTATAAGAATGTTTCACCAAAAACAATTAAAGACAGGCCTTACAGCCATGGATTAGAGTCACCCACCTTTGGCTTGGTAGGATAGCTTTCAGTCCACTAGGCCAACTGGTCTCTCTCTATGTTGTTTGATGTCATCGAGCCACCATCAAGATGCCAGCCATCCCACCAGTCAGCCAGCTGACTACCAGATTTTTTCCATTGTTGTTGTTGTTGTTATGTGCCATCGAGTCGTTTGCGACTCATAGCGACCCTATGCACAACAGCCCTAAACCCTGCTCTATCCTGTGCCAATCGCATTGCCTCTGACACACCCATCCCGATTAGTCTAGCTAAAAAGGTTGTGGATTTTACTGCTCTCTTCAGAAAACCAGCTCTTGATTTTGTTGATGTTTCTTTTGTTCTTCTACTCTCTATTTCAATTATTTCTGCTTTGATCTCTATTATTATCTTGCTTCTCATAAATCTAGTTCTTCTAGTTCAAGTTGTAAAGTTAGACTGTGGATTTGAGATATTTTTCACATAGGCATTTATTTATTGCTGTACATTTTCCTCTCATAACTGCTTTCTCTGTATCTTATAGCTTTTGATGTGCTTTTGTGTATTTTCATTTTAGTTTAAATCCAAATTATTTTTTTAAATTTCACTCTTCTTCCTTGACCCATTTCTTTGGTTGTTTAATAGCGTGTTTAGTATCTGAGAAGACTTAGTGGTAAGCAGGTTAAGCATTAATCTGCTAAGTGAAAGTCTAGCCGTTCAAACCCATTAGCTGCTCTGCTCTTTCCACATCTATTCAATCTGTATGCTGGGCAAATAATTTGAGAAGCTGGGCTATATGAAGAGAAATAAGGTGTCAGGATTAACAATCTGAATTATGCATATGACACAATGTTGCTTGCTACAAGTAAAGAGGACTTAAAATACTTGTTGCAGGAGAATGAAAACTATAACCTTCAATATGGATTACATCTCAATATCAAGAAGACAAAAATTCTCACCAATGGACCAATAGGCTTCATTGTGATGTTGTTGTTAAGTACCATCAAGTCATAGGTGACTCA
>NW_006399759.1:6154905-6163193 GCF_000299155.1 Elephantulus edwardii
GGAGCATGACTTTCTGTCCGCTGGGCCAACTGCTCTCTCTCGCGTGCTCTCTCTCTCACTTTGTCTCTCTCTCTGCTGTTGTTTTTGGTGTTGTTAAGTGTTGACAAGTTGTAGTTAAACAGTTAAACAGTCCCCAAGCCTCATGAAGGATTTTCAGCTAATGGAGCATGCTTTGCAGGCTCGACCCCACCCTTACTTACCCTTACTCTAAGGGTCAGGGCCACCCATCCACCTTTGAAGGCCAAAACAAAGTGTAACACACAACCAAAAAGACCCCAGAAACTTCCCTTGCCTGACTGCCAACAAGAGGAGCCACCATGGAGACACCAGCCATCCCACCAGATTAGCCAGCTGACTTCATTGTGATAGATGGAGAAAAGACTGAAGCTGTCAACAATTTCATTTTACTTATATCCCAATCAACAACTATGGTAACAGCAGTTAAACAAATCAGAAGATGAGATTCCAAGATGGTGGTGGCAGCGGAAACAACGTGGCGAGATGCAGAAGTAGCAGACCACATGGAGGAGGACCACCATGGCCTTCTACAGACCTCTGTTTATTGATAATTGAACAGTTAAACAGTTGATGAGTGGTCTTCGGTGCAGATCGAGGCTCAACATCAGGAGATCAAGGATTCCCAGGAAGGAATGGATGAGTCCCGTGTCTCCCAGCCCCCTGCTGCCGAGCCCGCGCCACCGCTGCAGCTCCATGAGGCTCCCACCGCCGGACCCCAGGGATCCCTTCACCCGAGATGGATGGTAGGCACCACTCCCGACCCCCTAGGCTGGTGCAGCAGAGCCGCCACACCACAGCAGAGTGGGATGGTCCTGGGGAGAATTCTTGGAGCCAAGATGGCAGCAGGAGAGACAGGGCGGCAGGATGGGGTCTCCCTGGGCAGGCCAGAGAAGAAGATTACCAGTACAATGAATTGATGAGAGTCTCTGACTCAACGACATTTAACTGTGGCAGCATGACTGAGACAGCACATATCCTCAATGCACTGCATCTTTTGATCTGCTGTCTGCCTTTGCCAAGAACTGTTTAGACCTGTGGGGGGATCTGTTCACTACTCCCAGGTCCCCTTCTCCACATATATAGGGGGAGGGCAGTGACACCTACTTCAAATTACAGTATGACCACTTATGGGGGAGGTAATGGTGGCGGTACTGGAATTGAGGACACTGTCTCTGGCCACATGAGGCGTGGGGTGTGGACTTGGGGAGTGGAATTTGGCGGGGGAGTGTGCCGGCCAGCCCCAGGGGTGTGTCGCCCGGCCATGAGGGTTGCCATCTGGCCCTCAGGGCGGTCGGTTCATTCGGCCCCCGAGAGGGCGGCCAGGGGAGCCATATGTTTGGTGCCTGGCAGGGTGAGCCGGCCCTCGGGATGAGTTCCTCAGCCCTCAGATTGTACCATCTGGCCCCTGGGTAGAAAAAACTGCCTAGGGTATACAGAGAATTTTATCGAGGCTACTTTCCTACACCCTCTCCCCCAGTACACCCGTAAGTAACACCCCCAAAGCCTTTCTATTTGTAACTTACAATTTTGTTCTCTCTAGATTTGCTCCCTTTTCTATAGGTAACCTTAACACTGAGTTTTACTCCAGACCTGACCCTGAGCCCAGTTCCAGAGACAAAAAGGAAATGCAACAGCCAGTTAAGGAAGCAAAGGAGGATGGAGCCTCTGGGTTCAACCAGCCATCCTCACTGGACCCACCTGGAAAAACACTTTGCAGTCCAGAGGGGAGTAAATGTCAGGAAGACATCTTCTAACAGAACAAGAAGGCAAGTAGCTTCAACCCAAGACCACCAATAAGGTGATAAAGTGTGCTCCCTTTCCCCCTTCACAACAACACCCCTGTTCAGCATGAAGAAGCCAGAGAGTCTGTGCCCAATTCCCAAATGAGAAAGCCACAAGTGAAAAAGACAAGTTTGTTTAATCACCATTGGACTATGCTTACCATTGCCCTGAATCATCTGGTTCCCACTGGATCCTTTTCATTTCCTTCACCTGCTCCCCTCACCAACAAAATTGTGCAGCCTTGCAACTGCATTCCTGCAATTTTCATCCCTGCCCATTCTCACCCTTCTGCTTCCAACTCTCACCTCTGTGTATCCCCAACATGTTCTTCCCAATTAAAAAAAAGAAATTAGAAGATGTAGTACCTTGGGGGGAAAAATCTGTTGTCAAGGACCTTGCCAAAGTGCTGAAGAGCAAGGATGTCAATTTAAAGAGTAAGGTGTGCCTTATCCAAGCCATGATCTTTTCATATATTTTCTATGCATCTGAAAGTTGGACAAAGAATAAGGATGCCAGGAGGGGAATCTATGGCTTTGAATTATAGTTTTGGTGAAGAATACGGAATATTCCATAGACTGCAAAATAACAAACTTGTCTTGGAGGCAGTACAACCACGGTGTTCCTTAGAAGCAAGGTTAGCAAGGTTGACTTCCAGTAGTTCGTCACAGCATTATACTACATGTTATGATTTGGTAGTTTTATAATGAAGTAAATTGGTGCATATTTAATGATAATTTTCCATTTTGTGATCTGATGTGGCCTTTCTCCACTTCTACATAGTGCTTATTTTTAGGTAACAAACTAGTCTTTACACCTAACCATGTCAATAACTGAGGAATGGGTGTATTAATTTCTCACATAATTCCTTTATGGTTGGGAAAGATCTTTTGTATAATCACAGTCCTTTATAATTTGTTATTTGTTGAGGGTTGGGAAGACAATGGAAGAAGAATGGATAGATAATGAACACTGCATTAGAAATGGTGAGAGGAAGAACTGTCCAAAAGAAATATGTGTTTAGGCATTATACGTATGACAATAATCGGGAACAAGGGATGCATTGTGGAGAGGACTGGGAGAGGAGGATGGAAGGGAAGAAAGAAAATGTGCAAAAATAAAAAAAAATAAATACAGATACAATAAAATTAAAAATTTTTAAATTACAATACAAAAAAATTATAAGACTTGTTGGGGCTCATTTCATGACTTAGCATAAGATCTATCCCGAAAAAAGTTCATGTGCAGAAGCATAAAATGTGTATTGTTCTTTTTTTTTTCTTCACTGTGCAACCTGCTCCAGTGCCTGCTCCTATGAGAAAGGAGGACAGGCAATGGTTTGGGGCTACAGCTTGTTCTGGCAAGGAACACTATGAGAGACCCATGGGAATGGGTGGTCTGCCATAAATTAAAAAAAAATGTGTATTGTTCTGATCTTGAGTGGAGAATTCTCTATATGTAAATTAGGTCTAATTTGCTTATAGTATTATTCAAGTCTTGTATCTCCTGGAAGTCTTGTATCTCTTGTATCTCCTGGTCATCTGGAAGCTCTGTGCAGTTAATAGTATGTTAAAGGTTCCTAATTATTATTATTAAGTGTGTGTGTGTGTGTGTGTGTGTGTGTACCGTCAAATTAGATCTGACTTGTACAGGAGGAGATTGTCCCTTCTTCTCCAACATCTGGTGTATTCAAACCATACACCTCTGGGATGGCAGTGCAGCTTCTTGCCACTAGGCCATCAGAGCTCACCAGGCTCCTAATTATTATAGAGTTTATAGATGTTTATATATTATTATAGATTACATATAGATTATTATTGTAGATTATAATTTTGGGTTCAAGTCTGTTGGTATTTGTTTTAAGTATTTGGGTACATATATATTTATGATTGTTATAATTTCTCACTGGATTGTTCCTTTTAATAATATATAATATCCTTGTTCACATCTTTTAATAGATTTTGACATGAAGTCTATTTGACCTAATATTAATGTGGACACTCTGCTCTCTCTTGCTTTCTATTGACATGGAATATTCTTTTCACTTTTAGTGTCCTTGTGGGATGACATGATTTTATATATTGTTGTTCTTATGTGCCATTGAGTTGTTGGTGACTCACAGCAACTCTATAAACAACAGATCAGAACATTGCCCTATCTTGTCTCTGATATACTTGAGCCCATTATTACACCACATCAATCCATCTTGTTGAGGACCTTCCTCTCCTACACCAACCCTCCACCATTCCAAACATGATGTCCTTGTCCAAGGTCAAGGCCTTCCTAAAAACATGTCTAAAGGATGTGAGACAGTTTAACCATCCTTGCCTCCAAGGAGTACCTTGGTCATATTTTCTCTAATACAGATTTAGGGGTTTTTTTGGCAGTCCAAGAGATATGCAGTACTCTTCTCCATCACAACTCAAAGGCATTAATACTTCTTCTATCATCCTTAGTCACAGTCCAGCTTTCAGATGTGTATCAAGCAATTAAGAGAGAGAGAAAGAGAGAGAGAGAGAGAGAGAGAGAGAGAGAGAGATCATGCTTGGCTTGGATCAGGCACACCTTAATCTTTAAATTGATGTCCTTGCTCATCAAGCAGTTTGGAGAGGTCCCTCATTTTCCCAATATACTACATCTTTTGATTTCTTGACTGCTAGTACCAAGGGTGCTGATTGTGGATACAAATAAGATGAAATTGTTGACAATTTCATTCTTTTCTTCAGCTATCACAATGTGGTCTATTGGCTCAGTGATGAGGATTTTCGTTTTCCTGATGTTGAGAAGTAATCCACACTGAAGGCTGTAGTCTTTGCTCTTCTGCAGCAAGCACTTCAAGTCCTCCTTACTTCCAGCAAGCAAGATTGTGTCAGCTGCATAAATCATGTTGTTGACAAGTCTTTTGAACCTGAAGCCACATTCTTCTTCATGAAGGCTAGCTTCTGAAATTATTTGTTTGGCATACAGAGTGAACAGGTACAGGGTAAAGATATAACCTTAACACACATCTTTTCTGATTTTAAACCTTGCACTGCTTCCATGTTCTGTTCAGATGACAGCTTCCTAGCCTAGGTATAGATTTTGCATAAGCATAATTAATTGTTCAGAGATTCCCATTCTTCTCAATAGTCAAATGTCTTTGCATAAGAATCTGCCAAAAGTGGCTGAAAGTAATAAATTAATCCAACAAAGTTGTAGGCTATAAAATTAACACTTAAAAATCATTTGTATTTCTCCATATTTACATCGAACTGTATGAAAAGGGAATCAAGACAATAAATCTATTCACAATAGCACCAAAAGAATAAAGATGTTTAGAAACAAATGTAATCAAAGAAGAGAAAAACTTGTATACTGAAGACTATAAAACATTACTAAAAGGAAATAAGGAAAATAAAAAGGATAGTAAAAACATTCTAAGTTGATGAGAGGACACTGGAGAAAGTGGCAATGAAGAGATGGGCTGAATTTGGATGTGTTCAATTGGCATTTGTTGACACAGCACACACATATGCTAAGGAAGAGCAAAGAAGGATTGCTGGCCTGATGTACAGGGAGTCGAGAGGATTCCAGTGCTGTTGACTTAGGCCATGTCAGAGGCTAAGAATGAGGGTGAAAGGACTAGCCAGTCTGAAATGAAGAAAGATGTCTGTATCTCTGAGTTTCAATTGGTACTCCATTGGGCCTCGCTTCAGATAGCTAGGAACGAGTTCAGCAGAAGCCAACCAGACGAAGTGAAGATGTTTGACATTGTGTTGTTGTTGTTATGTGCTGTAGAGTTGCCTGTGACTCATAGTGACCCTATGTACAACAGCCCTAAACCCTGCTCTATCCTGTGCCAATCTCACTGTCTCCAACACACCTACCTCTATACCCCAGTCACTGAATCAATCCACCTCATAAGAGGGTCTTTCTCTCCTGTGCTGTCTCTCCACCCTCCCAAGTATGACGTCCTTCCTCAATGATTGGTCCCTCCTTGTAACATGTTCAAAGTATGTCAGATGAAGCCTCAGAATCCGTGCTTCAAAGGAGCAGCCTGTTTCAACCCTCTCTAGGATGAAGCTGTTCATTTTCCTAGCAGTTCACGGTATATTCAATACCCTTCTTCAATACCACAGCTCAAAGGCATAAATTCTCCTTCTATCCTCCCTAGTCATTGTCCAGCTCTCTGATGCATAGCAAGTGATTGCAAAGGCCATCACCTGTATCAGACGCACCTTAGTCTCCAAAGTGATACCGTTACTCTTCAGTACTTTGGAGAGATCCCTAATAGCAGACTTTCCCATTGCAACATGTCTTTTAATTTCCTGGCTGCTGGTGCCAAGAGTGTTGACTGTGGAGCCAAGCAAACAAAAGCTGTGAAAAATCACAATCTCTTCACCATCCATCCTGATGCTAGTGTTAATTGCTGTAAATTGATGCTTCCTCCCACCCCCAGGGCTGGACTTTGCTTATGGATATAGCTACTCAAAGATCCAACTAGAACAAAAGATTCTCTAGAGAAAGGAACATGCTTGTTCCCTTTGTACTAGTTTTACAGAAATGTGCAAGTTAGAAATTGGCTATCTAAAACAGAGGGAGATAAAGGCATAAAGTAGCTGATTTATCAGCTTTTGTAAGTTGATTGTGAGGGGAAAGTTAATCTTGTAAGTATGAAGGTCAATGGTTAGCAGAGGCAAGGGATGACCTGTGCTATAGTGAATTATTTAATTCTTATGTGCCTTTGAATACAACTCATAATGACCCTATGAATGACAGATCTGAACCATGTCCTAATCTGGTGCTATCCTTAAAATCTCTGAAACCTTCAAGCCCATTGCTGGAGTCACTGTGTCAATCCATGTGACTAAGGATCTCCTTCTCTTGACTGTCCCTCTACATTTTCAAGCATGATATCCCTTTCCAATGACCAGCCTCTCCTAGCAACATGCCCAAAATATGTGAGATGAAGCTTTGTCATTCTTGCCTCCACGGAGCACTCCGGTTGCACCTTCTCCAAGACATATCTGTTTGTTCTTTTGGCTTTCCATAGATAGTCAACACTCTCCTCCAATACCACAATTCAGAGGCATCAATTCTTCTTCTGTCATCCTTAGTCTAATCATTGTCTTTGGACTTTCACCACATGGCTGAGGAGGGCAATGCTAAAAACATGAGTCAGATAAATAGCACCTTTTGTGTGGATCATTAAAACAAGGTGTACTGGTGAGGAGGTTGGTCAGTTTTACCATCCTGCCATGTTTAAGTTTAGCAGGTTCAGAGACAGAAAAACAGAAATCTAGCTACCATCAAGAAATGCAGAGTGCAGGACATCCTTTTAGTCAGAGATTCCTGCCGAAGGCAAACTGAGGTCAGGAGCAACAGGGGTGAACCAGAGACTGATATAAGACAGGGTTGAATTGAGACTGCTACCCCAAGGAGCTAGAGCTGAAAATCTTCACCCAGGCTTATTGGAGGGCTTGGGGGAGACACAGTGATGAACAGATCTGAAAAAGCTGTGTAACTTTAGCTCAGGGCCTTGAGGCTGAAGGTCCCAAGGCCTGCCAGCACACATCAGAAGTTGTTCTGACTGAATAATTGTATCCGACTTTCTCCCTGACTTGTAACCGGTTAGCTTCTCTTATAAACTCCATTAATTGTAAGTATGAGCTGTGAGTTGTGTGTGATCAATGCAACAGATTAGCAAACCCAGTTTCAGCACAATGAGAGCTCTGGAAGGGACAGTTAATAGAGGTAGGTGTGAGAGCATGGGGACGTGTCTGACCTCACAGAAATTGGTTTTTGAGCTGTTTATGTTACCGATGGGGATTCTCCCCCCTTGTGGAACTAGTGAAAATCAGATACAGCCATTTCCATACTGGGCTGTTTTGTTTGTACAAAGCCTTCCCATTGTTAGGATGACAATACTATCCAAAGAGATCGGCAGATTCAATGCTATCCCTATCAAAATTAGAATGGTAGTTTGTTGTGGGGTTGTTTTTGTTTTTTAACAATATAGAAAAATCTACCTTAAAATTTGTGGAGAATCTCAAGCAACCTCAAGCAGCCAAAACAGTATTGAAAATGAATAAAATTAAGGAACTTAAGACCCTCGATGAGATGGATTGATTCAGTGACTGAGGTAATGGGGGTAGGTGTGTCAGAGACGATAAGGTTGGTTCAGGATAGAGCAGGATTCAAAGCTGTTGTATATAGTGTCACTGTGAGTTGCAGGTGACTTGATGGCACACAAGAACAACAACAATAAAGGACACTTCCAAAAGAGTAAAAAGACAACAACTAGGATGGGAGAAGATATTTTCGAATTATCTATCTGATAAGGGTTTAAGAGTCTAGACTATATAAAGAACTCTTAAAACTCAATTACAGAAATCTATTTTAAAATGGTCAAAGGACTTGTTGTGTTGTTACAGAATAGACATTTCTACAAAGAAGATATACAAATAGCTAATTTAATAATATACTATAAGTATACTATAATATACTATGTT
>NW_006399759.1:6163763-6165839 GCF_000299155.1 Elephantulus edwardii
ATACTATACTATACTATACTATACTATACTATTACTATTACTATACTATTACTATTACTATTACTATACTATACTATACTATACTATACTATACTATACTATACTATACAAACATACATATATCATGAGCTGTTAGGTGCTACTGAATCAACCAAGACTCATTGTGACTCTATGAACAACAGAGCTGAATCATGCCCTGTCATGTGCCATCCTCACTATCTCTGATATACTCAAGCCTGTTGTTATAGCCCCTGTGACTGTGATAGTGTCTGTGTCAATCTCTCTTACTGAGGATCTCTTTCTCTGACTTTCCACCTTTACCAGTATGATATCTTTTGTCAAGGACTGGACCCTCCTGACATGATCAAAGTATATGTATGATACGAAGTTTCACCGCCCTTGTCTAAGTAGCACCTTGGCTGCATTTCTCCAAAACAGAACTGTTTGTTCTTTTGGTAGTCCATGGCATATTTGACACTCTTACCCAACACTACAATTCAAACGTATAAATTCTGTCATTCGCAGTCATTGCCTAACTTTCAGATGCATAAGAAGGCATTGAAAAAAAATTACTTAAAATCAGGCACAGTTTAGTTTTTAAAATGACATGTTTGGTTTTTAGCACCTTGGAGAAGTCCTTGACAGCAGATGTTAGAAAATGTTGTATTTTCTAAGCAAATTAAAACACACTACATTGTCAGTCATTAGGGAAATGCAAATCAAAACCACTTCATAGCGATTAAAATGGCTATTATTGAAAACAAAACAAAATTCAAAACAAATCAGGAAATAACAAGTCTTAGCAAACAGGTAGAAAAATTGGCAAACTTGTACATTTGCTGGTATGAACATAAAAAGGTCCACTGCAGAAAGCACTGTGGAAGGCAATGTGGGAAACAGTTTTCTAGTTCATAAAAAATTGGACATAAAATTGTTCTATAGTTCAGCAATATAAAAATAGTTGAAAACATAGATTCAAACAACTACATGCACAATAAAGCTCATAGAGCAAGCTCTGTTGGCCTAATGGCAAGAAGCTGTGCTACAATCTTAAAGGCAAGCAGTTTGAATCCACTAGATGCTCCACAGAAGAAGGATGAACAATTTCCTCCAGTGCAATTAAATACCTGTGAAAATCCACCAGAGGGTCAGCTTTGGGTTGGTTCTGACTCTATGTTATACAACAACTTCAATGCTAATAGCAATATTGTCTGTTGTTATTATGTGCTGTCAAGTAGCTTGCAACTCATAGTGACCTTATGTACAAGAACCCTAAACTCTGCTCTGTCCTGTGCCAATCGCACTGTCTGTAACACACCCATCCCAATTACCCCAGTCACTGAATTAATCTACTTCATAGAGGACTTTCCCCTCCTGCGCTGTCCCTCCACCCTACCAAGCATGATGTCCCTCTCCAAGGACCTCCTTACAAGATGTCCAAAGTATGTTAGACGAAGCCTCAGAATTCTTGCCTCCAAGGAGCCACCCAGTTTAACCCTCTCCAGGATGAACCTGTTTCTTTTCCTAGCAGTCCATGGTACCCTCGATACTCTTCTCCAGCACCACAGCTCAAAGGCATCAATTCTCCTTCTATCTTCCCTAGTCATTATCCAAATCTCTAATGCATAACAAGAGATAGAAAAGACCATGGCCTGTATCAAATGCACCTTAGTCTCCAGAGAGACACCAATTGCTTTTCAGTACTTTGGAGAGGTCCCTAACAACAATATTCAAAAGTTAGAAATAATGTAAGTGTTCATCAATGGATAGATTACCAGTAATGTTAATGCTCACCCACAGCTCTTCTGGGAGGATCTAAATCGTTGAAGCGTCCTCCTTTGTTTCCAGCTGGGAGCTCGGGCCTGTCAGTCCTGTCTGTCACGAGGACCTGATGTGGGCCACCTTGGCCAAGTGTCCTTCAGAGCCACACTTAAAGCAAGTGTGTGGGAGCTTCCTCTCTACTCCCTTGCCTATCTGTGGCTTTCGTCTGTGACGCTGTCTACTGAAGTGGCCCTGCTTTCCACAGTGGAAGCAATTCTGACCTCCTTTATTACCCTTGGGTGGCACTGTATATGA
>NW_006399759.1:6166824-6167954 GCF_000299155.1 Elephantulus edwardii
GGGGAGGAGGGTGGAGAAAACAGTGCAACAATGAATGAATGAAAACCCAAAATCTCTGTAAATGTTCATTAAAACTAATAAAATTTAATAATAATAAAAAATGGATAGATTAAAAAATGTGATCTATATACACAATAAACTATTAATCAGTCATTTAAAGGAATGAAATTCTAAGACATTGATCAATAGTAATTAATATTATAAAACAATGCACATGAATGAATGAAAACAAATTTAAAAAAGAAAGGAATGATATGTGGTAAAATAGTATGTTAAATGAAACAATGTTGTAGGCCCCTAAACACAAATATTATATGATTATCTCATACAAGGGATATGATTATACTTGTACAAGGTATCAGGTAAATTCAAAGACAGAGAAAGTAAAAAATAATGGCTCCCAAGGCTGAGAGGAGGAGAATTTAAGGACTAATTGTTCCATGGATACCGTGTCTGTTTGGGATGATGAGAAAGTTCTGAAAATAGATAGTGGTCATGGTTACATAACATTGTGGCTATAATTAATGCCATGGAATTGTACATTTAAAATTATAAAGTTTATACTACATTTGTTTATTTTATTTCTTTAAAATATAAAACCTTTTTTTAATTTTTTATTTTTATTTTTGTGTGTACTAATCATCAAATTAGGTCTGACTGGTACAGGAGAAGACTGTCCATCCTTCTCCAGCAAAGCATTTGGTAGAGTCAAACCACTCACCTCTGGTCAAACCTTTTTAAAAGGACAGGCAATAATATGTGTTGGCAAGGATAAAAAACATACCAGAATTTTCCAGGTCTTGCTAATGGTTTTGAAATCCAGTACTGTCTATTTGGAAGACTACTTGGCAGGTTCTCAAAATAGTAAATACAGAGTTACCATATGATCCAACAATTCCTCTTCTAGAGATAGATGCCCAAGGTATGTGAAAATTTAAGTCCACACTAAAACTTGTGTATGCTTACTATAATGGTATTATTCATAATAATGGATGAATGGAGAGGAGGTTGAAATTGTCAACAGCTTCATCTTGCTTGGACCCACAATTAATATCCTTGGTACCAGCAGTCAGGAAATAAGCAGATGCATTGCACTGGAAAAATCTACAGTTATGGAGCTCTCCAAATTA
>NW_006399759.1:6171747-6189187 GCF_000299155.1 Elephantulus edwardii
TAAGTGGAAACAACCCACATGTCCACCAATTACAGAATGTATGAACAAATGTGTTATAGCTATACAAAGGATTCTTATTCATAAAAAGGACTAAAGTTTGATACCTTAACCAGTATAAAAGTATATTTTTTTTTAAAAAAGTGTATTTGATACTTTTAAAACATGGATGAACCTTGAATTTTATGGATGTGAAAGAAGCCAATCACAAAAGGACATATTATGATTCTACTTCTAGGAAATATCTGAAAGAGGCAAATCAACAGAAACAAAGTGGATTTGTAGTTGCTCAAGACTGGAGTGGGGATGGGGAGTGACTGCTAATGGGATATGGGAAATCCTTTCTGGGAGACAAACAGTTTCAAAATTATTGTAGTGATGGTTTTGTACAACCCTGTGAACACATGAGAAAGCAAAGCATTGTTCACATTAAATGGGTAGATTGTGTATGGTATGT
This sequence comes from Elephantulus edwardii, assembly GCF_000299155.1. NCBI lineage: Eukaryota > Metazoa > Chordata > Mammalia > Macroscelidea > Macroscelididae > Elephantulus > Elephantulus edwardii. Next base: position 6,172,202 of record NW_006399759.1, read on the forward strand.
AAAATATGTCTTAATAAATGTATTAAGGAAACAGTTGTTAAAACATTAATATATCCAAGGAGAGAATAAAAGGAGTGGCCCAAACTACTGCTCAGAAAACAGAGGAAGACAGGAGGTGAGAGGAGGGCCCAGACCTGTCAGAGACTGTGGCTGTTGAGAACAGATGTGGAGGAAATGGCAGGAACAGTGAGCAAGGTGGGGCTTGGAAGGAAACAATTGCGCCAAAAATGTGCCTGCTTCACAATGTTGTCAAGGGCTGCAGAACCCTGAGGAGAAGATTCTGTGATGTCATGGTCTGGCCTCTGTGACACAGCACTGGAGGCCAGGGAGAACTGCCCTCAGGAGATGGGGTCTCCAGTTCCCAGTGGGGGTGGCACTAGGGATGCCGCCCCTTGGACAACGTCCTAGTCTCCCAGAGACTTTGCACCCACTGGCCCCACTCTTAGTGTTGCTTCTGTTAAGTGTGATAAGCTATCTCTTTTGGGGCCAGGCTGAGCATAAGGACATCACTATTTGGGGTAAAAGGTACCAGAGGAACCAGAGTAGCAGGAAATCAGGATACTTGTTGAATCCCCGATTCACGTTTGGGAGAACAGAACCTAAAACACAGACACCTGGTTGAAGGACTGAGGCCAGGCTCAGATGGAAATCTAGGTGAGAACAAGTTTAGGATGGCCCATATACGGGTGGGGGAGGATGGAGCCACAGTGTGGTGACTGTTCCTATCTCTCTCAGGCTCTTTCACTGATGAGTTTTGTGAAACAGACCAAGAAGACTCCTTATTGGTAAGCGTTCACAGCACCAAAGATTTTCAAGCGACTCGACGACACATAACAACAACAACAACAACAACAGTCCTGGTTCTGCCCAAGCCGCCTTTTCCAATCCCACCCCACACTTCCTCCCTTCCTCTCCAGTTCCCTCATCCTGGAGAGGGTTTTGGTTTGGGGGTTGGTTTTCTGTTGGTTTATTTGTTTTGTTGTTGATTTGGGGTGTGTGTGTGTGTGTGTGTGTGTGTGTGTGTGTAAATTTAGGGTCTTTGTGATTTCTACGTAGGACTGTGCTTGAAGCTGACCACAGAGAGGTGAAAATCCACCTCGTGAGGTCAGGAAAGGCCATTTATAAGTCTTTCCAACTCTGGAAAGAAATAATTCTGGAGTTAGGGTCAAGCAAATCACAGGTCACAGGCCGTTTCCACGATGACCATTTAGGGATCGCTACACACATATCTTTGGCAGGAAAAACAAATCTAGGGAAGGATATGCCTATGGATATCCGGAAACCCAAACCCAACTGTTGCCAGAATCCAGTCAATTCTGACTCATGGTGACCCCACATTTCAAGGCAGATCTGTACTTTGTAGGGCATCAAAGGACTCTGTGCTCAGATGGGCAGGTCTCTCCCTCTCAGTGCCACTGAGTACGTTCAAACTGCCAACTCTTGGGTGAACTTTGAGTACAAACATGACCATATCCTAGTAATGAGATGATTCTCCAGAGAGTGCCTGAGGGGGAGGAGTAAAGGGGAGTGAGGGCAGGGGAAGCATAGATGAGGGAATCAATACTCCCAAAATCTTGGGCTCTTTCTTCCCAGCTCCTGCAGTCTGAACCTTCCTGCCCCACCTAGATGACTGTGGTAAAAGACAGATACTTAGATCCTCCAGTCGCTGACTTCCCTCCAGAATGGCTGCCTGCAAACAAGTGAGATACGGTTCTGGGGCCCACACTTCTGCCTGAGTACCCAGCGCAGCAGGCCAAGGTGTCCTCTTGGACTGCCATCAACACTGGCCCTGGCTGGAGCTGCACACAGGAGGACCTGATTTCTCAGCTATTTGGGCTTCGGAAATTAAGTCCAGCCTCTGCCAGGTCTAATCCCTGGTCTTGCTGCCCAGGTCCTGTGTGGATTCAAGGCAATGCTGCCTCAAAACAAGGACCAGGTGCTGCTTCAAAAAGCAGAAACTCCTGGGCCCCCTACCCAGGGCCTCTTGAAATTCATAGACTCCCCTCCCTACAACCCAAGGCCTCTCTTCCCCCATCAATCACTTTCTCCCTCTCCCCCACCCTTAAATCTTTCCCTACACTACCCTTCTCCAAACTCTCATTTCTACTCTTCTGACTCTAATTCTTACTTTTTCCAGTATATCCCAGCCTCCTCGGCTTTCTTTCACCAGAACCCTCCCTGTTGCTCAGTTCCACAGTCGTCCTCTTCCTCTGAGGCTCATAACTCCTCCCTCCCCAACCCACTTCTCCATCCAGAAGGCTCACGTAGTGCCCCACCTGCCTCCCCCAGCCCCAGACTCTTTTCTGGGGCCCACTCTTCCAGGCAGACATGGCACTTGCATCAGCACAGGGAGCCTGGATCCCATGGGGTGGTGGAGGAACGCGTGGCAAGCAAGAAGGACACTGCAGAGCTCAGGAATCCAGGCAGCCTGGTCCAGGCCCTGGTGGCCCAGCTGGGGCACCAGCGCATTGCACTCGACTTGCGTTTACTGCTTTTGCGGCGCCTGTGGCTAGGCAGCCCCGGTCAGGCCCCAGTCGTGGAATATCCTCTATGTCTGGTGTGTCTCCGACCACGCGGCCCCTCTTGCCCCATTATCAAATACGAAACTGTGCCCCGGCTGCTGGCATTCCCCCAACTGCTGCCCCATACAAAGGGCAGGAAGTCCAGGCCACTCCGAATAGGCATCGGCTTTGGCCTCTGCCTGCCTTGGGGCCAGGCCAGCGCCTTGCATCTACTGTCAGAACAAGAGCAGGAGGAAGTAGGACTTCAGGCCAAGACTGCTCAAGTCCCGGCATCTTGGGCAACAGCATCTCAAGATCCAGCAGCTCAGGCTCAAGCTCAGGCAGATCTGGCATGCAGCCCACCCTCCCACAGCGAGGACCACAGGCCACCAAGCTCTCAACCACCAAACTCCACCAGCAGCTCACGGTCTCCCCTCCTGGGAACAAGACAGGCCACTGTCTCCTTGAAGCCCAAGCCCTCCTCTGCCCCAAAGAGGTCTGTCTGTTCAGAATCCATTCCCCCAAAGACTTTCCCATAGTTCCACAGCCACGGAGGATCCTTGGAGCACCTCCTCCAAACACCACTCACCTTACTAGAACCCAGGTCTCTGAGTTTCCCCGAGACATCCTGAAGGGTTGGCTAGCTGGAGGTCAGGTGTGTTCTCCAGCTCTGAACCCTGGGAGTCCCTTGTGGAGTCTGCTGTCTCCTGGCTAGAGGATCAAGGGCACTCGAGGCCCCATCTAGTTTTCATTGTATTCAATAAAGCCTAATCCTGTGAAACTTCTGTTGTCCTACTACACACACAGAAGGATGAGCAATCTCCTCCCAAGTGATTAACTGCTTCTGAAAACACCCCTCTGGGTCAGCTATGAGTCAGTTCCAGCTAAATGGTACACATCAATAACAACAACACTTACAGAATGGGTGGCTATACCTACAGGGGCGTAACTTCCCAAACAAGCCCTATTAGGGGGGAGTCAAAGGAAGGACAGAGGCCAGAGAGAGACTATGTCACATATGGAAGGACAGCAAGGGACACATAAGGGCCAAGCACCAGAGATAAACTGTGTGCTCTAGCATATTTAGTTCATGCATTTAATTGAAATACAGAGCTGCCTTATGTATACCTTAGCTAAACACACAGGCAGCCAGTCCTGGAAGAAGGAAGTGCCTCTTTGCAAGGAACAGCATTCATTTAATCCACTTGCAAGAAACACACTGATCCTCCAAAATCAGGAGGTGGAGTGTCAGGCAGAGAGAGACCTACTCAGAGTCACATTATCTCCTCAACTCCTGCTCTGAGAGAAGCCAGAATCTCAGAAAGTGGACAGCCTCCATCCCACAAACTTGCTCAGGAGGAAGAACACTCCAAAAGAGGGAAAAGCCCCAAGAAAGAGAATGGAAGACTGCCACTTCTGCCAACCAAGCAGGGCGGGTTTTTAGTGACTTCTTCATATTAGAGTGGTAAGAAGTGGTACTGCCAACTCCAAGGCATGTGGTTCAAATTCACCAGCTGCTCCACAGGAGAAATAAGACAATCTCCACCTGTGCGATTACAGACTCTGAAAATTCACCAGAGGGTCAGCAACCTTCTCATACTTATGGATAGTGGTTTTGGGATGTGAAATTTGTTTTTTTTTCCCTGGTTTTAAATGGATCTCTGGAGGCCTTGTCCATACGGACTCAAAGGTTGAGCTCGTGGCAGTCTGAATTCACCAGGGGCTCCATGGGGAAAAGATGAGCAATCTCTTGTGATTTACAGCCTCATATACCCAGTGGAGGGTCAACTACGACTTGGTTCCAACTCAACAACAATAGATTGAATCTGAGTTTTGTGTGGTTTTAAAGTCCTTGCTGCCTTCATTAAGAGGAAAGAAACTTAAAAGTTTTTGACCTTGGGCAATTTTTCTTTGGGACTACTGCAGGTTTGTTCCAACTTTTAATGACATCCCTACTCTCCAACAGGTTTCTAAGACAGTAATGTTTACAGCAGAAGACTTGACTGTCTTTAACAGAAAAGCTGACTGATTTAAACTGCTAAATTTTGGTGGTTGTTATGTGCTACCGACTCCAGTTCATAGCAACACCATGTACAACAGCTCTGAACCCAGCTAGCTGTCTTGAGCCAATTTCATTATCTCTGACACCCCCTACCCCCATTTCCCCAGTCACTCAATCTAACTCATCCAGGGTCTTCCTTGCGCTGTCCCTTCACCCTTCTAAGCATGACGTCCTCTTCCAAGGACTGGTCCCTCCTTGCAACATGTCCAAAGCATGTGAGACCGAGTTTCAAAATCCTTGCCTCCAAGGAGCAGCCTTTTGGGCTAGCAACCTCATTATGTTCAGAACTCACATCACCCTTTGTAGTGTTATGAGTCCCAATCCAAGGACTTCATTACAGGTTTACTAGCCACTATTAGGAATTCCTGGGTGATGCAAACAATTAACCACCCAAAAGAGAATTCTGGCGTAATCCATTTCACGTTCCATTAACCAAAAGGCTGCGCTCTCCAGCTAGTCGAACCTACCAGCGGCTCCACAGTAGATAGTGTCTCCCACAAAAACTCAATATAAGGTGCTATGAATCAGAATCGATCAGATGGCAATAAGTGACTATTACTCTAAACATTGTTCACACGTCCAGTGGCTTCGCAGTGGAAGGGGTTAGCGACTCGAAGTTCTGGGTTATGAAAACTCCATGAAACACAGTTCTATGAGCGGTCGCGAGTAGGAACCAACTCCACAAGCAATTTATGTGACCCGTCTCTTTGCATAATCACTGCGGGTGTCTCCTTCACGAAAGCCTTCGCCTCCCAGCCAGGAACCGAGACCGTGGAACCCGCGGTCCCGCGGGGAGAAGAACGAGCCCGCGACGCCCTCTTGCGTCACATCCCGCCCAATAGTGCTGACGCGGATGGAGGTGCTGCGTTTGCGCGGAGGGAGCGACCCGATTGGTGCGCGTTAGCACTGCGCGTCTGGCAGCCGGGTTGGGCGGCCTCGGGATAGAGTCCGAGTGTAGTTGGCATCGCAGTGTGTGTGTGCCAATTCGGGGGTCCTCCCGGCGGTAGCTGGACTAAGTGCAGCAGCGGCCGGGGCAGGAGCCAGGGGCCGGGCGAGACATGTCCCCGTTGGCCGCGGTGTGAGCAGTGACGAGCGGCGGGCAGAATGGGCCGGCGCCGGGCGCCGGAGCTGTATCGGGCCCCGTTCCCGTTGTACGCGCTCAAGGTGGACTCGAGCTCAGGGCTGCTCATCGCTGCGGGCGGCGGGGGCGCGGCGAAGACCGGCATAAAGAACGGCGTGGTGAGAGCGTGGGCCCTGTAGGGTCTTTGGGGGCTGACTACGCCACGGGCTAAGGGCGATGGTGGGAGGTCCAGGGGTCGTGGAGACGGCAATAGCTCAGCGTCTGGCCCTGCCAGTCCCCGCCGGGGTTCCCGGGGCAAGTCAAGTGCCTGTGGTGCGCATTTCATCCAGAGGATTGATAAGACCCTTAAGGCGAACACAGTGCTGGGAAGGCAAGAGCGTTTCAGCTCGATTTCAGGAGCGGCTCCAGGGTCTTCCTCTGCCATTTTCCGGGGAGCCCACCGGGACATTCTTATCTACCCTCAAGCAACGAGTGAGAGAGGCACATTTGGCCACAGACCAAGTTCTTTCACTTTCTGTAAATGGGAAGCAATACTTCCAACTCTGGCAGCCGTACAGATTTGTGAGACCCAATCAGAGACTTTCACAAAGGTTTGTGCACTGGGAATCGCAGTAGCAAAGGGGTAAAAGCACCAGACTATAGAGATGTCAGTTTGTCTTTCAACTCTCAAGGAACCTCTTAGCCTTGCTCATCCCTGTTTCCTCTCCCAGCACTTTCTGCAACTAGAGCAGATAAATGGGCGCTTCAGCGCCTCCTTGCTACACTCGCATGACACAGAGACACGGGCCACCATGAACTTGGCACTGGCTGGTGATATCCTTGCTGCAGGGCAGGATGCCCACTGTCGGCTCCTTCGCTTCAAGATCCGTCAGCAGAAGGGCAACAAGAAGACTGAGAAGGCAGGTGAGGAACCCTCTCTCTAGCCCTTTGGAAAAAAGAGATGAGTAAGATAACTCTCCATTTGATCTAAAAAGAAGTGAGCAGGAAATGGAGCTTGGTAGCAGGCTGTAAGCTGGGCATTGCCACAGTGGAGAGGAAGACTAATGTGATTGAAGAAATCTGGGACCTGGCAGGCTGTGTGTGTTGCAGGTTCCAAGGACCATGGACCTCGACAGAGGAAGGGGGCAGTATCCGCAGAGCAGAAGTCTAGAGCAGAAGAAACCCACCCTGAGGGGTCAGAACTCAGTGTCGAGACTTTGAAGGCTGTGCAGACAGACTTCAGCACTGATCAGTTGCAGAAAGTTGTATGCTTCAACCATGATAACACCCTGCTTGCCACCGGAGGGTCAGATGGCTTCGTTCGTGTGTGGCAGGTGTGGTGTTTTGTTTTGACTTGAGCAATGGATGTATGATTGGTTTAGGGCAGGTGTCAGTAACAACAAGGTTAAAATTGTGAGGAACTAAACGTGAGTTCTGAGAGATGTGTGAGTGAAGCCTGCACTTAATGGCCATTAAGAGAAAAAAAGAGTGCTCTGGCTGAGTACCTGGGCTAACTATAGCGGTGACTTGGCTTACAGGTTCCTACTCTGAAGAAAGTTCTGGAGTTCAAAGCCCACGAAGGGCAGATTGGGGACCTGGCTTTAGGGCCTGATGGCAAGGTAAGGAAGTGGAGGGATGGAAGGGGGCAGGGGGCTATGCTGCCTGCCCAGTAAGTGGGTTTCCTAACTGTCCGTCCTTGTAATCTTTATTCCTATTTAGTTGGTAACCGTGGGCTGGGACCTTAAGGCCTCTGTTTGGCAAAAGGATCAGCTGGTGACACAGCTGCACTGGCAAGAGAATGGACCCACTTTTTCAAACGTGCTGTACCGCTACCAGGCCTGCAGGTGTGAAGACCCCAGAAGGTGGCTACAAGAGGCACAGCTTAGATTGGGTGGGGGAATGGGGCATCTGTGGAGGACTGTGACCTTAGTAGGTGTTAGCCCTGGCCTGACCTCCTGTGACCAGGAGGGCACAGACCCCTGAACAGTTAGGCAGGCCCCAGGATCTGAGACTGACTCTCTGTCCAGGTTTGGGCAGGTTCCGGACCAGCCTACTAGGGTGCGACTCTTCACAGTGCAGATTCCCCACCAGCGCCTCCGCCAGCCTCCACCTTGCTACCTCACAGCCTGGGATGGTTCCACATTCTTGCCCCTTCGGACCAAACCTTGTGGCAATGAAGCCATCTCCTGCTTCAGTGTCAGGTGTGAGGCAGTGCTTGATTGGGGATGAGGTGCCTGGGGAGCTTATGAAGGAGTCCTGCCTGACCTGCCTAAATCCCTAAGGGCCACTCTTGGTGAATGAGACCCCACCCCCACCCCCTTTACACAGGCCTCCCAGACAGTAAGCGCTTTATTGTTTGTTGCAGTGAGTCGGGCACCTTCCTAGGCCTGGGCACGGTCACTGGCTCTGTTGCTATCTACATAGCTTTCTCTCTCCAGGTAATGAGTGCAGGTGGGCACAGCCCTGGGCTCTTTGGGGTGGGACTCTGAGCCTACCTCTATCCAAAGTATGCAGAAAGGAGTCTGGCCCATCCTGTAAAGGGAAAGCTTTCTGGGATCAGAGGGCATATTTTCCAGTGGGGTACCACCCCACTGTGCTTTTCCTCACCCTTGTCCTGTCCCCAGCGCCTCTACTATGTGAAGGAGTCCCATGGCATTCTGGTGACAGATGTGGCCTTTCTACCTGAGAAAGGATGTGGTCCAGAGCTCCTTGGGTCTAATGAAACTGCCTTGTTCTCTGTGGCTGTGGATAGTCGCTGCCAGCTGCACCTGCTACCCTCACGACGTGAGTCATTGTTGGGGAATGCACCCCTCCTACACCCCCCCCACACACACACACACACTTAGCACTTTTGCCCTGGAGAGCTGTAGTCCTCTGTCTTCCTGAATGGAGTAGATTGAGGATCTTGTTCTTCAAGCAGTGAAGTTGCTTTGCCTTTTGACTTTTCCCCTTACTCCCCCTACAGGAAGTGTTCCTGTGTGGCTCCTGCTGCTGCTCTGTGTTGGGCTTATTATTGTGACCATCCTCCTGCTCCAGAGTGCCTTTCCAGGCTTTCTTTAGCCTCCCTTCTCCCTGAAAACCAGGGACACTGGATACAACCACCCTTTAGACAAGAGTGGAGGCCTGGAGCCCACTGATCCCTCTGTTTGGGTCTAGCTGAGATTGCCTTCATTGAGACCAGGAGGCGCAGCTCACCTTTCCCAGTTTAAGCTCAGCTGAGACTCTGTCTGGGTCCTAGGAACTGTGCAGTCATCACCTGTGAATTCACCCATGATAGTGGTTTCTGAAGCCCAGGCCACACTACTTGCCATCTTCCCGCTGCCTACCAGAGACTCTAGAGCTGAACTTGTTCCTACTCTACGAATATGTGAAGATGCTCCAAAACCCAGGGAAACTACCGTCCTTCTTACAGAAATCATGTTTCTCCTCTCTCCTCACAGCCTTGTGGCCAGTTGCTTTTCTCAAGGAGCCCCTGGCATTTGCTGGGGCAAAGATTGGCTGAGGACTTGTAGGGAAGAAAAGGGAAAATCCCAGAAGAAATCCATAGGTTCAGTTAAGCTGTAAGTTCCTGCTGAACCATCTACCCAAGTCTTGGAGAAAGGGAAAATGAATCTGAGCCCCTTAGGCAGAAAAAGTTATTTAATAAACAAGAGAAGACCAAGACCTAAATAATTCTTCTGTCAGCTCTTGCCTCTCTCGGAAGGTAGGCAAGTTCTGAGGTTAAGCAGCTCCTCTGGGTGCTGGAAGATGGCTTTGGCATACTGGTGCAGGATGCGATTCATATAGCAATGCTGCCTGGGGAGCAGCCCCTCAAGGAAGCCAATGTGGCCACCTCGGGCTGTGATGAGCAGTGCAAGGTGGGGAGACTGTTGGGCGGTCTGGAGGGGAAAGGCTGAGGAAAGGGCCAGAGAAGTCAGGAATTCTGGCCTTTACTGAAAGCCCAGGCTCTCTCTGCAGCATCTCGTGGCCCTTTCCCCGCCTCAGGCTTAAACGTCAAGGTTCAAGGCACTCACCACTGTCGGGAGAAAAAGGGTCGTCTGCTGCATTGAGACAGAGCACAGGGACTTGGATGGCATCTGCCTTGGTTCTTGGGCTTGATGCGCGGTAGTAGACATCACAGTCTTGATATCCAAAAGCTACAGCTGTGTAACGCTCATCAAACTGGCGAATTGTGCGGGCCTGGGTATGGTGGAGGTGTGTGAGTCAGGCTAGAGCAAGAATGAGGAGTGGAACATTGATGGGGAGCAGGAGGGTGAGAGACTGTACCTGTAGCACAAAGTCTACATCCACCATTTTTTCAATAGCCTTTCTGTTTCTGCAAAAGAACAGACATCTGAATCTGGAAGAAAATTCTAATCTTCCAAAAGCCCTCTCCCTCCACCATCATCACTCCTGAACCTGACCTCAAACCCTCAACTCTTAGTTTAATCTATATCTTAAAGATTAAGTCCCAACTATAGAACTCACCTGAGCACTGGGAGAACCTGGTTTGTCTGCCATTCTACCCTGCTGCTGCCCCCTACCCGCTTGCCAAGACCCTACCGGCCCACGAATCTGCAGAGTCCAGCAGTGAGGTGTTGATTGAAGAGCCGGTTGAGTGGGGTCTCCAGGGAGCGAGTGGTCTCAAAGGAATCCCAACATGCAGAGAAAGTCAGTGCTGCTACCACCCCAGCGGCCTGCCCCGTCCGTGCCAGGTAGTTGAGCACCAGAATCCTGCAGGGTTAGACCAGGGGCCGTGAATGCATTCATGAGATGGGACAGAGCAGGAGACGTGGGGTGGGGATAGGGGGAATGAGCCTAGGCACTTTACCCTCCAAGAGAGATGCCCACAGCCAGCAGGGGAGCTTTGGGGTGGCGGTGCTTTATGTGGTTCATAACTGTCTCCAGATCTTCAGTATTGGCAGCACAGTAGGTCCTGTAAGTCTGAGGGTAAACCAAATCACTGGGTAGAGAGAAGGCATAGAAGAATGCTGCTTAGTCTTTGAGCTAAGTGTAGGGAAGGGATGAGATGGAAATTACTCTTAGGAAAGGGTATGGGGTATGTAGATGGAACCCCAGAACCATGTATCTTTGATGCGCAGGAGATGAAGGGCCATTTCCTGCTGTGATGTGGAAAGGCAACTTACCAGCAGTTCTTCCCCACGACAGCCCCGGTTGTTAAATACGACAGCCCTGTCGCACACAAAAGTACATATTAGCCACACCCTCCAGGAGTTCCTCTCCCCTTTTGGCAGTCATTAGACCCCAGTGAAAAGGCTCCCTTTATTTAGCACTCTTCCCCCATATTTATCAGAGTCTGAACGGATTTCTCCTCGTTACAGGTCCTCATGTCTAACCTCCTGTACCCGTCCTTACCTATATCCATCTCTCAAAGCTTGGTCAACTAGGTGCAAGATATATGTCTCCTGGCTACTGCCTGTAATGCCAGGAAGCAGTAGTACAATGGGCTGGGTGGTAGGGTCAGGGTATTGACTGCTGCCGTCCTGGCCAGCCCAGTCTAGCAGGAACTGTCCTCCATCTGGGGTTTGGAGGACTTCACTGTGGTTTCAGAGAGAGGGCACACAAAGACAGTGTTAGGAACTGAAGGTACCTTCACAAAGCTTGTCACTCCCCAAACACAACCTCCCAACAGCATTATTTGAGGGTATGAATGGCTTTATGCAGAGCATTGAGGCTTTAACAAGGTGGAACAAAATCACAAAAGATCGGCTATTGCCTCTTGGCTAAGGAATTCTATAGATAGCCCTTTAATATACACGTTCTCATCCTTACCTTCAGAACACCGAGGTACCAGGGGCAATGATGAACTTCATTTTAACAATGGCAGAGAGTTTTGGCTCCCTTATAAATTTGCACTTTTGTGTTCACTCCTTCTGTCCCTCCTTACCTCCTATAAGAGACTGGGGTCCGAGTCTGCAGTATGACACGGAAGATGGTTTGTAGCCTCCCCTCAAAACACCACGGTGTAGGGTAGAAAGTCTCTCTAGTGACTGGACAGTGTTGCTCCAGGAAGGCCAGGAACTGGGGCCCTGTGACCAGTTGAGGTTTCTGTAATCACATGGCACAATCTGCTTCACTCCTCTGGTTTTGCAACAATGTGAAAAGTGAGCAAGTGCCCAGGCCAGCCTGGAGGGCACTGCTTGGTCTAGATAGAGGTAAGATTCCCAAAATTTTCATCTAGAATGATAGTACTGTCCAGCTGGCCCTCCAAGAACCCTAGTCCTGGAGTTGGCCCAGGACCAAGGCTAGGGTCTGCTGTGATTAGGTGCTGGCTGCCCCAGCAGATTAACCTGGAAGCACAGGACTCGCGGGTTTATAGTAGGCACAGTGCCAAAAACCCAAACCAAGCCTACTGTCACTGAGTTGACTCCAATGTACAGCAACTGTAGGACAGAATGGAACTTCCCAGAAGGGCTTCAGAGACTACAGTTTTTATAGAAACAGACTTCCTCTTCCCCCACCCCCCTACCAGAGTGGCTGGTGGATTCGAACCACTGTCCGGTTTTGGTTAAGCTGAGTACTTTAACCACAGTGCCACCAGAGCTCCAAAGCAGTCTGCAAAAGCATAATTGTGCTTATTTCGTAGTGCACAGTTTCAAATGGACTTCGTATATTGTGAAAAACAGGTGAAATCACACAGATACACACAAAACAGAATAAGAACAAGTGAATGAATCCAGGCATATCTTGCTGTTTTGGGGTAAACTATTCCTGCCTGCTGTACTAAGTATATTCCCGACCAAAACCATTTTGGAGATGAGTATATCTCATTAACTGCCCACAAAACCAATCTGTCTTAAGAGGAAGTGCAATCAGTGCTCTTTAAAGACAAAGGGAACTTTCACATACTTTTGGGCATATTGTCAGGAGGGGCCAGTTCTTGGAAGAGGATGATGCTGGGAAAGGTAGAAGGCCTGTGAAAGAGGAAGACCCTCAACAAGATGGACTGACACTACAACAGTGGGCTTGAGCCTATAGGGACTCTAGAGGGTGGTGCAGAGTAAGGCAAAATTCAGGCACGTTCATGGGGTTGCCTGATTCCTAGTCAATAGCACCTAACAACTAAGGAGCTCTGCTGGGTGGGTGGTCACCAACTACAAGAAAGACAGGCAGTCTCTACCTGTGGCCTCTGGAGGGCCAGCTAGGGGTCAGTTCTGTCTTGATGGTACACAATAAGAGGTTAAAAAAGAAATAGCATGGTAGGAAGGAGGGCCTAAAGTTCTAGGCAGAAACTAAAGAAATGCAGTGCTGTTCAATTCATGACCTTTGCCTTACACTTGGATTACTCACACATTCCCTGTCATCTACCCAAGACTAACTGGCCATTCTTTCTGCCTCCTGGCCTGAGATGAATGACTTGTATATTCCTGTTAGCAGCAGTGTGTGCTTATACTGCTTAAGGGCTTCTTTCTGCCACATTCCACTTTCTCCTGTAGTCTCAAGCTAGACCATACTCTAAATGCTAATGTGAACAGATTTCCTTTTCCTTCATGCCACCCAGGGGTAATGCAGCAGGGATGGGATGACAGGGACAGGTGTGGACAGTGGGCCCTCAGCCTTGACTTTTAGTCCCTCTGCTTGGTTCTTTCTAGAAGGACATCAAGTGATCGAGATGGCCTAGCTACATAGAAGAGTAAGGAAGGGGGAGGAAGCTGTACACAGTCCAAAGGTCTCAAACTCAATAATGGAAATCACATTTCTGTTGTTTTTATGTGCCATCAAGTTATCTGAGACACAGTGACCTTATGCACAGGAGCTCTGAAGCCTGCCCTGTCCTGAGCCAGTCTCACTGACTCCAAGACATCTACCCTCATTGCCCCAGTTACTGTATCAATCCATCTCACCCAGGGTCTTCCTATTCTGTACTGTCCCTCCACCTTTATAAGCAGGACCGGTCCCTCCTGGCCACGTGCCCAAAGCAGGTCCTAAAGAACTCAAGGACCAGGTTCCTGTTTATTTTACAGTCCCAATACTCAGATAGAGGCTGAATAATAAACATGAGAGGCATAATTGTGTGAATGTTCTGAGACATGACTTATATTATTCTTAAACTCTGGAAAAATAATAGCTAGAATTCACTGTGTATTTCTGCAGGCATTGGCTTCAACCATTTGAGATAGGATATTTTCTAAGTAAACAGTGATCACAAATATTAGTGGTTTGTCTGAAATTACAGCAAGTAAGAAGCAAGGCAGGATTAATTCTAATAATGTTGTATGCCTTTGAGTTGGAACTGGCCCATAGTTGACCTTCCAGGAAGTTTTCAGAGGCAGTTAATCGCACGGGAGGAGACTTGCCCATACTCCCAAGCAGCAGCTGGTAGATTCAAACCAGCTGGTGGATACTAAACTTTGGGTTACGAGGGCCTTGCCACTAGACCACCAGAGCTTCCTAATTATAATAATATTACCGCTTCTGAAATAATAGGCCTTTGTGAACCCTCTGTATAATAGCACACACTCAGATTAGACTAGTAGAGATGGCATCAAACTGGAAAACAGAAATGAGGAGGAACTGAGATAATGGGGTTAGGAGTGTCTTGACACAGTGAGACTGGCTCCAGATAGAGCAGGGTTCAGAGCTGTTGTGCATAGGATCATTATGAGTCTCAGGCAACTCAACAGCACATAACAATGATTCTAATACAAAAACTTTGAAGATTATCATCACTATGCACAAGGCATCATGCTAAGTATTGATTTTACCTCGTGATCTTGACAATATGGGATAAGTCTGTGGAAACAGTTTTGAATCTTGAGTAACTTGCCAAAGGTCACAAAGCTCATAACTGGCAGAACTGAGGGTACAACCTCAACTCTGGTTCTAGAGCCTGTGCTCTTAATTGTACTATAACCCACTACAGTCCAGTCAATTCCAGTTTATGGTGACCCTCAATCAGTTTCCATTGCTGTAAATATTAATGGAAGGAAACTGCCTCATCTTCACCTGTCAAGTGATCGAGTGACTAGTACATAGACTTGAATAGGTGACCTTTCACTTAGCAGTGCAACATGTTAATACAATATTAAAAAATAACCCCAAAACACTGCTAGTGAGTTGATTCTGATTGAATCATAACAAACTCTGGCTAACATTGAGAAGAATGGGAATCTCAGAACACTTAATTGTGCTCATGAAATCTACCGAGCAAGGGAACACTACGTTGCATGGATAAAAATTAAGAAAGGTGTGCATCAGGGTTGTAGCCTTCCTCCATACCTATTTAATCTGTACACTGAGCAAATAATTCTAGAAGCTGAATTCTATGAAGAAATATGTAGCATCAGGATCAAAGGAAGACACAGCCTTCAATATGGATTACATCTCAACATCAAGTAGACAAAAATCTCACCACTTGCAGATAAGCAATATCATTATAGATGGAGAAAAGATTGAAATTGTCAGCAACTTCACCTTACTTTGATCTATAACCAACACCCTTCGTACAAGCAGTCAGGAATCAGGAAACATTGCACTGGGCAAGTCAGCTGTCAGAGACCTCTCCAAATTAGAGTAACAAAGATGTCAGTTTAAAGACTAAGGAGCACCTGATTCAGGCCATGGTCTTTCCAGTCACTTGCTGTGCATCTACTTAACAGCTGGACAATGAATACAGATGACAAAATTGATGCTTTGAGGTGGTGGCAGAGAAGAGTACTGAATATCCCATGAACTGCCAGAAGAACAACCAGATATGTCTTGGAGGCAGAGTGTTCCCTGGAAGCAAAAGTGATAAAGCTTCATTCATCTCACATACTTTGGGCATGTTGCTAGGAGAGGCTATTCCTTGGAAAGGGACCTCATGCTTGGAAAGGTGGAGGGTCGGTGAAAGAGAGGAAGACCGTCAACCAGATGGATTTGACACAGTGACTGCAGCAGTGGGTCCAGATGTATCAGAAATGATAAGGATGAGACAGCATCGGACCAGATTCAGGTCTCTTGTTCATAGGGTCACTATGAGTCATCCTTGACTCGAAGGCTCCTAACAACAACAACAGCATAGTACCCCTCTCTTGTGTTTCCAAGGGAAGTCTGGTGGTGAAGTCTGTAGGTAGTTGCACTATTAACCCAAAGGTGGTACTTTTATTCTGGTTTAATTCCACCAGAATCTCTCCAAGGGAGAAAGATGCAAAATCTCCTGTGTGATTAAACTTCAGAAACCCAGTGGAGTATCAGCTATGACTCGGTTCCAATAACAATGAGAGTGAGGAAGACTATAAATCTTCACAGGAGGAAACTGCCTATTTTTCTCTTTTGGAGCCATCTTACAGTTAGCATCCTGACACATTACGAACTGGGCCACCAGGACACTCCAATTGTGCTACTATCAAGTTGGTTCCACCTCACAGTGACTGTCGGGCATCCATGGCTGTAAATGATAATGGAAGAAAGAACTGCTCATCCTTTGCCCATGTAAATCTAGTGGATTTGAAGTACGTTCAAATCACACATGGTCATTGGGTTAGTTAGCCCAACTCCCTATTGACTACACCGCCTGAGTTCCCTTAATTAACTGTCTCAACTCATTCCCTTCGAGTTGGGACAATTCATCGCTGACTCTCTAGAGAGTTTTCAGAGACTTGAGGAAAGTGCCCATTTTTCTCCCAAAGAGGAACTGGTGGATTCGAACAGCTCACCTTTGAGTTGATAGCACAATTATCTACTAGGCCTCTGGAGCTTCCTCATTGCCAAGGTCTTGAGTTATTATCAGTTTATTGAATCTTTACTCAAACAACTCAATAATAAAAAACAAGGTGCTGATTAATTAGTTCTCAGGTTTGATTTGTATAGAATCATTTCATTTTACTTGTAACAACGTTTCTCAACTCACTCCTGAAAATTAATTATGTGTTAATATGCCATAAATTGCTGCTGGGACCAAACCTTGTCCTTAGGGCTACAGAATGAAGCTTTCCCTACATTTAAATCAGTATTTGAAAGTCAAGAAAGTTTGGAATATAATGTGTAGTCAGTTGCAAGTAAAGAAAAATGTTTAGTTAAGAATAGTGCCACTTGGGGGTGGGTAGGGAGAAAAGTGCAACAATGAATGATTAGAAACCCTAAGTCTCTGTAAACTTTCATTAAAATTAATTTAAAAATAAAATAAAAATTGAAAAAAGAATAGTGCCAGTCAATATTTGTGACCAGACCTCACAAAAGATGTGAAAACTAAGAAGTAAGGTTTATATGATACTGTTATATTTTAGTGTTTTAATTAAGGAAAACTAAAAAAACCTTGCAGTGTTTCCTTGCTCTTTTCTGACGACTGCCTTGTGGTCCAAGTATAGATTTTGCATTAGCAAGATCAAGTGTTCTAGGATTCCCATTCTTCTCAGAGTAGCCAGTTTTTTGTGATCCACACA
>NW_006399759.1:6191047-6197899 GCF_000299155.1 Elephantulus edwardii
AGAGCATCTGGTGGATTCGAACCGTGTTCCTCTGGGAGTGCAGTGCAGCTTCTTGCCACTAGGCCACCAGAGCTCCCTTCCATACCTTTTCAATCTATATGCAGAACAGATTATCCAGGAGGCTGGGCTGTATGAGAAGTAGAGCATCAGGATTGGAGGAAGATTCATCAACAATCTGCATTATGCAGATAACACAACCCTACTTGCTGAAACTGAAGAGGACCTGAAGCTCTTGCTGCAGAAGGTCAAGAACTGCAGCTTTCAAACAAAGATAACACTAAGCCAACTGGCAACCTCAGGATGGATGGTGAAGAGATTGAGATTTTTAACAGCTTTAGTTTGCTTGGCTCCACAGTCAACACTCTTGGCACCAGCAGTCAGGAAATTAAAAAGCATATTGTGATGGGAAAGTCTGCTGTTAGGGACCTCTCCAGAGTACTGAAGAGCAATGGTGTCACTCTGGAGACTAAGGTGTGCCTGATACAAGCCATGGTCTTTGCAATCACTTGCTATGCATCAGAGAGGTGGACAATGACTAGGAATGATAGAAGCAGAATTGATGCCTTTGAGCTGTGTTGGAGAAGAGTATTGAATATACTAAGAAACTGCTAAGAAAATGAACAGGTTCTTCCAAGAGAGGATTAAGCCAGGCTGCTCTTTGGAGGCAAGGATTCTGAAGCTCCATCTGACATACTTTGGACATGTTGTAAGGAGAGACCAATCCTTGGAGAAGGACGTCATGCTAGGGAGGGTGGAGGGACAGCACAGGAGAGGAAGATCCTCTATGAGGTGAATTGATTCAGTGACTGGGGTAATGGGGGTAGGTGTGTCAGAGACAGTAATATTGGCACAGGACAGAGCAGGGTTTCAGGCAGGCGACTCAACGGTACATAACAACAATGACACATTTAAAAACAGGGACCTCTAATGGCCTAGTGGCAAGAAACTGCACTGCAATTTCTAAGGCATGAGGTTCAAGGCCACCAGCAGCTCTGCAGGAGAAGGATGGGCAGTCTTCTACCATGTGATTAAATGCCTCTGAAAACCCGCTGGAAGGGAGCTCTAGTGGCAGGCAGGCTGCAATACCGAAGGTGTGCGGTTTGAATCCACCCGATGCTTCTCCACTGGAGAAGGAGGGGCAAATCTCCTCCTGTCACAGTCAGATGCAATTCAATGGTACACAATAACGAAAAAAAGCTCTTTTAATTTTGATGAGAAGCTGCACTGCAATCCCTGAAAACCCTCTCGAGGGTCAGCTATGGGTCGGTTCTGACTCAATGGTATACAAGAACAATTTAAAAACAATACATGCATGGCAATGTGGAAAGTTTTGAAAATACAAAGACATCTGGGTAAAACTAAAATGCCCCACAGGACTGTTCTACAAGAGATCAAGCTCAAAGCTCCAGGACATAGCTGGGAAAAATTCATGAAACAACAAAAAAAATGGCCACATTTATTGGTCTCATGGACTGGTGGAACCCTTGAGGCTATGGCCCTTAATCTCCTTTCAAACAAGGAATAAAACCCAGGCCTCTGGTTCAACTTTCAGACAAGCAGTAGGCAGGCCTGTAAGGTAAACAATAACATTCACTCCTTAAAAAATCCAAGCATACAAGATCAAAAGGGCACCATTAACCCCCAGGACATAGTTCCAAACACAGGAGAAGTAGGATAGAAGGATTAGTGCACACTGGAATCAGGGGAAGCAGGAAGGGTTATATTGTTAATTACCCACTTGGCATCAAGGTGGTTCCTGTTTCAACTCTTAGCAACGCATTGAGTTTCCCAGGCTTAAATCTTTATGGGCGATACATACTACTATGACTGAAGAGAGAGACAATATGGAATGAATGATCAAGACATTGTGGGCATCATAATTACTGTTACAAACAAAATGACATGAATGATTGACTAAGCAATAAGCTCTGTAACTGTTCACTCAAATTACAATTAAAAAAAAAATATGGTCAGAGATTGCTCATCTTTCCCCCAAAGAGCTGCTAGTGATTTCAGATGCCAATCTTTGGGCACATTATGTACTATGATACCAGAGTCCCTTAGGATATTGTAATTAATGTTGAGGATGTTGTAATTAAAGTTGTAAAACAAAAAGTATGAATGGTTAAATGGAAAAGCAGTTTGCTCTATAAACATTCACCAAAATAACAATAAAACTTTTTTTTTAAAAAAAGACATTAAATACCCTATCTGATGGCTTAGGGAGCTCTAGAGGCCTAGCAGTAAGAAGTTGTGTTGCAAATCCAAAGGGCACATGGTTTGAATCTACCAGTTATTCTGCAGGAGAAAGATGGCGGTCTTCTCATGTTTAACTGCCTTTGAAAATCCACTGGAGAGTCAACTATGAGTTGGTTCTGACTCAATGGTAAGCAATAACACAATGATCTGTTGTGCTGCCAACCCAAAGGCAGGTGGTTTGAATGCACTAGCTTCTCTGCAGGACAAGGGTGAGCAAACCTGCTGAAGGGTCAACTTGAGGTCAGGTTCTAAATTGGTACACAACAACAACAATATAAGTCTTCTGGAGTCTCATAGTCAGACAGTTAACATTCATCACTAACCAAAAGGTTGAATGACGTTTGAACACACCCAAAGGTACTGCAGAAGAAAATCCTGGCAAACGCCTTCTTTCCCTCCACCCTACCCCCAAAATAAAACAAACATAAAGCCCCGTGGTCACTAAAAATCCCACGGAGCACTGTTCTCCTCTGGCACATAGGGAATCACCACGAGCTGGAATCAACTCCACAGTAATTGGTTTGTGGTTTTTAGTTTAAAGGAAGACTATAGTTCAATAGGTTTCCTGTTAGACTAATCTACCTAGGATGGAGTTCAATGATGAGTAAACGGTTTCATTTTCCCCGTGGATATATAAATTTTGTATTTATTTTCAGTAAGAATAAATTTCCAAGTTCATAAAAATTCAAATATCGCTTTCATGGAAAATTTTGAATTTAAAAAGCGTTAAATGGACAAGAACTGTTAAGATTATCCACCAGGCCAGAGCGGGAAGAGGAACCGCAGCCAATTTATGAGACAGTAGGGAGGCCCTACTAGGCTATGGTGGTCCTACTAGTTTTGATGGTTAGCCACAACTCCATAAGCCTGCGGTCTCCTTCACTCAATGCCGCTAATGACAAACTCCTAAAAGGCTTCCTAAAAAAAGAGGAAAGCACATCTCGCCGAAAGTGTGCACATCTCCCCGAAAACTCAGGATGGCTTCCACCCACCCTACATGGTTGTCACATCAAAAAGAGAGCAGCTTCCCACTGATGCCTGAAAGACCCCGCTTGCCATGGAGAGCACGAAAATACAGGAACATTTAGGAAGAAATCGAATTCTACAATATGTGATAACAGCAAAGTGGAACCTGGCCCAAGAGCAGGGCAGGAGGAGGGCAACCCTCCCAACTCCTGTACAGGGTTTGAACCCTGGTCTAGACGCTGCTCCTTGAACCCGAGTGTCCCAACGCCACGACAAGAGCACTGGACCCGCACGCACCTGGGGCACACATGTCCAGTAGTAGCCCACGTAGAGGGCCGCGGCAAGCCCCAAGAGCAGAGACAGAGACTCAGTCCAAGTGCCACTCTGAAGGCTCAGGGCTATGCTCAGCATCTTCTACCGCTGGGTGCCGACTCCCGGGCTCTTGCTTTGCTCAAGCTACCAGACTTCCCTAATCGCCCGGCAGGTACACGCCGGGCCCGGCCCCTCGCACGCCATTGGGCGGTCAGTGCACATCCCGCCTCCGCGGCCCCACGGTTCGGAACCACGCCACGCCCCCGCCGGTGTCCGGGCGGCGAGGAGGTGGGGCTAGGGTCCGGCGAGCGGGCTCCCGGCTCTGCTCAGAACTAACACCACTGTCCTCCAAAGGGTGGCCTCGGGCCGCGCATTCCCACTTCCCTGCTTTCTCTTCCCGGTCACAAGCAGCGCAGCTCCTTCCAAGGACACGCCGCCACCCCCGCAGCCGCCATCTTAGTGAGGGGCCGCTAGGGTTTCTTCTTCCTCTAACTTCCTTGGCGACTGCGGGAGTCACACAGCCTGGTCCTAGTGGCCCCAGCCACTCACAGTCAGTCACACACAGGACACAGCCACTGTCATGGTGACACCCTGTTGTCGCCGTGTGCAGCCACACACAGTGATCCTCACCCACCACACACAACCATTCAGGCTATGACACCTCACTCTGTCACGTGCACAGGCTTCAGCTTCTCGGTGGTGCCACCACACAAGTTCATACATAGGTTAAAGTCCCTCGATATCGCCCTATGCTGTCTCATACCCACAATTTCTGTTACATGTTCATCCTACAACAAGAACCTGTTAGCTAGCAATCACCCTTTATCAGATACTTGGAATACCTCAGGGACACTGTGTTCAGTAAGGTAAAGAAATAAAGATAGGCAATCTCCTCCTGTGCGATTTACAGTCTCTGAAAATCCACTGGAAGTTTAGCTATTAATCCTGTTCCAACTCACAGTAATCATTGATTGACTATATACCAGGGTAAAACTGCCCGATAGGGTTTCCTAGTTATGAGTTTATGGCAACAGTTTTCAGGTCTTTTTTCCTACAGAGTGGCTGGGTGCGTTCAAACTACCAGATTCTCAGCAAACAAATGTATTATCATTGCCCCAGCTGATCTCCTTGGAGAAGATCCTAGATATCAGTAAGGTCAGGGTTAACCTTCTGCGTAGAGTGTGCAGCTAGATAAGAGAAGCTGCCACAGGGATCTCTGTGGAGGGTGCTCAAAACTGGTATTTATTGAGACATGACATGATATGACATTTAAAGTGAAACTAAAATAGAAGAGTTTCTCAGGCAAGTATGAGAGAGAGAATGAAAAGATGAAAGATTGTTTCAGGAGAGTAAATAGCATTACAAAGACCCGGAGTTGAGGAGATCGTAATATCATAAAGAAAATAGAATTTTGCTGTGGCTGAAGCAAATGAAGTGCTCAAGGCCCAGGTTGTGAGAGGCTACATGAAATATATCAGAGCTTATCCTAAAGCAGAGGAAAGGGGTTGGCAACCACTATAGAAGGCAGTATAGTGCTTTCTCAAAAAGTTGCAAATAGAAATACCATTTGACCCAGCAATTCCACTACTGGGAATATACCCCGAAGAAACCATAAACGCCACCCAAGCAGATATATGTACACCCATGTTTATCACAGCTTTGTTTGCAATAGCAGAGAGCTGGAAACAACCCATCAACAAACTAATGGATAGAGAAGCTCTGGTATAGTCACACAATGGAATACTATGCTGCATTGAAAAATAAGGAACTAATAAAATATTATTTAAAATGGGTGACCCTGGAGGACATTTTGCTGAGTGAAATATCTCAGTCACAAAAGGACAAATACTGCATAGTGCCACTATTGTATAACGGGACTGACATTGGGGTTGGGGGAAGACTGAGAAAGATGGGATAAATAATGTATACTGCATTGAAACAAATGACAGAGAGAATTGTTTAAAAGGATGTATGATTAGGTATTATTGTCATGACAGGAGTCCAGAACGAAGGCTGCATAGTGAAATGGACTTGGGGGGAGGGATTGTATAACAATGAAAGAGTTTTTCTTTTACTTTTCAAAAAGAAGTGTGAACTGGGGAGGAGGTTGGGCAGGGAGAAAAGTGCAATAGTGAATGAATGGAAATCCAAAGGCTCTGTAAACTTTCATTAAAATTAATAATTAAAAGAAAGAAGGGTTGGAAGACATAATCAGATTTATGTTATAGAAAAGTCATTCATACTACATGGAAAATTACTTGCAGATGAATAAGAAGGGAAATGGGCCAACTAGGAGACAGGTAATATAAGTTTAGGTCCAGAAAGTGGTCTCTTAGCTGGAGGATAGTCCTGGAGAGGAGTGAAGATCTTCAAGACAGGAGGTAGAGAGAAAATGCAGAACAGAATTTCAGTTTCACCTGGAATCCAAACTTTCTGGAACCACTGAAACTACTGAATCCCCCAAATTATTGCCCTAAAATAATCTTTAAGCTTTAGACCAAAAGCAACTCCTGAAGTCTTTTTACCAAACAATGTTGTCATTATAGTTAGGTGGGGGCCATCAAGTTGACTCTCACTCATAGTGACTGTGGACAACAGGACAAAACCCTGTCCCGTCTGGTGCGATCCTCACAATCTCTGCTGTGCCTGGTTCCATGTTGCAGGAACTAAGTCAATCCACCTTGCTGCAATCATCCTCTCTTTCGCTGACCTTCTACTTTTCCAAACTCAATGTCTTTCTCCAGGAACTGGCCCCTTGACATGCCCAAAGATTGAAAGACAGAGCCTCACATCCTTACTTCTGTGGAGCACTCAGACTTCTTCCAAGCCAGATTTGCTCATCCTTTTATTATATTCAATATTCTTCACTAATACCACAATTTAAAGGAGTGGATTCTTGTTTGATCTTAATTCATTATCCATCTTTCACATGAACACAAATCATTGAAAATACCATGGCTTGGTTCAGCTACAACTTAGTCTTTTAAATGACCTTCTCATTCTGCACTTCAGAGAGATCTCTGCAGCAGATTTTGCCGATGCAATAGCTCATTTTATTTCTTGATAGCTCCTTCTATGGGTGTTGATTGTAGATCCTTGTGAAATTAAATCATTAACAGCTTTAATCTTTTCTCCTTTTACCATGGTGCAATTTATTATTGGTTGAGTTGTAGGGATTTTTGTTTTATGTTGAGATACAATTAATAATGAATGCAAGCGCAGAGAAGCCAAAGCACAAGAAAGAATTCAAGATACTAAAGAGTTGAATAGAAGATTTCAAAAGGCAGCACAGGATGACAAAGCAAAATATTACAA
>NW_006399759.1:6199654-6201757 GCF_000299155.1 Elephantulus edwardii
GTTGTTGTTATTAGGTGCCGTTGAGTCAAGTACAACATTGCAACCCTATGAAAAAAGACCTGAACTCTGTCCTATCCTGTGCCATCTACACACTACCCGAGACACTAGAGCCCATTGCAGCAGTCACCATGTCAATATACCTGGTTGAGGGTCTTCCTCTCCTTTCCCAACTCCACCCTTCTAAATTTCATGTCTCTCTCCAAGGAATAGCACCTCCTAGCAACATGCCTAACGTATGTGAGACGAAGCGTCATCATTCTTGCCTCCAAAGAGCATTTGGCTGCACCTTCTCCAAGACGTATTTGTTTGTTTCTTTTGAGAGGTTCAGTGCTCTTCTCCAACACCACAGTTCAAAGGCTTCTGTCATCCTTATTCATTGTCCCTATTCATTCTTCTTCTGTCATCCCTATTCATTGTCCAGCTCTCAGATGCATAGCAAGTGATTGAAAGACCATGGCCTGAATCAGACTCACCTTAGTCCTCAAACTGACATCATTACTCCTCAATAATTTGCTGTCCCTAAACAGCAGATTTTCCTAGAGAAATAGGTCTCCTTATTTCTTGACTACTGATACCAAGAGTGTTAACTGTGAACCCAACTAAGATAAATTTTCAGTTTCTTTTTCCATCCATCATGGTGTTGCCTATTGGTCGGATGGTAAGAATCTTTGTTTTCTTGACATTGTGAGATACAATTCATATTGAAGTCTGCATTCCTTGATTTTCTGTAACAATTGCTTCACGTCCTCACTTTCAGCAAAGAAGATTGTGTCATTTGCATAATGCAGGTTATTGGTGAGTCTCACTCCGATCCTGATACAATATTCTTTTTCATAGAGTCCAGCTTCTCGAATAATTTGCTCAGCATACAGATTGAATAGGTATGGAGAGATAATACAACCCTGAAGCACACTCTTCTTAATTTTAAACCATGCAATGTTTTCCCTGCTCTGTTTTGTTTAAACCAAACAAGTTGTTGTTAAGTTCCATCAAGTCATCTGCGACTCATAGCAACCCTTTGCACATTAGCTCTGAACACTGCCCTATCCTGAGCCAATCTCACTTTCTCTGACAGACCTACCAAATCCCATTACTCCAGTCACTGAGTCAATCCATCTCATCCTCATCTTCCTCTCATGCACTGTCTCTCCACCCTTCCAAGTATGGTGTCCTACTTCAAGGACTGGTTCCTCCTGGCCATGTGCCCAAAGTATGTGAGACAGAGCCTTAAAATCCTTGCCTCTAGGGAACAACCTGGCTTCAGTCTCTCCAGGACAGACCTGTTTGTCCTCCTAGCAGTCCAAGATATATTCAACATTTTTCTCCAGCACCACAACTCAAAGGCATCAATCCTTCTTCTATAGCCCTTCGTTATTGTCAAGCTCTCTGATACATAACAAGTAATTATGAAGAGCAAGGACTACCTTAGTCCAGATCAAGGGTACCTTAGTCTCTAGACTGACATTGTTGCTCTTCAGTATTCTAGAAATCCCTAACAGTAGACTTTCCCAATGCATTTCATTTTTTTCTTTCTTCTTTCTTTTAAAAAAAATTGATATTTTAACAATAGTTTACAGAAAACTTGGCTTTCCATTCATTTATTGTTGCACATTTTCCTGCCTACCCACCCCCTCAGTTCACTTTTCTCTTTAAAAAGATTCTTTCATTTATTGCACAATTTCCTCCCTCTCCCCACCCACAGTCCACTTTACTAAGCATCTCTTATTCTGGACTACTGTCATGCAAATAATACCTAGTCATATATTTCTTTTAGGCAATTCTTTCCCTCATCTGTTTCAATGCAGTGTTGATTATTTATCTCTTCTTTTATTAGTTTCTGCCCAACCCCTTTGTCAGCCCTGTTTTATAATAGTGGCATTATGCAGTACTTTTTCCTGTTGTGACTGAGGTATTTCACTCAGTATAATGTCCTCCAGGGTCACTCATTTTGTAAAATATTCTATGGGTTCTTTGTTTTTCAGTGCTGCATAGTATTCCATTGGGTGAATATACCACAGGTTCTCTATCTTATTCATTTATTGATGGGCATTTGAGTTGTTTCCATCTCTTTGCTATTATGCAGAATGCAGCAATAAACACGGG
>NW_006399759.1:6201857-6203946 GCF_000299155.1 Elephantulus edwardii
GTAGTGCAATTGATGGATCAAATGTTATCTCTATTTCCAACTTTTTGAGCACCATACCGCCTTCCACAGTGGTTGCACCATTTTACACTGCCACCAACAGTGAATAAGGGTTCCAGTTTCTCCACAACCTTGCCAGCATTTGTTGCTTGCTGTTCTGTTGAATTTTGCTATTCTGACTGGGGTGAGATGATATCTCATAGCTGTTGTCTTTCGATTTCTTGATTGCTGATGCTAAAAGTGTTGATTGTGAAGCCAACCAAACTGAAGGTATCAATGATCTCAATCTTTTCTCTGTCCATCATGAGGCTGGCAATTGGTCCAGAGGTGAGAGTCTTTGTTTTCTTGATGTTGAGCTTCAATTCATATTGAAGACTACAGTCCTTGACCTTCTGCAGCAAACACCTCATATCCTTTTTCATTTCGATAAGCAAGGTTGTGTCATCTGCATAATGCAGGTTGTTGATGAGTCTTCCTCCAATCCTGATGCCACTTTCCTCCTCATAAAGCCCTGCCTCCTGAATGATCTGTTCTGCATATTTAATTAATAATTTCAGTTAGTAAAATTAGTTCGCTTTGTTCATTGTGCTCTTTTAAGACTAGATAGGATCTAATTGATGAACGGAGCTCTAAAGACTAGATAGACAATGTAATGGGTATTTTACGTTAATGGTGAAAGGAACTATTCAGAAAAGAAAGGTGAGAATGAGCGCACGACGTGATGAATTTAACCACTGTCACTGAACTGAACATGTAGATATTGTTGAATGTGTTGCAAGAGCTGTGCTGCCAAACTGAATGCACATGATTCGAACCCACCAATTGTCCCACGGAAAGAAGATGAGCCATTTACTGCCTCTGAAACTGTGCTGGATGGTCAGCTATGGGTTGGTTCGAGTTCAAGAGTAAATCACAACAGTAGCAAAAAATGAAGTAAATTTAGAATTGTTGTGCTAAGTAAGCATTGATGGACAAGTCTCTTGGAGTCTGCTTTCAAGTCTTTCATGATAGGTGAAAGACGGAAACACCTAGATTCCCTCCAGCAGATGATTGGATAAATAAAATATATACATATGTACAATATCATATTTCTTAGTCAATGAGGGAAATGAAGTGATTAGAGGTTGAAGTGAGGTGAATCATTAACAACAAGGAGTTTTTCTCTACCTGTCATCATGTTGCCTGTTGGTCCAGTGCTGAGGATTTTTGTTTTCTTGAGAGTGAGATGTAATTCATATTAAAGATTGTAGTGTTTTAACTGTCTTCTTCACTTTCCCCAAATAAGACTATGTCCTCTTGTTCGGAACGTTTCCAAACCTAACATAGGTTTTTGAGGATTCTTCTTCCAATCCTGGCACCATAGTCTTCTTCATCACATACAGTTCACAAATTATTTGCTCAACATACAGATTGAATACGTTTAGTTGTTGTTGTTATGTGCCATCGAGTCACTTGTGACTCATAGCGACCCTATGTACAACAGCCTCAAACTCTGCTCTGTCCTGTGCCAATCGCACTGTCTCTGACACATCCATCCCGATTACCCGAGTCACTGAGTCAATTCACCTCATAGAGGACCTTCCCCTCCACCCTCCCAAGCATGATGTCCTTCTCTAAGGACCAGTTTCTCCTTACAACATGTCCAAAGTATGTTAGATGGAGACTCAGAATCCTTGCCTCCAAGGAGCCACCCGGTTTAGCCCTTTCCAGGATGAATCTGTTTCTTTTCCTAGCAGTCCATGGTACCCTCAATACACTTCTCCAGCACCAGAGCTCAAAGACATCAATTCTTCTATCCTCCTTGGTCACTGTCCAACTCTCTGACGCATAACAAGTGATAGCAGACACCATGGCTTGTATCAGATGCACTTTAGTCTCAAGAGAGACACCATTGCTCTTAAGTACTTTGGAGAGGTCCCTAACAGCAGACTTTCCCATCGCAATACGTCTTTTCATTTCCTGGCTACTGGTGTCAAGCGTGTTGACTGTGGATCCAAACAAACTAAGGCTGTGAACAATCTCAATCTCTTCACCATCCATCCTGATGCTGCCAATTGGTCCCATGGCGAGAATCTTTGTCTTCTTGACATTG
>NW_006399759.1:6204849-6213288 GCF_000299155.1 Elephantulus edwardii
TTCCTGATTTTAAACCATGCAGTCCTCCTTTAAGTTCAGACAACTGCTTCTTGGTGTGTATATGTAGGTTTTGCATGAACACAATAAAATGCTCTAGGATTCCCCTTCTTCTCTATGTTAGCTATAATTTGTTATGATCTATACTGTCAATTGCCATAAAACTTTTAAGTATTCTCTGCTTTAAGTCAAGAACCATCTAACATCAGCTATGATATCCCCTGTGCCAAGGACTCTTTTGAATTCAGCTTGAATTTCTAGCAGTTCTCTGTCAATGTACTTAAAATAAACTTCAGCAGCATTTTACTTGCATGTGATATTAATGATATTGTTCAATATTCTGTGATATTTTCTTTCAACTATGGTTTTCTTTCAGAAGGCTAGCTGTCTTCCAAATTTCTTGATATAGTTTAGTGCATATGTCCAGAGTTGCATCTGTTTGTTGAAACATATCAATTGGTATTCCATCATTTCCTGGGGCCTTATTTTTTGCCAATGCTTTAAGTGAACCTTGAACTTCTTCCTTCAGTAGCATTGGTTCTTGATCACACACTATTGCTTGAAATGGTTCTGCACCAACCAACTAATTCATTTTTACATAGTGACTATGTGTATTCCTCTATCTTATTTTAATACTTTCTACAAAGAACTCGCTCTGCATTTCTCAAGCTGAAAGAACAGAAAAAACAAATTTTAGCCTAATGTTGCAATATTGAAAGATGCTTTGGGCAATATACTGAATGACCCAGAAAGCATCAAAAGAAGATGGAAGGAATACACAGGGTTGCTGTACCAGAAAGGATTGATTGGCACTGAAAAAAAATTCAGGAAGTATCATATGAACAGGAGCCAATGGTAATGAAGTAGAAAGTAGAACGGCATTAAAGGCATTGACAAAAAATAAGGCCCCAGGAATCGATGGGATGGATATAAATGGACTTGTTTCAGTTAACAGATGCAGCCTTGTATGCACTCCCAGCCTATGCCAGGAAATTTGGAAGACAGCTCTCTGGCCAACAAATGGAAGAAGTCCATATTTGTTCCTATTCCCAAGAAAGGTGATCCAACTGAACGTGGAAATTATTGAACAATATCACTGATAACACATACAAGCGAAATACTGCTGAAGATTACTCAAAAATGGCTGGCTGAACAATATCTAGATAAGGAACTGCCAGAAGTTCAAGCAGGATTTAGAAGAAGCCTGGGCACCAGGGATATCACTGCTGGTGTCAAACAGATCTTAGCTGAAGGTAAGGAATACCAGAAGAATGTCTATTTGTGTTTTATTGGCTATGCAAAGGCATTTGCCTGTGGGTCATAACAAGTTGTGGCTGACAATGAGAAGAATGAGAATCCCAGTGTGGGAAGCCAATACTAAATACTTGTAATAAACTGAATGCTATCTCAAGATGTGGGGGAGGTGCGGTTCAAGCTAGAATTCACCCTGAGGCACCAAGGCAATCCTTAAGGGTTTACCAGATTCTTACATTGTATTTGCTGACCCTTCCCTCCTGAGAAAGGAGGAAGGTTTTCAATAGAAAGAATTTGGCTTCATTTCCATAGAATTCTCTTTGGGATTTACTTCCTGATAATTTTGAATAAAGATACAGGGAAGCTGGAATAGCGGCCTTCAGTCATGGGAACTGCTGGCCCCCTGTCTTCATGCTTTCTGTTTTATCTCATTCCTGGTTGTCTGTCTCATTATTAATAATTATAAAAATACTTTACCCTCGGTCTGCAACATCCCAGAGCACTTGATTGTGCTGATGTGAAATCCATACCTGGACCAGGAGGCTGTTGTGCAAATGGAGCAGGGGAGCACTGCATAGTTTGGAACTGGGAAGGAAGTGCACCACGGTTGTAGTCTCTCTCCATACCGACTCAATCTGTAAACTGAGCAAATTACTTGGGAAACTGGACTCTATGAGGAGGAGTGTGGCATAGAATTGGAGGGAGACTCATCAATAACCTGTGTTATGCAGATGGCACAACATTACTTGCTGAAAGTGAAGAAGACTTGTTGCAGAAGATCAAGGAATGCACCCTTCAGTATGGATTGCATCTAAATATCAAGAAAACAAAGATTCTTACTACTGGACTAATAGACAGTGTCGTGATGGACTGAAAAGAGATCGAAACTGTCAACAGCTTCATCTTGCTTGGATCCACAATTAACACTCTTTGTACCATCAGTCAAGAAATAAGGAGATGCATTGCACTAGGAAAATCTGCACTTAGGGACCTGCCCAAATTATTGAGGAGTTGTGATGTCAGTTTGAAGACTAAGAGTCAGCTGATTCAGGCCATAGTCTTTCCGATTACTCACTATGCATCTGAGAGCTGGAGCATGAATAAGGATGATAGGAAAAGAATGGATGTCTTTGAGCTGTTGTGTTGGAGAAGAACACTGAATATCTTGGATGGCAAGAAAACAAACAGATATGTCTTTGAGAGGGTGCAACCAGAACATTTTTTGGAGGCAAGAATGATGTGGCTTTGCCTCACATACTTCAGGCATGTTGCAAGGAGGTGCTTTTCCTTGGAGAAGAACATGATGCTGTAAAGGGTGGAGGCTTGGTGAAGAAGAGGAAGACCCTCAATCAGATGGAATGACATGGTGACTACCCCAACGGGCTCTTGCGTGTCAGGAAGTGTGAGGTTGGCACAGGATAGAACTGGTTTCAGATCCTTTGTTTAGAGTCATTATGACTCATACTCAACTCAGTGGCATCTACCAACAACAACTACAACATATCATTCAAGATTTTGCCCACAGAATCCTTCAGTATTGCAACTTGAAGTTTAAAAAAATTTTTTTCATTTCTTTCAGCTTGAGAAATGCTGAAACATGTTCCTTTCTTTTGGTTTTCTAATACCAGGACTTTACATATTCTGTTATAATACTCCACTTCATCTTCTCAAGCTGCCCCTTGAAATCTTTTCTATTATTTCAGCAAAAGATCATTACAAAAACAGAAAGGGGAGGGGAGGGGAGGGAAGGGAAGGGAAGGGCAAAACGCATGACTCTGAAACTTGCCTTAGAACATTGGACATAAGAAGGAGAGATTTAGTAGACATTAGTATTTAGAATGGTGATGGGGTTCACAAAAGCAGCTGAACAGAAGAGCTGATGGTGTGTGGGGAGAGAAAATCCTGAGTAACTCTGAAACATGAAGGAGACTGAGAAGAAGTGACCAGACAGGGAGGAACGATATTGCAGATGTTCTGAGGAGGCAGTGGGCAGCAATGTGTCCACAGGAAGGAGGTCAGGGGCAACTTTGATGAGTGGATTTGTTACTGAGGGAGGAAAGGAACTATTAGAGAGAGAAGTTGAAAATTCTGGAAAGGGAACATTCAAAGAAATAAATCCCTCAGCCCGTGGACGAGGATGTTGTCCTGAGTCCAAGGGGAGGGACTTGTCTTTGTGACAAAAGTGGGTGACAATCCTTTAAGACCACAGAGCTATGATAGGGATGTGTAGCAACACTCTATGCTGACAAAATGGGCTGCCACATTTGTTGTTGTTGTTGTTGTTGTTATGTGCCATCAAGTCAACTATAACCCACAGTGACCTCATGAATAGTAGCTCTGAACCCTCCCCTATCCTGAGCCAATCTCAGTGTCTGACACACCTGACTCCATTGCCACAGTCACTGTGTCACTTTATTTCATCCAGGGTCCTCCTCTCCTACCCTGTCCCTCCATCCTTCCAAGCACATTTCAAGGACATTCTTCTGAAGTCTTTCTCCAAGGACTGATACCACCTGGCCACATGCCCAAAATATCTCAGATGGAGCCTCAGACTTCTTGCCTCCAAGGAGTAACTTGGTTTCACCATCTTCAGGTCAGAACTGTTTGTTCTCTTGGCCGTTCAAGACTCTTCTCCAGCACCATAACTCAAAGGCATTGATTCTTCTATCATCCTTAGTTATTGTCCAGCTTTCAGATGTATGTCAAACAGTTGAGAATACTATGGCCTGCATCAGGTGCACCTTAGTCTCTAGACTGACATCAATGGTTGTTAGTATTCTGGAGAGGTCCCTGACAGCAAACTTTCCCAATACAACTCATCAGTTTTCCAAAGACTCCCTAAGATGATACTCTGGCCACACACTCCCTTTCTCAGGGGGGCCATTAGTGATGCACATGGCTACAGCCACACAGTGACACCATCACTGGAAACAGGTGGTCACCACTCAAGAAGAGTCCTTCCAGACACCCCACAACACAGAGATCCCTAATATGCTGCGCTGTTACACTTCAACACTCTCAGACACACATTAGGCACACCTTTTCAAATCTAGAGTCACACTGGATAATGCAGTCACTTAAAGCAAACAGCCCCTGGTATGTCACCAGTTCTTACACACAGACACATACATTAGTCACAAAGTCACAATCACAAGAGCTGCATTCCATCTTGTCACAAATATCTTGGTCCCAGAGGCGCGCGCGCGCGCACACACACACACACACACACACGCGGGGGCGCGCGCGCGGGCGCGCAGGCTGCGCCTCAGCGGGTCGGGCGGGGCGAGCGGCAGTACCCACTGCCGCTGAGGACTCTGCCCGACTCGGGCGGCGGCTGCAGCCAGAGGACGACGTGGAGCGGCCACGTGGAGCAGCCCGGGGGCGGGGAGCCGGGCGCGGCCGGCACGAAGCAGCTCAGGGCCACCCAGACCCCCAGTTCAGCCCCACGGCGCTGCCGCAGCAGGTGGGTCCGACTCCTGCTCCAGGCGAGCGGCCACAGGACGAGGGTCGGGGTAAGGGGCTTGGGGACTCCAAAGCCATCACTGCCAGCCGGTGACGCGCGGTACGGGTGTGGCGGGTGGGCACAGGATTTTGGGGCTAGAGATCTCTAGGGACCCCGAGGTCATCATAACCAGGGGCGTGGGGCGAGGGAGGTGGGGGAACGCCATTGATCAGCAAGCAGCTCCCTGGTCTCTGATCTGGATCCTAAAAGCGCAGTCCCTCTGCATCTTGGACATGGCTGTAGAGGCTGGAGATTTGAATGCAGCTCGAACATAAACCTCTGGCTCTGGGATCCACTTGCCAGGAGTTTATCCCTGACAGCAGGTGGAGAAAGCCGGGAAGGGAATCTGAGTTTGATCCTGGGGTTTCACAATTCCCCAGAATCTCATTAGTTAACAGCTCCAACAGCCCTCTGAGAGGGATCTGGCAGGAATTCCACCTTCATCTGACAGACGAAGAGATGAAGGAATGGGGCAGGGGACTGGTTGGCTTGGATGTCACTTCGCTAGAAATGGTGACACAAGGCCAGTGCTCACAGGTGACTGTATGCACATCTCTTGTCGAGGGTGGCCTAGAAGGTGCAGGGGGGTCTCAGCCCCCATTGCCACATAATTACTCTGACCTCTTGGCATCCCACAGAGTTTCCAAAGCTGTAATTCTTGATGAAAACAGCTACATATTTCTTCTGTCAAGCAGGTGGTAGTTAGGCTCCAACAGCTGATCTTTCTGCTAACAACCAATTGCTTTAACCACGGCGACATCAGCATTCCTTACAAGGGGTTATTGGAGGGATAAATTTTAAGTGTGGGGGCAATTCAATTAAAAATGAAATCTTCCTTACAGGCTCAGCCAAAAAAAGAAAGATTCAAACATCCCTTTGATAAGGGATGCTGGGGGTGGGGGTTGGGGTGGAGGAAATTGCACCTGGTGAGGAGTTACAACATAAGATAACTTTAAAGGTCCCTGAAACATCCTCAAATGCAAAGCTTGCTGCTGTTGGTTCCAATTCACCATCAAAATTTGAGGGTGTAAATCCCAAGGCAGGAGACTGTCCTGCAAGTGGATAGTGGCTTTGAACCACCAGAGATGCATGGTTTTTGGATTAGCAGCATGGCATGCTGTGGACTACACCACCTAGAGTCTCTGAAATCCTCCAGGAACACGTGCTTCCTGCCAGCCACTAGGCTCAGGACAGCTAATCACCTCCTCCCCAAACCTTAAGACACAGATACAGCTATCCACATTTGAAAATGATCCCAGAGCGCAAAGGCTTGATGACGCCTGCTCAGAGCCTTCACTCAACAGGATTTGTTGAGCAGATTGTCCCTAATGCCAGGCCCCCAGAAGAAATCTGAGGCCAGAGGGTCATGGTGAATGTGTGAGTGGGTGTTTGTGTACGTTTGGCTTGAATAACTGGATTGAATTACATCAGTTTAATGAACAGTTGTGATGGCTTTCATGTGGTCATTACAATAAATGATGTTTATTTATGTCCATTATTTTTATAAGAACTGTTTAGGAATAGTTGTCTATGGAGCTCTGGTGGCATAGTGGATTAGGTGCTGTGTTGCAAACTGGGATGTCAGTGGTTGGAAACCACCAGCTGCTCCAGTGGAGACAGGTGGGCAGTCTCTTCCCCTTAAAGGTTTAAAGCCCTGGAAACCTGATAGAGCATTACTATGACTTGGAACTAACCTTCTGTCAGTGGGTTTAGTTCAATGACTAGGAGTCCCTTGGGGATGTACAGAGTTAATCCACATAATGGCTAACAGAAAGGCTAGGCTTTTAAGTCCATCCTAAGAACCCCAGGAAAAAGGCCTGGAGATCCACTTTTGAAAAACAAAACAAGCCTTAGAGAATCCTGTGGAGCCCAGGTTGGCTGTGACACAGGTGAGGATGCCATGTGTTTGAATCAACTCTGTGGTTGCCGGGCTTTTAGTTTGAGAACTGCTTTAGTATTGTAGCTTACAAAATATTTTGGAAATGTATATGAATAAGTCGGTGTCTCTCTGGAGACTAAGGTGCGCCTGATACAGGCCATGGTCTTTGCAATCACTTGTTATGCATCAGAGAGTTGGACAATGACTAGGGAGGACAGAAGGAGAGTTGATGCTTTTGAGTTGTGGTGCTGGAGAAGAGTACTGAATGTACCATGGACTGCCAGGAAAACAAACAGATTCATCTTGGAGAGGATTAAACCAAGCTACTCCTTGGAGGCAAGGATTCTGGGGCTTCGTCTGACATACTTTGGACATGTTGCCAGGAGGGACGGGTCCTTGGAGAGGGACATCATGCTTGGGAGGGTGAGGGGCAGCGCAGGAGGGGAAGACCCTCTATGAGATGGATTGATTCGGTGACCGGGGTAATCGGGATGTGTGTGTCAGAGGCAGTGCAGTTGGCGCAGGATAGAGCAGGGTTTAGGGCTGTTGTGCATAGGGTCGCTAT
Source organism: Elephantulus edwardii (assembly GCF_000299155.1). Lineage (NCBI taxonomy): Eukaryota > Metazoa > Chordata > Mammalia > Macroscelidea > Macroscelididae > Elephantulus > Elephantulus edwardii. The sequence goes on from NW_006399759.1 coordinate 6,212,047, forward strand.
GAGTCGTAAACGACTCGACGGCATATAACAACAACAACAACATATGAATAAGTCGCACTACACCAACCCCACGAAGGGGCTTTGCTTGACTTTCTATAAACAATGCAATTGGGTCACCAGTACTACAAATGTCATGTTGTCATGGGCTGTCAAGTCGCTTGCGACTCATAGCGACCCTATGTACAACAGCCCTGAAACCTGCTCTATCCTGTGCCAACTTTACCATCTCTGACACACCTACCCCCATTACCCTAGTCACTGAATCAATCCATCTTATTGAAGGTCTCCTTCTCTTTCTCCATCCCTCCACCCTTCCAAGCATCATGTCCCTCTCAAAGAACTTGTCTCTCCTTGCAACATGTCCAAAGTATGCCAGACGAATCCTCAGAATCTTTTCCTCCAGGGAGCAGACTGGCTTCACCCTCTCTGGGATGGACCTGTTTTTTCTCCTGGCAGTCCATGGTAAATTCAACAGTCGTTTCCAGCGCCACAGCTCAAAGGCATCAATTCTCTTTTTATCAACCCTGGTCATTGTCCAGCTCACAAATGTCATAGTTTAGAGAATTATTTACCAGAATATTATGTAAACGGAATTAAAATGCCACATGATGAAACAACTATGAGATACCATCCCACCCCAGTAAGAATAGGAAAATTTAACAGAACAGCAAACAACAAATGCTGGTGAGGTTGTGGAGAAACTGGAACCCTTATTCACTGTTGGTGGAAGTGTAAAGTGGTGCAACCACTATGGAAGACAGTATGACACCTCAAAAAGTTGCAAGTAGAAATACCATTTGATCCAGCAATTCCACTACTGGGAATATACTCCAAAGAAACCATAACCGCCACCCAAGCAGATATATGCACACCTATGTTTATTTCAGCTTTGTTCACAATAGCAAAGAGTTAGAAACAACCTAAGTACCCATCAATAAATGAATAAGATAGAGAAGCTGTGGTATAGTCACACAATGGAATACAATGCTGCATTGAAAAACAAGGAACTCATGAAATATTATTCAAAATGGGTGACCCTGGAGGACATTATGCTGAGTGAAATCTCTCAGTCACAAAAGGACAAATACTGCATAGTGCCACTGTTGTAAAATGGAACTGACATCAGGGTAGAGGGAAGACAGAGAAAGATGGGATAAATTATGTATACTGCATTGAAACAAATGTTGTTATTGTTGTTGTTATGTGCCATCGAGTTGCTTGTGACTCATAGCGACCCTATGT
>NW_006399759.1:6214148-6216643 GCF_000299155.1 Elephantulus edwardii
AAAATTAATAGTAATAAAAAAGAAAACATTTTAAAAAATAAATAAAATTTGTTGTTGTTGTTGTTGTTAAGTGCCGTTGAGTCACAGGCAACTCATAGCAACCCTATGAAGGAGAGTCCTTGACGCTTGGGTGCCTTTCATCCTCTCTCCAAGTTCATAGGGTTTCCAGAGGCAAGCTATTATTAAAAATTTTTAGAAAAGAAAAAAAAAGCCACACGAAATTAATTTTTTTTAATTCAATTTTTTATGTGGCCTAGTGGGTAGCACAATGATTAGCTTTGTGGCTGCTATCAAAAAGGCTACAAGTTCAAACACACCAAGCAGTTCTTTAGAAGAAAAAAACCTATAGAATTGTTTCCATAAAGATTACAGTCTAGAGATATTGATTGAAAGAGTATGGAGACAGGATGCATCCCTGAAGCACTCCTTTTCTGATTTTGAACCACTTAGTGTTTCCTTGCTCTGTTCTAAGGACTTCTTCCTGGCCCAAGTATAGGTTTCACATGAGCACAATCAAGTGTTCTGGGATTCCCAGTCTTCTCATGATTTTTGGTTTCCTCATCCTCTGTAACCACATGAGCCAGCAGAGGTCTTCAACCTCATGTCTGACTCAGGAGTCTGGGGCTTACTGGCCCCCACAAATACATAGGCCACCGCCTTCCAACTGTGTGAGCCACTCCCTTGGGGTATTTTGTTGTTAGTACAGGGCATCAGGGGACTATGACTCACAGCAACCAACTGAAACCTTGCCGAATCCTGTGTCATCCTTACAATCTCTGCCACACTCAAACCCATTGCTGTCAATCTATTTCATTGAGGGTCTTTCTCTCTTCCGCTAACCCTCTACTTTTTCTAGCATGATGTCTTTCTACTGGTGCCACTTGACAACATCCATTTCATCCCGACAGGTTTGGAAGCAGGAGTGGCATCAACTTCCTAAACCACATGTCTCTGGAAACTATGAGCTTGGAAAAATGACAATAGTTATAAAAAGCCTTCAGGCCTTTTGTTCATAGAGTCGCTATGAGTTATGCTCAACAACCACTACCATTTCCCTAGACTCATACTTCATACCTTCCACTTTCCCGTTATTAATGGATGTTTGCAGCCATTTTCCTCACTTTGAATCTTACCACACTAGCGAATTATGGTCCTTCATTGCTTGAAAGCTTTATGATTTCTCAACTCACCAACTCTTTTGGAGCGTAACTCCTAATAGATTACCTAATTTTTGTACCTAATGCATTCCTGGAAAAATAGCAGGTAGTTGAATCCACAACATTGAGACAATAGATTTCTACACTATAAAAATATTCCACCCACCAAAGACTAAACCAATTATAAAATTCCAAATTACTTCTCACCTCTTTGGCATTTTTGTCAGAGAGATGTTTGTATGGTTTCCTATGTGTCATTAAAAAAAAAAAATAGATTCATCTTACTGTGTTTTCCTCAATTTAAAAAGTGATAAAGAAAAAAAAGAATACAGGCTAGGAATGTCTAAAAGACAGTCCCTAAGGGTTGAAATTGACTTGCCAACGTGCAATAACAACAAGAATGCTGACTGAATGGCTGGTGAGATTCCAGGATAAGGATGTTCTGGGCTAAAACATTTTTGGAAATTGTAACAACCATTCTGTTTCAAACATAATTTTAATGCAATGGAGCACTGGAAGATGAATCCAAAGTAGTAACTTGATACCTCATTGGAGAAGACCTTGAATTGCCCAAACCAGGATAGTAAACCATTGAAGGTTTTGTAATCGAAGAGTTCTAGCTAAAGGAGAGTGAGCTTATGTGGACATAGAGGATGTTTTAAAGGAAGAAGATACCAGAAACTGGAGACAATAGAGAGGTTACTGCATTCATTGTGGAAGAAGTAATCACTACCCACTTACTAACTGTAACACTGAAGTAAATACTCCTATCTCTATTGTAAAGATGAAGCAACTGACATTAATGAAGATAATTAGCTTGCCTGAGGTGGCAGGGAGTCAGTGCTGGGACTGGAACTTGAAACAAGGTCTATTTGGTTCCAAAGCTTTATTTACCCAGTACAAATACTAAATGCAAAGGATACGTAGGATTAAGAGGAAGAGAATGTTAGTGATTCATACAGGACAAGGTTCAAGAACAGACAATTTGCATGGCCAAGTGCAAAAATGAGCAATGTCGAGATGGTAACAGTAAAGCATTACACTAAGTGCAAGGTCCTTCCGAGAGCAACACTCATGAAGCCAGCATTGGTAGAGCTGACGTCCCACTTACCATCTCATCAACCTCTCATTGCTGCTGCGTCTAATCTGACTCAGCCTATCATCAGCTGTGTAGCTGTGTCTTCAGTGAGATTCTGAGGCAATGAAGTGTGAGGGAAGAGTTACACTTACCTTTTTTCCTCAGGGCTGCTTCTGGATTCAAACCACTGCAAAGGCTTGACCCTTCCTTTCCTTCCTTCCTTCCTTCCTTCCTTCCTTCCTTCCTTCCTTCCTTCCTTC
>NW_006399759.1:6216748-6218131 GCF_000299155.1 Elephantulus edwardii
TTTTTTTTTTGGTGATTTTAACACAAGGTTACAGAAAAGTTGCATTTTTCCATTCATTCATTCGTTGTTGCACATTTTCCTCCTTACCCCCAGTTCACTTAAAAAAAAATCATTCATTGTTGCACAATTTCCTCCCTTTTCCCCACCCTTCCCCCAGTTTTCTTTGCTATACACCTCTTATTCTGGACTGTTGTCATTCTAATAATGTGTAATAATGCATTCCTTTTAAATGGTTCTTTCCTTAATCTATTCCAATGCAGTGCTCATTAATCATCCCCATCTTTTCTTAGTTTACCCCCCCAACTCCCATGTCAGTCCTGTTTTATAACAGTGGCATTATGCATTATTTGTCCTTTTGTGACTGAGATATTTCACTCAGCATAATGTCCTCCAGGATCACCCATATTGTGTAATATTTTATGAGTTCCTTGCTTTTCAGTGCTGCCTAGTATCCCATTGTTTGAATATACCATAGTTTTTCTATCCATTTGTTGATGGGCACTTGGGTTGTTTCCATCTCTTTGCTATTGTGAATAATGCAGCAATAAACATTGCATACATATGTTTGGGATGTGCATATATCTGTTTGGGTGGCAGTTCTGGTTTCTTTAGGATTTATTTCTAGTAGCGGAATTACTGGGTCAAATGGTATTTCTATTTCCACCTTTTGAGAAAATGTCAGTCTGCCTTCTATAGTGGTTGCATAATTTTACACTTCCACAAGCAGTGAATAAGGGTTCCAATTTCTCTGCAACCTCAACCGCATTTGTTGTTTGCTGCTCTATTGAACTTTGCTATTGTTACTGAGGTGAGATGATATCTCAGAGTTGTTTTGATTTGCATCTCTCTTAGAGCTAGGTACTTTGAACATTTCTTCATGTGTTTGTTTACCATCTGAATATCATCTTTGGTGAAGTGTCTGTTCATATCCTGTGCCCATTTTTCATTTGGGTTGTTTACTTTTTTCTTTTTGAGGTGCTGGAGTAGTCTATAAACTTTAGATATGAGTCCCTTGTCAGATAGGTTATTACCAAATATTTTCCCAGTCTGTGGCTTCCCTTTTTACCCTGTTGGAGAAAGTTTTTTTATGTGCATAGGGATTTTATTCTTAGAAGTTTTCATTCATCTATTTTCTTCTCTCCTGGTTGCAGGTTTTTTAGGATGCTTGGAAGACTCTTCATACTGTGGATTAGGCCTTCTAGAGTTCTTCCAAGATTTTCTCTAATGAAGTTTATAGTTTTTGGTTTTATTTCAAGGTCCTTGATCCACTTTGAGTTGGTTTTTGTATATGGCGTGAGGTGTGGATCTTGCTTGAGTTTTCTACAGATAGTTTTCCAATATTTTTTTAACCTTATTATGTGTGTGTGTGTGTGTGTGTGTGTG